>NC_056688.1:105935206-106559524 GCF_018350215.1 Panthera leo
TGTTGAGCATCTTTCCATGTGTCTGTTGGCCATCTGTATGTCTTCTTTGGAAAAGTGTCTATTCATGTCTGCTGCACATTTCTTCACTGGATTATTTGGTTTTTGCTGTTGACTTTAGTAAGTTGTTTCTATACTTTGGATACTAATCCTTTATCACATATGTCATTTGCAAATATCTTCTCTCATTCCGTAGGTTGCCTTTTAGTTTTGTTGATTGTTTCCTTTCCTGTGCAGAAGCTTTTTATCTTGATGATGTCCCAATAGTTCATTTTTGCTTGTATTTCCCTTGCCTAGGCAGGAAGTTTTTATACATTTTAGACAAAGAGACCATAAAACTGTGAGGAATTGTTAAGAGAAAGAAAACTTAATTTTGAGACCTATAATTACTAGGAAGTTCCAAACAGAATTTGGGCTGCAGTGATAAGTCAGTAAAAAGTAACAAGGAGAGTCTTCTGGGCTCTCAATTTTCTATCTCTGGCAATAAGGATGTCTCTTGACTTCCCAATACAGGGAAAACAACTTATATGGGGAGATTTATTTCCTGCTTTCAGGGCAACAGAGGACAGTCTGAGTGTCTTTCTTGAACCGATTGTCTCTCAGTTAAATTTATTTCAGATAATCAATACGTCAAAGTGGCAAATTTGGGTGCAACCTACCCTAGGGCCCTACAAAATGCATGTTCAGTAAAAAATTTATGAACATGAGTGTAAGAACTTGGTCAGTGGGAGGACCCAGTGGAGGGACTATCAATGAGAGAAAAGGTTTCCCGGGCAGAGACTTGATGGTGAGGAAGTGACAATGGAATTGAACAAAAGATAATTCCAGACTACGGTACAAAACCCAAGAATCATCAGCAAAGATATGGGAGCCTCAGCATGGTCTGACTTGCATTGCATCATGTGTTTACTCTCTGGGCTAGTGGAGATTATTGCAAGATGTGAGGGTGGGGGGATTGAAACCAGAAACCCTGGGGGCCGGAAGCCTGTGAATGATTCTCTTCAATGGGGCAGCAAAGCCTTCCCTGTGAGGGGACCTAACAATCCCACTGAGCCAGAAGTGCAAAGCAATATCACTCCAAGAACTTGTATCCCACTGGGGATGGAGATCCTAAGTGGCTTATGATACAGGAAGGAATTCTGGAATTTCACTTAAAAGTCAACATGGGTGGAGAAGCGATAGACGTGCGGGGTATTAAAGGGATGAAACAGATGTGTCTGAGTCCTGTTCATCAGTTTGCGCATAAGTGAGCATACTCAGGGGAACACAGACAGACAAGTGTTTTCCTTAGTTTTAGGGCTATGGGCACAGAGGAGTATAAAAAATCCCCAAAGATAATTTGAGCTCGCTTCCAGAGAGGATTCCTGCTTGTGGGTTCAAGCAACCCAGGCATTGGGGTGGAAGGAACTGATTCAGAGCACCGGCAAATAGCTACAGCCAACCTGGGTTTCACCTGATTGCAGTTTTGCCCGCTTCCCCAAAAGTCCATGTTGTTCAGGTCCAAGCATGCAGTGAGTCCAGGCCTTTCTGTTTTGACTCTGTGCAAAGTTGTTGAAGGTTGGCTGTTACTCTAACATAGACGCTTTCTTTATCTTCTTGTCATACCCGCCAAGAAGCCTCCCTGAATATCACCTGGTAAGGGAGTCATTTTCCATGATCCCATAATTTGTAAAGCACGGTCTTTGCTGGGCCTCTGTGGGTAAGGTAGACCCTGCTTCTACAACCACTGCAAGAGGTGACGTCAAAAGCTGAGAAAACGTGACGTTTGCTCTCTTCCCACCTTCAGAGTCCCATCAGTGCCTTCCACTGGAGAACCTAACAAGGCAGCACTGGCAAGAGACTCTGGGATACTTAACTCACAGGCCTTCAGTTCTAGTGACAGAGAGATGAGTAGACAAAGCAACTCTAGAGCTAAGAAAATATAGAGCCTATCTGGCACACCATGATTTAATCTACAGAGACTTGGTTTTAGCTCCAGCCTGCTGGAGACCACTTGCCTGACCTATAGAAAAGTGAATCGCTGGTATGTTTGTTGCCTACAACATGATAACATGACTTATTATCATAATAAATACATTAATTAATCAACACATAAGCTTTATTGGTCAATATCTGTGTATTGGCTAATGCTGGCATAAGAAAACTTCCTTGAGGTCTGATGTCTTAAACTCAGGGTGGTAGATCTACAAATGAGAGATTGGGGAAGATGCTCAAGCTATGTGTATATAAATATTAGAGTATAATGGAGATTAAAGAGGATCAATACTGGGGTGCAGCCCATTGAGTATCTGACTCTTGACTGCGGTTCAAGTCATGATCCCAGGGTCATAGGATCGAGCCCCATGTCCAGCATGGAGCCTGGTTAAGATTCTCTCTCTCTCCCCCTCTCTCTGTCTCTGTCTCTCTCTGTCTCTGTCTCTCTCTCTTCCCCTCTCTCTGCCCCACCCCCGCACCTCTGCCCTGCTCGTGCTCTTTCTCTCTGTCTAAAATAATGATAATAATTATGACAAAATTAATAATATTGTGAAGATCAATACTCACAAGGAGCCAGTTACCTTTACTGTCCACTTCACTACAAAAGACTACTCAAGAAGAAAGGTCTTTCTGATAAGCAAAGTATAAACGTAAGCAAAGGATAATCTTGAGATGTGTACAGTGAGTATTAATTCATTGGTTTCCTGGCACACCTCACAAGTCCTGAGGTGATTTGGCCCCCTTCTTCATGCAGCTCTTCCAAAATTTATAACCAACTTCACTCAACCTGTTAGTCATGCCACAGGGAAGCTGCTATAGTCCCTAGGCTAAAGGTGGAGAATATCTGTTTATTTTCATCATCCTAAGTGGCATCTGAGTGCCATTTACTTAAGTGTTGGCAGAAGACTCAAGTTCCCCCTTATTCAACGGTACATTTGATGAGGTTGTGACCTGCTGTCTTCAAGTTTCTCATTCACATGTGGGGCCCGACTTACAATGAAGAGCATGTACGTCAGGGATGGACCAGCACACCTGACTGACTGTGGGGATGGTCATGAAGAGTGGGGAGCACTTGTCCTTGAATGCTGCAAGACCTCCCCTCTGGGATTGCTCTCTGTAACACCAGTCGCTCATATAGAACACGTATATTCTAACAGAGTCTCACCTTGGTCTGGTAGCCTTGACTCCAACTTAAAAGGAGATCAGGATGAAGGGAGAGTCCTTGACATTCAAGAGTCTTCTGTTGGCGGAAGAAAAATGCTGGCCTTCTCCCTGGAAATCTCATGGGCCCATGACAATTTCATGTGTGAAGTGCTTCACAGCTCATTTAATTGAAGGCTGTATGTTTCTTGTGTCATGGTGGGGGGGCATGGGACCACTGTACGCTTGTTACATGTAATCGGTTTAGTGTGTAATTGCCAGTGGATTTGTGTATGAATTTGCCTGACTCCAAGAATGGGGTATGATATAAGGTAGTGAGTTGATGTTCAAGACTTTGCAAATCTGCGGAAAATTTTGTCTCATGAGTTAACACTCTTCGTCTTAGTCTTATTTCGAACAGTATTGCCACAGAGAAGGTGTATATGGAGCAAAGGGACTAACTCATCCACAACCCATGGAGCTGGGTAAATGTGTATCTGTTCTTCTTGGGTACATAGCAAAGCATCATCATCTATGAGTTGGTGGCAATTTTCAAATACAAAGTTAACACTTTATTGCTGAAGCAGAATGGGATGAACAAAACTCTGCCTCCCCAGGAAGGAAGGAAGGAAGGAAAGAAGGAAGGAAGGAAGGAAGGAAGGAAGGAAGGAAGGAAGGGTCATGCCATCCAGGGAGAGTGCATGACACAGCTGGGTAAGAGGAGGACCCCAGTAACAGGTGGTAATGTATGAAGTCAATGTGAAGTTGGAGGAAGGGTCCTCAAACTCCAGATTGTATCTGAAGGGGCGCCTGGGGGCACCTGGGTGGCTCAATCGCTTAAGCATCTGATTTGGCTCAGGCATGATCTCATGGCTCATGAATTCAAGCTCCGCATTGGGCTCTGCACTGACCGTGGAAAGTCTGCTTGGGATTCTCAGTCTCTCCCTCTCTGGCCCTCTGTCCCCTCTCATACATGCCCCCTCGCATGTATATGTTAACGACTTATGGACAAACTCTAGAGAATCCCTGGGATCTCAACCTCAACCAAAGGACACGTGTGCCCAGCACATCCTTCTGTGAAGAGGGGCCCCGAGACCCTGTGTGCCTTGGAGATACCTGATATCTATCGCCACCCACCACTCTCCTATGCCTTTAGTTCCAGTATTCGGTGTTTAGGAATTGAAAATCACAACGGCAATTTCAATGTGGTCATAAAACAATACATCAAGTGACCGAAAGGTAATGTGGGGGAAATGTTAACTGAGAGAAATCCCACGTTACCGGAGAGACATCCCAACGGAACCGAAGCCAAACTCTGAAGCACACTTTGTTAGCCTTTAGGATAAATAAACATTCCTCGTTGGAAGAGTCAGTTCGAGTCAGTTCGAGATCTACTTGGGAGTGAGCTGGTTTATTGGGCTTGATATTCTAGTTCCACATTTTCCTTTCTGTTCCATACTGAAGTAGCTGACATTTACTGCCAGACCCTGTGCTGAGCATTTTCCTTTAATACTTCGTTCACCCTAACGTCAATCCGATGAGGTAGGCACTATTATTCTCACCTAATTGTACAGATGAGGCACCAGGCTAAGAGGGTTAGTAACTTGCTGATGTCCCCACAGGTAGAAAGTGCCAGAGCTGAGCTGAACCAGTGGTCTGGCCCTAAAGTTGGGCCCTTCCGCACTGCTCACACCGCTCAAAAGATGAACACATTCTGCTCTGAAAGATCCAAACAGCTCCTGAGAATTCAAAATAAAGGGTAAAACTGCCCCCAGTGTGGGGCTGGATTGGATTTATAAAATAATTCGAGAATAATGGGCTTCCTTAAGTGTTCTAATATTTCCTTCAGGAGGAAAGTGTATGCCTCTGATGTTGTGATTCCTTTCATATCTCTGTAAGTAAAATTTCTTGATTGTATCCTTACAGTTTTGCATATTCCCACTTACATACATTTCAACATATTTTTGTTGCTGCTATTGTTCTGTTCCCAATGGCATCCTTGTTTTTCATGATGTCATGTCATGAGGAGAGCAGGCTGATCAGAAAGTGATTGATCTTTACATGCTAATCTTATTTTCAGCTACATTAAGAACTTTTATCAGTTCCAATACTTTTTTCCAATACTTTTTTTTTTTTTTTTTACAGATCAACGATCTGTATGTGGTGACAGTTCCATTGGTTCATTTTTTTTTCTGATTGTTTTCTTGCTTGAAGGGAATTTTTTTAACAAGATGTTTCCCTTTTTCAAATCGCGTTTATTGTTTTAGAGAAGTTTTAGGTTCACAGAAAACTCGAGCAGAGCCCGCGGAGTTCCAATGTGCTCCTCACCCCCACACATGCACAGCCTCCCCCACCATCAACTTGCCACACCGGACGGTATGATTGTTACCACCAGTGAACCCATACGGACACATCATCAACACTCACAGTCAGTAGTTTGCAGTAGATTTCACTCAGGTTTTACATGTTTGATGGCTTTTGACAGATCCATAATGACATGTATCCAGCATCATAGTCTCATACACCAGCCTGCAAATCCTCTGCAGTGTGTATACTCATCCTTCTTTCCATCCCAACCAACAGACCCCGCTGTTGGTTACCATCTCAATAATTCTGCCTTTCCAGGATGTCATCTAGCTGTAATCATATAGTACACAGCTCTTCAGGTTGGCTTCTTCGGTAATATGTATTGAAGGGTCTTCCATGCCTTTTCATGGCTCACAACCCAGCTTTAAGAGCTCAATGCCATAGAGTTTTAGAACTATATTCCAAGTCCGAAGGGATCACTGTTTCTTCAGCCATTGACCTACTGAAGGACATCTTAATTGCTTCCGAATTTTGGCAACGATGAATACAAGTGCCAAAAACGTCATGTGCAGGTTTTGTGCAGACGTGTCTTCAGCTCCTTTGTGTGAATACCAAGAAACACAAGAGTATGTTCACTTTCACAGGAAACTCCCAAACTGTTTCCCAAAGTGGCTGTACCATTTTGCGTTCCCACCCGCAATGAATGAGGGTTCCTGTTGCTCCACATCCCAACCAGCATTTGGCGTTGTCAGTAAATTATCCTTTTTAAAGAGTAGTAGAAGAAGAAGAGAACTGGAGACAGAGAGACAGGAAGAAACTAGCTTGAGGATCATCGCCCAGAAGAAGTCAACGGAGTCAGAAACTGAGATGCAAGCAGAGAATTTCAAAGCCCTCCACCTCCGTTCCATCTGACATGTCACCACCCCCACCCACCCCAACGGAAGGTACCACTTTGTTACTTTATCATTCACAAGCCACCGTGCCTGGGCGAGACCTACTGTCTTCTAAACTGAATGAGTTTGAGCAAGGTCCTTGCCTTCTGCAAGTTAGTTGACTCAACTTAAAAGAGGAACTGTAATCGCACGTAAATTTGTAGCGATCATCGGAGATGATCAATTATGTCTGCGCGTTGTCCGGCCATAGCTAGCAGGCAAAAAATAGTGCTGCTCTTTTCATTACCACTGTTATTGGCCACAAGAGGCTTTGCAACCCAAACCACCTGCATGGAGGACTACACTCGTACATTTCAGGCAGAATCAGCTCACTATGACTTCGAGGACTGGACTTTAATGGAACATGATATTTTCCATCCCTCAGCCCCTGCCAAGCACCATTCTGTTCTCTATTTCTATGAATCGGACTACTCGAAGTACCTCCTATCAGTGGGATCATGCGGTATTTGTCTTTTCTAGTGGCTATTTTCCCTTAATGTACTGTCCTCAAGGTTCACTCATGTCGTAGCACGTGACAGGGTTTCCTTGCTTTAGAAGGGTGAATGTGAAGAATATTACACGCACGTACCATATTTCATTGATTGATTCGCCTACCCATGACCACCGAGTGGTTTGCACCTCTTGGCTATTGAATAACACTAGTATAAACATGGGTATGCAAATATGTCTTTGAGAGCCTGCTTTCAATTCTTTTGCCTATGTCCTCAGAAGTGAACTTGACTGACTGACCGTATCGTAACTCTACTTTTAATTTTTTGAGGGACGTCCGGCCCTTATCCTCAGAAGCTGCATCATTTTACATTCCCCCCAAAATGCACAACACTTCCTTTTGCTCCACACCCTGGCCCACTCTTATTATTACCTTTCTTTTTTTTCTTTTAATGATAATCACAATAATGGATATGAAAAGCCCGTGTGATTTTGACTTGAGATCTGAGGCCCAGCATGCGTGTACTGGTGCAAATGAGCCCAGAAGCGTCTCACCTCACCCACTCATTCTGCTCCCACATCTCACACAGTCAAATGGAAACTCCCCTTGATTTGGCCCATCCTGCCTCTCCAGTCACAAAGCCTTCCCTGTCCCACCGTATACTGTGGCAGGTATTACATGTTTTGGGGTAACCTAGGTACCTGTTATTCCCCAGCCACGTGGTTTATGCCATCTTGTCTTGTCTCAAGCTCTTTCCTCAGGAGCCCCTCTCCAGCTATTCCTTGATGTCAGAATTCTATATACCCTGCAATGGCTCTCACAGGGGCTCCCTCTGTATAACAAGACTGACATCCTAATACCTTCAGTAGGAAGTTTCCACGCCTCCCCTGTGCTCCCAGAGAGCACGCTGCTCATAGCTGGGGAGAGGCCAAGGACGAGCCCCTTGGGTAGCTCTATTGCCTGGACCCTGATGACTCAGAAGATCTGACCCTTCCAGTGGACAAGAAAAGCTAACGAGGAGCTTCTTTTGGTCAATGGAGAGCCTGACTTGATTTGAAATATCTTTGGATACTTTTAAACATCTGAGCTTAGAATAGCAAATTAGTAGTTGGGGAGGGAGTCTTCCCCGTGGCATCTTGGGATACCGAAAACCACTCATTGCTCTTACTCTGACTCTGATGCTATTGACCTTTCTGCAACTCACCTGCCCAAAGGAAAACCCGGCCTGGCAAGCATCATTTCACATTGAAGATATACTCTAACCAAGAGTAGTGGTTTCTTGATTCATAGTCCTTCACTTATTGGAAGAATATTTGCTTTTCCTCCCCTGTGTGCCAGGCACTATGCTTAAGTAACGATGAGCAAAACCAGAGGCTGCGTCTTCAGTCAAGGAGTTAATGTCCAGGGGGGTGTGCATCAACTAACTGACTATACGCTTGTAAAACTACAAGCTCAGTTTTTGCTATAAAGGAGAGGTGCCTGGTGCCAGCAAGGCCTGTATATGGGAACATTCACCAAGTCACTGAGGTCTGTGACACCAATGGACGGCATGAGCCCTGAGTAAGGAAGGGAGGGCTGAAAGCCAGGCCCGTGACGTGACCACATGTTTATTTGGGCAGCACGAGGGAGGCCCTCTAGCTATAAATAGTGCTGGGCTCCTCAGGCTCCTGAGTTCAGCCACTAACTGCTCACCCTTCACTAAAGCTGAAAACTCAAAGCAAAATAAACCATGAGGCTGTTCCTGAGTGTCCTGCTGGTCGCTCTGGCTCTTTGCTGCTATGAGGGTGAGTATCATTTCTAATCAGACCAGCACCAGCCCTGGTGAGTACCCTTCTCTGAACTAGGTCAACCTAAGTGGCTTTCTTTAAAAAAAGAAGAAGAAGGGGCAGAAGAGCTAGTGTTCTCTGAGTCTCTAAATAATAAGTCTTCAAGGGGGCTCTGGGAAGCAGCAGCACTCACTATATCTACTAGTGAGTAGATCTCACTGTATCTGCCAGTCCCCTGCTTTTCCACGAGTACTACCAGTTAGTGCAGTCGTGGGATTTCTGTTCATCTAGATCAATTCCAGCCATCTATTCAACAATATTTTTGTACGTCTTCTTACCCGTGATACGGACCCACGTCTTCCTGAGTTGTTCTAGTTCATCTGACTTTTTAAACACCCTCCTCTTTCCCCGTGTTGCCTCTGATTGAACCTCTCAACTTCTATGATCAGGGCTCAGATCAGAGCCTAGTAGGGCACTTCCCGGCTGCAGCGTGATTACAAAGACAGGGGGGCGGGGGGGGGAATAGAGAGCCCACACCAGAAACAATGGTCACTTTCAGGCATCCGCACCATTTCAGTGGGGTCAGGAAAGAGCCTCAGTTCCTGTCTCTCACCCTCTCTAAGGAATTCTGAACATCACTGCAGGGAGAAAAAAAACAATCATAAATAACTTTGTGTATAAGCTTTAAAGTTGTTCAGACTGGTGACCTGGGGAGTTGTTTTGTATGCATGTGTTCAACTTTATTACCGTGTCTGCATCCAATAACAATCTTATTCTTTCATTTAGTCTCAAACTAGCATCTTCCAACATATATATAGTTTGATCTACTCTTATCCAAATACCCACCCTCCTCTGCTCTCTGGTAAGGTCTGACTCTACTATTCACTTACAATCTTGATACTCAGGGGCCCTTGGGTGGCTCAGTCGGTGAAGTGTCAGACCTTGGCTCAGGTCATGTTCTCACTGTCTGCAGGGTTCAGGCCCCACGCCCGGCTCTGTGCTCACAGCTCATGAGCCTGGAGCCTGCTTCAGAATCTGTGTCTCTGGGACGCCTGGGTGGCTCAGTCGGTTAAGCGTCCGACTTCAGCTCAGGTCACGATCTCGCAGTTTGTGAGTTCGAGCCCCGCATCGGGCTCTGGGCTGATGGCTCGGAGCCTGGAGCCTGTTTCCGATTCTGTGTCTCCCTCTCTCTCTGCCCCTCCCCCGTTCATGCTCTGTCTCTCTCTGTCCCAAAAATAAATAAACGTTAAAAAAAAATTTAAAAAAAAAAAAAGAATCTGTGTCTCCCTCTCTCTCTCTGTACCTCCCCCCCCCCACACACACTTCTTGTGCTCTCTCTCTCTCTCTTTCAAAAATAAATGAACATTAAAACATTAAAAAAATAAAAAATTGATACTCAAACCTCCTCTTCTCTGATATTCAAGGCAAAAACAAGGTGTCATCCTGTGCAGGCAAACCTTAATTGTTTGAATTATAAAGAAAGTGAATGTCAGCAAACCAAGAGCGTCCTGGGAAAAAGGATGTGCTTTAAAAAGGATAAAAACTGAACTAGGGATTAGTAAGCCTGTATTCTAGTCCTGGCTCTTCTATACTTCCTTTGAGATGTGAGGAAGCCCCAGCTGCCATGTCGGAACTGCTGTGCCGTGTCGGAACTGCTGTGCGATGAGATCATAAAACCCCTGGGGTTCCTGTCTAATTCTAACCTCAGGGAACCCAGGAAATGCGTGATTTTCCTTATATCGATTGCATTTCTTTTTCTTCGCTAGCCAATGCGTCGGCCTGTCCAGCCTTTGTTGCAGATCTCTCAGGCTTCCTCTGGAAAACTCCAGGTCTCTTCAAACTATCACTTGCAAAATATAATGCACCTGAAGAAGCCGTTCAGGCCGTTTTGGATGTGAAGAGTTGCACAGATAACATCTCCATACCCAGAAAAACGATACTTACAGAAATATTGGTAACTTCTTTCTTCTTTGTGCACAGAGGCTTCTGCTCAGCTTCCTTAGCCAGGAAGGCAGTCAGGGTGCCGCTCTGTCGGGGGCGCAGGTGGCGGAGCCTCACAGCTTGCTCCTGAGAGGGTGACAGGTGGCCACAGGGTGGATGGCGTTACATGTGGCAGCTACACTAAGTCTGGGCACATTCCTGTTCAGGTCACTTCCCTGGGCGCCAGGTGCCCCATAGTGCCCTGAGGAGGAGGACAACTGGGACCCCACGCAGTGGTGTTAAAGGGTCAAAGTGTGGCTGCCCCCCTGCCTGGGAGCTTTTCTGAGGCCGAGCTCCCCTCGCCCAGTGGACACAGTCACTGGGGAATCTCGTGTCGGGTGTTGGGATGTTGAATAGGGAGACAGCTGGAGGGAGGGAATCAGCTCGGTGCCCTGACTGCACGGAGGGCAGCTGGTGCGGGCAGAAGGGCGACACCGAGCCAGCTCCTGCAGAGCCAAGGCCTCTCCCCACCACAACTCGGCCCACTCCGCCACTCCCCACCTCCCATTCCGTCCCTTATGGCGCCCGCAACCACACGCCTTGCTCGCTGTGCCTCCTGTGTCCACGTGTGAAGGTGACACGCCTAAATTACATCTTTGTCAAAAAATAAGATACTTAAAGGAGACTCTCAGCACATCGACCGCTGGATTGAGGTCACGAGTTTCCGTCACAAATGCCCGCAGGGACCGAGTTTTCAGTACCCAGGAGATGTGCCATCGGGTTGAATTGCCACACCACGCGCCTGGGAGTCTCCAGCCAGTACCCCCAAAGTCCCCTCCCACCCCTTTTCCAGTCTTTCACCCCTGTATCCCCTTTGCAGTGAAAAGGTAGAGTCCTCTGCCCTGGGATATCAGAGGAAAGATTCCGGGAGGCTCCTCCTTCCACTAGAAACCTCAGCCTCGCACGCAGTCACCTCTGGGTTTATCTGCCAGACTGTGGGAACGGTTTTCTCACGACTTGCGTGGTTTGTTGTAATCACCTCAGGTATATTTAGTTGACCGGCCTCCCCGGTTTCCTGTCTTGTGCCCATTCTCCTTGCCTTTTGTCCGTTAAAACTTTACTGACAACTTCTTGTGACTGACAGTCTATGCTCACGTGTCATCCCCAGGGGCAGTATGAATAACCTTCTCTCTCTTTCTTTATCTATTTCAGGGGCAAATCACGGAAAAGTGTGCAAATTAAATCTTACATCGTAGTACCTCTGTCTTGCAGTGATCACCTGATCTTCTGGAAAATGTAAAGGTTTCAACATCTTGCTTCAATAAATCATTTGCCCTGCATTTCTCTACTTGTCTTGTTATTAAACGACACCTTCCGGCCTTGAGCTGGGATGGCTCTTGCCGCAAAGTGGCCATTGGGTGTTGTCAATAGTAAAGTTCAGAGCCCTAATGTCCCCTTACCCATGGCGGCCTGAGGACGAGGACCCCAGGAGGAAATGTTCGCTCAGAAATCATCCTGCATCACTTTATACATCTCCCATTCACATGGCCTTGAGTGAAAACTGAGTTCCAGGTCAAGGACCAATGAAAACATTCCTGCTCCGGTTTTGTATTGAAGGATACCCACAGCCCAGCTGGCTGGCCAGTCATATGCTTCCCAACCAGCAGCATCACTAATGTTTTGTCCTCATCACAAGCACAACCAAACTGCTTGGTCCTCGCACCTTCGCTGTGGCTTCCATCCTATGAACTGTCCCGTGCCATTTGTCTTATGTCCACTTCTGAATTGTTAGTGACTCTCCAGAGTTCCTCCTTCAGTTACGTCTTTTTCCACTTTGCACACACACGTTGCTCATCAGGACTAGACCACTCACCGACACCTGGAGCTGATGCTTTTTCCCCACACGTTCCCCCAAGAGCTCCAGAAACGGCATCCAGCGGCCATCGAAGCATCCGCATTCAAAGCGCCACAGTTACTTCCGAAGAAATATATAAAACTGTACACCCTGTCTGCCTACAACCAACTCTCCCTTCCCCGAACCCCCTTTCTGGCTAATGCCCCGAACAAAGAGGTACCCAATGCAGAAAATGTGGGTACATCCTAGGCTCCTGGATTCGTTTCCAGTGGCTGTTGAAAAATACTACCACACACTTGGTGGTTTACATCAATCATTTTCTCAGACTTTGGGTGACAGAGGTCCTCATTCTGTAACACTTGGCAGAAGTCGCGTGTCAGCAGGGCCACATCCCTCTGGAAGATTGAGGCGAAAATCTGTTCATGGCTGCTTCCAGCTTTGATGGCTGGAAACCAGCATTCCCTGTCTTGCCCCCATCATTCTGATCTCTGCCCTCAGACGTCACAGAGCCTTCTCCTTTTCTGTGTCTCTTAATCTGCCTCTGTCTCCCTCATATAAAATATATAGGGTTGCATATATCCTAGAAATCCAGAAAATTCAGGACAAGCTGCCCATGTCAGAATCTAGTTTTTATTGCATCTACAAAGTCCTCTTCTTTTTTTTAATTGTTTTTAACGTTTCTTTATTTTTGAGACAGAGAGGGACAGAACATGAACGGGGGAGGAGCAGAGAGAGAGGGAGACACAGAATCGGAAGCAGGCTCCCTGCTCTGAGCCATCAGCCCAGAGCCCGACGCGGGGCTCTAACTCACGGACCGCGAGATGGTGACCTGAGCTGAAGTCGGACGCTTAACCGACTGAGCCACCCAGGCGCCCCCCCTTTTTTTTTTTAACCATGAGGGGCATAATTGCAAGCTGCCGAGAATAAGATGTGGGTATGGTTTGGGGTTCCTGGGTGGCTCAGCTGGTGAAGAATCCGACTCGTGATTTCAGCTCAGGACATGATCTCACGGTTTGTGAGTTCAAGTCTTGTGCTGGTCTGTGCATCAAGAATGCAAAGCCTGCTTGGGACTTTTGTCTCCCTCCCTCTCTGCCCCTCCCCCCACTTTCTATCTTTCTCTCTCTCACTCTCAAAAAAAAAAAAAAGATGTGTGTATCTTTTTGGTAGCTTACTGCATTCATCTCCCCCCACCCCGACATACAAAACTTCACTGAGTTCTGCCCCCTCCACTCCCACATCCTCACTTCTGAGCTTCCCCCCCTTGCCATCCCCAGGGCTGTCATCACAGTCCAGATCCAGTCCTGTCCAGCTTGGTTTAAGTCTCCTACATGGTTCTCTGGGCTCTGCGATACCCTTCCTGTAGTACATCCTCCTCATCGATGCCACAGTGACCCTCCTCTCAAGCTGTGAATCTCATCTCACTACTATAACCATGAACTACTAGAGGGCATGGGCTTCCAAATGCTATGATATGAGTAAGAAGGCTTTGTGAATCCTAAACCTAGCTCTCAAATCATAGTAGGCAGTTGATGCTACCTCTGGCCGAGAAATAGAAGCTAACAGCTATCTAGTATCATCAATTATTAGCAACGCCTTTAGAGTAGGTGTGTATTTTTAACACATCAGGAAACATGCACACTGAAATAGGTCCCCATTGTGTGAAACGCATTCCATAGTCAGCCTACGAACTATGCTCGGTGGACACAAGGATCATGGAGCTCTTGCAAACTCTGAGCAACGTCCAACTTTTGATGTCGACTCAGCTCCTGATCTCACGGTTTGTGGGTTCGAACTGAGAGTGAGAGAAATCAATAATTCAGAACAACAAATTGTTCCAATCATTATTGTTGTTGATCAAATAGTGAGCACTTACATCTACCGAGCACTCTTATGGGTGGGTCATTATCCCAGAAGGTTTACATGTTCTGTGTCAGTCCCTGCTAGTATCCGGGAAGGGAAAAGATGATTACCACCATTGAATGAGAGGAGGAAGAATGTCTTACTCAAGCGTTCCTCACCCCTGGCTCTGTGTTAGAATCACCCAGGAAGACCTAAAAAGCAAAATGATGCCCAGACTTCCCCCCAGCTGCTATACACACATGTAGATATCTCTGCAGGTAAAACCCATGCAGCCCTCATTTCCTCATCTCCAACTCCTTCGGGTGCCAGCTGCTCAGTGACTAGGGAAGCAGGTGCCACCTGTTGACCGGGAAGAAGAGCAGGACCTCCATGAGACTCCGATGACCCTAGCATCACCACAGTGCTCACCTTGAGAACCTTCTTTTCCTTTTTTAAGTTTTATTTTTATCGAAGTAGTCTCTCCCCGCTACAGGGGGCTCAAACTCATGACTCCAAGATCAAGAGTCCCGTGCTCTTCCCACTGAGTCAGCCAGCCACCGTCTCCCTTAAGACCTTTCCTTAGCTACTTCTGTGGCCCTTCAAGCCCAGTAATTTCAGGTGTATTCATCGGTTACATTGTTACAAAACTAATAAACTCAGGGTCTCATATGGGAACATTTTCCTACATGAGCTGCTGATCAAGAGTATGAAGTTAGATCAGGAAAGACTGTAAAGGCTGGGGCTGGGAGAAGAGAAGTTGAAAGAATTCATGTTTACTGAGGGCAGAGTTTCTGTCTGACATGGGTTCTGGAAATGGGTAGCCATGACAACATTGTGAATGCACTTAATGCGGCTGAATCGTACGTTTAAACGTGGTTCAAATGGTAACTCTTATGTTATGTCTACTTTACCAAACACCCACACGCACCCACGCATGTATACACACATGTGTGTGTGCACACACAGACTCCAGAAGCTATAGCTCTCTGAGGCAGGAGAAAGATAACTAAATGGGAGCAGGCCTGTAATGCAATCTCCACTGGACATACTTCCCCAGAGGGGCTGAGCCTCACACTCAAATTATGTCTGGGGTCAACTCTCTGTTGGATTTGCCTCCTAGATTCTTCTTGGTTGAGATACATCTAATTTTCCAGAAACTCTGACTCGAACTCACAACTGAGTTACACTAAGTAGGAAGGATTGATGTACGCAGTCTTTTGACTTTGTCCTTGAGGCTTCTCATTGTGCCCCTGAACACAGATGACCACTCTCTGCCCAGGGACCCCCTCCTCCTAGGCTTCTCCCTACATCCATCTTCCTCTCTATGACAAGGTCAACACTCTGAACACAAAACTCTGCTTTTGCCATTGCTTACTTCGAGCAAACGTTCGAAGGTTCTCCATTTTGTAGGATATGAAGTTTAATGTCTCTCTTCTGCAATTAGCGTATTCAGGCCTGTATAATAATCAAAACCTCCTATGGTTCCAAGATTGAGATTTCTCCTTTTTTTCTCTCCTTTACTACTACTTTCTCTTCCCCCCAGCAGCTAACCATAGTTTCTGACAGAGCTGGGGCCTAAAATGAGGAGAGACAAGAAGACAAGAAAGTTCTTAACTGACTCATACTCTTTTGCAATTAGTCCATAGTTTCTGGGCCAGGCAGCTCTTTCTCCCATGGATTCTTTCATGGATCTTCAGAAAACCCAGATTACCAAGATCTCTTCATCTCTTTATGGCTTAAAAAAACATTCAGAGTAAAACAAAGAGCTCTGGAAAAATTAAAAATATGACAGCTGGAAAAAAATAATGAGTTGAAGGACAAAGCAGAATCTTGGAACAAAAATAATGCATGTATTACAGAAACACAAATAGAGAACACAAATGTTGGAGAAAAGAAAAGCATGTGAAAGCATAAGTCCATGAGACCCAGCTATCAGGTTTCCAGAATGACACAGATCATGGTGGGAAGAAAATCAAAGAAAGACTACAAGAAAATTTCCTATAAATGAAAAATATGAAATTGAGTATCTCACTCACTCCTCACATCAAAACACATTTCTATGATTTTTTTTTTTTTTTTTTTGGACATCACTCAAAGAAAGGTATTTCTTTCTGAAGGAAATACTAGGTCATATCCAAGGATGGGGAATAAAAATCCATTCAACAAGAGACTGGAAGACACAGGAGTAATAGTAAAAATTCACAGGCTTAAACCTTTCATTGTATATGAATGGAGTTCTCTGTGCAGCCAAATGTCATTTAAGCATGAAGATGAATGGAGATTTCCGAAGTGCAAATCTTCAAAAGTTTTATCTCCATTGAGCTTTTTCTCAAAGGGCATGGGAGGATATGCTTTACCAAAAAAGAGTAGATGAGGAAAGATAAGGCAGGGGATCCAGTCAACACAGGCTGTAACACAGGTTTTAATGAATGAATCAATAGAGAACAGTTAACAAAATTGCGAACACGTCAAAACCAGGAGACGCAGTGAAAGAAGTGGTAGCTGAGTATGAGGCTACATGGTGTGGATACGGAGAGACATGGCTCCAATGCTTCTCAGTGGAAGCCGTTTCTCACTGTTCTCCTTTTTGAACAGTGCTTCCTTATCCCTATTTTAAAATGCAAATTTGGAAAAACACAGGACGTTGTTAGACATGAAAAGAAAGGACAGGCTAGAAAAAGAGGGGCCAAAGAAATGGTCAGGTGGAAATTTGGCAAGAAATAGGTTGTGACGTGGCAAATTATCTCAGGTCAACTTGGAATGTACACTGTACCAAACTTAGGAGCAACTTGTGTCTTTTATGGAAAGTATTAATGGATTTCCTTAAGGAACTCATGATCAGGTCAAAAGACAAGACAAAAGAGGAGTGAAAAAAAGATATCAAGTATATTCCTGGGAGGGAGATTCTATCATAGAAATCAAAGGCCTGTAGACATTCACCAAAGAACTAGACCCTTATGAGCTACGCATTCTCCCTGAAGGCAGACTATAGGAGGAGGTCGATGACTGAGTTGGATTTTGAAGGAAAACGAGGATGTGGATGACAGAATGAAGCCAAGGTCCTCCGTGACCAAGAACAAACTTGGGCAAAGCCCTGGACATGACATGAGACTGAGCTCTGCTCACCAAACAACACAGATGCTGACGCTCCCACTGGCACCTGTCTGCACTGGGGCTCTGCTCACTGTCCACCTAACGTGACGCTACCTAGCACTACTGATCTTTCACTACAAAGACAACTGTTTTTAGATATTTTTCTAGCACTAGATTTCTGAATCAAGGCCTTATTGTCAACTGAGGCTGAAAACTTCTTGTTTTGAGTAGACCACCTGAGCATCGGCTAGTCTCTACCACTTGATGCCAGTGGCATCCCCCTCACCCTGTGGGGACACCCAAGACATCTCCCGACATTGACAAATGTCCACAGGTTTGGGTGGAAGGAGGGAGTCAGTCAGCTTCAGTTGAAAATCCCTGTCTTCCCAGTGGAAAAGCTTTATATCAGTTCTCCCATGTCCCTCTTGTCATGCCTCCTGAGAACCAGAGGTTCACAGTTGTGCTTGCTTATGGTTGGCAAGAAAATCTTGGCACATAGTGGAGGGAAAATTACTAAGGCAATCTAGAAGATAATGGTGTAGATATCTAATGAGCTGTATGAACTGTCCCACGTGTGTCGGGAGTAAATGGCTAACCACATGTCTCTTGGAAATGTCAAGTTGTGTAAAGTTCAGGGTTTTGGTGAATGAGCCAAGGAGAATTAACTGCAGGCAACACCTGATCCTGGCGTGGCTTCCAAATCCGGTGTGTAGCCTCAAGTCATGGGATAGATCCGGGTTACGTTGGATCAAAGTTCAGTTGGATCAAGGTAATGGTTACTTCTAAGGAACAGGGAGACTGAGGTGGCCCAGTCCATGGAGGGCAGGGGCTCACACTTCCTCCTGCACTCCACATCCCTCTCCCTATTGTGACATCAAAGTCCTCATCCAGGACAAGTGGTCCAACTTTCACACTGTGCAGATGACATGATACTCTATATTGAAAACCCAAAAGATTCCAGCAAAACAACTGTTAGAACTGATCCATGATTTCAGCAAAGTTTCAGGATACAAATCAATGCACAGAAATCGGTTGCATTCCTATACACAACAATGAAGCAACAGAAAGAGAAATCAAGGAATCGATCCCGTTTATAATTGCACCAAAAATCATAAAATACCTACCAATAAATCTAACCAAGGTGAAAAATCTATACACTGAAAACTATAGAAACCTTATGAAAGAAAATGAAGAAGACACAAAAAATGGAAAAATATTCCATACTCTTGGAGAGGAAGGACAAATATTGCTAAAATGTCAATGCTACCCAAAGCAATCTACATATTCAATGCAATATCTATCAAAGTACCACCAGCACTCTTCACAGAGCTAAAACAAGCAAACGTCAAATTTGTATGGCACCAGAAAAGACCCCGAATAGCCAAAGCGATCTTGAAACTTTAACCAAGGCAGGAGGCGTCACAATCCCAGACTTCAAGCTGTATTACAAAGCTGTACTTATCGAAGTGGAGCCCTGGACTTCCACTCGTGCGTGAGTCGAGCGGAGCCAGAGTCGAGACCAGAGGCCGAACTCGGGATCTGACAAGATGGCCGGGCTGCCCCGCAGGATTATCAAGGAAACCCAGCGTTTGCTGGCGGAACCAGTTCCTGGCATTAAAGCAGAACCAGATGAGAGCAACGCCTGTTATTTTCATGTGGTCATTGCTGGCCCCCAGGATTCCCCCTTTGAGGGAGGGACTTTTAAACTTGAACTATTCCTTCCAGAAGAATACCCGATGGCAGCCCCTAAAGTACGTTTCATGACCAAAATTTATCATCCTAATGTAGACAAGTTGGGAAGAATATGTTTAGATATTTTGAAAGATAAGTGGTCCCCAGCACTGCAGATCCGCACAGTTCTGCTATCGATCCAGGCATTGTTAAGTGCTCCCAATCCAGATGATCCATTAGCAAATGATGTAGCGGAGCAGTGGAAGACCAACGAAGCCCAAGCCATAGAAACAGCTAGAGCATGGACTAGGCTATATGCCATGAATAATATTTAAAATCGATCTGATCATCAAGTGTGCATCACTTCTCCTGTTCTGCCAAGACTTCTTCCTTTTTTGTTTGCATTTAATGGACACAGTCTTAGAAACATTACAGAATAAAAGCCCAGACATCTTCAGTCCTTTGGTGATTAAATGCACGTTAGCAAATCTATGTCTTGTCCTGATTCACTGTTGTAAAGCATGAGCAGAGGCTAGAAGTACCATCTGGATTGTTGTGAAACGTTTAAAGGCAGTGGTCCCTCTCTGCTTTTATTCATTTCCCCAATGATGGTTAAAGTATAAAGCACTGTGAATGAAGGTAGTTGTCAGGGTTAGCTGCAGGGGTGTGGGTGTTTTCTCTTTATTATTTTTTTTGAGGGGGTGAGAGGTAGTTTTAATTTTATGGGCTCCTTTCCCCCTTTTTATGGTGATCTAATTGCTTTGGGTAAAAGCAGCTAACCAGTTCTTTAGAATATGCTCTCTAGCCAAGTCTAACTTTATTTAGACGCTGTAGATGGACAAGCTTGATTGTTTGAACCAAAATGGGAACATTAAACAGACATCACAGCCCTCACTAATAACATTGTGACTTTGCTGTCAAGTGTAGAATCCTTCCTTCAAAAAAAGCTTGTGACCATTTTGTATGGCTTGTCTGGAAACTTCTGTAAATCTTATGTTTTAGTAAAATATTTTTTGTTATTCTACTTTGCCTTTGTACAGTTTATTTTACTGTGTTTCATTTTCCCAATGTGACAATCGTATTTAAAAATTAAAACTGATGGAACATTCTGTTTTGGTCTTCACCATCTGACAAGTCGAATGACAAGAGGTGGATTTTGCCAGTTTCTTTTCACTAATACAAACTTGTGTTAAGATATCACTGAATGGAGTATTTATAAGCTGGCCCTGAGCATGCATAAAGCATTGGTATCTGATATTTTTTTTACCTCCTAGAAATTTGAAATAAATGTGTTTGTGTTGTCTGATTAGTTAGATGATCATTGGTGTCTTGCCATGATGTTTGAAAATTACTGTACAGGAGAGTCACAGCAAAGCAGCCGTTGTGACTGGCTTTGTGTAGGACTCACATGTGCCACATTTGTTTGTCTGGCATTTCGGTTATGACCTTTTTCTTAGTTTTTGTCTGAAAACTTCATGTGTAACCACTGGTGTATGATACTATTAGGAAACACCAATCTGATAATCATTTGGGGTTTGCTGAGGCATTTATGAGTCTTCCTTGTAGACCTGACGAGCAGATCTCAAGCAACAGCTTGCGTAAGTGTCATCCGAAAGGTTTCTTCCTTTGTGAGCATCAAATCCTCAGTTCATGATTCTTACTTTCATCCTTCAGTATTTGCTCTGGGAGCTATTGTTTGATATTAAGTAATTTTTTCTGCATTGACAGAGTTCCTCCCCTCAGAAAAACTGTTCTTTCCCACCCGTTTCCATATCTAATTTCTGATCCTTATTATTTTTAAGCCATCAGTGTAGCCAGTCCTAAGTATGTAAATGTTAACCTGCGGGTTGGAACCTTTGTCTCTTGCAATTTAAGGTAATGGATATTGTAGCCCATCTGAATTTCCCCTACTCTTTATTCTCATAACTTCTGGAGTTTCTTCAGAATGTGGTGTATTTTATTGAGCTCCTATGTAAGATGAAGAATTATCTATTAAAATTACATTTCAACATAAAAAAAAAAAACAAAGCTGTACTCATCAAGACAGTCTGGTACTGGCACAAAAACAGACCCTCAAATCAATGGAACAGAATGGAAAACCCAGTAATGGACCCACAAACGTATGGCCAACTAATCTTTGACTCAGCAGGAAAGAATATCCAAAGGAATAAAGACAGTCTCTTCAGCAAGTGGTGCTGGGAAAGCCGGACAGCGACATGCAGAAAAATAAACCTGGACCACTTTCTTACACCAGACACAAAAATAAACCCAAAATGGATGAAAGACCTATATTTAAGGCTGAAGCTGTCAAAATCCTCGAGAGGAAAGCAAGCCAACCTCTTTGACCTTGGCCGCAGCAACTTCTTACTCAAGACATCTCCGGAAGCAAGGGAAACAAGCAAAAATGAACTATTGGGATTTCATCAAAATAAAAAGCTTCTGCACGGCGAAGGAAACGATCAGCAAAACTAAAAGGCAACCGACGGAATGGGAGAAGATATTTGCAAACAACGTAACAGATAAAGGGTTAGTATCCAAAATCTATAAAGAACTTCTCAAACTCAACACCCCAAAAACAAATCATCCAGTGAACAAATGGGCAAAAGACATGAATAGACATTTCTCCAAAGAAGACATCCAGATGGCCGACACGTGAAAAACTGCACAGCAGCATTCATCATCAGGGAAATACAAATCAAAACCACAGTGAGGTACCACCTCACCCATGTCAGAATGGCTAACATTAACAACTCAGGCAACAACAGATATTGGCGAGGATGCGGAGAAAGAGGATATCTTTTGTATTGTTGGTGGGAATGCAAGCTGGTGCCGCCACTTTGGAAGTCAGTATGGAGGTCCCTCAAAAAGTTAAAAACAGAACCACCCTATGACCCAGCAATTGCACTACTAGGTATTTATCCAAGGGATACAGGTATATTGTTTCAAAGGGACACATGCACCCCAATGTTCACAGCAGCACTATTGACAATAGCCAAAGTATGGAAAGAGCCCAAATGTCCATCGATGGATGAATGGATAAAGGAGATCTATATTGTGTATATATATATACAAAGAAGATATATATATTGTGTGTGTATAATATATATAAACCCAATGGATTTTGCTCGGCAATCAAAGAGAATTAAATCTTGCCATTTGCAACTATGTGAATGGATCTAGAGGGTGTTATGCTAAGCAAAACTAGTCATTCAGAGAAAGACAAATATCACATGCCTTCACTCATACGAGGACTTAATATACAAAACAGACGAATATAAGGGAAGGGAAGCAAAAATAATACAAAAACAGGGAGGGAGACAAAACATAAGAGACTCTTAAATAGAGAGAACAAACAGAGGGTTACTGGAGGGGTTGTGGGAGGGGGCATGGGCTAAATGGGTAAGGGGCATTAAGGAATCTGCTCCTGAAATCATTGTTGCAGTATATGATCACTAAATTGAATGTAAATTTAAGACAAATCAATTAGGGGCGCCCGGGTGGCTCAGTCGGTTAAGCATCCGACTTCAGCCTAGGTCACGATCTCACTGTCCGTGAGTTCGAGCCCCGCGTCGGGCTCTCTGCTGACAGCTCAGAGCCTGGAGCCTGTTTCAGATTCTGTGTCTCCCTCTCTCTCTGACCCTCCCCCATTCATGCTCTGTCTCTCCCTGTCTCAAAAATAAATAAAACGTAAAAAAAAATTTTTTTAAACAAATCAATTAAAAAATAATGCTTAAAAAAGGAGAGAGGAGAAAGGAGTCTTCATTCAGGAACACAAAGAAAGTGGAGGTAGCACCAGAATGACAGGTAGATGACTGGTTTTAGTGTTGGGTTTGATCCCTGACTTTACTAAAGAGTCAAATGTAAACGTGCTTCTCTCTCGAAATAGACCTAATGATAAAACATGTAATATCATCAGTAGAATCTTTGTATAAATTCAACATCTGCCCTGAAAAGCAGTTACACAACAATTAATTAAGCACCACTCTATCGCTGCCATCACACAATGGCCAGCAATGCACAGGCAGTGCCCTCGGGGAGCCTAACAGAGAGGAGGGACCATGGGATCGGGATTCTGAAGATGTCAGGGGAGAGCTGCTCCCAGAGTGCCAAGGGGTGTCGACAAGGGAGATCCCTAGAGATTCAGGGCCCAGGGAAGGGCAGAAGTGGGCGGGCTGTCTTGGATGTGGCATCAGGAGTGAATGAGGAGTTTCAACCCTGTAGGACTGAGGCAAGGACAGTGGGGAGGGGAGTCCACAGGGAGCAAAGGCCTCCAGCAGAAAACTGGGTGGATGGCGGAGGGGGGCGGTGCACACAGAATTCAACCTGGAGTTCACATAGGGCAGTAGTGTGAGTCAAGATCACCAGAAGCCATTGGAGCCCTAAAGTGGACGTCCACAAGGGTCAAACCAAGGAGGTCGTGTCAGGAGCTATCTCTCAGTCAGAAACACCAGGCTCCTTCCCTAAGGAGCTCTGCCAACCATAAGCGGTGTGCCGTTGGTCAAGTTACGTGACCTCTCTTGTCCCATTATCTACATATAAGGAGAAATGACACGCGCTCCTCATGGGGAAGGGTTGGGGGACAGGATGTGACCTCCAGTTGACCCATGAGCTGGACCCTGGAAACTGGGGGCTCCTCACCCACCTGCCCTGTTCTTGGAATGTGGGTTCCACTTAGCCCTATTCCACCCCAGAAGCTGCTCCAATGACAATGCCTTGAGACACTATGATGTCATGTTGAGACCATCTGAACTGTGTTCAGTGTGACTGAACCCACTTACTGCCTCTGTACAAAGTTTCTGACTCTGGACCATAGGTGTGGAGATCTACCCATCTTTTTTGTCTTTAGTTTTTCTAATTTATTTTAACGTTTATTCATTTTTCAGACACAGAGCACAAGCAGGAGTGGGGCAGAGAGAGAGGGAGACCCAGAACCTGAAGCAGACTCCAGGCTCCCAGCTGTCAGCACAGAGCCCCACGTGGGGCTCAAACTCACGAACCATGAGATTATGCCCTGAGCCGCAGAAGACCTGAGCTGAAGTCGGACGCTTCACCGACTGAGCTAGCCAGGTGCCCCTCATGTTCAGTTTATTTATTTATTTTGAGATAGAGACAGGGGGAGAGAGAGCACCGGCGGGGGAGGGGCTGACAGAGTGGGGGGCACAGAGGAGCCAAAGCAGGCTCTGTGCTGACAGCAGAGAACCCGCAGAGAACCCAACGTGGGGCTTGAACTCACAAACTGTGAGATCATGACCTGAGTTGAAATTAGACGCTTAACCAACTGAGCCACCCAGGTGCCCTCCTGTGTCGGTTCCTTTGTTCATTAAACCTGGAGTGGCCACCTTTTCTTCTGTCTCTCCCTGCCCTCTGCATACAGGGACTGGTTTCCGATTATACCCGCGAAACCGGAGAAGAGATTGCCACCAATGGAGGGTGACCACACATCTCAGTTTCCTCAGGAGAATCCTGGTTTATGCTGTTGTCCTGGCACTCCATCCATTTTGTGACCTCTTTCACACTCCAAAGCATCCCCATTTGGCCAAAAAATTTCATCATCACCCGACGCATTGTGTTGTCATCCGATTAAAGGAGGTTTGTACCAGGGCCTTGCATCCAGTGAGTGTTCACCATGGTTTGCTATTCATGTTTTCTTAATTTTTTTCATTCTTTATCTATTTTTGAGAGAGAGACAGCGAGACAGAGTGCAAGTGAGGGAGGAACAGAGAGAGAGAGGGAGACACAGAATCCGAAGTGGGATCCAAGCTCTGAGCTGTCAGCAAAGAGCCCGATGCGGAGCTTAAACTCACGAAACTCAAAATCGTGACCTGAGCCCAAGTCGGACACTTAACCCACTGAGCCACCCAGGCGCCTGCCCCCACTTTTTAAAAAAAAATTTTTTTTTACTCTTATGTTTTCTCGAATTTTAAAAACGGGTAATTGTTCATTGCCTTGGGCCTTGAGAAGATTAATAAACCAACCGGATGTAGAATATGTTTGACAGAGACTACGTGTAAGTTATGTCTCAATGAAACTCTTCCAGGAAGTCAGGACAGTATCCAGTAAGCATGGATCAAAATACCGTGCTCTAGGCTCAAACGTAGGATTTTGCCTGCGCTCTGAACATGATCTTCTCCAGATCTTTCAGAGAATGTGAAGTTGAAGGAAGTTTCCAGGGGTCTCCAATGGTCCTAGACATCCAAAGGTTAGCATAAGGCCTTTCACCTTTTTATGAAATTAATCACTGGCGGCTGACAGGTACATGGCACCAGCTCTGTGCCCAAACCCGTTCTGAGGACATATGACAACCCCAGGATGTTCCCATTGTACAAAGAGACACAGCTGGGAAATCTCCAGACCAGGATTGGCCCAAGGCGAGAGGTGTACCTGGAAAGGCCCAGGTAATGTGAGCAACCCACCTTGCACTGCCATCCAGATGGCTCCAAGGCCAGCACCTTTCTGAAAGTTTCTGGCCCATGGAAGTACCTTCCCATCCAAGTCTTAGACTTTGGCATGATCTTACCGAAGAAGAGCTTCACTTTCAAAAAACATGCCGGAGGTTAATGTCCCAGCAGCCTTGGAGGGGAGGGGCAGAACCAGTGTTACAGAATCAATGGGCAAAAACATATGGGTTATCATGTCCCTAAATACTGTCAAGTGTATCAGTATCAGAAACCTACAATTTAAAAATGCCTAAAGACCATCTAAATGTCAAAATAACTCCTTCCTAGGCTTTGGTGCCAATGCGGGAATCACTGGGGATAAAATGGCTCTCACAGACTGTTGTCACTTTTATTAAGTATGGCAAAGCCTCAAATGATCAGCTTGGTGTGAGTACATCTCAGGTCTTGCATGAGCCCAAGGACAGGCCAAACATAATTGTGTCGTGCCACGTACTTTCTCTCTCTCTCCCACAACACAAGGTATTCACAGTGAAATAGGTACCTGTGCAAATTCACCCACATACCATGGTTTGTCATAATAGGTGATCAGTAAGTGTCACCCAAACACCGAAGCTGAAGGCTAATTTCTGAACTTCACTTGGGGACTTGAGTGAAAGCTCCTTCGGGGAAGAGAAAAAAAGTCAGGCTGCCTACCCAAGCATTGTGGTTTCTTCTATTTCTCCTTGTAACCACTGGCTCGCAAATGAGTCCTTTGTGGGCTGAGTTATTGTTATTTGATTCACCTAAGAATGATCATCATCTGCTGTGGAGGAAACATCGAGGTAAAACAAAAAAATACACCTCTTTCTTGTGGGCACCAAGCACGCGAGGTGGGATTGTAGCCTCGCTGAGCTGGGTATGAAACCTCTGAAGAGACCGGCATCCCAGCAGGTAACAGGGCAAGTCCCTAACAACTGGGGCACCAGGGAGAGTCCCCATTTTGTCCTAACCAAAAGTTCTCCCATTTCATCAGTAAAGTCCTTCATTTGAACATTGTCGTTTGGAATGGAGATTGGCAGCAATGGTCAACTGGGCGAGAAAGTACACACAGAAGAACATAACCTTCTTCCCTATTGCTAGCCTGTGCCTAAAGGAGTGTTTTTCTTGGCAACTTATGTTCAGGCTGAACGATGGGAAGAAACGAGTCCCAGATCATCTAAACAGCAAACACGGCATTCACAAATAATCAACTCATCTGTCTGGCTCACTCATCAGTTTATTTTCTTTCTTTCTTTCTTTTTTTTTTTTTTTTTTTACTTGAGCCAACCTAGTTTCTCTTGTTCCTTTCACCTTCATATCATCTCCACATAAACTGATATGGCTTTTCTAGACTATGAGGCTGTCCTGTCTCTCTCTTGACACCAAGAGGCACACCACCCTTGCTGTCATTCTCTTGCCCAGTACCAACTGCTCTAGAGAGAACCTCTGTACCTGCTGTGCTCTCTGCCTAGAACACCCATCCCAAGATCTTCCCCTTGATAATCATTGTCCACTCATCTAGCTATAGCTGGCCTGGCCCTCTGTACAGGATGCTGCCCCTCATGGCTGTTTTGTTGTTCCCTACAAATCACTTTCTGAAGTCACTCATTCAGTTATGGGCTTTTTATTTATGGTTTTGTGAACATTTTTTGAGCCTGACGCAGGGCTCAAACCCATGAACTGTGAGATCGTGCCCTCAGCCTAAGTCAGGCACTTGACCGACTAAGCCATCCAGGCGCCCCAGTTAGGGGCTTTTTGTTGCCTCCCTTGTAAGAGGTAAGCTCCACAGGAGCAAGGTCCTGGTCTGACAGCTGAATCTGGGGCATGCAGCACAGAATCCACTCATGGGGGAAGCTCATGGTTACCTTTGAACAATGGATGTTTTGGGGTTTTTTTATTGTTGTTTTTTTTAATGTATAAAAATTTATTGTCAAATTGGTTTCCATACAAAACAATGGATGTTTGGATGGATGGATGCTTGCATGGATGGATGGATGGATGGATGGATGGTACCTCCCATTTATGCATGATTACCTTGTTCTAAGCCCCGCAGTAAGTTCTTTACAGAGTGTCTGTTATCCTTGCAAAACCAGGTGTGGTCTGATTTATGCGCATTTTAGAAATGAGGCAAAAGAAGCTTGAAATAACCAGCAATTTAACTTGCCCTAAGACACTTCATGACTAGGTCCTGCATCCAAGATTTAAACCCACATCTTGGGGCGCCTGGGTGGCTCAGTCAGTTGGGCGTCCAACTTCAGCTCAGGTCATGGTGTCACAGTTTGTGAGTTTGAGCCCCGTGTCATGTTGGGCTGGCTGCTGTCAGCTCAGAGCCTGCTCGGTTCCTCTGCCCCCTCTCCCCCTGCCCCTCCTCCCGCTCATGCGAGCTCTCTCTCTCTCTCTCTCTCTCAATCCCTCTCTCCCTTTCTCAAAAATAAACACTGAAAAAATACAATAAATCCACATCTGCTTGAGCCCAGTCCTTACCACCATTCCTCCATTCAGCACTGCCTCTGCTGAGCGATCAGGTGCTTTGCTTTCTTCATCCTTTGAACCAATGGGGAAAAAAAAAAAAAAATCCCAAACAACTAAAAGAAAGATTATTCATAGATTCAGAATAGAATGAATTTATGAAATTTAGTTAATGAATTGAGATAGTCTTTGTACAAACAGCCTTTAGAGAAAGTTAGACATTGTTAGGATTTGCTAAACGTCCAGGCCCTTGTCAAAAGTGTCTATGGACACGGGAAGTCTGCCCTCCCGAGGAGCTGTCTGGTATTGCACCGAGCCCAGCTGCGTGGTGAGCCCACAGGAACACAGGATATGAAGCTTTCCATCTGTTGAAGAAGGAGGACAGGTGGAAGGAGACTAATAAAGACCGCAACAGTAATAAAACAACAAGGATGACCACACAGGCGCACTCTGTCGTCGTTTCATTAGCTAGCAAGCACTTTTGCATTGATTTCATCTAAAGCCGTGTTATCATTATGGCAGTTCCAAAATAGTTTTGAGTCCAACAAGCTGTCTCCTTGGTTTCTACAAACAGGGCACAGGCTGGCTGGGCTGATTCTTGCTGTCATTTCCTGGCCCAGTGCCACGTTTACTGTGTGACTCAGTCCCTCACTTTGGGGAGGGCTTAAGGTGATGGCCGGGAGAATAAAAGGAGGAGTTCTAGGTGCTCAGCTCCCAAGTGAGTTCTTTCTTCCCTGCCACGTCGGACTGACCGGCTAACGCCAGCTGCCCTCAACCATGAAGCTGCTGAGAGTCCTTGTGCTGATTGCCCTCCCCCTTTACTGCTTGGCTGGTGAGTTCTGTGCAGCAAGGACAGGTTCGGGGCTAAAGGTGGTGTCAGGGCCCTCTGGAAGACCTCCTGTTCCCCAAATTCAGGCCAACAGGCTCCACCTCATTTCTTCAGTGTCTTTGTTTTTCATGGTTATGTAGTGTTTGGCTTCTCTGGGCTGTGGAGGTAGTGCAGGGGTGGAAAGGGAGCACAGATATTTTCAGGCTTAAGGAAACCCTAGGTCCTGAGTTTACTCTCTGAGAACTGAGAACTCAAGACCATTCACCATCATCTTTCTGAAAGTATGAGTCTACTGGGACGCAGATTGGATGACCAACATCCTAGGTGCTCCCAAAAAGGGGCTTCAGGGCTATGGAACTGAGATCGCTTTTATGTGTTTTCTTTCAGGTTCTGGATGCCCATTTCTAGAGGAAGTGGTTAACAAAGCAATCAGTCCTGAAGTGAGCGTTAGTGAATACCAAAATTTTCTTCAGGATTTTGCTCAGACTACTGATAAAAAAGAGGCCTTGGCTGATGTGAAGCAGTGTTTTCTCAACCAGTCAAACGAAACTCTGCACAACTATGCAGAGATGATGGTAATTACAGTTTCTTCTGATGTGCTTTCAAACCACGGGGCAGGGACTAGTAGGCTCTACGTTTGTCACTAATGATGCCAAAGCAGGTGTTCAACGTGCTTTATTTTATTTCAGTGAATGTAATTGTGGCTGCATGTGAGTACTCTGACATCAAGAAAGCCAGCCAAGGTCCCAGTGCCAATTTGCCTCTGCGCTTCTTGGAATCTTTAGTGAATGATAAATGAAAAAGGCAAATGAGGGACAATATTCACATAAAGGCTGAACTACCCTTCAGTATCCTAGTACACACTCACACGTCCACACACAAACTTTCTCTTTTTGTCTTTTTTTAAGTTCATTTATTTACTTTAAGGGGCAGGGGGAGAGAGCACGCATAGAGGAGGAGTGGACACAGGGAGAGAGAGAGAATCTTAAGCAGGCTCTGCCCTATCAGTGCAGAGACAGACGTGCCTCAATCTCAGGAACTGGGAGATCATGACCTGCCAACTGAGCCACCCAGGAGCCACAATATTTTTCTTTTTTTTTTTTTTATTCTTTATTTATTTTTGAGAAAGAGACAGAGAGACAGAGTGCGAGTGGGGGAAGGATCAGAGAGAGACACACACAGAATACAAAGCAGGCTCCAGGCTCTGAGCTGTCAGCACAGAGCCCAACGTGGGGCTCGAACTCATGAACCACGAGATCATGACCTGAGTCAAAGTCGGATGCTTAACCGACTGAGCCACGCAGGCACCCCTCATTTTTTTTCTTTATTTTGAAATTTTTTTTCTTGCTTTTTATTAAGTACACTCTCCACCCAACGTGGGCTCGAACTCACAACACTGAGATCAAGAGCCACAGGCTCTCCCCGCTGAGCAAGCCGGGCATCTCCACACTCATTTTCTATCAAGGTAAAACACATCTGATTCTCAAGAAGTCCCTTACTTGTAGAAGTGACCGGCAACAATGATCCCCTTCTTCGTAGGAACAAATAATAAAATGTTCATGAGAATGTTTTAATAGAGTCCAGAAGAACCCATTATGAAGAGGATTCTGTACCTCTTACTAAAAGAATTTAAAGCGTGCTTTCAAGCAATCAAAATTTGTCAGTATAAATGATGGGATTCCTTGACTATTAATTAAAGACCCCATAGATGACAAGGACAGATCATGGGTATGAATCTGCCTTGGGGGATGGAAGTGTTGAAAACAACAAGCAGTGTTTCGATCTCCATAATGTATTCCCTATCTTGATACTCCTATGGAAACATTCCAGGGTAGACAATTTAGAAATACTGCCAAAGCTAAAGCTAAAAGTGTTTATCACTCAGAAGAGCCAACATGGATGAACCTTGAGGACCTTATGACAAAGGAAATAAGCCAGCAAAAAAAAAGACAAATATGTTGCATGAGTTCATTCATATCAGTTTTCTAGAGTAGCCAGTCTCCTAGAAACAGAGGGTAGAATGGTGGCTTCTAGGGGTTGGGCTGGTATGGAAAATGGGGGTTGTTCAGTGGGTATAGAGTTCAACAATAGCAAGACGAAAATGTTCTGGAGATTGGTTACACCACAACATACATAGACTTAACGCTGCAGAACTCTATACTTACAATGATGAAAATGGTCAATTTCATCTTATGTGTATTTAGCATAACTAACCACTTTAAAAAGTGAAATTCCCTTCAATCAAGGATAATGGGATGGGGTTTTTTGTTGTTGTTTGTTTTGAAGTTTATTCGCTTTGGAGAGAGAGAGACAGGGACAGAGTGTGAGCAGGGGAGGGGGGGCACAGAGAGAGAGAGAGACACAGAATCTGAAGCAGGTTCCAAGCTCCGAGACGGCAGCTCAGAGCCCATGGGGCTCGAAACCACGAACCGAACCGTGAGATCATGACCTGAGCCGAAGTCGGAGGCTTAACTGACTGAGCCACCCAGGTGCCCCTGGAATGTTTTCTTTAAAAATGTTAATTAGACCGATCACTTGGAGTGCACATCTCCAATGTTTTGTAAGTGTCAAAGGTAAAGGTCTCGGTGTCAGACCGTTTTCGGTATTTCTAACACGTAAGGCCACGCCAGAACTCAAAAACTACCCATTTCCTTGTATTTGGGCTGAGACTTAACGATTCTTTGTTGAAATAAATGCACCCTGATAAGCATAGGGATCCCTGATGGGGAAGAGATCTGGAAACACCAGCACCTGTTTGGCATCAGTAAAGTCTCCTGATCGTTACCATGAGAGATGAGATCATTCTGATCTTGACTCCAGCACAATCGTTCTTGGATACCAGATGTGTGTGGACAAATCCTAGAAGCCAAGAAGAAATGTGTGTTTTTCAACTCTTGACTTTGGAACAGAGAGCTGAACATTGGAGTGACGTCTCTGTGTTTGTTTTCCAGCAAATAATGTATTCCAGTGTGTGGTGTGCCCTTTCTTAACTTTCCCCAAGACCGGAGACCCAGAGGACTACAGAGAATGGTCAGCAACTGACAGCCGGTGAATATAAACCACGACTTTTCTTCCTTCTTTCTCTTTTCATCTATAAACTGCAAGACAACTGTTGAAACCTCAAATACATTTTCATTTCAATAAAGCATCTGCAAATGGAAAATTCTTTTCATGTGATGTGATCAAAATGGAGGCTGTGGAGAGCCTCCCGTGCCTGAGCTCACGCCCACACACACGCTCATAGGGAACTGTTCCTTGGAGAGCACATGGGTGAAGGACTGAGGAATCTGAAAAACGCTCTGTTCCTTCCCACGTGTAGCACAACAGGGGTCCTCACTCCGGAAATGTGCTTTTCCATCCTCGTGGCCCCCATTTTCCCTGGGACTATCTCTGAAGTCCTCAAGACCTAGGCTCTGCTGATCGGGCTGCATGCAGTACCCCTGATCCACTGGTGCGGCAAGGCCCTCCTCTCAGCCCTCTGCACCTGACCCGAGTGAGTGGGGTCAGGAGTAGAGCCAGGGAGAGATGTGACTTATCCAAAGCAGGGGTGAATCCTGGCTTGATTTTATTTATTTAATTTTTTTAATTTTAATTTTTGAGAGACAGTGAGAGAGAGAGAGGGGGCATGAGCAGAGGAGGGGCAGAGAGAGAGGGAGACAAAGAAACTGAAGCAGGCCACAGGCTCCCAGCTGTCAGCACAGAGCCTGACCGGGGGCTCCAACCCATGAACCATGAGATCATGACCTCAGCTGAAGTCAGATGCCTGACTGACTGAGCCACCCAGGCGCCCCATAGAATTTATTTTTCTTGTAATGTTTATTTATTTATTTGAAGAGAGAGAGAGCACGAGCAGGAGAAGGGCAGAGAAAGGGAGAGAGAGAGAAGCCCAAGCAGGTTTGGAGCTGTCAACACAGAGCCTGATGTCGGGCTCAATCCCACCAACCCTGAGATCATGACCTGAGCTGAATCAAGAGTCAGACACTTAACTGACTGAGTCACCCAGGCCCCCCCACCAAAATGTTAGAATTTCTTTAAAACAATTAACCAAAAGTGACTGTCATCATAATGAATATAGACCCATGAACCAGAGTGGAGCATACTCCTCTTTATACCAGTGCAGTTGTAAGGTATGGTATTTAATACGGTTTTTACGGAAACTGGCCAAAAGGACCTAAGACCTACAAAAGTCATAATGGATCCCTGCCATCTACCTTCTCCCACACACCTCAAGGTCAGTGACTCCATTAGGCCCAGGCTAATGGACCCGTGTCCATTTCCACATCTTAAAAGATCCCCCCTATTACACACACACACACACACACACACACACACACACACACACACACACACATTTATTAAGAACTCATGGGCCATACTCAGTTCTCAGTGCTTTGGGTGTGTCCTCAGTGGGGAAGAAAGCCCACCCCTCTCTCTGCCTCTCAATACTGGGAACCTCAGTCCACCCTCTCTTTCTGTTTTGGACCATAAGAGGAGAGGAAAAGGAAGACATTTGGCCATAGGAACTGGAGATGGACACATAGATATGCAGAAATTTGCTTCTGTCCAGAAGGACCCTGGCCCATTTCATGAATGAGTCTACCCAGGGAACAGAGCAAATTTCATGCAAGAATTGATAATGAAGATGATTGAAGGACTGGGGCAGCAGAACGGGAAGAGGAAGGATGCCCGATGATTAATCGTTGGAAAAGATAGTACTAAATCTAGAACTAGAACAGGAAAAAGAAAAAAGGAGATTGTATAGAAAAATAAATCCAGTAGTACATCGACGAATGTGCTTAAGGGTAAAGGTATATGGATGTTCTCCTCCTGCATTACACCATTACACCATTTGTGTAACTCTGAAGTTATTTCCAAGGACAAAGTTAAAAACTGCATTCCTGAGGCAAAAACGTATTGTGATGAGCACAGACTCTTCATTCTTTCCCTGATGATGAATGATGTTGAGCATCTTTTCATGTATCTGTTGGCCATCTGGATATCTTCTGCCCATTGACAAATGGGATTATTTGTGGGTGCCTAGGTGGTTCAGTCATTAGGCATCTGACTTTGGCTCAGGTCATCATCTCACGTTCCGTGGGTTCAAGTTCTGTTTGGGTGTGCCCTGCTTCTCTCTCCACCCCCCCACCCCCCCCACCCCGCCCCATCCTGGGATTCTCTCTCTTTCTACCCTTGCTTACTTGCATTTTCTGTCTCTCTCAAATAAATAAATAAATAAATAGATAAATAAATAAATAAGATTATTTGTTTTTTGTGGTGCCGAAGAGAATATTCTCAACAATGTACTTTCCTCCTTTTTTTTGGTCTTTAATAGAGCTTTTTCTGAGAGGAGTTTGAGATTCACAGCAAAGTTGAGCCGAATGCACACAGAGTTCCCATAGATCTCCTACTCATGCATATGCACAGCCTCTCCTACAGTCAACATCCCCACCAGATGGTACGTTGGTTACAACTGATGGGCCTCTATGGACACGTCCTTATCACCCAAAGTCCATGGTGTACGTTCGGGTTCATTCTTGGTGTCGTACACTCTATGCCTTTTGTGAAATGTATGTGATGTGCACCCCCCCCCCATTACAGTACAGAAGAATTTCATTGCCCTTAAAACCATCTGAGCTCTGCCTATTCGTTCCTTCCTCTCCCCAACCCCTGAGAACCACTGCTCTTCTCAATGTCCCCATAGTCTTGACACTTCCAGAATGTCTGCCACTGAATGCAGAGATCCAGTAAGGCCCCAAGTCCCTTGGAGAAGCTGGAGCCACTCAATGGGAGGAGTCTGGGCTCCTGAATGACTGGATGTGGTCATGGTGCATCATGGACAAGCCACTGGGAGCACCCTGCTCTAGGTCAATGTAACAATTATTTAGAACGTCCAGCAAGGTGGAGCAAGTTGTCTATGACATTGTCTAGAAACACTACCTCATGGTGATCACTAAAAGCAGTTGACTTTTATTCCATTTCATGGTCATATTTTTTCAGTTTATTTATTTATTTTTAGAGAGAGCATGCTTATGCAAGTGGGAGAGGGGCAGACAAAGAAGGAGAGAGAGAGAATCCCACACAGGCTCCGCACCGTCAGTGCAGAGCCCCACGCGGGGCTTGAACTCACGAAACCATGAAATCATGACTTGAGCCAAGATCAAGAGTCAGACGCGTAACCAACTGAGCCACCTAGGCACCCCAGAGTCAGTTTTAAATTCGCAGGGGCACCTGGGTAGCTCAGTCGGTTACGCGTCTGACTGTTGATCTCAGCTCAGGTCATGATCTCACGATTTCGTGAGTTGTAGCCCCACATCGGGCTCGGTGCTTACAGCCTGGAGCCTGCCTGGGATTTCTCTCTCCTCTCTCTGCCCCTTCCCTACTTATACTGTTTCTCTCTCTCCCTCAAAATAAATAAATAAACATTAAATTTTTTTTTCAATTCTCCACAGACAGTGCACCCATTCTTTGGTTCGCTGTGGGAGCACACAGCATCTTCCCCGTCCTGGCCAAGTGCCTTGTACTGAGCTGCACTAATAATAAACCACCATGTTTTAACCCACTGAGATCGTAAAAAGTAAGTAAAAAATTGAAGATATATATGCATTTTGGAGGTAAAGGAAAAAGATCAGAGACTCTAAAATGACCTCTGCAACCAAATGGAATAGATTGCCACTTTGCACTATCTCTGAACAGTGTATTTTCCAAAAATACACAACCCGAAAAACTGACTTTTTGTTTTAAGTTTATTTACTTATTGTGAGAGAGAGAGAGAAGAGAGAGTCCAAGTGAGCAAGGGAGGGGCAGAGGGAGAGGCAAAGAAAGAATCCCAAGCAGGCCCCGCGCTGTCAGTGCGGAGCCCGTCATGGGGCTCAAACTCACAAATGGTGAGATAATGACCTGAGTCAAAACCAAGAGTCAGATGTTTAACCACCTGCGCCACCCAGGTGCCCCTAAAGAATTACTTTTAATTGCATTTTTAACACATACGAATATGCAGTGTGCAGCAATCCATAAATCCTGTTTTACTCTCTTTTCAGTTTCTCTCACCTCTTTGGTCTTTACTCAGACGTCTCTCTCTCGGTGAGAAAAATCTTTGGATTTTTCCGCGTCTCCCCATGTCGGGCTCAATAGAAGACAGCTGGTTTTACTTAGTTGCTTCGGTCTTAAACGTTGCAACATCACATGTCCAGAAGCCAGATTGCATGGGGATGAGGAGTGAATGGAAGGTTAAAAAGCGAACGCGCATCGTCCAGGGTCTTGTGATAGCTGCTCCGCACGTTGGGCAACAGAACCTAAGTGTGTTATTTTCTGGAATGTGTTCCCTGAAATAACTGAAGACCGTACGTGTTTATGGAAAAACTAAGAGAACTGTCTGACCAGACTCTAGAAAGTGCTTCCACCAGGAATGCTCGTTTTTCAGACACTTCACACTCTCTCCCTCACCTCCTTCAGATATGGGCTGAAACATTACGTCCTCAGTGAGGCCTTTTCCTTTCAGTCTGCTTTGTGATGGTCAAAGCCTGTTATCGATAGTGCCGCTATCGACTAGGAGTGCCTGGGGCACTCACTGGGCCCAGGGCCACTTGCTTGATGGTTCACAGACACATTCTAACTGGAGCTTATGTGGTAACTAGTCCAACCCTGCAGTTCTTGTTGTGATTGTAAGGAGCGCCTCCATAAAACCACCCAGGGAACCTTAAAAAATGAGGTATATTACCTCACAGTTGTGGAAGCTAGAAGTCCAAGATGGAGATGTTGGTCGGGCCAGGCTCTCCCTGAAAACTCTAGGCCGGGACCCTCCCTTGCCTCTCCCTAGCTGCTGGACACTGCTGACAATCCTTGGGTTTTCTGGCTTGTAGACGCATCACTCTAATCTCTGCCTCCACCTTCCCATGGTCTTCTCCCTCTCTGTGTCCCAGTTTCCATCTTATCATCACATTGTTAGGCCACCTGGTGAGGCCCAAGTCCCCAGGGTACACAGACACACTCTTGTCAGGTAGGACTTGCCAGGGGTTTAAAGAGCTTCTCCCAGGAGCAAAGGGCAAAGGCCACATCTTTCTTTGGGTAAGGTTAGTCCTTTACTACACAAACTTCACTCTGTACACAGACTCTCCACGTGGTGGAAAAGATGACCACCAGTAGCCCCAAATCGACAGTCTCTCTATTTAGCGGCTGCAGTGGACAAAACTTCTTTCTTCTAATGTCCAAACTTCAGTTCTAGAGAAGTTACATAGTTTGGCCCTGCTTGGATCACACGGTCACCTTTTGAGCCAATTACTGTTGCCACACAATCATGGAGTATCATGATTGCCCAGATTGGGTTTATGGGTCCATGCCAATGGCTGTGGATTCAAGGTCTATAACCAGGGGAAAAAAAGGGAATGAATACGGTCAGGACTTGGTCAATAAATACCAGCTTCCCCGGTCTTTGTCCCCACTGCCAACTTAAGACCAACCAGAGAGGGCCAAACATGTTCCCCTAAGCAATCAAATAGGATGCCTACTTCCGGCCAGCCCGCCTCCAGCTTCCCCCCACCAATAACTTCCAGTCAGAGCACACCTGACATTTTCTCCCTGCCTGTCATTGAGTCCCTGCCAAACACAAGCAATGGTAGCTGATTCCTCGGCTATAGCAAGCTCTGAATTAAAACGGACCCTGGAGCAGAGGCTGGCCTTCTTCAGCTCTGGGAATCAGAGCATCACACCAAACCTTTACCTTGGGCTTTTGCCTCTGGTGCCTGCCTACCCACCTGTCCGCAGCCACGTGCAGTTCCTTTCAGCCAGTGACAACGTCACCTCTTTCTCTTCCTCTGAGGAACATAAAATCAGAATGTGAGTGTTTGACAGTAACTTTGCTATAGGGGTGGCTGAATCTGCTGTAATTTTTAAGAAAAGTTTGTATTGTGTTTTTTGTCTTTGTTTTTTTTTAATGTAGGCTCCGCACCCAACATGGGCCTCGAACTCACGACCCCAGGATCAAGGGCCGCATGCTTCCCAACTGAGCCAGCCAGAAAATACAAGCCAGGAAGCTTGTATTCCTAATCTTCAATAGTAGCAAATTGCTTTTGACACAGCTCTGCCTTGTGCATTCATTTCCTCTACACTGTTTTTCAATCTTTTTTTTTTTTTTTTTTTTTTTTTTTTTTTAGTTTATTTATTTTAGAGAGAGAGAGAACAATCCGGGGAGGGGCAGAGACAAGGGGAGAGAGAGAGAATCCCAAGCAGGCTCAGCACTGCCAGCACGGAGTTCAACGCGAGCCTGTCCACCAACCGTGAGATGATGACCTGAGCCAAAATCAAGAGTTGCAGGCTTAACTGACTGAGCCACCCAGACGCCTCACTAAGGAACTTCTAATGATGGAAGACACAGAACTAGTCACTCTTCTTTCCTGGGGAAGTGGAGGTAAGGGAATGATAAACATAATAAACATAATAAACATAATAAACATAATAATAATAATAATAATAATAATAATAAAAAATAATGGCATAACAGCAGCCCCGTGTTAATTAAATAATTTAAAGTTTAAAAAATGTAAACTCCTATTGGAAGGACGCTGGTATTAGGAATGGGGGGGTGGTGGGGGGATTGGTCAGAGCCTTAAAGGAACTCTCTGGGGCAGGCTGGAGAAAATGTGTCAACAACCGCAAAAAGATAAGGGCACAGGTGGTTTAAGCAAGGAATGTAGCACTGGGCTCCTGGAAGCTCCGAGGGAGTTCGCTGGGGGTTTCAGACGCTTCGGTGCGCCCCTGGCACGGAACCGGACCAATTATAGTTTATTTTCTTTCTGTTCTTTACGAAAGGTTAAAAAGAAAGACGATGAAAAAGAAGAGATTTCAACTGAAACGAATAACTACCAAGCCTGAGAAACACCTCGGGCCGAGAGGAAGGATCTCCGCGCGCGCAGCACTGCTTTTCAATCTTCGGTGGCAAAACCTTGGCACCTCACTTCGCGCATTTTGCCACCAACACCCCGCCTCCAGCCTCAAAGGAGGAAGAGGAGGTTCCCCGAAGCCCACCAGGAAGCTCAGGTGGGTGGAGGGCCAGCGTGGTACCCGAGCCGGGAGCCAGGCTGCTGGGGTCCTGCCGGGAGCCCAGACGAGGGCACAGTTGCCAGGCGCTTGCGCGGCGGCCCCGGGTCGGGGCTTTACGGTAATTGCGCGGCGCGCCGGCCCCGCCCTCGTGCGCAAGCGCGGGGCCGTTGTGGCGGAGCTGTTGCGAACCCAGCGGTCTCCCGGAAGAGCTCGCGGAGGCGGTGGGCCGCGCAGGTTCGGAGGCCGGCCGGGCGGCTCGGCCCAGCCTGAAGCCCCTGCGTCTGCGTCCGCCGCCCGCGGTGTCCTCGGTAAGTCGACGGCCCTGCCGGAGTCCGGGAAAGCGCCCTGCGCGGTGCCGGGGTCCGGGACGTGGCAGGTGGGACCGACGAGTTGGCACCACACGGGAATGTCAAGGCTAAGGGATTCCAGTGAGATGTGGCGCATCTCTTTTGGGGGGGGGGGGGCTGGGAGGACTGGGCTTCAGCAACGCGGTGTATCCCCTAGAAGTCCGTGCCTGTAGCCCAGTTTGTCCCTACACGGCCTGGACCAGGGATGGCCCCGGGGAGCCTGGATGCTCAGTTTCGCTGGCAAGGGCATGCGCAGTTCACACCAGCGCACCTGCCCTGGGTCCGCAGCCCTCCAGACCTGTTAGATAGGGCCTGTCTTACCCCACCAGGAATTATCCTGAGACCAGCGTTTCCCCCCCACTGCAGTAGTGATGAGGAGGTTGGAATTGTGGTTGCCCTCAGACCCTTTTTCTTTGAGGCCTGTCTGGCGATCATGGCTGCCAGCAGTCTCCCAGTCCTAAGCTCTAACAGTCCCAAGATGGCTTCTGATATCCAGCAAGATTTGGCTGCTCTAGTAACTTTGCTTTGAAACTGGTTGGACCCTGACAGCCCGGTGTCTTTCCCAGAGGCCCCACCTGTGCCCCGGGCTATCCCTACATGGCCCACAGTGTGGTGCCTGTCTGCAGATATGCAGGACTTACAGTCCCGGAAAAGGGACCATCCCAGGGGAAACCGAGACCGGAAAGAGCCCATTGGTAGGGCTGGAGCTCTGGCCCTGGAGGCTAGGCCCCCCGGCACAGGTCACGGGGCTGGAGTTCTCCTGAGGCCAGATGGCAGCCTGTGGGAGGGGGTCCCAAAGCCCTGGCCCAAAGCCTGAAGGTGTTGGAGGTGCGGGTTGGAGGGGAAGGGGGAGGGAGACCATGGGGCACTCTGGACATTTTGTGTAAAGTTCAAAGCAAGTTGTCTCTGTCCCCCGCCCCCATCCCCCATTCTCTCGGTCCAGGAAATTGCTTGAGGCTGTAAACCTTGCTTCCCTTCCAGAGGTAGAAACTGGACATAGTCTCCAGTGGAATCTCCCCCAGGAGCTTACATCCAGGGTAGTTTTCTTGGGCCTGTTCAAAATGACACTTTCATTTTCCTGATCCCTAGGATCTGTCGACATGAATCCCGTCATCGTGGTCCACGGTGGCGGAGCCAGTAATATCTCTAAGGACAGGAAAGAGCGGGTGCGTCAGGGCATCATCAGAGCTGCTACCGAGGGTTACAAAATCCTGAAGGACGGAGGGAGCGCAGTTGACGCTGTGGAAGGAGCTGTGACCGTCCTGGAAGATGATCCTGAGTTCAACGCAGGTAAACTTGCACTGCAGTTAGTAAATGATGCCAAATCAAGTTAATCTTCTCCCCCCTAAATACATCGAATCTGAAGTGTCAATCTAAGAAGCTTTTCAGTATAACTTCATATTTTAAGTTGACCAAGTTGCTTTAAGAATTTTTTAAATTCAGGGTTGCCTGGGTGGCTCAGTCAGTTAAGCGTCCAACTTCACTGAGGTCGTGGTCTCCAGGTTTGTGGGTTCCAGTGCCGCATCGGGCTCTGTGCTGACAACTCAGAGCCTGGAGCCTGCTTCAGATTCTGTGTCTGCCTCTCTCCCGCTCATACTCTGACTCTCTCTCTCTCTCAAAAATAAATAAACATACATACATACATAAAAGTAAGATAGAGAACCTGAAATCTAGGGATTAAAATACTTTGGGGGATGATACCCACCTGCCCAACATCTGTCAAAGAAAAGAATTTCAGGAAATCTGAACCAGTTAGTCATCAAATACTTCCTGAGTCTTGTTCATCCCCTTGCTTCTGCGCTCTTGAACACTTACACAAAATTTCTGAAGTCTGCCTGACCATAGATGAGGCATAAGTGCATCGTTATGGCTCTGTTGGTTGAGCCAGAATTTACCAGATGCTACTCCTTGCCAGCAGAAGGAGTGGCTTGCTGTTTCAGAGGGAGGCTTGTTAAATTACATACAGTTAGCAGTCAGGGCCCTCTGGCTGACAGAACACCCACTTATTCACAAAGGACTGTGTTGGAACAGGTCTTCTGGTCTCCCACCCTCTCTAAACTACTGGGATCAGTCATCTGCATGAACTGGGAAGTATGAATTCAGAATTGGAGTGGCTAGTTCTCATCTCTTTGCCCTGTACCAGAGCCTGCCATTCTAAGTGACTTGCTTCCACTGTCCCAGGTGTCTGCTCTGCAGCACATTAAGGGAAAAGAGAGTAGAATCATGCAATACGTGGCCTTTTGAGTCTGACAACACGTAGCTTTTGGAGTCTGGATTCTTCATTTAGCATAATGCGTTGGAGGGCCATCCGCGTTGACACAAGTGTGAATAGTCCATCTGTTTTTACTGTTGAGTAGTATTCCATTGTATGGATATACCACAGTGTCAGTCATTCACCAGCTGAAGGACATGGTCGATTTGGGGCCATTACAAATCGCTATAAACAGTTACATACAGGTTTTTGTGTGAATGTAAGTTTTTGTTTCTCTTGGGTTAATATTGAAGTTGGTCATGTGGCAAGTATATATTTAACTATTTGAAACTGCCAAACTGTTTTCCAGAGTGACTCCCACTTCCATTCCCGCCAGCAGCGTATGAAGGCTCTAATGACCCCACATCCCCACAAGCACTTGGTGGTGTCAGTATTTTTTATTTTAGCCATTGTCGTAGAGGTGTGGTGGGACCTCGTTCTGGTGGTAATTTCTGGCAAACGATGTTTATTTTAACATCTTTTCAAGTATTTTGTGAATTTCTTTATTGTGTTTTTTATTATTATTGAGTTTTAAGAGTTCTTTATATAGTCTAGATGCTGGTCTTTTATTAGATACGTGATTTGCAAATATTTTCTTCCAGTCTGTGGCTCGTCTTTTCTTTCTCTTAGCAGTGTCTTTCAAAGAACAGAAGTTCCTTATTTTGTAGGAATCCCATTTTTTTTAATATTTTTTTTTAATGTTTATTTATTTTTGAGAGAGAGCGTGAGCAAGGGAGAGGCAGAGAGAGAGGGAGACACAGAATCCGAAGCAGACTCCAGACTCTGAGCTGTCAGCGCAGAGCCCGATGCAGGGCTCGAACCCACAAACTCCAAGATCGTGACTTGAGCCAAAGTTGGACACTCAACCAGTTGAGCCACCTAGGCGCCCCTGGAGGAGTCCCATTTTTTAATGGGTTGTGCTTTTTGTGTCATACCTTAAGAAATATCTGCCTAACCCAGGGTCACAAATGTTTTCTCTTACGTGTCTTCTAGAAATTCTATAGTTTTAGGTTTTATATTTAGGCCTCAGGTCCATTTTTAATAATTTTTTGGCATAAGGTATGAGTTATATGTCAAGGTTGTTTCTGCATGATTGTTCCAGTACCAGTTGTTGAAAAATCAACCTTTCTCCATAGAATTGCCCTTCCTCCCTTGTCAAAATCAGTTGACTTTCTATGTATGGGTCTATTGGTGGATTCTATTCCCTTGGTCTGTATGTGTAGCCTTTCACCAATACGACACTGTCTTGATTACTATAGTTTTATATTAAGTCTTAAAATCAGGTAGTAAGAGTCGTGTGTGTGTGTGTGTGTGTGTGTGAGAGAGAGAGAGAGAGAGAGAGAGAGATTGTTTGGACTATTCTCGTCCCTTTGTCTTTCCCACAAATTTGAGAATTACCTTGTCAAGTTTTTACCAAAAAAAAAAAAAAAAAAAAAAACTTGCTAGGATTTTCGGTAGGACTGTGTTGACTCTATAGATCAGTTTAGGACAAACTGAAATCTTAACAAGACTGAGCCTTTCAATCCAATACTTCCAAACCACAGTATAAACTTCCATTTATTTAAATCTTTGATTTCTGTGGCACCTGAGTGGTTCAGTCAGTTAAGCATCTGACTCTTGATTTCAGGTCAGGTCATGATCTAACACTTCGTGAGATCAAGCCCCGAGGCAGGCTCCATGCTGAGAGTGAGAACGCTCCTTGGGATTCTCTCTCCCTCTTTCTCTGCCCCCCTGCCCCACACTTTCATGCTGTCTCTCAAAGTAAATTAAACATTTAAAAAATAAAAATAAAAAAAGTAAATCTTTTATTTCTTTCATCAAGCGGGGGAAAGGGGTAGAGGGTGAGAGAGAATCTCAGGCAGGGTCAGTGCTGTCAGTGCAGAGCCCCATGCAGATCTTATGAACTATGAGATCATGACCTGAGCCAAAATCAAGAGTCGGTCGGCCGCTCAACTGCTCAACTGGCTGAACCACCCAGGTGCCCCTGTAAATGCTACTTTTTAAGATTACAGTTAGCAGTATGTGTTGCTAATATATGAAAATACAGTTGAGTTTTTTTCATACTTGCCATCTGTAGATTTTCTTTGGTGAGGTGTCTGTTAAGATCCTTGTCTGATTTTTTAATCAGGGTGTTTGTTTTCTTATTATTGAGTTTTAAGAGTTCTTTGTGTATTTTGGATAACAGGTCTTTATGAGATGTGCCTTTTACAAATACTTTTTTCCCAGTCTATGGCTTGTCTTCTCATTCTCTTGATAGTGTCCTTCATACGGCAGAAATTTTTTGTTTTAATGAAGTCCAGCTTAATTTCTTTCTTTCATGGATGGCGATTTTGGTGTGGTATCTAAAAAGCCAAACCCAAGGTCATCTAAACCTTCTCCTGTGTTATCTTCTAGGAGTTTTATAGTTCTGCATTTTACATTTAGATCTGTGACCCATTTTGAATGGTTTTCATGAAGGGTGTAAGGTCTATGTCTAGATTCGGCTTTTTTGCATATGAGTGCCCAGCACTATTGTTCAAAGACTTATCTTTTTTGCTGCATTGGATTGCCTTTGTCTGAAGACTCTGAACCCAATTCCAGTGTGTATGAGTTTTCCCACACCAAGCACTTTTCCTACACCAGCTGGGTATCCTACAATTCAGCTCATTTCTGACACTATCTACCTAGACATAGCATCAGATTCCACAGGTCGAGGGCTCAGTCCCACCAGACTGTGCTCCACTTCAGACGCCAAGTGTAAATTCAGGTTGTTCCTTGTGCTTCTGACCTACTGGCTATAAATCAGAGGTTCCCACGACCCCCTCCTTGGGTTCAATCAGTTGCCAGAGAGGCTCAGAGAACTCAAGAAACCAGTTTACTCATTAGATCACCAGTTTATTACAAAAGATACAAATCAAAAGCAAGATGAAGGGGTACAGAGACAGGTGCCCAACAAAGGAACTTCTGTCTCCTTGGAGTTTGGGGCCTAGTACAGTGGCACATGGAAGCATTCTGGTTCTAACCTGGAAACTGTTCAGACCATATCCTTTTGGGTTTTCATGCCACCTCCATTACATAGACATGGTTAATTAAGTTCTTGGCCACTGGTGACCGATTCAGCCTCTAGTCTTTCTCCCCTCCCTGGAAATCGGGGACTGGACTGAAAGTTCTAACCCTCCAGCTATGGTTGGTTCCCTTGGCAACCAGCCCCCCCCCCCATCTTTAGGGGGTTTCCAAAAGTCACCTCATTAACATAAACTGAGTTATGGGTGAAAGCAGTTTGTCATGCGACAAGATATCCATTTCACCTTTGTGACACTGAAGTGATTTATGGAACTGAGGACGAAAGACCAAAAGTCGTAATAAAAGATCCTCCCATGGCACTCAACCCCTAGGAAATTCCAAGGGTTCTGGGAGCTGAGAGCCGGGAACCATGGGCAAAGACCAAAACATGTGTTTGTTATAAATCACGATGTCACAACTCCTTTGTCACAGATTATTTTACCATATATGTATGTGGGTCTGTTTCTGGGCTCTCTGTTCTGGCCCATTGATCTATTTGTTCTTCACCAATACCACACTTTCTTGATTACCATTGCTTTATAGTAAATGTCATCTGCAAATAGAGACCATTTTGTTTCTTCTTTTACAGGCTTTATGACTTTTATTTATTTTCCTTGCATATTCCTCTGGCTAGACCATCCAATATTAGGTTGAATAGGAGTGGTGAGAGCAAACATCCTGTGCTAGTCCCAATTTTAAAGGGAAAGTCTTTCACCATTAAATAGAACGTTGGTTGTAGGATTTTATGGGTTCCCTTTATCAGGTTGGGGAGGTTTCCTTATTCTTAGTTTCCCAAGACTTTCTATCAGGTATGAATGTTGAAGCTTATCACATCCTCTTTCTGCATTATTGAAATGACCATATGGTTTTTCTTTTGTCTGTTGATATGGTGGATATCGATTGATTGGTTTTCGAATTTTGAACCAGGCTTGCATCCCTAGGGTTAACACCCCTCTGTCATTATGTGTTATCTTTTTTATTTATTGCTTGATTAGATTTGATAGTGTTTTCTTAAGGATTTTGCATCTATGTTCAAGAAAGATAGTGATCTGTGGTTTTATTTTCTTCTAACATCCATCTGGCTTTGATAGGAGGGTAATGTTGGCTTCAAATGATGAATTGGAAAGTACCCCTCCTCTTCTGTTTTGCTTGAAGAGTTTGTATAAAATCAGTATTATTTCTTTGTAAAAGTTTGGTAGTGAAGCCATCTGGGCCTGGAATTTCTTTTGGCTTTTTGTTTTGCTTTAATGGAAAGTTTTTTGCTAAGAAATCAATTTCTTCATTAGGTGTGGGACTATTCAAGTTATGTTTCTTCTTTGAGCTTTTTATGTTTTTCAAGGAATATTGCTATTTTGAATAAGATGTTGAATTTATAGGCTTAAGAGTTGTTTGCAATATGTCTTTATTTTTTAACGTCTGTAAGGTTTGTAGAGAGGTCCTCTCTGTCATTCTTGATTATTTGAATTTCTGTCTTTTCTTCTTGGTCAGTCTAGCTAGAGTTTATCAAGTTTTTCTTTTGTTTGGTTTCTTTTTCAAAGAACAGTAGCTTGTGGTTTTAGGAGGGTTTGCAGATTTTGAATTGTTTTTTCTCTTATTCTTTTTCTCTTCGGAATTTAAATGATTTATCTCTGTTATTTCCTTTCTTCAGCTTACTTTGGAAATAATTTACTGTTCTTTTTAGATCATAACTTGAGACCAGTCTTTTCTAATACAAGCACTTAATGCTTTAAATTTTCCTCTAAGTCCTGCTCTGATTGCATCCTACAAGTTTTCACATGTCTCTTCATTTTCATTCTGTTCAAAACATGTTATAATTTCCCTTGTGACTTCCTCATTGAAGCATGGTTTATTTACAAGTGTGATAATTTCAATGTATTTGTGGATTTTCCAAATATCCTTCTCATTTTTATTTTAATCATGGGACAATCAAAGGACATATTTTGTGTAATGTACATTCTTTTGAACTTTGTAAGGTTTGGTTTTTGGCCCAGAATATGGTCTGTCTTGGTAAATATTCCATTTGCATTTATAAGAATATGTACTCTGCTATTGTTTATTGAAAGTTTTATAAATTTCAGTAAGGTCAAGTTGGTTGATAACGTTATTTGGATCTTCTACACCTTGATTTTCTATTTCTGTTGATTCTTGAGAGAGGGATGAGGAGGTCTTTAATTGTAATTGTGGATTTCGCGATTTCTCTTCTCCTTTGACTTCATCAGTTTTGCTTCATATGCTTAGAAATTGTTGTTAGGTACACAGACTGCTGTCTTCTGTGTGAACTGATCCCTTCATCACTATGTAATGTCATTATTATTTAACATTCCTTGTCCTAGAGTCTACTTTGCCTGATACTAATCTAGCTGCTCACACTTTCATTTAATTCGTTTTAGCATTGCATAGCTTTTTCTGTTCTTTTACTTTTAACCTATTTGTATCTTTATATTTAAAGTGGATTTTTTTCAGGAGGACATAGTTGTATCTTACCTTTTTATGCAATTTGACCATCTCTTCTTTTTATCAGGGTGTTTACACCATTTACATTTAATGTGATTATTGATACGATCAGGTATAAATCTGTCAATCTTGTTATATGTTTTTTATTTGTCCAATCCATTCATTGTTCCTTTTTTTCCTCTTCTGTCATCTTTTGGGACAATTGAGTGTTGTTTATGATTCTGTCTTCTTTTGTTGGCCTAGTAGCTAGATAGTTTTTTAAGGGTGTTTTAGAGTTTATACTATACATCTCTCATTTGTCACAGTTTGCCTTCAAGTAATACCATACTTCACGCATAATGTAAGAACCTTATAACGGCATACTTGTTTTCCCTCTGCTAGCCTTCGTGCCATCATTGTCATGTATTTTACTTCTGTGTATGTTATAAATTGCCTAATACGTTGTTATTATTTTTCCTTTAAATGGTTATATTTTAAAGATATTGTTAAAATAAAGGGGAAAAGTATTTCTGCTTAGCCACATACTAGCCATTTCCAGTGCTTTTCCTTCCTTGGTGTGGATCATGACTGTTGTCCACTGTCCTTTTCCTTTTTCCTGAAAGACTTGCTTTAACATTTCCTGTATTGCACGTCTTCTACGGGTGAATTCTTTCAGCTATTGTGTATCTGAAAAAGTCTTTGTTTTCAGTTTTTGAAAGATACTTTCACTAGGTATTAAATTCCAACTTGACAGGTTTTTTTTTGGGGGGGGGGTTGTTGCTTTTAATTTCAGGACTTTAAAGATGTTGCTCCACTGTCTTCTGGTTTGCATCATTTCTGACAAGAAATGTATTCTCATTCTCATCTTTTTCTCACTTCCGAATGTGTCTCGCTCTATCTACTTCTAAGAGTTTCTATCTCCGGGCTCTTGGGTGGCTCAGTTGGTTAAGTGTCCAACCTTGGCTCAGGTCATGGTCTCGCCGTTTGTGAGTTCCAGCCCCATGTCAGGCTCTGTGCTGGCAGCTCAGAGCCTGGAGCCTGCTTCAGATTCTGTGTCTCCCTCTCTCTCTCTGCCCCTCCCCTGCCCATGCTCTGTCTCTCTCTCTCTCTTTCTCAAAAATAAGTAAACATGAAAAAAAAAATTTTTTTTTTAAGATTTTCTATCTGATTAGACCAAGGTGTTTGATCATAATGTGCCTGCATGTAGTTTTCTTCATGTTTCTTTTGCTTGGAGTTTATTGAGCTGCTCAGATCTGTGAATTTATAGTATTAATCAAATTTGATATTTTTGTATATTTTTTTTTCTTAAATATTTTCTTGTCCCTCTGTCTCCCCTCTCCTTTTAGGGACTCCAATTATATACATAGAGTGGGTTGCTTGAAATTGTCCACAAGCTCATTGATCCTCTGTTTGGTGGGTTTTTATCCTTTCTTCTTTTTCATTTTGGATAGTTTCTATTGCTATCTCTTCATAGTCATTACTATTTTCTGCTGTTGTGTCTTACTTTGTTTTAATCCCATCCAGTGTATTTTCCACTTCAGACTTTTTTTTTCATCTCTAGAAGTTCTGTTTGGGTCCTTTTTATGTTTTCCTCCATGTCCTGGTACATATAGAATATAGTTATAACAACTGTTTTATTAACATCTTTGTCTACTAATTCTGTCATTTATGTCATTTATGATCCATTACCATTAAGTGGGTTCTTTTTCCTCCCTATTATGGGTCATATTTTCTTACTTCCCTGTGTGCCTAGAAATTTCTTATTGGATACCAGACATTGTGAATTTTACCTTTTAGGTACTGGATAGTTTTGTAATCCTTTAAATATTCTTGAGCTTTGTTCTTATCCCATTTTACAGATGAGGAAACAGGCACAAGAGGTTAAGCATAGCTAGACTCATAGGCATTATCTAGGCAAAAAAAAGTTGGAGAAAGCATGCTGGTGGTAAGGAGAAGAGCATGCACAAGAGCCCAGAGTAGTGAGAACTTACGATACTTTCAGGGAAACCTAGTGTTTCAGTAAAATTAGCCAAGGAGGGGAGATAAAACCAGCAAAGGAGATCAGAGACCAGATCAGGGTTTCGTCCTTTTTATTTTGTAGGTAATGGGGCACCAAGCCAGATTTGTGTTTTCAAACATGCTTCTCTGGCAGCAAGTAGAAGATGAATTGAAGTTGGCAGCTTAGGGACGCCTGGGTGGCTCAGTCGGTTGAGCATCCAACTTCGGCTCAGGTCATGATCTCACGGTTCATAAGTTCAAGCCACGTGTCAGGCTTGTTGCTGTCAGCACAGAGCCCACTTTGGATCCTCTGTCCCCTTCTCCCTCTGCCCCTTCCCCGTTTTTACCCTCTCTCTTTCAAAAATAAAACATTTTAAAAAATAAAAAATAAACAAAGTCAGCAGCATAGAAGAAACCTGGGAGCCATTTCTAAGTTCTTAATTCTTGCTTTTCAACTTCTCTTTGGTTTTAGGTTGTGGATCTGTCTTGAATGTAAATGGTGACGTGGAAATGGATGCTAGTATCATGAATGGAAAAGACCTGTCTGCAGGAGCTGTCTCTGCAGTCCAGGGCATAGCAAATCCCATTAAACTTGCACGGCTTGTTATGGAAAAGGTATGTGACTGAAGCATCCTTTTTTGCAAGAAATTGCTACCGCCATACTTCAGTGACTAAATAGGACTTTTTAAGTACTTTAGTACTTCAGTGACTAAAATTTCCTACTCTAGGGAAATGCTTGCAAGCACTGTTCTCCTAAAGTCATATAAAAGAACAGAAGCAATCTATTTAAATTTGTCAAATAAGCCAAGACTCCAACTCTGTTGACAGTGTAGTTTGACTAGTAATCCCTTGACAGTAATTACTGTTTTCATGTTGTCTTCCTGTATTTTCTTCAGTTTTCTCTCAATGCATATGACTTAACACATACAAACGGAACAGACCTTGTTTAATAGCATGCGTTAAATTGGGGCGCCTGGGTCGCTCAGTCAGTTAAGCGTCCGACTTTGGCTCAGGTCATGATCTCACAGTCCGTAAATTCAAGCCCCGCGTCGGGCTCTGTGCTGACAACTCAGAGCCTGGAGCCTGCTTCGGATTCTGTGTCTCCCTCTGTCTGCCCTTCCACTGCTTGCACCCTGTCTCTCGCATTGTCTCAAAAATAAATAAACATTTTTTTTAAAAATTCAAAAAAAAATAGCATGTGTTAAATAAAAATGAATTCTGTTCTCTAAACTTAAGATCCTAGTAATATTCCATCATTTGGGGGTTTTTTTGAAAATACAAAATCTCGAGAGCGCCAGGCTGCTCAGCATTTAGAGAAGCAAGCCAGTGGAATTTGCACTTTTGAGGTTTTGTACCCAGAGAGAACTAATTATAGCCATACAATTGAAGCAGTTAAGAAGATTTTAACTGTTTCAGAAATCTAACCATTTCCCATTTCTTTCTGGCTGAAGACCACTCATTGCTTTCTGACTGACCAAGGTGCAGCAAAATTTGCGACAGCCATGGGGATTCCCACAGTTCCTAAAGAGCAGCTGGTGACAGAGAGAAACATAAGACGCCTAGAGAAAGAGAAGCATGAGAAAGGTGCTCCAAAGCCAGACTGTGAAAAGTAAGTGTATCTGCGGCTCACAGTCTGGGGAGTTACTCGACTGTGGAAGTTTGACAAATCTCTGATCACCTACAGCTCTTAAATAAGTCAAGAATCACTTGGTAGTTTCAGTGTTTGTACAAAATAATTCATAGTACAGAATGGAAACACTGCTCTTCTGACTCTTAAACTTGACCTCATTTATTACTTCTGTGAATAACCACTCAAATTAGGCCGAGACCTCCTTCTCCAAGATGACTGAATGGAAGAGTGCCTTGTGTTAATGTGTTAACTCCTGGATGCTTCCTGATCAGTCTGTTATTGAAAGCAGACCAGGCAGGCTCTGTACGATCTATCCTCTGAAGTTACTTAAACACTCTGTCCTAGTACAGAGAAATCAGGACAGCTCTTACAAGTTTGAATTAGTCGTATGTTCTGAATTACGGTTTTCTATATTAGATTTCAAAATCCCAAATAAAAGCCCCCTTATTCAAAGCAACATTTGAAAAGTAAAATTTGAATATGGCCTGGCAGTTTATAATGGGATATAATCTATTAACCCTGCGTACTCTTGAAGATTTATCATTTTTAACCAGCGGTATACTTTAATATCGCCTAGGGAGCTTTTTCACAGTACGCACGTCTGGCCCGCCTCCGCAAAGAATCTAACCCAAGAGGTCAGAAGTGAAGAGGCCAGGCAGGTGTGTTAGGAAAAAGTGTCCAGGTAATCCTGATGTGTCCCCAGCTTAAGAATCTATTTTACACGATTGGCCATATATTGGTAGCTGTTGATAAGGTTGTACGTACCTGTAAGCTGGAGTCACAGGAATGGGGTTGCTTTATTGATGGTCCGTGGGTGTTTTAATACATGTTGCCACATCGCTTTCCAAAAATTCTGCAATAGCACACCTCTCCACCAGCCATCATTGCCCCTAGATGTAAGCAAGAGAGACCCTGCCCCGGGTTCTACACTTCAGAGGACCCCCATGTCACAAATACACAAAACAGTTGGCTTATTACAGTCACCTGGGGCGCCTCTGTCACTCAGCAGTGGCCTGCATGACCCATAACCCTCATCATCCACTCTTGTGATTAACACCATTCAGCCCCCAGGGAAATGCTTCTCTGCATCTTGCTCTGTGTCTTGGAACCAAAGAGCACCTAAATCTAAAGATTTGTGGACTGTGCCACTGCTGATACCAGAAATGGACACTGCTTCGGAGTGGGGGAAGAATGGAGCAGCAGAAGGACTTAGGTAAGAGAAAAAGACAAATGAATAGCTTGTCAAATAAATTCTTAAGCAACAAAGTATTGTTTCCCAATAGTGCCAGATATTCAGTTTCCGACCTCCTTACATGTTTTATGCTGCGGTTCTGGCGGGATTCACGATTCGTGAATTAGTACAATGTCTGTGAGACTCACACGTGAGGACCGATTGCCGTGACTCTCAAATTCGCGGGTATGTAGGCCTAGACCAGCACGGTCCAGTAGAAAGACAAGAGCTACGTTTGAAGCCACATTAAAAATCCTAAAAAGAAACAGGTGAACTTAATATTGTTTAACCCAGTATATCCAAAGTGCCATATCAGCCTGTAATCAATATAAGAAATTATTTGAGATATTTTACATTCTTCTTTCATACTAAATCTTCAAAACCTGCCCCATATGCTGTGCCTGCGGCCCATCTCCCTGGGGGCTGCCCACGCTTCCAGAGGCCAGGGGCACAGGTAGCTCGCACCTGCCGCGTTGGACAGTGAGGGTCTGGACAGAACCTGCGTGAGGAACCAGCTCTTTATGTTGGCAGCTGAATGGACGCTGAATGTTAGAATTCGGAATGGTTTTATTTTTGTAATATATTAACATTTTCAACATTTAAGTAGTTTTGTTTCAAAATCTTGTATTTGCTAAGTGTAATTCATGTCTGACTTTAATATTGGTATTTACTATAAATAGATAATTTGGCATATTTCAAGATACACTTGAAAGTGTATCTGCAGTTCATTTATATTGATTCAGTTTTATTTGCTCTTCGTGTTTGATGAAAATACATCCTAATTTTGTACACTTTCAAGACAATCGCATCTTTTTTAATCCCTAGACAATTGAAAATGCGTGTTAAGTCAAGATTTTGATACGAAAAAGAATACAAAAGTGGAACTCACAAAGGAAAACAAAAAGCTGAAAGGAAAAAAAAGGAAAACAATCTTCCAGGACACACTCCGTGTGCATTTTAAAAAACAAAACAGTAAAGTAAGCGGCCTCCTTCCAGGACAATCCACTGAAAGTTCATAAGCAGGACATTCCAGCTTCTTGGTTCAGTGAAGATTGAATTACCCATCAAAACAGTGAAAATTAACGAGCATAGCATTCTTGCTACATCCTCAATTTGAGTAGTTCAGATGAAATCCCAGCAGTGCACATTCTGGACTAAAGGAAGATGACGTCATTGCTCATCATGAAGATTCACACACCGAAAGGACGCAATTGCTAGGATTGGAGGAAACAGGCGATAGATGAGAGCGGAAAAAGGAAAAGACGACATGGAGCATGGACGTGAGGTTCTTGGAAGAGTAATACTGCGTGTCCGATATTTAGCGAGGGCGGATGATGCTTTGCATGGCACTCTGTCAGCACAGTGTTGACAGAACCCAGTAGAAAATTTCCGGGCTTGGTAAAAATTATTTCAAAAGTTGATAAAACACCGAACATGTAATTAAGACAAAAAATAACGAAACTAATATGGTCACTGTCTAGGATAGAGAATTCAGACAGATTTTTTTTGTATTTTTTTTTTTAGTTTTTTTGTTTTTGTATTCTTGAGAGAGAGAGACAGAGCATGAGCGAGGGAGGGGCAGAGTGAGAGAGGGATGCAGAATCCAAAGCAGGCTCCAGGCTCTGAGCTCAGACGGATTAATTTAATGGGTAATAAGAGATGAAATCAAATACATAAATTTTTTTTAACAAAATACTCTGTTCAGCTAGAATGTACCATGGTCAGAAGACCTCTGGAGCAGCTAACATTTATATGTATCACTATGCGAGCCAGCGAAGAAAAACAAGTCAAAGTCAGTGGACATTTTATTGGCTTTATACCTGCTTTTTGAAGTAGGTGTTTTGGATTAAGAGAAGAAGTGGAAAACTTTCCATCTTGGTCGTGAATTTAAAAGACTCTCGGGGCGCCTGGGTGGCGCAGTCGGTTAAGCGTCCGACTTCATCCAGGTCACGATCTCGCGGTCGGTGAGTTCGAGCCCCGAGTCAGGCTCTGGGCTGATGGCTCGGAGCCTGGAGCCTGCTTCGGATTCTGTGTCTCCCTCTCTCTCTGCCCCTCCCCTGCTCACATTCTGTCTCTCTCTCTCTCTCTCTCTCAAGAACAAATAAACATTAAAAAAAAAATTTTTTTTAGAGACTGTCAAAAGCAAAATAAAAGATACCGTGAAGTTTGGCCAAGAATCCAGAAGTATTCCATGTGACAGGTAGGCTCACAGTTTAAATCTCTTTCTAGAAGGTGTGCCCCTGCTGTGCCGACAGCATCAATGTTGTGGGACAGGAGAGGGTCCGATCCGAGAATCACATTGATAAAAAGAGTTCCGTGAAACCACACATGATCCTCAAGGAGAAAATTATGGACTTTAACAGTGAAATTAATTTTGAATTTATGCTCTCTATAGTCACTTAGTAGGAACTGTTCATTTCTATTGATAAGCTTAATAAAACCTTTAAAAATCTTTTTGGCTATTTTACGTCTAAAAGGATTGAAAATGTGAAGTTTAGGGAAACAAAATCAAACTGGATGTGAAGTAAGCGAGAAAAATGACATTCCAATAAAAGGAAACCGAAAGAAGGAAGCAAAAATACTTGTGCGACTTGAAGGAGAAGATTCGTGTACAAATAACCCCCAGACCAGCTCCCATAGAGGCTGTTTTTCTGTTTATTACGTATCAGAGTATCATTTGAAGAGAGATTTGCGTACAGTCAAAGAACATACTTGTGCTTTAAGATTTTGTATAATACGCCGAAGGTACCCTGCGTGGATCTAGATTCCTGTTTAAGGTGACAGAAACGACTACAGCAAGCGATTGTGATTTATTTGATCAGATTAAAACATTTAGTAGAGTCTTCTGTTACAGCATTTTACCACATGCTGCCCTCGAGCATGTGAGCGTGCCAGTGTTCGAATCAGGAGGCACTTCCAAATCCAAGGATTGCTTGAGGAATTTTGTCGGTCATTCCAGCTGCTACTGCCTCAGCAGAGTGAAGCTTCGCCAAATTAAAATTAACTAAAAACCTGCCAAGAACTACACCGACTCAAAAAGATCTGTCTTATCTGGCAGTCGGTCAACAGAACAGAATGTTGTATGGACATACAGCTACAAGAGCAGCGGCTTCCCAAACTGAAAGCAAAGCAGGAGAGCCAGTCTTGTGGAGTAGACACTCAATCACTTACCAGGGTGGGGTGTGTGTGTGTGTGTGTGTGTGTGTGTGTGTGTGTGTGTGTGTGCGCACATCTCTTTTTTCCCATCATCCAGCCATCAATGGAGAACCCAGATGGGCATGATCATAATGAAATTAAGTCACCGCTGGTAGTTTGCCAAATTTCAGCCACATAAGAGCCATAGCTTTACAATATTTTTAAAACCTATGCATCGCTCTAAGAGAATAGAACGTATTTACAACTTCCAAGAAGTAAACATGGGGTATGGGCCTCCATTTGTATTTGTAATCTTGCCTCAACGTGGGTCTGCCACCAGCTGAGACTGGGACTGCCTCTCTTCCTCTGACATGAGAAGGGTAACCTTGTCACTTTAATTTTTTTTTTATTTAGTAGGGTATTTTTAATGTTTGTTCATCCATTTTTGAGAGAGTGAGTGACCGAGCACGAGCAGGGGAAGGTGAGAGAGAGAGAGGGAGACACAGAATCTGAAACAGGCTCCAGCCTCTGAGCTGTCAGCACAGAGCCCCACGCGGGGCTCGAACCCACCAACTGTGAGATCATGACCTGAGCCAAAGTCGGATGCTCAACCGACTGAGCCACCCAGGCGCCCTAAACTTGTTGCTTTAATTTGCTGTTCCTGGACTATTAACAAGTTTGAGCATTTGGCATTTGTCTGTGGTTCATTCGTCTCTGTGAATGTGCCTGTGTCCTGTGATCATTTTTTCTTCCTTGCCGTTGCGTCCCTCCTCCTCAGTGTTAAGGCTGTCTTCTCTGTTAAAAAAATGTTTCCAGCCCAGCCTGCTTCTCCCACACCACAGCACCACCCTCACACAGACCACCGACTCTTCAAACCCCCTGACCACTCTCTAGTTCCAGTCTCATCTCCCTCTGCCAACATACATTTGCTAGAATAATCGTGTTAAGAGAGACTTTGTGTACAAATGTGGCATACATACAGAGGTGCATAAATCTTTTTTAATAACTCATGTAATTTTTTAATTTTTTTTTTCTTTTTGAGAGAGAGAGTGCACGAGCCAGGGAGGGGCAGAGAGAGAGGGAGACACAGAATCCAAAGCAAGCTCCGGGCTCTGAGCTGGCAGCAGAGAGCCCGACGCGGGGCTCACACCCACGAACTATGAGATCATGACCTGAGCCGAAGTCGGACACTTCACCGACTGAGCCACCAGGCACCCCAGATGTGCATAAATCTTATGTACCCCTAGTGAGTTTTCACAGGGTGGACACACCCATGCAATCGGCCCCCAGATCAGGAAACAGCGTATCGCCATTCCTTTTCTTCATCGTCCGGTTTCTCGGCTTCATCCATGTATTGTTTGCAGCGGCAGCTTACCGCCCCCCCCACCCCCCGCCGGCATCATTCTGTTTCGTGGCTGTGTCCCCACTCATTTACTCCACCTCTGCTGGACATTTGTGTCGTTTTCCGTTTTCCATTACTACGAACCGTCCTGCTGCGAACATCTGGGTGTCCTCTTTTGGTGAACACTCCACATTTCTGCCGGAAGACTGTAGAAATGCTGGAGCGTTGTTGCTAAGTCAGCTTCAGTGGATTCCACCAGATGGTTTTCCAAAGGGGTGTGGGCACCAGTTTACGTTTCCAGCAGGAATGACGGGGCATCCCAGCCCTGCACGTCCTGGCCACACCTGGTACCAAGTCTTCCTCATTTTAGCCACCCTGGTGGACGCGCGTCGTGGTGAGAATAGTATTTTTAAAGCTTAACTCCTCTTGTGACAAGATGAGCCTTGGCTCAAGTGCTCCAGTGTCTCCCCGCCTCCCGAGTGAAAGCCCTGACGACGGCCTTTACGTAGGAGAACCAGGTGATTTAGTATTCAAATTGGAACTTGATTTTGAGAGCGAAGGTGAAACAAGCAGGGACAAAAGGCATAAGTCAGGACTGTCGTAGGTAACCGGGGTGCACGGTCACCCCGCCCATCAGAGCCTTCATGGTCTGGCTGCTGGCCGTCCCTCCTCACTCTCCCTCACTTTATTCTCTCCAGCCACAGTGCCCTCCAGATTCCATGAGTTTAGCAATCATGTTGCTGCTTCAGGAGCGTTCTCCCCAGCGATCGGCACAGCTTGCCCTCACCTCCTTCAGAGAGGCCCTGTGTCGAAGTGTCTCCATGCTTCTGGACTCGTGGTAGTTTTTACTGTCGTTCCATAAAGCAAATTTGTATTGCTCTGCTGCCCTCTGCCCCCCAAACTCAAGCTGCACAGGAGAAGGGACGTGGTCGATTCAGCTCCCTGCTGTGCCCGGCACTTTGTGCCTCAAGTACAGTTCATTATAGAACCTGGGTGGCAGGTATAGAGCTGTGATTGTACTGTATTATATTCTTCTCACTTTTTTACTTGAAAATGTATAATAAAATGTTAGAGAAAACAATAACCTATCTCGTCTTTGCAGCAAGTGCCATGAAAGAGGCAAAGTGGGGTCTGACGGGCAGCATCAGCCTCACCTGGGAGGTTGTGAGAAATGCAGGGTCTTCGGTCCCGCCCTGCACCCACCAACTCGGGATCTCGGGGGTGGGCCCGGGGATCCAAGGGGTTTTCATGCACACTGAAGTTTGAGATGCGCCTTTTGTTTTGAGGGAGCAGGCGCATGAGCAGGGAAGAAGGGCAGAGGGAGAGAGAGAGAATCCTGAGCAGGGGAGAAGGGCAGAGGGAGAGAGAGAGAATCCTGAGCAAGGGAGAAGGGCTGAGGGAGAGAGAATCCCAAGCAGGCTCCATGCTCAGCGCAGAGCCAGATGAGGGGCTCGATCCCATGACCCTGGGATGATGACCTGAGCCGAAATCAAGAGTCAGACGCTCAATCGACTGAGCCACCCTGGTGCCCCAGCACCCAGTTGCTTTGTCCCCATTTTATAGGTGGGGAAAATGAGACCCAGAGAAGAAAACTTAGCAAGTAAGTCACAGCTAGAGGTCAGAGGTGCTGGGATCAGATGTGCTCTTGAAGCCGAGGTCTAGAAGAGTGTCTAGTAATCTACCCGACCTGCAGAATAAAAAGCAAACGGGCTTTCTTTGCCATTTCCGTGAGTCAGGAATATTGGGATCAAAGTGTGGCCCGTTTGCCATTAACCTGTAATGTGGGAATGTAAGTGCTGTTAAGTTACGTTGTTACCTGTGGGAGTGTTTCTCGTCTCAGCCTGTCACTTCTCTATTTTTGGCAGAAACCTAGGAACCGTGGGCGCCGTGGCCTTGGACTGCAACGGAAACGTGGCCTACGCGACCTCGACGGGGGGCATCGTGAATAAAATGGTCGGCCGGGTTGGGGACACGCCATGCATAGGTGGGCCTCACCAATGGCTCTGCCCCTTCCCATCCACAGTCACCCACCTGGCTTTGGGGAGGACTTGGAGAGGGAGACGGGGGAGGCTCCAGTTGTCCCCCATGAGCCCCCGAGGGCCTCTTCCCTCTACCCCGTTTTCGGGATCTGCAGACTTCGTCCCAGAGGGTTACATACACGAACCCTCTTCCCAGTCCTGGGCTCAAATTAACAAACAGAAAAAGCTGAGAATTTCAGTGGGCAGTTACTGGATCTGAGTGGCATGAAAGCCACACGTTGCTGATACAGCGACGTTACGAGTGGAAGTATTTGCGTGGACACCGAAGCACATGGCCTCATTCTGGAAGCGGGGTGAGGGGCAGGGGTAGGCGTGGCTGTATATGCCTCGCCCTGTGCAGACCACCCGCGTGCCCTCGGGGAGCTGTTCCAGGAAGGGTCAGTCCTGCCCTCCCTCCCGGGGCTCCCTTCATCCCCCTGGTTTCAGGGTCATCACCTGGCGCTTTGTTCACACTAAAGCGTCACAGCTACTGACCTTTGTCCACACTTTGGCACTCTTTGGGATTCAGTATTTACGTAGCCTTAGACTTGATCTGTGTTTGACTTTCTTCACTGTTGTCACTTTTTTGGGGCAGGATCTGGAGGTTATGCTGACAATGACATTGGTGCCATTTCAACAACGGGGCACGGGGAGAGCATCCTGAAGGTGAATCTGGCCAGACTCACTCTCTTCCACGTAGAACAAGGTACATAGAACAAATGCATACTGTCTGAAGACGAGTGAACGGAAGGTCTTCGTAAATAGGAGGGAAAGTAGATGAAACCCTTTTTAATTTGCTTTAGATGTTCCTTTCAGGCTGTTACCTACTTTGACTTCTTCCCACCTTCTGTTAGGATTTGGAAAGAAGTGCATTTAGAATATTGTCTGCGTTGGGCATCTTGGGCAGTAGAGAGACTTTGAGCCTGGGTGTGGGAGAAAAGCAGGTCTGCTTAGGCTGATGTCAGGCTCTGCCTCAGTGCACAGAGGGTCTTTTACGGTGAGGACCCTTCTAAGAAGCATTCACATAGAAATCGTTTGGGGGCACCTGGGTGGCTCAGTCGGTTGAGCATCCAACTCTTGATTTTGGCTCAGGTCATGAGCGCACGGTTCGTGAGATTGAGCCCCACGTCGGGCTGCATGCTGACAGCATGGAGCCTGCTTGGGATTCTCTCTCTCCCTCTGTCTCTGCCCCTCTCCCACTCGCACAGGCACATGTGCTCCCACACTCGCTCACTCGCTCTCGCGATAAATAAGCATTTAAAAAAAAGAAAAAAGAAATCATTTGCCCAGAATCTTTGTTAACTCACTTTGGTTTTTCATACTACAAATGATTTTCCCATCAGATTTCTTTTTATTGAAAGGTTGTTTCACAGCCTCTCCTTGTTTTCAGGAAAAACACTGGAAGAGGCTGCCGACATGTCGTTGGGTTATATGAAGTCAAAGCTGAAGGGTTTAGGCGGCGTCATCTTGGTCAGCAAAGCAGGAGACTGGGCAGTGAAGTGGACCTCTGCCTCCATGCCCTGGGCGGCCGCCAAGGACTGCCAGCTGCACTCTGGAATTGACCTTGATGAGACCAATGTCACTGACCTGCCCTAGGGCCGTGAAGATTGTATTCTAGGTGCTATCCTGGAGGGAAAGTCCAGCTTCCTGGTGTGGAGATTTAGCTTAATTAATTAGATCTAGAAATGGAAAATTCTGCAGTCTGTCACTGTTTTGTCGCCTTGATCAATGAGTATCTGAGTGTTTGGTTGAGGGGCAGATCCGAAAGTGCTCAGAGAAATCCCCCTATTAAGGTCAAAGTAAGACTAGTCCACATGACCAAGTCCTGAGTCTTTCTCCTGAATCGGCCCCAGCGTCTTAGGTTAGAAAGAAATGACATCATCTGATGGGACAGCAGCCGCCTGCGTGCAGGGAGCGTTGTCTGGTAGTGGGAGACCCCCAGCGGAGCGGGGGGGCCCAGACAGACGCTCCCGGGGTTCCCACGGTTGCAGGCTCTCCACGGGACCCAGTGAAGGGCGAGGCGGGAAGGAAAGGACCCAGCGGCATATCTGAAAGTACACAGAAGCAGCAGAGCTGGTGGGCCAAGTCCCAGAGAACCGCAGAATGCTGCGGAGTTCACTTTGAGTCAGAAGAATGTCAGGGGAAAGAACCTGGAAGAGGATAAACTGAGTTTTCTAAGAAAGTTCGGGTCTCCTCTGACTTACTAATGTAGAGCTGTTTGCAGACACTTCAAAAGTGCCCCCTGGAGGTGAGGGGTCTTGGGGGGCGGGGGGTGCTCTGCGGAGCTCCTGCCAGCCTGAGGGCCCTCCGGGACTCCCACGGGAGTCCACCCACCTGGCATTTGCCACCAGCCTCCGCCTGCTGGAGGCCCTCCGGGTCCTCGTGCTGGGTAACGGGGCCCCGGACCTCCCCGCCTCGGCCATGTCGGGGGCGCCCAGCCCACAGGGCTGCACGGGGGCCTCCTGCGTCCTCGCGCTGTCTGGTGGGCGTGTGCACAACGTGGTCGGCACGGGGAAAACAGTAATTTCCTCAGTGGAGGCTACTTCTGTTAATCTCTCTTTACACTGGAAATGGTATTTCTGCTGTGATAATTTTTTAGTCTTGTCAGGTCTTCTCTCTGGAAAGAAACTGCTTAACTTAAAATTCCATGTGCCACTAATAAAATCTATTTTGAAAGAATAACAGTGTGGTTAGGAGTCACTGTTGACAGAGACCAGAATGTCCATATTGGGCACGTTGGAGGGTGTTCAGAGGAAAGGAGCCTTTTCTGAACAGGTAAGGGAGAGACCCGACCGCTGCTCACGGGGATCAGCAGGGCTAATGATCAGCATTCTCACGGTTTGCCAGACAGCCGCCAGCTTCCAGCTCCCGGTGGGAAGAGACTCATAAATATGGAGAACAAACAGGGTTACTGGCAGGGGTGGGCTAACTGGGTCAGGGGCACTAAGGAATCTCCTGAAATCATTGTTGCACTATATGCTAACTAATTCGGATGTAAATTTTAAAAAATAAAATTTAAAAATTAAAAAAAAAGAGGGGGATCCTGGGAAGATGGCGGCATAGGAGGATGCTGGGCTCACCGCACGACCTGCTGATCACTTATATTCCACCTACACCTGCCTAAATAACCCAGAAAACCACCAGAAGACTAGCAGAACGGAGTCTCCGGAGCCAAGCGCAGATGAGAGGCCCATGGAAGAGGGGCCCCTCCGGAAGCGGATCTCCGAAGGAAAAGCGAGCTGAGCCTGCCCCTCCCAACCCGTGCACCTTGCCGATCCACCCCAGCTAATACGCCAGATCCCCAGCACCACAAGCCTGGCAGTGTGCAAGTAGCCCAGACGGGCCACGCCACCCCACGCCCCTAGGAGAGGGGAAAAGAAGGCACACACCAGTCTGACTGTGGCCCCAAAGGTGGGCTGGGGGCAGACATCGGGTCTGACTGCGGCCCCGCCCACCAATGCAAGTTATTCAAGACAGCACAGGGGAAGTGCCCCGCAGTCCCGCACCACTCCAGGGACTACCCAAAACGACAAAACAGAAGAATTCCCCTCAAAAGAATCTCTAGGAAATAGCGACAGCTAACGAACTGATCAAAAACGATTTAAACAATATAACAGAAAGTGAATTTAGAATAATAGTCATAAAATTAATCGCTGGGCTTGAAAACAGTATAAAGGACAGCAGAGAATCTCTTGCTACAGAGATCAAGAGACTAAGGAACAGCCAGGAGGAGCTAAAAAATGCTATCAATGAACTGCAAAATAAAATGGAGACAACTACGGCTCGGATTGAAGAGGCAGAGGAGAGAATAGGTGAACTAGAAGATAAAATTATGGAAAAAGAAGCTGAGGAAAAGAGGGATAAAAAAAATCCAGGAGTATGAGGGGAAAATTAGACAACTAAGTGATGCACTGAAGAGAAATAATCTTCGCATAACTGGTATTCCAGAGGAGGAAGAGAGAGGAAAAGGTGCTGAAGGTGTACTTGAAGAAATCATAGCTGAGAACTTCCCTGATCTGGAGAAGGAAAAAGGCATTGAAATCCAAGAGGCACAGAGAACTCCCTTCAGACATAACTTGAATCGATCTGCACGACATATCATAGTGAAACTGGCAAAATACAAGGATAAAGAGAAAATTGTGAAAGCAGCTAGAGATAACGTGCTCTAACATATAAAGGGAGACCTATAAGACTCGTGACCAATTTCTCTACTGAAACTTGGCAGGCCAGAAAGGAATGGCAGGAGATCTTCAATGTGATGAACAGAAAAAATATGCAGCCGAGAATCCTTTATCCAGCAAGTCTGTCATTTAGAATAGAAGGAGAGATAAAGGTCTTCCCAAACAAACAAAAACTGAAGGAATTCGTCACCACTAAACCAGCCCTACAAGAGATCCTACGGGGGATCCTGTGAGACAAAGTACCAGAGACATCACTACAAGCATGAAACCTACAGACATCACAATGACTCTAAACCCATATCTTTCAATAATAACACTGAATGTAAATGGACTAAATGAGCCAACCAAAAGACATAGGGTATCAGAATGGATAAAAAAACAAGACCCATCTATTTGCTGTCTTCAAGAGACTCATTTTAGACCTGAGGACACCTTCAGATTGAGAGTGAGAGGATGGAGAACTATTTATCATGCCACTGGAAGTCAAAAGAAAGCTGGAGTAGCCATACTTATATCAGACAAACTAGACTTTAAATTAAAGGCTGTAACAAGAGATGAAGAAGGGCATTATATAATAATCACAGGGTCTATCCATCAGGAAGAGCTAACAATTATAAATGTCTATGTGCTGAATACGGGAGCCCCCAAATATATAAAACAATTACTCACAAACATAAGCAACCTTATTGATAAGAATGTGGTAATTGCAGGGGACTTTAACACTCCACTTACAGAAATGGATAGATCATCTAGACACACGGTCAATAAAGAAACAAGGGCCCTGAATGATACATTGGATCAGATGGACTTGACAGATATATTTAGAACTCTGCATCCCAAAGCAACACAATATACTTTTTTCTCGAGTGCACATGGAACATTCTCCAAGATAGATCACATACTGGGTCACAAAACAGCCCTTCATAAGTATACAAGAATTGAAATCATACCATGCATACTTTCAGACCACAATGCTATGAAGCTTGAAATCAACCACAGGAAAAAGTCTGGAAAACCTCCAAAAGCATGGAGGTTAAAGAACACCCTACTAAAGAATGAATGGGTCAACCAGGCAATTAGAGAAGAAATTAAAAAATATACGGAAACAAATGAAAATGAAAATACAAGAATCCAAACGCTCTGGGATGCAGTGAAGGCAGTCCTGAAAGGAAAATACATTGCAATCCAGGCCTATCTCAAGAAACAAGAAAAATCCCAAATACAAAATCTAACGGCACACCTAAAGGAAATAGAAGCAGAACAGCAAAGACAGCCTAAATCCAGCAGAAGAAGAGAAATAAAGATCAGAGCAAAAATAAACAATATAGAATCTAAAAAAACTGTAGAGCAGATCAACGAAACCAAGAATTGGTTTTTTGAAAAAATAAACAAAATTGATAAACCTCTAGCCAGGCTTCTCAAAAAGAAAAGAGAGATGACCTAAATAGATAAAATCATGAATGAAAATGGAATTATTACAACCAATCCCTCAGAGATACAAGCAATTATCAGGGAATACTATGAAAAATTATATGCCAACAAACTGGACAACCTGGAAGCAATGGACAAATTCCTAAACACCCACACGCTTCCAAAACTCAATCAGGAGGAAATAGAAAGCTTGAACAGACCCATAACCAGCGAAGAAATGGAATCAGTCATCAAAAATCTCCCAACAAATAAGAGTCCAGGACCAGATGGCTTCCCAGGGGAGTTCTACCAGACGTTTAAAGCAGAGATAATACCTATCCTTCTCAAGCTATTCCAAAAAATAGAAAGGGAAAGAAAACTTCCAGACTCATTCTATGAAGCCAGTATTACTTTGATTCATAAACCAGATAGAGACCCAGTAAAAAAAGAGAACTACAGCCCGATATCCCTGATGAATATGCATGCAAAAATTCTCAATAAGATACTAGCAAATCGAATTCAACAGCATATAAAAAGAATTATTCACCATGATCAAGTGGGATTCATTCCTGGGATGCAGGGCTGGTTCACATTCGCAAATCAATCAATGTGATACATCACATTAATAAAAGAAAAGATAAGAACCATATGATCCTGTCAATCGATGCAGAAAAGGCCTTTGACAAAATTCAGCACACTTTCTTAATAAAAACCCTCGAGAAAGTCGGGATAGAAGGAACATACTTAAAGATCATAAAAGCCATTTATGAAAAGCCCACAGCTAACATCATCCTCAATGGGGAAAAACTGAGAGCTTTTTCCCTGAGATCAGGAACACAACAGGGATGCCCATTCTCACCGCTGTTGTTTAACATAGTGCTGGAAGTTCTAGCATCAGCAATCAGACAACAAAAGGAAATCAAAGGCATCAAAATTGGCAAAGATGAAGTCAAGCTTTCACTTTTTGCAGATGACATGATATTATACATGGATAATCCAATAGACTCCACCAAAAATCTGCTAGAACTGATACATGAATTCAGCAAAGTTGCAGGATACAAAATCAATGTACAGAAATCAGTTGCATTCTTATACACTAACACTGAAGCAACAGAAAGACAAATAAAGAAACTGATCCCATTCACAATTGCACCAAGAAGCATAAAATACCTAGGAATAAATCTAACCAAAGATGTAAAAGATCTGTATGCTGAAAACTATAGAAAGCTTATGAAGGAAATTGAAGAAGATATAAAGAAATGGAAAAACATTCCGTGCTCATGAATTGGAAGAATAAATATTGTCAAAATGTCAATACTACCCAAAGCTATCTACACATTCAATGCAATCCCAATCAAAATTGCACGAGCATTCTTCTTGAAACTAGAACAAGCAATCCTAAAGTTCATATGGAACCACAAAAGGCCCCGAATAGCCAAAGTAATTTTGAAGAAGAAGACCAAAGCAGGAGGCATCACAATGCCAGACTTTAGCCTCTACCACAAAGCTGTCATCATCAAGACAGCATGGTATTGGCACAAAAACAGACACATAGACCAATGGAATAGAATAAAAACCCCAGAACTAGACCCACAAACGTATGGCCAACTAATCTTTGACAAAGCAGGAAAGAATATCCAATGGAAGAAAGACAGTCTCTTTAACAAATGGTGCTGGGAGAACTGGACAGCAACATGCGGAAGATTGAAACTAGACCACTTTCGGGGCGCCTGGGTGGCGCAGTCGGTTAAGCGTCCGACTTCAGCCAGGTCACGATCTCGCGGTCTGTGAGTTCGAGCCCCGCGTCAGGCTCTGGGCTGATGGCTCGGAGCCTGGAGCCTGTTTCAGATTCTGTGTCTCCCTCTCTCTCTGCCCCTCCCCCGTTCATGCTCTGTCTCTCTCTGTCCCAAAAATAAAATAAAAAACGTTGAAACTAGACCACTTTCTCACACCATTCACAAAAATAAACTCAAAATGGATAAAGGACCTGAATGTGAGACAGGAAACCATCAAAACCCTAGAGGAGAAAGCAGGAAAAGACCTCTCTGACCTCAGCCGTAGCAATTTCTTACTTGACACATCCCCAAAGGCAAGGGAATTAAAAGCAAAAATGAACTACTGGGACCTTATGAAGATAAAAAGCTTCTGCACAGCAAAGGAAACAACCAACAAAACTAAAAGGCAACCAACGGAATGGGAAAAGATATTTGCAAATGACATATCAGACAAAGGGCTAGTATCCAAAATCTATAAAGAGCTCACCAAACTCCACACCCGAAAAACAATCCAGTGAAGAAATGGGTAGAAAACATGAATAGACACTTCTCTAAAGAAGACATCCGGATGGCCAACAGGCACATGAAAAGATGTTCAACGTCGCTCCTTATCAGGGAAATACAAATCAAAACCACACTCAGATATCACCTCACGCCGGTCAGAGTGGCCAAAATGAACAAATCAGGAGACTATAGATGCTGGAGAGGATGTGGAGAAACGGGAACCCTCTTGCACTGTTGGTGGGAATGCAAATCGGTGCAGCCACTCTGGAAAGCAGTGTGGAGGTTCCTCAGAAAATTAAAAATAGACCTACCCTATGACCCAGCAATAGCACTGCTAGGAACTGACCCAAGGGATACAGGAGTACTGATGCATAGGGGCACTTGTACCCCAATGTTTATAGCAGCACTCTTAACAATAGCCAAATTATGGAAAGAGCCTAAATGTCCATCAACTGATGAATGGATAAAGAAATTGTGGTTTATATACACAATGGAGTACTACGTGGCAATGAGAAAGAATGAAATATGGCCCTTTGTAGCAACATGGATGGAACTGGACAGTGTTATGCTAAGTGAAATAAGCCATACTGAGAAAGACAGGTACCATATGTTTTCACTCTTATGTGGATCCTGAGAAACTTAACAGAAACCCATGGGGGAGGGGAAGGAAAAAAAAAAGAGGTTAGAGTAGGAGAGAGCCAAAGCATAAGAGACTCTTAAAAACTGAGAACAAACTGAGGGTTGATGGGGCATGGGAGGGAGGGGAGGGTGGGTGATGGGTATTGAGGAGGGCACCTTTTGGGATGAGCACTGGGTGTTGTATGGAAACCAATTTGACAATAAACTTCATATATTGAAAAAAAAGAACAAGTTGAGGGTTACTGGAAAGGAGGAGGGATGAGTTAAATGGGTGACAGGTTAAGGAGGGCATTTGTGATGATGACCATTGGTTTGTATGTAAGTGATGAGTCACTAAATTCTGCATCTGAAACTCACATTACTCTGTATGTTAACCAACTTGAATTTAAATAAAAACTTGAAGGAAAAAAAATTTTTTTAAAAAGAGAGAAAGTCACCTGCACTAGCCCGGGGTTCCCTCAGCAGAGACGGTGTGTGTTTCTCTGTGCGGCTCCACACTTTATCCAGTGAGGAGGACACTGTGAAAGAGAATGAGAATCTTTTTACCACTTCTGTACCACAAGAGGGCAGCAAACTATCAAACGTCCATCGTTTCAGCCCAAAAGAAAGCTAACTTACCGGACTGCGTGAGAATAATCAGAAAATTTGGAAGCAAAAGAGGGAGGGTTCCTGTTCCTGACCTTCATTTTCTTTTTTTTTAAGTTTATTTATTCTGAAAGAGGGCAGGGGAGGCAAAAGAGAGAGGGGGGAAAGAGAGACTCCCAAGCAGGCTCCGCATTGTCAGCACAGAGCCCAATGCAGGGCTCAAACTTGCGAACTGCCAGATGGTGACCTGAGCCAAAACCAAGAGTTAGATGCTCAACCAACTGAGCCACCCAGGGATCCCGACCTTCATTTTTGTCTAAATACTACAGTTTTAGAGCAGCATTGTCAAGAAAAAAAAATGCTAGCAAATTCCCCAAAGGACCCATCGAAATCAAGTCTCTGACTCTTAAAACAGCAGATACCTGTTGTGCACCTGCTTCCAGATGCCAGGGACCCCAGGTGAGCACGGCCAGGCCCCCCAGCCTCTGCCCTTGGTTGCTCCTTCCAACCAGGAAGACAGATAAACTGTATTTGGCCTAAACTCGCCAAAAACGCCAAAACTGTGGGATAAGGAGCACAAGAGGGGCCCAGAGCCGAGGATGGGTGTCTGCCCCCCGCGGATGCTGCGCTCAGCCCATCCTGTTGAGCTGAAAGAGAAAAGTCCTGGGAAGGAAGGGCCTTTAACCTCATAGCTGTTGCACAATAAATGTTTGGGTTTTGTTTTTTCCAATAATGTCCTTCCCAGACGTGTTCTTTTCTGTCATGAGAGATCACAAACCCTGAGGGCAAAGGGAAGTGGAGTGGGATGTGCTTTGGTCCTTGTCGGGGTCCCTGTCATCCAAAGTGGTTGGTGTTCGGGGAAGCTGGCAGGGGACACAGCCCTTCAGCCCGACGCCAGCTCTGCGGCCCTCTGGGCGGCCTTCACTTATGCACAGACCAGCACTGCATTCAGACTTTGTAGCAACCAAGGAGCTGGGACGTGCCCCCACAGGACCGTGTCCAGCTCAGGAAAACCAGGTGTCCCCTTCCTCCTCTCTATGTGGCCCCCAAAGGAACGGGGACTGGGCTGAAGGACGGAGGCGAAGCAGGCCCAGGAAACAGTTGGGAGGAGATTTGGGCCTGGAACACAGGAAGGCTCGGGGCCGGGAGTAGGTGTGAGTGCATTACTGGTCCCACCCGGAAAGTAAGTACCATTCAGTGGGAAAGCACCCTCCTCCTGTGCCCCATCCCACTTCCGGACACCCCAAAACAGCTGAGCACAGTCACACATAGCTGGTCTCCTGCAGGAAGTTAAAGATGAGGGGAGGGGCACAGGGATGGCCCTGCCCTTTTGAAAGATGAAAAAAGAAGCTCAGAGAAACCGGAGGTTACCCCCCAACCGCGCTCCCCCCACGCACCCCAGAGCATTCATTCCGCTCAGGGTAAACAGAGGTTTATCTCCGCCTCTCAGTTCCCAAATCCTGAAGCGTCCTTATCACCTCTCTCTGGCTCCCAGTGCCCACCCCCAGGACCTACGTAGGGGTGACCATTCCCGAGAGCACTGCCGGTGAGAAGAAGGGCAGGACACCACGTTTTAACAACTTTATCCTTCAGAGTCTGTGTTTTTCCCCCAACCCACTATTCAAGGGAAGATGGATTTTTCAGACCATGAGTAAGATAGGTCAGGCATGGACGGGGTTGACAGAGGAAACCGGGCTGGGATTCTCTCTCTCACGTCGTCACAGGGACACTGGGGGCCGGGCCCGCCACACCGAACACAAATGTGGACGTCCCTTCTGCTGCAAAAGCCTCCAGGGCCGGGCTGTGGGAACAGGACGGGGCTCAAGTTTTGGAAAGGGAAATGCGGGTCTGTGCCAAAAAGCACAAGGCCTCACCCAGGAGTTTGGCAAAGAGAGTGAGTTGGCGTCAGAAGAGCAGGTGGGGATCGAGTTCACCCCGTGCGGCCGCCGGGAACAGCGGCCACCCTTCCCAGGTCACTTTCCCTTCCCAGCTGGGCTCGCCTCCGACCTTTCCCAAGGCCAGCCCAGGCACAGGAGAGCCCAAGGGCCTCTCAGGCAAAGGGCAATTTTCCAGAGTATTTACCGATTAATTAGCACAGGTGGATGCCGGTCTCACAACAAATCCAAGAACATTTACCGCGGAAGCAGAATGAGAACAGAGACTGGGGTTCTCTCACCTTCCACCCCAATGTCCCACCGTCCACCCAGCGCCAGATCCCTGGGCGGGGGGCGCTGAACTCCTGAACTCTCTCCCGCAACGTTCTGCTCAGACACCAAATATTTGAATCGCTTCAAAAGTTAAGAAAGGCCACAGTGAGTTCTTCCCTTCCTCCCTTCCGCCTGTTCCCCTCCCTCCCCCTGGGCCCACTCAGCCTGCAGCGCGCTGTGGCCCCGCGTGCTTCCCCGGTGACCTCACCCTGGATCTGGCCTTTCCGCCCGGAGCCTCCCCAATCTTCCCGGCCATCTCTGCTCATCTAATCTCTGGCTCTTGCACAGATATCACACCCTGGATGCCTCGTGACTAAAAACTCTGCGCCTCCCCCCCCCCCCGCCCCGAAGCCTCTTCTTACCCTGTCCCTGTCTTCGTTAGAAATTCCAGCGTGTTTGTCCGCTGCTCCCGATGGACAGGACGCAGGGTGGGGCACCCTCCAGAACAGAATCTGCCCCCTCCCCCAACACGTTCAGCATTCCCGGCTCCAAGACCTCACACGGATGTGCTGCAGAAAACGGGCCGCCAGTCCCTCCCCGGGAGTGCCACACGGCCGCCTTTATTTCGCCAGTGAGCCCTATCGGTGTGTGGACCCCCGAACTGTCAGGCTGGAAGGCCTCCACCGTGGCCAGCTCTGTGGTGGCCTCCCTGGGCTTCATCTTACTTGAAAGAAAAGGTTCTAGCACCTGCTTCCTGTCTCTAATCACTGGGATCATGGCCCAACCACCCCTTCCCCAGCTGGGCCAGCCCCCTGACCGGGCAGGGGACTCAGACCATTGTCCTGCCAGTTTGGGCAGAATGCTCGAGGCTCCTCTATCAGCCGGCAGGCAAGGCTGCCCTGCCTTCTTGAGGTCAGCTCCGTGACGGGGTGCGGTCTGGCACACGCAGGACCCGCGTCAGGCCACTTGGCTACAGCCCTAGGGTTCCCGGGCTCTGAGGCCCCAGGCCCCTGGGCCACACACAGCCCAGCTTCTGAGCCCATCTCCAAGTCGAGGTTTCCCAAGGGGGCTGCCTGGGTGGCAGCTGGGCCTGTGCTCAAGTACGAAGACAGAAGAATGAGGAACCCCTCTCCTTGTTCCTTGGGCTCGCAGCCCCGAAGCCAGCCCATCGAGGCCTTGTCCTCCTCCCAGGAGCCCCATCCCGCCCACCCTCAAGGATTAGGTCACACAAGAGCCTCCAGCCATTCCCCTGCTGACTGTATCAAACCTAAACCCCCTGGCTGGTTTCCAAGACCCCAGAAGGCCAACTCCTCCTGGCTGCAGGGGGGCGGCCCACTGCCCTCAGGATGCGAGAGGCTCCTCAGGCCTCTGCACATCCTATTCCCTCCCCCAATACGCCTTTCCACCCATAAAAGGCATGTTTAGGGGCACCTGGGTGGCTCAGTCAGTTAAGCGTCCCACTTCGGCTCAGGTCACGATCTCACAGTCCATGGGTTCGAGCCCCACGCTGGGCTCTGTGCTGACAGCTCGGGGCCTGGAGCCTGCTTCGGATTCTGCGTCTCCTTCTCTCTCTGCCCCTCCTCCACTCGCACTCTGTCTCCCTCTCTCTCAAAAGTAAATAAACATTTTAAAATATTGAAAAAAAAAAAAAAAGCATGTTTAAAGGGGGAACAACAGTAACCACCCTCAGAGGGCTGTTGTGGGGTTCAATTACTTAATCCGTGGAAAATTCTTAGACGTGTGCCTGGCGTATAGCGAACTCTCGGTAACCGTTAGCTATTGCTATCGTGTTATTTTGCTCCCAAGCCACACCAACCGCAGTGAAGCCTTCCATTTCTGAGCCCCTACCACTCTTCAGGGTCACCTCCTGAAACGGGCCTCTGTTTCACGGACCCAAAAGTTGGCTTTGATCATTCGGGACGAGGGGCCAGGCACTCAGCCAACAGGCCTGTCTGTGCCTGTGTGGCCATGCCAGCACAAAGGATAAGCCCCGTTTCCTATTTTGCGGGGTTTACAAAGCACTTTCACGTCTATTTCTGCCTCTGTGGAGTAGGCAGGGCAGAAATCGTTGTTGCCATGTTCCCAAGTGGCCCGCTTAGCCTTCGGGCCTAGCTCTGTCTGACTCCAGGCCCCGCGCCCTTTCCTCAGCGCCAGGCTGGAGTCATACCCAGTGAGGTGCCCCTTCCTGAGGAGCTGTGGCATCCGAGACAGCGGCCCGATGAAAACCAGACGCTCTCTCCCCACCCCACCCCACCCCCCAGTCTCTGGGCCAGCTCCCAGGACCGAAAGAGCAACTGATATGTGGCCCCCGAGCCCAGCCCGCCCCGCGAGCTCAGCTCCTGGCAGAAAGACCTCACCGAGGAAAGCCTCTCACCGGAGCTGGGGCCGGACTGCGGGCTTCAGAAGAAAGAGTGGCCGAGGCCAGCCGCGCTGCCACTGACCCCTCTAACCCCACCAACCTAGCCAGCCAGGTGCTACTCTCGTTTTCCAGACAGGACACCAAGGCTTGCAGAGATGCGACCTCCCCAACTCGCAAGCGGGGACGCCTGAGGACGGCTGGGTTACAGCCCCGGTCACAACCCCCTCCCCACCCACAGTTAGAGGCCGGGCCCACCAGGATGCCGCAGGGCCTCGGTATTGGGTTCAGTGGGCTCGGGGTCCCCTTGCTATCGAGGGAGAGGAGTCACCTCCCAGCCGCGGTGAAGGCCCTCTTGGCAGCCTCCAGCTGGCCAGGGGCTTCCAGAATGGGAGTGGGGCAGGGTGAGGCAGGATGGGCGTGCTGACCCACTGAGGATAGGACAGACAGCGAGGGAGTCCACGCCTAGGGCGCCCCAGCTCAAGAGCCCAGGCTTCCCCCCCCTCCCCACCCGGGGGCCATTTCTCTAGCTGACTCCCCCACCTCGAGGATACGAGGGCCTGCGCGGCTGACGTGTGAGTGTGGGGCGGTGTCTGTGTGAACGAGTCCAAGCTCGGGGGTCCAGTCGGGGGGACCGTTCACACGCTTTCAACAAACATAACAGCCGTGGCCGCCAAGTAGAGCGACAACGAACTCAAACTCCACCCCAGCCTGGGTCTTCTAGAAGACGCGGTGAATTGAACTGTGGCTCGGTACCTGGCTTTGTCCACCTCCCCCGTCGTAACAAAGCCTGTTCTCCAACGTCCACCGGTCACTGGATGTGCTCCATCCAGGCCCACCGCCCCCGTCGCTCCCATTCCCCACGAAGCCGGGCCCAGACCCCACTTCCATGCCTTTTGGATCTGTGTCCTGCGACCAAGGTAAACTCGAACGTCCCTCGGGCAATCAAGGCTCGGTGTGGATGTCAGGCTCTTGCCCCGAGGTCCCAAGCCTTCTCTCTCAGTGCATCAGCTTCCACCACGCTGGCGTCGCCTGTGGCCCCGCTCCCGGGGGGCCCCGAGCTTCACACACCCCACCTCTGTCCCAAGTGCTCTCCCCTGCCCCTCACTAGACAAGGCCTGCCGATCTCACAGAGCTCACCCAAGGGACATCTCCTCCAGCACCCGACCCGGAGATTCTTCTGGCACACCCAAATCTCTCCTTCGTGGCAACTGTCATCCTGGGGATTAACATCTGTGTGTCACTCTAGACACTGTCCCCAGAACCGGTACCTGGCTGGCACCCGGCAGGGCCTTCACCCATGAGGGCTGAATGAAAGAACGGTGATGAAGGTGCCGGCCTCTCCCGGCTCTGACCTTGTTTGCCCCCAGTGCCCCCCAGATCCAGCGCAAAGACACCTCCTCCAGGAAGCCTCTCTGCTCCCACTCGGAGCTCGTCTTCTCCTCCTCTGAGGACTGCCCATGAACCGTGGTCACCTTTGTCCATCTGCCTCCTCACACGGTTGGGAGACCCTCGAGGTGGCGCCCTAGGCCCGGCCAACCAAGTTGCCCACTGCACCCCTCTTCCCACACAAGCCGCGTCCTCAGGAAAGCCTTGGCTTTCTCTCATCACTGACTGAACTCCAACAGCCTCTGAGAGGCAGGGCTGGGGGCCTCCATTAGCCCTAATTCACGGGGGAGACCTCTGAGGCTAAGAGGGAAAAGGCTCAAAGTTCTGCATGATTCTAAACACCCGCACACTCAGCGCTGTGGGGCCTGCTGAGAGGAGGGAGCCCCAGAAGCACCCGCCTTTGCACACAAGGGTCCAACCCTCCGGAAGAGAGAGAAAAAGAGAGGACTTGATCACCTCAGTCAGGACTGCATTTTAAAACTTACTTTTGGCGTGCCTGGGTGGCTCAGTCGGCTAAGCATTCCATTCTTGATTTCGGCTCAGGTCATGATCTAACAGTTCGTGAGTTCGAGCCCCGTGTAGGGCTCTGTGCTCACAGCATGGAGCCTGCTTGGAATTCTGTCTCTCTCCTTCTGTCTCTACCCTTTCTGCACTCTCTCTCTCTCTCTAATAAATAAACTTTATTAAGTAATTAATTAATTAATTAGTTAATTTAAAAAACTTACTCTCAGGGCAGCTGGGTGGCTCAGTGAGTTAAGCTTCTGACTTCCGCTCAGGGCATGATCTCGAAGTTTGTAAGTTCAAGCCCCACATCAGGCTCTGGGCTAACAGCACAGGGCCCACTTTGGATCCTCTGTCCCCCTCTCCCTGCCCCTCCTCCACTCGCACGCACTCTCTCTTCCTCTCTCTCTCTCTCCCTCAAAAATAAATAAATAAACTTAAAAAAAAAATTAAAACTGGGGCTCCTAGGTGGTTCAGTCGGTTAAGATTCCGATTTCAGCTCAGGTCATGATCTCGTGGTTCGTGAGTTCGAGCCTCACGAAGGGCTCTGTGCCGACAGCTCCCAAGCCTGGAGCCAGATTCGAATTCTGTGTCTCCCTCTCTCTCCTCCCCTCTTCCACTCATGCTCGCGCGCTCTCTCTCTCTGTCTCTCTCAAAAATAAATACACATTAAAAAAAAACTTTTTCTTAATTAAAATTTACTCTTTAGCAGTTAGGACCACCGAGAAGGATGTCACTACCCGAAAACATTAAGGTGACATTTACCGAATTTACTTCCTATTTGCCAGAGTTCTGTCAGCCCCTTCCCAGCACAGAATCTTCTCTCCCTTCAGAACTGTCAGGTCTAATTCTATGAGCCAATTTTTATTGGCAAAAATAGTTACTGTAATAAAATTTTAAAAGACGCTCAACATCACTCATCATCAGGGAGACACAGACCAAACCCACAATGAGATACCCCCTCACGCCTGTCAGAATGGCTAAAAGCAAGACAACAAGAAACAGTAAGTATGGGCGAGGATGTGGAGAAAAGGGAACCCTCGTGCACTGTTGGCGGGCATTGGTGCAGCCCCTGGGGAAAACGACATGGAGGTTCCTCCAAAAAACTTAAAAATAGAATTGCCATGTGGTCCAGCAATCCCATTTCTGGATATATTCAAAGAAAACGAAAACATTGGGGCGCCTGGGTGGCTCAGTCGGTTGAGCGTCCACCTCTTGATTTCGGCTCAGGTCATGATCCCAGGGTCATGGGATTGAGCCCCACGTCGGGCTCCCTGCTGGGTGTGAAATCTTGGAGCCTGCTTGGGATTCTCTCTCTCTCCCTCTGCCGCTCTCCCCCACTCATGCTCTCTCTCTTTCTCTAAAATCAAATTTTAAAAAACACTTGGTTTAATAATAACATTGTACTGCCTATTTGAAAGTTGCTACAAGAACTTCAAAGTTCTCAGGGCACCCGGGTGGCTCAGTCGGCCAAGCATCCGACTTTCGATTTCGGCTCAGGTCATGACCTCATGGTCTGTGAGATTGAGCTCCAAGTTGGGCTCTGTGATTACAGCCTCAGAGCCTGCTTGGGATTCTCTCTCTCCTTCTCTCTCCGCCCCTCCCCTGCTTGTGCACGCTCTCTGTCTCTCTCTCAAAAAAATCAACTTAAAATATAAGCTCTCAGGGGCGCCTCGGTGACTCAATCAGTTAAGCGTCCGACTTCGGCTCAGGTCATGATCTCGCGGTTTGTGAGTTCGAGCCCCGCCTCGGGCTCTGGGCTGACCGCTCAGAGCCTGGAACCAGCTTCAGATCCTGTGTCTCCCTCTCTCTCTCAGTGCCCCTCCCCTGCTCATGCTCTGTCTCTCTTGTTAACAAACAAATGTGAAAAAAAAAACCAAAACATTTTTTTTTCATAAAAAAAAATAAGTTCTCATCACAAGAAAAAAAAAATGTTTAACTCTGTGCGGTGACAGAGGTTAACTAGACTTCTCGGGGTGATCATTTCACAACATATACAAATATTGAATCGTTATGTTGTCCACCTGAAACTAATATAATGCCGTAGGTCACTTAGACCTACATAAGTAAATAACCCGTGTATATAATAAAAGATAAGAAGAGTTAGGGTGTCTCCTCCACCACCCCCTCAGAACAGAGGCCGGAAGAACATGTGCTTGGGGTGGGGAAGAAGGGCTAGAATTAGGTTCAATCCCACCAGCGATGGTTATGGAGACTCACGATGTGCTGAGGTTCCAGAAGCCTCAAGGAAGATACAGAGCCCAGGGTTGGGGACAGTCCGTGAGACCTCGGCTCCCCGCAGGCAGGTAACTGAAACCAGCCGCAAGCAAGGGGAGTGAAGGCGGGCCCAGCAGAAAGGGGCTCAGCAGGTTGCGGTCAGCCCTCCCCAGGTTGAGATCCTGCCTCCCCTGCTTGCTGACTAGTAACCTTGGGCAACTCTCTGAGCCTCAGTGTCCCCATCTTTGAAATGGGGACGGGTCTAGCGCCTTCCTGGGAGGATGGTTACATGAGTTCAGTGAGAGAACACACTGAGCGCCCTGCCTGCAGAAGGGAGGTGTGGGTGAGTGCTGTGACTGTCACTAACGACATGACTTATTTTCCCTGCAGGGGTGAGAGGAGACAGGGGGAGGTCGCCTTTCACCCTGGTCTTGAAGGTAAGAAGGATTGCAGCCAGTGAGGATGTCGTGGACATGGGGGAAGACAGCTGAGTGCATTTCAGGAAATGGAGAAGTGGCTGAGGCTAGGTCTCTGGGTGAACCTGGGTGCCATCACTGTCCTAGAAAACACCGAATACTTTAGTATGCACCGGCCGTGCCTCTGAGTGCTACCCACATCCTCCCCACTGATGCTCACTGGACACCTGACTACAGGCCAAAAGGCTCAGGGTCCTGTTCATTCAGTCAACAAATACTTAATAAGCACCTACTATGTGCCGGGCCCCAGGGAGTCCTAGGTGAGCGTGAAACCTACGTTCTAGGAAGACAGATAATAAACAGCATCATTTCAGACGGGGATTAAGGCTCTGAAGGAAAGAAAGCTGGACCCTGGGATCCAGAGCGACTGGGGAAGGACACACGGTGATCTTATCTGCAGAGGGAGTGTATGGGTTGACACCTCCGTGGCAATGACAGAGAGTGTGATCAAGTTATAATCCGGGGTGGAGTTCCTGGCAGAGGGAAAGCAAGAGCAAAGGTCCGGTGGCAGCCAGGGCTCATGTACCTTGTGGGTAAGGAGGCCAGTTTGTCACAAGGTACTGAGTCAGAGGGGCAGTGACACAAGCTGGGACTGGAGGGACAGGCAGAGACAGGTCATGCAGGGTCACGTGGACTAGGGGAGAGTTTGGATTTAATCCTAAATGTTGTGTGAAGCCAATTTACACAGAAGAGTGACAGGGTCTCTGATTTACATCTTAAATTTTTTTTTAATGTTTCTTTATTTTTGAGAGAGAGAGAGTGTGTGCACGAACAGGGGAGGGGTAGAGAGAGGGGGAGTACAGAGGATCCGGAGTAGGCTCTGTGATGACAGCAGCGAGCCCCAGGTGTGGCTCGAACTCACGAAACACGAGATCGTGACCTGAGCCAAAGTTGGATGCTCAACCAACTGAGCCACACAGGCACCTCTAATTTACATTTTTTAAAGGTCAGTCTGGCTGCTGTGGGCAGAATGGACCACAGCGGGGCACTCCAGGCAGTGACCCTAACCTTGGACATGAACCCCACGCTGAGCCCGGGGTCCAAGAAAGCAGCCCCCACACTTTCTGTCCCCGCAGACCAGGCAGCATATCAGACACAGCCTCTCCAGGGCCACCGTGGGACAGGCGCTGGCAGTTGTCCCTTGCCCAACGGGTGTCTCTCCAACTCCAGCCTCTGGGACTGAGGGATCCAGCTCTCTAGTTACCCTGTTTCCTGGCATTCTGAATCTATCCGGAAAAGACCCACCAATGACTTTAGAGGAAAGTGAATTACAACCAGCAATGCTGGTTTTTCGGCATTTTTACAGGCCCCAAGGGTCCGTGAGATTCAGAGCATAAATACATAGAACGCTGTCTGTTCCTAGGCATCTGGGTGCATAAACCGCGGAGGCCGAGCCCTGCTGTGCGGTTCAGAACGGCAGAGCTCCCCCAACCCCCCAGCAGAGAGCATCACAGTGCTCAGGTTCAAGTCCCATCTCTGCCCCTCACGTTTGCAACCTCTCATAACTTATAGTCTCTCCCTCATCCAGAGACCCCTTCTCCAGATGGAGCCGATGTTCCCTGCGGCCCCTTCCAGATCACAGAGGCAGAATTTCCCTGGAGTTCAAATTTGGGGTGAGCCAGAGACAGCTGCGGAGAACCACCTGGAATCTCTGAGCCCGGGGGCCTGGGCAGCCTGTCTTATGCTGAAGAGGCAGCGAGAACCTCACCCGGGGGCTCACCACCACGGCAGGATACCAGCCACCCCGTGCCCGCCCGGCTCCCCAGGGGCACAGGCCGGCTGCTTGCGGTGGATAGTTTTTGAAGCATTAACCTGTACTCTTTTTCTCCTCATTTTCCTTTCCTCTTTTGGCTTTTCCCCTGACTCAGGCGGCCCCAGGAAGGGCTGAGACAGAGGAAGGCAAATGAAAAGACCTTCAGGCACTCATTTTGTGTAAAGAGCCCGGCTTCCAGAATATTCCCACCTAGAGAAGGATTGGCTGGGAACCAAAGAGCAGGTATTACCAAGCTTTGGTGGTCCCTGGCTGAGACCAGGGGCGGCCACCCACTCCGGGTGTGCGCAGTAAGAAGGATTCAAACACCACGGTAACACCACGAAAAGCAAGTGTTAACACCGTGCACCATAAGTCCCAATAATTTTTGTTCGATGTTTGTTTGTTGTTGAGAGAAAGAGAGAGAGAGAGCAAGTGGGGGAGGGGCAGACATAGACTCTGAACAGGTTCCAAGGTCTTAGCCCAGATTCCCACTGGGGACTCGAACTCACGAACCGTGAGGTCATGACGTGAGCTGAAGTCGGATGCTCAACCAACTGAGCCACCCAGGCGCCCCCGTGCACCAGCAGCTCTAAACAATGTCAGGGATAAAATACCGCTACCTGAAAAACTCTTCTAAGCCTCGTGGTGAGGATTGGCCAGGGTCGCTACTGAGTGTTCCGAACGCATGCGTGAGCCCCCAGTTAGCACGTGTGTATTGCTTGTCTGTTAATAAACACCGTATTCCACGTGGGAGTCATTTCTAAGAGCTCCCAGTTGTACAGTTGGTCTCCGATGACACAAGCGTGTCAAGACCAAGTTTGCGAAGGTTCAGAATCCTTGGAACAGGCTTCAGAGTCAGATTCTTGTCTCCAGCTCCCGAGGGCTACATCCTCCCTGCGTTTAAGCGATAAACTCAGGGGCGCTCGGGTGGCTCAGTCAGTTAAGCGTCTGACTTTGGCTCCGATCATGATCTCATGGGGTTCGCGAGTTTGAGCCCCGCATCAGGCTGTGTGCTGACAGCATGGAGCCTGCTTGGGATTCTCTCTCCCTTTCTCTCTGCTCCTTCCCCACAAGCTCTCTCTCAAATAAACATTTTTTAAAAATAGAATAAAATAAACAGTGAATTCAAAGTGAACCACAAAACACTGATGGTAAAGACCAAGAAATAGAACCTGAGTGGCTTCCTTTCCGTCGTCCTATGAGACCACCTGGGAGCTTTTTTTTTTTGGGGGGGGGGGGGGGCGGTCAACACAACAGTAAACAAGCGTAAAGTATAATATTTCCATTGGGGAAGTGAAAGTTTTAGTCCGTACACGAAATATTTTACTGGATTCTAATATCTTTGAAGTCAAAATGTATTTTTTTTCAATTGTCGATTGTTCTAGAAAAACGACTCAAAAAATAAATAAAACGTGACAGCAGTGGTACGATTCAGTGGGTGCCTAAATTTGACCTTTTGTGGGTATTTCAGGGTTTTTATTTTTCCCCAAATGATGAGAGAGCTAAGGCAAGCTGAGGGCAAAATACGAACACCCCACCACCCTCCACACCCCCAGGTGGGATCTATGTGACCTTCCTCAGGCACTCCAGGCTGCCCAAGAACAAAGGCAAAGGAAAAACAAATGGTTAACTGATACAGATCACAGTCCTGAAGGACTAGAGTCTCCATCAGCTTGCAACTGTCTTAATGATGTGCAAGAAAAAAGGCAATCTCCAGAAACCTATGGACTCAATTTCCCGGGGCCCTAACATCCCCCTCCCCTAACATCCCCCTCCCCTCCGTACTGATACCGGAACAAAGGCAAGAGGAAAATACAGATAAAATTAAATTTCTTTGTAATCTGCAGCCCATTGACAAATACTTGGGGCAGGCAGGATAAAACATTCCTCCAGGAACTTCCCACTGTCTTCTTGTTAATGCTTTGCTAGAGGGAAAAATAACTTTAGCTCAACAGTAGCAAGGCCTCTAGTTTGCTGTGAGTCTTCTTTAGCATACGATAGATCTTTTGGAAACTCCCCTTGCCTTTGCCTCCCCCAGCCCCCAGGTATGCGATCAGTCACTCCTCACAGCCCCAGCGCAGCTCTTTCTGCCCACGGGTCCTGTCCCCTTGCTTTAATAAAATCGCCTTTTTGCACCAAAGACGTCTCTAGAATCCTATTTTGGCCTTTGGCTCCGGACCCCCACCACCACTCCAAAACCGCATCACAAAGAATCATAATATCTTTTATTAATGAACTGTCTGACATCGTTTTGTGTTACTTTTTTGTACTTTTTTGACATATATTTCAGTTTTTATAAAAACTCACTTCTTGGGGCGCCTGGGTGGCGCAGTCAGTTAAGCGTCTGGCTCTTGATATCCACTCAAGTCATGATCTCACAATTCGTGGGATCAAACCCCAAGTCAGGCTCTGCACGGACAGCATGGAGCCTGCTTGGGATTCTCTCTTTCCTTTTGTGTCTCTGCACCCCTCTCTCACAATGAATAAATAAACATTTTTTTTAACCCACTTCTTGGTGACTTTTAATTGGATAAGTATTTACTTAAACTATTAATATGTCAGATTATAATGGAGCGCCTGGGTGGCTCAGTCAGTTAAGCGTCTGACTTGGGCTCAGGTCATGATCTCGTGGCTTGTAGGTTCAAGCCCTGAGACGAGCTCTGCACTGACAGCTCAGAGCCTCGAGCCCACTTCAGATTCTGTGTCTCCTCCCTCTCTCTCTGTCCCTGCCCCACTCATGCTCTCTCTCTCTCTCTCAAAATAAATAAACATAATTTTAAAAATTAAGAAAAAAAAAAAGAAAACTGATCTGGATGGATAAATAAATAAATCATCACTGTCTGAATTTCTTCTCTGGCCTTTATTCTTATTCATTTTATTTCACGGTGATTGCTGAGAATAATTTTTGTTGGCTAGAGTAGGGCGGTGTGAAGAAATGATCCTCTCCGAGTGTCAAATCTACCTGTTAAGCCACTGCAGACGCTGCCCTTAGTGAGATGGCAGAGTGACAGAGACCCCAGATGGCTTTGACGAATCCGGGAACAGACCGCAGAACCCCCAGAGAAGAAATGTGTGATGCATCTAGGTAGACAGGCCTTGGGTGGTGTCACGGCAGAACTTCCCGGCCCAGGGACAGCACGGGGACAGCAGCCGGTTCCTGTGCACCCACGAGTGGTGCCGAAGTGACAGAGAAAGTCAGCGGACTGGAGGCCTACAGACGGTGTCGGGGGCCGGCTCAGGAGGAGGCCTGCATGGGCTGATGGCCAATGACAAAGGATGGGCTGATGACGGTGACATCAAGCACCAGATGTCCTCACCAACACAAACCCCACCAATGCCTTGGTCCTGCACAAGCCCCTGGAAGTTAGGCACAACCGTGGGGACAGGGAGCCCCAAAATGACCGGGACTGAGTTTTCATCCCCTTAGCAGAATGAAAGCTTGAGAATGAAATTACACATCATATTAATTATAATATAAATATGATAGATATTATGTATCATTTGCAATATATAACATGTTTATATATGTATGTGAGCTAAATATACATTACAGAATATATATTACATAAAATATAAAGCATCAATCTAGAATATAACTATTTTAGTTATAAAAATAGAAAAAGATGTTGATGGATATAGGAAAGTCCTGTACACTCTATAGACCTAAAGAGAGAGAGAGAGAGAGACAAGAGAATCCCAAGCAGGCTCCACACTCAGCGTGGAACCTGACGAGGGGCTCAATCCCATGACACTGGGATCCTGAGCTGAGCCAAAATCGATTTGGACGCTAAACTGACTGAGCCACCCGGGCGTCCCAAGGGGAAGGTATTGCATCTCACAAACACCTGTGTCTGAGAACCCTGCATAACCCCGCTGGACCAAAAGTGGTGTGGTGCCCAGAGGGGACAGCACAGGCCATGTCTGGGGGACAGAGACCAGGAGCTCCCCAGGCTCCTCTGGGCGGGACATCACTTGCCTCAGACTAGGAGCCGGAAGGAGCTCAAGGTGGCCTTCCTTCCCACTCCCCCCCACCCCCCACCCCCACCCCCGTCCCTGTGCATCTAGGACAGCTGCAGCCCTGCAGAGCCACGCAGCTGGCCAACCATGTCTGCTGACCACATTGGCACCTGTCCCCCATGACAGCGGAGAACAGGGCCGCATGACCCACCCAGAGGGGCCTGAGCGGTGACACGCCAACTTTGCGGTGGGAACAGTCACAGGGCAGGGAAGGTGAGAGAGAACACACACAAAAGGCAGGATTTGGGTGACTCAGCCCAGAACAAAGAACCTGCAGAATTAAGCAAGAAAGGGAGCAAGCTTTCTGGGAAATGTCAAGAAGTGAATCGTGTTACACGTTGTGTTAACCCCCCAAATCCCCAGAGTCTAAGTGAAGGGGAACCGGTTACCACCCCGCAGAACAGGGACTTCCATCAACTTGATGGTCCCCACCCCTCAGGGGAGCTTGTCCCAGAGCAAAGAACCCGCTGGTTCTCCCAGGCTCCGTGGGAAAAGCCCCAGCTCTCAGCCCTGCTCCACCTTCCCACCCCCCAAGTTTCAGCACATCTGCCTGCCTGGCCGTCCCCAGCACCCCAAGAAGGCGCTCTGATGCTCAGCAGGTCATGGCCTGACTCACCCTCACCCCTCCCTGAAACTCTCAGGTTCAGCCTCCAGAAACCGCTAACACCCGATCCCTTTCAGCAGGAGTGGGCGATTTGCACCCACAGGATGCTCTCAGCAGTCCAGGAGACATTTCTGCTGGCCCCTGCCCAGGCCTGGGGCTGAGGGACAAGTTGCACCAGGAAAGTGACTGAGATCCCCATGGAGAATCAGAACAGTTGCTGACCCACACATACCCTCTTGCTCTCACCACCGTAGTCCGAACACTCACCAACCACCCCTCTGCCGCTGGAACAGACAGACTCCAGCCTGGGGAGTCGGCGCCTCTAGAGAATGGCAGCAAATCTGAATCCAGGCATCTGTCCTACGGGGAGACGCCCCCAGGGCAGAAGGAGGTGTGCTTGTGGTTTGTATGGGAAAAACTGCGAAAATGACAGGCATCCATCAATAAGGTACTGGTAGCTCAAATTGTACTGCATCCTACAGAGGGATACTCTATAATTTGAAAAAAAAAAAAATCAAGTGCATCTGTAAGTGCCAGAGTTTCAAAAGATATCCAAGACATAACATTTTTGTTTTCAAATGTTTATTCCTTTATTTTGAGAGACAGCGGGAGCAAGGGAGGGGAGAATGAGAGGGACAGAGAGACAGAATCCCAAGCAGGCTCCACAATGCCAGAGCAGAACCCGACGACTCCAGGCTTGAACTCATGAACCATGAGATCATGACCTGAGCCAAAACCAAGAATCAGATGCCTAATGGACTGAGCCACCCAGGTGCCCCAATCTGACATAATATTAAGTGAAAAAAAGCAAGATCCAGAGCTGTATGTATAGAATGAGACCATTATGTGCAGGTTATTCTCTGTTTGACACTCACCCCACCCATCCATTCTCTACCTTTCTCTGATCTGCTCTGTGCCCCCAGGCAGCTGACCTCTGAGGACCACAAAAGTGGGGCTCCCTCGCTGGCTGAATATCAGCTGGTTAGGCCAATGGAAGGTTCTAGCTATAGATCAGGGGATGGGACAAGAGACAAACTGGGGCATTTCTTCTGATTCCTCTCTTCCTGTTCTGATGGTGGCTGTGCTCTGCTATGACCGCACAGCTGCAGGTATTGGGAGAGCGGGACACGAGGCCCTCCTAGTTGTGACACTCCAACCCCACATCGTATCAAACACGTGAAAATATACACACTTCTCACACTGTGTTTGATTTTGCCTATAAACTTTTGAAAGGGTCTGTATAAATTTTATAATTCTGATCCTGAGACTACATTCTGCATTTTGTTCATATGAGTTAAACTTTACTGCTCCTGCATGACGCCATGCTGTAGTTGAGCCGAGTGGCAGTAAGCTAGTTGAAACGATGTTACACAGGTACATATTCATTAGTTACAACTTTGAGGATTTTAAAACATATTTTGGAGCCAGCAGATACATGATAACTGAGGTGGGGGGGTGGGGGGTGGGGGTGGGGGACATTCTAAAAACACACGAGTCTTAGGCATCAGGGCCTGTGGCCAAAATGGCTGGAATGTCCAGAAGTTGCCAGGCCCTCTGGGTCAATGCAGTGATCAGTCCTCAGAGACACCAAGAGAGAAGAGAACAAACAAACCCATAAGGGAAAATCTGCTCTGCCCAGGGGCTGTCTGGAGAACAAGCGCGGAGCCAGAAGCCCCCTGAGCACATGTGGGGAACACCAGCAGACCTAGGGCCTCACGGCCCAAGTCCCCAGGCTGGACTTCCAGATCCCCCAGGACCTTCAGGCTCTGACTGAGCCTCTTTCTGGGCCACAGCCAGGCATACCCTCTAAGCTGGAGTCAGGGAAGGTTGAGCCCTGGCCCTGCCCCTGAATCTCCAGCAACCTAGGGGTCAGGACAAACACAGACCCAGGCACAGCCAACACAGGCCGCGGTTTCAGCTGGGGGACGCGGGGAGAGCGCTGGCAGGAAGCATACAAATTCACTGCCATGCCTGCAGTGCTAATAACCGAGTGGCTTGCCTTCCCTCAGTTTATCTTTGCACAGTGACCGGGCCACTGCCCAGTGTAGCCAGAAACAGTGGCTCCCAGCCCTCACCACGTGCCAAGGCCGGCTGGAGGGTTCTGGCCTGGAGCTCAGTGTGTGGTGCTTAAGGATTTGAGGAGCAGGTGTTAGAGTCTAAGAGACTGAGCCTCCCCTAACACTTTTTGCCTAACTGTCGCACACAGCAAAGAAGTTGTTGCTCTATACGTTCCTGGGCAGGGGAGAGAAATGCCCCTCACCGCCAAGCAGGGCTCTCCCAAGGACCAAGATGGAAGAGCCTGTCTTGGGATGCTTGGTGGTGGCCCCACTCAGGACTGAGATGAACCCCCAACCCCATACCTTGAAGGTCAATGCCCACCCTGCCCCCCGCCGCCCCGCCCCGCTGGGCCTGGGAAACCATTGCCCCGGGAACAGCAAGGACTGATTGTCTGTGAGGTTAAGGGCCGCATGAGGCCCTCCTAATGGCAGGGAAGATATTAGATGCTAAGTTCCTCAAAGACCCAGGAACCAGCTATTCTGTTCCCAGGACCCCGAACCATGAAGGTAAGATGTAGACAACAGAGTCCGAGGCTGTGGGTGATGGGCTGGGAGACCCACGGGTCCCTGCTGCCATCACTGCAGCCCCAGCCACGTCCACTGCTGGCTCAGAGAGGGACCCTCTAGGGGCAGCACTGGGAGGGTTTTAGGGTACCCCAGGTGGGGTGGGGGTGGGGGTTCAGCTCACCTTTCTTGCCTGTATCAGAACCATCAGCCACACTTTGTGAGTCCCCAAGGGGCATGTGACACAGACACCTGAAACTGAGCCTGAATGATGGGCTGGCCTCAAGAGACCAGATCACTGGATCATGGAGTCAGACCCAGAAGGAAGGTGATGTTTAATATCATGGGTGGGGGGGGGGGGTTGTTTTGTTTTGTTTTAATAATGGACAGCTTTTTATTTTCAGCTTTCAGTGGGTTTCTTACCTCTTAGATAAGTGGCCCCTCAAATAAACCTATCATGAATCTGTGATATCCCCAAAGCACAGGGAAATAATCAAACTGAATAAAGCTTCAGGACCCCGCTGTGATGCCTGGACCTGATGGCCCCAGAGGGAGTTGGACGAGGAAGAGAAGGACCTGGGTGGTAGACTGACAGATCTGAAAGGCCCCTCAGAGAACAACAAGAAGGACACCATCAGAATTGTGTCCAAGCCCATGGACTTGATGGTGACATGAGGCTGTGTCAAGATGGCCCCAGGGAGGGTGAGGCATCAAAGACGTGTCTCCGGGTTGCGTGACCAATTGGGTGGTGAGGTCATTTGCTGAGATACGGAATCCTGGGGAAAGGTTTACCAGGCTTAGGAGCAAAGATCGTAAGTCTGACTTTGTGCAAAGTGAGTTTGAAGGCTTTTGAAAAATTTAGATGGGGATGTCCAGCAGGCATTGGATGGGCAAGGCTGCAACTCCGAGAATGCTGGGGGGGGGGGGATATAAATTAGGGAGTCGTCTCAACATAGGAGGTAACTGAAACCGTGAGCACGGATGAGGTGCCCAGGAAGAGAGTACAGAGGAGGGAAGGGAGGGGAGGGAAAAAGGAATATGGAGTAACAGAAGAATTGGAAAAGGAGCATCCAGAGAGAGATGGCGGGAACGAGAACAAGACACGCACTGTCCCCACAACACACTGTGGAGAAGAGCACAGACCGAAGTCTTTCACAAACGCTGCACTTTTAAGATTCTGGACCCAATGAACTGTCTTTTTTTTTTAATGTTTACTAATTTTTTGAGAGAGAGAGAGAGAGAGAACAAGACAGAGCACGAGTGGGGGAAGGGCAGAGAGAGGGGGAGGCACGGAATCTGAGGCAGGCTCCGGGCTCTGAGCTGTCAGCACAGAGCCCGACGCGGGCCTCGAGCCCATGAACCGCAAGATCATGACCTGAGCCGAAGTCAGACGCTTGACCCTCTGAGCCACCCCTAGGACTGTCTTGATGACACTCGTCAGGTCATTCTCTGCACAGCCACTGGGCTGTGCCACCAAGTGGCCACACCATGTATCCAGGAAGCCCTCCCTGTCTGACAGCTGGTTCAGGGAAGAAAACACGGAGAGACCCTCGCTCTACAACCCTATGACTCAGGAGACAGGAAGACAGGCCCTGAGGGGCGCCTGGCTGGCTCAGTCGGTTGAGCGTCCAACTCTTGATTTCGGCTCAGGTCATGATCTCACAGATTCGTGGGTTCGAGTCTCACGTTGGGCTCCTCGCTAACAACGTGGAGCCTGCTTGGGATTCTCTCTTTCTCTGCCCCTCCCCCGCTCGTGCTGTCCCTCTCCCTCTCTCTCAAAATAAATAAATAAATATAAATACAAAGATACGCCTGCGTATTCTATGCCTCTATACAGGGCTTCCGTACAGGGGGACCTCAGAACTACTGTTTCTTCGTGTGAGCTCTCATCTCCCGGCCTGGGTTCAGGTCTGGAACATGGGAGCCAGCTAAGCCATCGCGGCTGCGCATGTGATGGACAGAGTAGAGCAGGTGGGACAAAGGAAAAGCTCATCCTGATGACGTCGGCCGAGCACGGAAGCAGGGAGGCTCACTCAGGATCCTCTGTGCCCCGGAGACTCGAGCAAGGAAACTCAAAACAGAAAGGGCCTTCCTCCTGCAGCTTCACAGGGGAGACGTGCAAATACCACACTCACCAACGTTCATTCACAGAGCACATTCTCCATGCCAGCCCCACTTACGAGGTGGCCAGATACAACAGATAGTATCATCATGCTCACTGTACAGACAGGGAAATCAGGGCAGAGAGGGGTGATGGACATGCCCGGGATACTACAGCTAGTGAGTGACGGGTCTGGGAGTCAACTCAGCCTAAACCCCTCTGTCACAGCCGCTCGGTCACCCCCACCCCTCCCCCAGCCCTTCCTCACAGAAGAGGCAGGGTCATCTCATCCAAAGAGAAATCAGACCACATCTCTCCAGATTAAAACCTTCCAGACTGTGCCCTCACGTTCATAGCTGCGTTGTTCACAATAGCTAAAATGCGGACACAGCCCAAGTGTCCATCGACCGATGAACGGATAGCAAAACGTGGTCCGCACGTACAAGGGAACATTATTCGGCCTTCAAAGGGAAAGAAATTCTGCAATATGTTCCACGGATGAACTTGAGGACATTGTGCCAAGTGAAATGAGCCCGTCAGAAAGACCAGTATTGTGGGATTGCACATACGTGAGGCAGTTAGGAATCCAAATCACAGAGACAGATACCCGAATGGGGACTGCCAGGGCCTGGGGACGCACAGGGAGTTAGTGTCTAATGGGGACAGTTTCAGTTTTGTAAGACGAAAAGAGCTACAGGGATGGCTGGTGGGGACGACTGCGAAACAGCGTGAATAGATTTAATGCGCTCAACCGTGCACTGAAAGTGATGAAGATGATAAATTTTGTATTATGTATATTTCAACACATTTTTAAAAAGCATTAAAAAGGGGCTTCTGAGTGGCCCAGTTGATTAAGTGTTTGACTCTTGATTTCAGCGCAGGTCATGAGCTCACGTTTCTTGAGATCGAGCCCCGCTTCAGCCTCATCTCGAAGGCTGGTTGGGATTCTCTCTCTCTTCCCCTCTCCCCCTGGCCCTACCCCCCTCAAAATAAATAAATAAACATTTTTTTTAAATAATAAAAATTTAAAACATTAAAAAAAAAGAAACCTCTTCCGGAGCTTCCCAGGACTCTGAGCATACAGACCTTGGCAGGAGGCCCCTGCAAGGGGCCCACCCCATTCCCCACCCCCTAACACAATGCTTGGCACATAGGTGCTCAACACGAATCAATGAATGGGCATTTGACCGAAAGTACAAACAGGATTTGAAGAAGCAGACAAGACGGGAGGTATGTATTCCAGGCACGAGGCATCCTTTGTGAAAAGGTAGAAAGGCGTGAAGAAACATACGGAATGTTCCCACATCCACAAATACTAACATAGGGTTAAATCACTATGCAGGGAAGTGGCGCAATGAGGCTAAGTGGTCAGCAAAAGCAGTGTAGATCGCACTTGAATTTTACCCTGTCCGCAAATGGATGCTTTCAAAGGGTTTCAAGACAGAGGACACGATCAGCTGGTTTTAGAAAGATCGTTCTACAGGCCTTCCCGATGAGGGCAAGTCGGGATGGGAGGCCGTTTAAGAATTGGCTTTACCAGGCCAAGCCTGTGTCCTAAGGCAGGTGCACTGGAGAAGGAAGGGAGCAGCCACAGATGTGGCAGAGGGAGGTGAGAAGGGGCTACGGCCAGAGTCTGCAGCTGATGATACATAAGTGCCATCGGTAAAGAATAAATGTCTCGAGAACAAGGATGGTTGGAAAGAAAGCAGGAAAGAAAGCCTTGGGAGCACAGGAGAGAGAACAGTGCAAGAAGGAAAAGGTCAGAAGGGTCAGGGCCATTAAGAGGCCAAGCGAGATATGGACTGAGTGCCCATGGATTTGGCCACCAGGAGGGTAGGACTTAAGAGCAGTTTCGGGTGGGAACAGACCCAGCCCCGAGCAGTGCATTCTCCAGGCTGATCTGAGGCTTGGGTTTCTCGTGGGCTTTCTGGAGAAGGCCATTATCTGTCAACATGCTTCAGTCCAGGGTCTCCCCCAAGTCTGATCATGAAGATGCTCTGGTCCATGCGACACCCCCAGCCGCCTTCCTTGGAGAGGCGGTGAGAGGAGGCCAATGGAGTATCCAAAGTCCTGAGCCCCATTCCTGTCGCACCTTGTGTGATGAGCCTAAGACCTCGGTTTCTCCTGGAGCGATGGGTCCAGGTGGACTCTATAATTGCCTCTGTTGACCTAGACTGCTCCCATGCTCAAGTTCAAAGAGAGTGGCACAGGCAGCCAGGACTCCGTGCCCTCTGACCTGGGTCCCCTTGTGGCCTCCACATGGAACTCTGGGTTTCCCCTGACCGAGTGTCCCATTGTGTGAGCTCAGTTTCAATGGAGAAAGAAACCGGGTTGAGCAAAAAGAACATTCACTTTTCCCACCAAGCTGACGCCCAAGTAAATAGTTTGGTCCCATCGGTGGAGCCCAGGCCTTGCCCTCTTCCTTCCCTCCAAGTACAGCCTGGATTATTTAAGAAGGCACCCCGGTTGAGCACACCTCACACGAGACCATCGGACCCAGAGACAGGCCAGCGCCTCACTCACCAGCCTCCTGACCACCATGAAGCTCGCCATGACTCTTGCCCTGGTCACCCTGGCTCTCTGCTGTAGTCTTGGTGAGTGCCCAGAGCCCCTCTTCCCCAAGCCCGGCTCAGGAACCCTCGCTGCCACCCGGTTGTGCTCAGGAGAGGGGACACCTATTTCACTGGAAGGATGACTCCCAGCCAGGAGTCTTGGCCTGTGAACAAGCCCATCTTGGGAACTTGGGGAGCACCCTGAGCCTGTGGGGAAACCAGGAAAGGATCCCATCTTCTATACCCAACAACCTCAGAATTCCAGAGTCAGAACAGACTGGAGGCAGGGCTGGAGGAGATCCAGTATGGATGTGTGTTTAATGACCAACAGAATAGGAATAATGAGCTCTTCAGAACCCCGTCTTGGAGAACCCCCAAGACGCCAAGAGACCTTGGTACAGTGAAGCCTTCAGGTTTGGGGTCTCCACACTACTCTGGGAGCCAAAGAGGCTAGAAAGAGCTATAGAGCCCCATGTCTCCAAAAGAAACCCAAGCAAAGGCAAGGTCTCCCATTCTGGGCAGAGAGGAATATTCTAGAAAGGGATCTTCCCTTTGGGAAACTGCCAACCCAGAGTGGAGTTTTCTAAACATTTTTGTCCTCCTCCAGAAGGATAAGGAGTCTCTGAATAGTTGCAGCTGTCACTAAGAGGAAAGGAATGAGAGAGAGCGAGAGAGAGGGAAGAGGGAAGCAGGAAGGGAGGGACAGAAGGAAGGGAGGAAGGGGGATCCTACTTCTCTTGAAGCCTCCTGATCTTTTGGGAACTGAGTTACCTGTTTTTCACTCTGTATCAACCTCTTCTACTCCTTTTCATAAGCAAAGAAGCAAAAAGATTTTTATTTTTTAATTTTTTTAATGTTTATTTATTTTTGAGAGAGAGAAAGACAGAGTGTGAGGGGGGGAGAGAGGCAGAAAGAGGGGAAGACACAGAATCCGAAGCAGGCTCCGGGCCCTGAGCTGTCAGCACAGAGCTCGACGCGGGGCTGGAACCCATGAACCGTGAGATCGTGACCTGAGCTGAGGTCAGACAGTTTAACCAACTGAGGTACCCAGGCGCCCCCCGCTTTTCATTCTTACAATAATCCTATGAAATAGGGGTATGATTCCCATTTTACAGATGCCACACAAAGATAAAGACACTTGCCAGCTGACACCGTAAGTTGCAAAGCAGGGCTCGAAGTTCTGGAGAGGGTTTGACTTGGAGTGGCCACTTGGGGGTGCCAGGATTCCAGGCGGGGAAGCCGAATTTGCACACAGGCAGAAAATCCAAGGACGGGGACTGAGACTCCAGGGGAAGAAGGGCCAAGTAGGGCGTAGGGAACGGTGACCCTCCCCCACATCCCTGGGAGCAGGAGCCTAAAGGGGGAGCACAAGTGGGGAGCACCCTGGGTGAAGGGAATATAGTGGGGCCAGGAAGGGAAGCAAGAGGCTTGTGGGCAGGTGAGTGCACCCCACAGGGCCCAGCGCCTCTTCCAGGCCAAGTTCAGGGGCTTGCACTTGGCTAGAGCCTGACTCCGCCAGAGCCTGACTCTGCCACGCCCCTCCCCCTCCCAGGAGCAAGCGGCTGAGACCATCACTCACCCTTGGTAAGAGGCACGTTTCTGGTGGGACAACCGAAGCCCTCAGTAGCCGCTCCCCAGACCCCACGTTGGATAAAAGATCAGATCGGCATCTTCTCTCATCAGCCCTCTGCCTAGAACTCACAGAAAGAACACATGGCACCTCGCCCCGCCCCAGCCCAGGGGGTGCCAGGAAGGCTCAGACAAGCCGCAGAAGGCTGCAATCCGGGAAGAACCCCGGCGGCGCCAAAGAGCCAGCTCCTTGGAGCACCACCAGATCTCCCATTCAACGCATCCCTTCGACGAAAAGGCTGCTATCTCTTGCTGACAGGCCCGGCCACTTACATCTGGGGACTGGCCCGGCCAGGGGCCCTGCCAGCTTGGAAAAGGGCCAGGACACATGTGCTCTCTCTTTTCTGTGCTTCGGCTTCCGCAGAGGTCTGCCAGAGCTTTCTAAACGTCGCGGAAACCCTCTTCACGGGCACGCTTTCCAGTTACGAGGCCGCCGTTGAACCCTTCTTGCCAGACGCGGACGTGAAAGACGCGGGGATCCAGCTGAAGAGGCTGGTGACACGCTTCCTCAGAAGGCCAAGGAGAGCATCTTAAAGCTCACGGTACCCAGCTTCCTTGACTCACGCAGCCTGCGAGCGGATCTCCCCCCTCGCTTGGGTGCAGCCTGGGCCCATTTTTTGGAGCCTTTTCTGACCCAGTGCAAATATCCCTGGGGAGGCAGGCTCAGTCACCTCCCCCTTTTTAAGAGGCTTCTGCGGGGGCGCCTGGGTGGCTCAGTCAGTTAAGCGTCCGGCTTTTGATTTTGGCTCAGGTCCCGATCTCACCGTTCCTCTCAGATCATGGGAGCACGGAGACTGCTTGGGATTCTCTCCCTGCCTCTCTCGCTCTCTCTCTGCCCCTTCCCTGCTCTCTCTCTCCCCCTCGCTTTCTCAAAATAAATAAAACAGTCAAAACGCTCACAAGCTCAGCTCTTCCCAGACCCACTGAACCTCTTCGTTGACATTGAAGTTCCTGCGTCTCGTCATCCTGGTCGACCTCTGAGGTTCATTCGCCACTGTCTTGGGGGGTTTTTTGGTGTGTGTTTTAGGACAAAATCATAAGAAGCCCACTGTGTGCTTAGGATTCAGAAGCTGAAGGTCTCCAGCCGCCAAAGTCCCTGCTGCTCCCCAGACGCTTCCCTCACTGTGTCCCCAGCCTGGCTCCCTTCAATAAAGCACAAGCATCTCACCTTTGTGTCCCGAACCCCCCCCCTCTTTTTTGTTCCCCTGCTCCAGTGGGAAAGTTGTCACTGCTAGGGCAAGGGTAGCAAGTGCAAAGGGACAAAGGGAAAGTCACTGGCTGTGCAAACATATCTCCAAGGAGCCCGGGAGTCTCACTTCCTGTTCCCCACACGCACCAGGCTCCTCACAGTTGGCAGGAGTGGGAACCGGCACAGAGTCCCTTGCCGGGGCAGAGAGCCACCCAGGGCCCCGCTCAAACTTAACCTACGGTGGAAGAAGGGAGGGTCCAACCAACGGGGTGGTGGCTGCCCTCAGAAAGACGCCCCAACCCGCATCCATTTAGTGATGGAATCCACTGTTCTGTTTCTTCCAGTCTCTTTGGAATCCCGCTCTTGGGTGAAAAAGTAAACAGTTAAGGTGATTATGCTACCCAGACATGCCTGCAAGTAAATATGGCGCTTTCCAGAGAGTTCTGTCTCCTGTAGACAAATGGCGGACGTTTTAAGCATGCGGATAGAGCAGTTGGGATCTGTTAGGGGTTGGGTGGCCCTGTGTCAGAGGCGCCTCAAGTTACACACAGCACACAACCATGCGTGGAAGGATTCAGTTTCCTGTGAGGCCCTTAGGCAACAAAGGCCGGAGTGGGGAATAGGCTCAATTCCTCCATTAGGGACCCAGGGTGTTTGGGGTGCCTTCGAGAATGACAGACCCTGACTCTTCAGGGTCAGCAGTGGGTTTCACTTGGAGTCCCGAAAGAGGGCGGGTTAGATTTTTTTCTTCGCTTCACATTTGTCAGATGGAATTATTTATCAAACTATTTTCTTTTTTGTTTTAATTCACATCCAAGTTAGCACGTGGTGCAACACTGATTTCAGGAGTAGATTCCTTAGTGCCCCTCCCCCATTTAGCCCATGCCCCCTCCCACAACCCCTCCAGCAACCCTCTGTTTGTTCTCCATATTTAAGAGTCTCTTAATGTCTTGTCCCCTTCCCTGGTTTTATACTCTTTTTGCTTCCCTTCCCTTATGTTCACCTGTTTTATGTCTTAAAGTCCTCATATGAGTGAAGTCATATGATATTTGTCTTTCTCTCACTGACTAATTTCGCTTAGCATAATACCCTCCAGTTCCATCCACATAGTTGAAAATGGCAAGATTTCATTCTTTTTGATTGCTGAGTAATACTCCATTGTGTGTGTATGTATTATATATACATATGTATATATAATACATACATATATATACATATGATATATAGATAGATAGATAGATAGATAGATAGATAGATAGATAGATATAGATAGATATAGATAGATATATATATCTTCTTTATCCATTCATCCATCGATGGACATTTGGGCTCTTTCCATACTTTGGCTATTGGTGATAGTGCTGCTATAAACATGGGGGTGCATGTGTCCCTTCAAAACAGCACACCTATATCCCTTGGATAAATACCTAGTAGTGAAATTGCTGGATCATAGGGTAGTTCTTTTTTTAGTTTTTTAAGGAACCTCCATACTGTTTTCCAGAGTGGTTGCACCGGTTTGCATTCCCACCAGCAGTGCAAAAGAGATCCAACACCAGCAGTGTTGGCTGGCCATCTGGATGTCTTCTTTGGAGAAGCGTCTATTCATGTTTTTGGCCCATTTCTTCACTGGATGATTTGTTTTTTGGGTGTTGAGTTTGAGAAGTTCTTTATAGACTTTGGATATGAACCCTTTGTCTGATATGTCGTTTGCAAGTATCTTCTCCCATTCTGTCGGTTGCCTTTTGGTTTTGCTGATTGTTTCCTTCACTGTGCAGAAGCTTTTTATTTTGATGAGGTCCCAGTAGTTCATTTTTGCTTTTGTTTCCCTTGCCTCTGGAGATGAGTAAGAAGTTGCTGCGGCCGAGGTCAAAGAGGCTTTCTCCTTTAGGATTTTGATGGCTTCCTGTCTTATGTTTAGGTGTTTCATCCATTTTGAGATTATTTTTTTGTCTGGTGTAAGAAAGTGGTCCAGGTTCATTCTTCTGCATGTCGCTGTCCAGTTTTCCCAGCACCACTTGCTGAAGAGACGGTCTTTTTTCCATTGGATATTCTTTCCTGCTTTGTCAAAGATTAGTTGGCCATACTTTTGTGGGTCCATTTCTGGGTTCTCTATTCTGTTTCATGGATCTGTCTGTTTTTGTGCCAGTACCATACTGTCTTGATGATTACAGCTTTGTAGTATAGCTTGAAGTCTGGGATTGTGATGCCTCCTGCTTTGGTTTTCTTTTTCAAGATTGCTTTGGCTATTTGGGGTCTTTTCTGGTTCCATACAAATTTTAAGATTATTTGTTCTAGCTCTGTGAAGAATGCTGGTGTTCTTTTGACAGGTATTGCTTTATCGATCTATTCTTAAAGGGGTTGGAGAACAGGAAAAAAAAAAAAACAGCCCCTGCTTATACATTTTCTAGATCCTTCAGCTGTCACCATTGTTAGGACATCCTATTTCCAGGTCTAAATCGTAAAAGCATCCGACTCTTGATCTCGGCCCAGGTCATGATCTCACAGCTCATGAGGTCAAGCCCCTCATCGGGCTCTGTGCTGACGGCATGGAGCCTGCTTGGGATTCTGACTCTCCTTCTCTCTGCCCCTCTCCCGTGTGCACTAAATAAATATATAAATAAAATGTAAAAATAAAATAAAACACATCGCAAAAGCCTACAAGTCAAACTGTCTGTTCACATCAGTCTTGCCTTTAAAGACATCTCTGCTCAGAAGAGAATCAGGATCTGGGGGTGGGGCGGGGTGTCACAGACACAGGGCTGTTCAGCAGCGGGTCACTGCTGTCTATGGTCCTGATGTTCTTGCGCCCTGACTTGGGCCGCTGCCCCCTCCCTGAGTCCCTGTCCAGCCCACTTTCCTGCAGAAAGAGAATCAGTCATCCTTTTCTTCTGTGGCCAAGGAGTCTTCAGGCATGAAATTAATCCCTAGGTATTTACGGGCCCTTCCAATGTGTTCATAGTGGCGCTGGGCACTCTAAGGAACCCAGGAGCGGATTTCATAATCCAAGTCTGTGTGAAGTGCCTGCTCTGGGCCAGAACTGTACTAAGGCTCAAGCACGGCAGTGAAGAAAGCAGGGCCTTCTGCTCTCTTGGAGCTGGCAATCAAGCGGGGAAGCTCCCACAAAAGAAACGTTAAGTCAACAGACAGGTAGATGAAACTGTGATAAAAGCCATAAAAGAAATCCATGGAGTGATGTGAGCCAGAGAAGCTTAGGCCAAAGCTCTGGAGTCCCTCTTGTCAGGATTTGAGCAGAGACTTAAAGGGATGGCAGGAACCAGCCACCCGGGGGCCGGCAGGGGACAGGGCCTTCCAAGCAGACGGTATAGCAAGAAGGACGATGAGGCAGATGGAGAACGGAGTGGAGGCTGCCTGGGGCCCCCCCACTCCCTTCCAGAGGCCCCACTGAACCCAGTGCTCGGACCCCAGGGGAAAATTCAGAACCTTGCAAAAGAACCTTTCCTCAGGGCACCCAGGTGGCTCAGTCGGTTAAGTGTCTGACTGTTGATCTCAGCTCAGGTCATTATCTCACGTCTCATGAGTTCGAGCCCCACACTGGGCTCTGCACTGACAGCAGAACCTGCTTGAGATTCTCTGTCTCTCTCTCTCTCTCTCCACCCCCTTCTCTCTCTAAAATAAATAAACGAAAGAGAAAGAAAGAAAGAAAGAAAGAAAGAAAGAAGAAAAAGAAAGAAAGAAAGAAGAAAGAACCCTTCCTCTAGGTTCTGTTACCTGTCGCCAAAAGAGCCCGGACCTCCTCCCCTTATGTCCTACCATCAAACTCCACTTGTCCGACGGAACTCACGGTCCAAGCCCCCCTCCCCTGCCAGGCGGTTTCTAATCTTAGTGAATCCTCCCAGCTGCTCAGAAGGAAGGACAGTCCTAACCCTACTGTGGATGCAGTCAAGCAAGTCCGTCTCCAAAGCATCTGGGAACTCCCTCCAAGTCCACAGGGCTGCCCCCCCCCCCACCCCTCCATCCACCTCTCACCCACACAACCCGGGGACCCCTGATGGGCTCCCAGCTCACACTTAGCCCTCCCGCAGCCCATCTTTCCCCCAACTACCAAAGTCATTGTCATCACCTGAAAACCCCCTTTCACTGCCACCAGCCTCCGCCAGGCAAAAACCTTCAAGGCTTTCTAGTACCGTGATAAAATTCAAAATGCAGGGGCGCCTTGGTGGCTCAGTTGGTTAAGCATCCAACTCCTGATCTTGGCTCAGGTCATGAACTCAGTCCAAGCCCCCTTTCAGGGCTCGGTGCTGACAGCATGAAGCCTGCTTGGGATTCTGGCTCCCTTTCTCTCTGTCCCTCCCCTGCTCATGCTCTCTCTCATGCTCTGTCTCACTCGGAATAAACACTAATAAATATTTTGAAAATAAAAAGTAAAAATTACATTCAAAATGCAGAATCTGCCCATCACTGGCTTTCACCTCCCACCCTCCTTCCCGTTGCTTATTTCCTGTGTTCATTCCACCACCCAGTTTCTCTCCCTCCCCCCACCGTCTTCATGTCAGTGTTTTTTTTTAAGAGCCAAGTCCTTCCCACCTCAGGACCTTTGTACAGGCCACACAGCATCAACCGCTCAAAAGTATTGTTGATTTAGAAAGTCTCCCCAGAACAAAATGGGCAAAGACTAGAGTTTGTCATAAAGATGTGTCCCGCGTGCATGTAAAAAAAAAAAAACAAACAAACCTCGAAACCCCCCTGTTCCTTGGCAATGGGTCCCCAGCCAGGCCACGCCATCCGCAGCCACTGAATGAAAGCAGAGGACGTGCAGAGGGGAGGCGGGAATAAAAAAGGCATCGGCAGAGGGCAAGGAAGGAGACAGTTGAAGAGAGAGAAGCCTCTGCAGGCGGAATTTTCCGTCTAGCTGCGCGGGTCTGTGAGGACGCGCCTTCCGCATCCTCAGCGCCCTGTGCTGCCGCGGCCACTAGGGGGCGGTGTCGGCCAAGGTGTCCGCGAACGGACGCGGTGGGTCGGTCCTGGGGCTCCGACGCCCTGCGCAGCACAGCTGGGTGCGCTCCGCGGGACAGTTGATGAAACACAGTTCCTTCCTGGGGATCTTTTATCGTCTGTATGATTGCTTTAATTTGATTTCTGAGATCTTTTTTTTTTAATCCGAATTCTGAGAAAACACAGGGACGGTCGTACAAACAAAAGTGCCTCTCGCTGAAGGCTGCCGGTGATGCGTCAACCCTTTTGGAATTAGGAATAATTCCATTCCCAGACGATCCCAACGGCGAGCCCAGCTGAATCGACAGACCGAGAGGACCGAGGGGCGCGGGTAGAGCTGACCTTTAACCTCCATCGGCCCCATTTTTAAAGTCTGGAAGCAGAAACGCAACCTCGTAATTATCTTTATAGATTGCTTACTTGCTGGGGGCAGTTTTGCAATTAGTCTTCACACAACCCGGATTCCAGAGCCCAGGCCCCAACCGTTGCTCTACAGAGAATGCGATTCCAGACGCAGGAATCTCCTGAGCCAATAAATGAGATTGATGAGCACTGTCCCCGCACCCCCACGCAGGTACAAGCACACCACGCCCCACCCTTCATTGTCCACCACAAAGGCGGGACTTCCTGATGGTAAAAATTCCAGAGCAGGTCATGAGGATTGGCAATTTCAAACGAGATTCTTGGCCGAAGGCGGGACCTTGGTGGGGGGCCTCCTGGCTCTCTCCCACCTCCTCCGCTCCCTCACTGCTGGGCCAGGGTTCTTCTGTATCCAGGTCATTAACTCACATACCTTTGCCTCCCATGAGCCATCCACCTAGGTGAGTATTGTTCAAACGGATAAGGATCCAGGGCCAAACAAGGTTCAGAATTTTAATGACTTCTTCACAGCAAGGGAAGTATTTACCCAGGGCAAATTCAACACAGGTATCTGGAGATAAAAGCAAGTACAATTATAACGTAGAGAGTGTCCGCCTCAAGGGGGCTGGAGATGTAGGGGATCCACAAGCATTGTGAGCAGTGGACACAGAAAGGCGCCTTCGGTTTTAAAAGAACAGAATGCGGGGCGCCTGGGTGGCTCAGTCGGTTAAGCGTCTGACTTCAGCTCAGGTCACGATCTCACGGTTCATGGGTTCAAGCCCTGCGTCGGGCTCTGTGCTGACAGCCCAGAGCCTGGAGCCTGCTTCGGATTCTGTGTCCCTCTCTCTCTCTGCCCCTGCCCTGTTTGTGCTCTCTCTCCCTCTCAAAAATAAATAAACATTAAAAAAAAAAAAAAAAAAAAAACAGAATGGAAGATGAACTGATCCAAACCACAGAAAGAGCACGTATCTGTGGGATGCCTGTTGCCAGAAAGCAGAAGGTAATTAGAGGACTGGAGGAGTGTTCATTGGGTTCTTTTCTGTCTGCATATACTCACCCGTAAGTTATAGCACAGGTCCAGGAACTATGACCAACGGCCCACATTCAAGACTTGACCTATTCTTGAATGGACCTCAAGCTAAGAATGGCTCCTACATTTGAAGAAGGAAGAGGACAGGAGGAGAAAGGGGTTGTCCATCACTGTATCGCATAAATATATAATTCTATAATCGGCTCTTTTCACTACGAAGACGCCAAACTAAAACACAGAGAGGCCAGTGTTTGAACATAAGCTTCCTGCATTCGAGAAGCGTTACACACACTATGTAAAGACAAAGAAAAAACTTAAAAATGCAACTCAACAAAGCAAAATAAAAAAAAATATCTGTATCTATATTATCTGTTCTTAGCACTGCATTAGTTTTGGTGTTCATGCCTCTGAGAAGCCTAGGGAAAGACCACACTTATTTTTTTCTTTTTAATTTTTTTTTAATGTTTATTTATTTTTGGAAGAGAGACAGTGAGAGAGTGTGAGCAGGGGAGAGGCAGCGAGAGAGAGAGAGAGAGAGAGAGAGAGAGGGAGACACAGAATCCAAAGCAGGCTGCAGGCTCCAAGCTGGCAGCACAGAGCCCGATGCAGGGCTTGAACCCACAAACCATGAGATCATGACCTGAGCCAAAGTCCGCTACTTAACTGACTGAGCCACCCAGGCGCCCCAAGACCATACTTCTTGATCACGTTGTCAACTGAAGTGTGAATCTGGGTGAAAATGGTCTTTGAAAGACAGTCTTGGGGAGCCTGGGTGGCTCAGTTGATTAAACATCCGGCTCTTGATCTCAGCTCAGGTCATGATCTCACCGTTTGTGAGATGAAGTCCCGCATCGATCCCACATCTGGCAGTGCGGAACCTGCTTGGGATCCTCTCTCCCTCTCTCTCTGCTCCTCCCCTGCTCATATTCTTTCTGTCTCTCTTTCTCAAAATAAATAAACATTAAAAAGAAAAAAGAGAAGAAAAGACAAACACCCTGTCGCCCCCACAATCTGAAAACAAAGGGACAATTACTCTGGAAGAAAAGAGGAGCGGTAATTAACAAACCCCAGGGTCCGGTCACACTGTAAAACCCGAGGGCTTGCCCTTATCCTAGGTCGATGTATACCCTGAACTGACAGACCCTGAACTGACAGATGGACAGGAAGACTGAAGTGTTCACCCTCAACACATGAGAGAGTTGAGGTTAGCCTGGCAGAAAAATCTATAAATGACTCACAAGGCAGGAAAGAGGAAGCAAAACCAGCTCTCGTCGACTTGATCAAGATGATGTGGATAAAATTCTGTCTAGTTTACGGCTGATGCAAGGCATGCTGTTGGTGAAGGCCAGGGATCGGTGGGTAGTAATTCACCGTAAGGCGGTTGCCACTGAAAATGGCTTCAGCTAGACGATAAAACAAATAACGCGTTCTGAAACGTGTAATTAGGGAATGACCCTCCCAAGCACGTACAGAACACACTGACAGGCACATGGGACAATGTGAGGATGAGTCATCGGGAGGAAGCCACCCAACATATTTCCATGGGCCAACTAAAATGATAAAACTGCAGGACGTGCAAAAAAAAAAACAAAAACAAAAATCGGAAAACAGATTCAACTCAACACATGCAGCCGCCATTGTCGGGGTTTGGAACTCAGATTTGTTCCCCACCCAGTGAACAGATTCCTAGCCTATCACGGAAGTCTAGTTAACTCATAAAATATCTCAGGTTGTGAGACCTTGGAGCCTGCTTCGGATTCCGTGTCTCCCTGTCTCTGCCCCTCCCCTGCTCGGGCTCTCCCAAACATAAATAAATATTTTTAAAAGTTTGTTATCTCATAGGTCGAGGGATCAGAAGTCCAAAAAGGTTTCACTGTGCGAAACATCAAGGTGGCAACGGGCTGTGTTCCTTCCGAAGACTCTAGGGCAGTATGGGTTCCTTGCTTTCCCCCTTTATCCAGAGGCTGCCTTCACTCCTAGGCCTGGGGTCCTTCCCTCCCCTTCAAACCCAGCAGTACAGCCTCTCCGATGCTCTCTCTGGCTCCAGTCTCCTCCTCTGCCTCCCTCTGCCACCATCCTGGTGGTTGCACTGGGCCCACCCTGTCATCCAGGCCGTTCTCCCCGTCTTACTGTCATCTGATCAGTAGTCCTCATCCCCCGTGCAACCTTCACTCCCCTCTGCCGTGTAACCTAACATATTCACACGTTCTGGGGACTCGGACGTGGGCATCTTTGGAAATCGTTATTCGGCCCCCAAAGAGTCTCTAAGATTTCAGTCTTGCCCCTTCCACAACATTCTCCTCAGGACCGTCAGTGAACGGAAATGCCATGCTTTTGTTTAAAATCTTTCTCTGCTACCGGTCACCTGTGGGATAAAGCCCAGACTCCTCACCAGGCCCGGGGGGCCCTCCTTGGAGACTGGTGCTGCCCGTGGCTCTGACCTCAAGTCCCGCTGCTTCCCCCTTCTACACTGGGGGTGCGGCAACAGACCAGGCCTGGAAATAAGGCGGCCCTTCCAGTCAGGCTGGCAGATTCACACACAGTGGCTGCGGAGGGACCAAGAGATTGTCTCTAACCACGAGAAAAGATTCTGCCACATCCTGTACTCCACCAAGGTGATGAGGGAGTCACGTGAGGGGGGCAGGGCTAGAATGTGGGTGTCGTCTAGGACGTGCAAACCTAACCCGAGGTACTGTGCCCCGCTGGGTGAACAGAAAGGGCTGGCGTGCCAAAGAGGAGGGATAGGCAACGGAGCCAGAGAGACAGGTGGGTCCTGAGCAGGAAGAAGGGGCAACGGAGGAATATTCCGGCTTCTGCCGGCGACGAGCTCTGACTGGGTCACGGTCCCTTCGGCCGGGCCCTTCGTACACTCTCTGCTCACCACCCAGCCTTTGTAACTTGTCCACAGGGGGGAGAATATGCTTGTCTAGTCTACTAGACCTTTCTCCCAGCAAATTAATGAATATGCTTCTGGTTGCAGCTGTGGGTCGGGAGGCTGAGGGTGCAGCCTCTTCTGAGAGACGGGACCTTTTTCGTGTTGTCCCCTCAAACAGGTTCTAAGGCCACAAAGCCATGAGAAAGACCCAGGTTCCCCTCCTCATCTGTTCCCGGCCAGCCTCTAGGGTGTGATGGATGGAAGACAGACAAATGGAAGGAAGGGAGAGCAAAAGGGGAATCGGATGCCGCCAGCCCAGAACAGAGGACCTTCCTGGCGGGCAGACCTCCTTCCTCAGGGGGCACTTACCTGCGTTACTGCGTTCCTGTTTCTATCTGAAACAGGCAACCCACTCCACACTGTTCACATCTCCACACCTTTGCAGGCAGTTCTCACTGACCGAAGTCACCTGTTCCTCTCCCCCAAAGCCACCTGCAGACCCACACTCCTCCCTTCATGACCTAGGCAATATCTGGGCCATAGGATACTTAAATTCCAGTTTAACTGGGCATCCTGTATTTTTATCTGTTACATCTAGCACATGTACACTTCCTTCAAGACTCAGCCCTTGGGGGGCGCCTGGGTGGCCCAGTCGGTTAAGCGTCCAACTTGGGCTCAGGTCATGATCTCACGATTCGTGGGTTCTAGCCCCCTGTCGGGATCTGTGCTGACAGCTCAGAGCCTGAAGCCTGCTTGGGACTCTGTGTCTCCCTCTCTGCCCCTCCTCCACTCACACTCTGCCTGCCTCTCTCTCTCTCTCTCTCTCGCTCGCTCTTGCTCTCTCAATCTCTCAAAAATAAATAAACGTTAAAAAAATTAAAAACAAAAACAAAAAAGAGGGGCACCTGGGTGGTTCCGTCAGTTGAGCATCCGACTTTGACTTAGGTCACGATCTCGCGGTCCGTGAGTTCGAGCCCCGCGTCGGGCTCTGTGCTGACAGCTCAGAGCCCGGAGCCTGCTTCCGATTCTGTGTCTCCCTCTCTCTCTGCCCCTCCCCAATTCGTGCTCTCTCTCCGTCTCAAAAATAAACATTAAAAAATAAAAAAAATAAAAAAATAAAAAAGACTCACTTTTGGACTCTTCCCACCCTGCCCCTGATGCTCCCAGGCCCAGGGGCTCTCTCCGCCACCGTCACATCTCATCTAGACTCTGTCATACGCATATCGCACTAGAGCACGTTCCCTTGTATCTGCTTCCCTCTCTGCAACATGAGCCCCAGGAGGGCATGATCCAAATGTGTGTTCTCTTGCCAGGCATGGACGAAATGAGAAAATCCAGGTAAATAAAAGGGAAATAAATTCACTCAAATAGGAATCTGCATCCTGTAATCCAGTATAGCGGGGCCCTACTTTTGAGCCTCTAGTGAAACAGTTGAAACGAATGTGGAAGCGGAGACAGTAGGTGAAGCACGTTATAGGCGGAGAGACCCTTTTTATCCCCGCCTCTCTTCTTCCAGGTGGGACCACATCAGTAACCAAGTGGTCCCTGAGAGATAACCCTGATTCCCAAAGAAGGTCTGCCATCACTCTTTGGCCAACCCGTTGGAAGAATGCACACGTTCGTGGGCAGCCAGCTCTAACCAAAGTCTATGCATCCCAAAAAGTTTGAGATTCATTGTTTCCCCTTGCTCCCATCTTTCTTGCTTCCAGCAGAGATGAGGTCAGCTTATGGAACTGGAATCTCTCTAAACCCCAAATCTATCCGAAATGGATTCATTTCACACGTGATGGAATTTCAAGACCTGATTATTTTGCAGTTATATCAATGTTGATAAATGTCAACTATTAACCAGATAACCAAAAATATTAGTTTTTGAGTTTTTTTTTTTTTAACACTTATTTATTGTTGAGAGAGAGAGTGTGAGCAGGGAAGGGGCACAGAATGCGGAGCGGGCTCCAGGCTCTGAGCTGTTAGCACAGAGCCCGACGTGGGGCTTGAACCCACGAACCGTGAGATCGTGACCTGAGCCAAAGTCGGACACTCAACCAACCAAGCCACCCAGGTGCCCCCCAAAAATTACCTTTTGACGTCTCACACCTAGAACAAGAATTTCTGTATGTAGTCCCATAACTGGAAAGTTTGAAAAATCATATGTGTAAAGAAATGTATTGACTGACATGTTAAGAATAGCGTTTTTTATTTTTGTAGATCAATAGAGTAGAATGAGAAAGGAGGGAGAGGGGGAGAGGAGAAAGAAGAGGAAGGAGAGAATGCGCTGGGGGGTTCTCGCTAGCTGCCCATCATTTAGAGGCGGAAGTCGTGCACTGACTCTGAAAATTGACAAAAAGTAACCAGAAAGCCGTCTGCCTGCGGCCAATTCTCTGGGTGATTTTTAACAAGGCCAGAGAAGGCAGTAGTGAAATCCATCAACACTGACCCAACGGAGATGCTCGATAGATGTTTATTGAGTGAATGAGTAAAAGACAAAGCCCCCGGAGCCCCGTAGTCGCCAAAGCCCACCCTGGTTACGAATGGAGAAGCACCCGATCCCCTTAAAAGTGAAGAAAGCACCAAGTGAAACTTGTGTAACAGCCCCGCGTCCAGAACTGGCTGGGGCTCTGAGAGCCACCTCGTGGAAGGTATTCCTTTAAGTGCAGGTGTTTGTTTCCTTTGGCACGGCAATATGTAATTTCCCATTTTTAGAACAATGCTCCAAAGAACAGTCACCAAAACAACTTTCAGAGGGGGCGGTTTTCTTCCTGGCCACTGCTACAGCCCTGTAAAACAACAATAACCAAGGGATATTTATTCCAAACACGGTTTGCGTCTCTCCATAAAATCAGGAGGCCGTTCCTTAGCTTTGCACAGGCGGCCGAAAGACCCTTCCGACCCCTCGGCAGAGCATCCAGCCAAACTCTTGTGTCTCTGGGAGGGGGAGACTGGGAAACGGTTCTGCTGTTGGCGCAGTTTTGGTCTTGACACACCTCCCTCCGTGTGGTTCCCAGACGGCGAGGGTGGAAAGGAAGTTTGTAGAAAGGCTGTGTCCGTTCTTTGGGTGTCCCGTACTAAGCCTGAACCCGGAAGAGGGCAGTGTGTTCTTGGGGACGTGCAAATAGCAGACTTTGAAGGTGAGGGCCCGGGAAGGGATGAGATGCATCCCCCCCCCACCCGGTGGTGGAACCATTGAGAAATCCCTTTCATTGGCATCCCCGCCCCGACCTTCTCTCTGCTTCATATACTCAAGAAACTGGCTCCAAGACTTCAGGAGTCCATCCCCGCTCCTCCCCATCTACTTACCCTTTCATTTCCATCCCGCTGCTTCTGCCCAGATCACATAGAACTCCTTCCCACCTGAACCTGCATGTTTCCCCTCCTCCATGGCCTCCTGGCCCAGGTCACGTTGACCTCCCCTGTGGGTCTGCACATCCCGGCTTCATCTTGTACCTTCCCTGCTCAGCAATGGTCAGCGACTCCTCTTCCTGTAGAAAACGTCTGGGTTCCCTGGCAGGGGGGGAATCTCACCTGAGCCAGTCTTCCTTTCCAACCTTATCTTCCACTAGATCCTCCATAAATCTTAGGCGTCATCTCAAAATGGCCTGCTCACCATTCCCAGACTCCACCTTTGCCCTCCGGTACCACCTCCCTCCCCCAACCCCCAAATTTGAATGACCTTCCTGGTCCTCTCTCTGTGACAAAAATCTTACCCATTGCTGACAGTCCCACCAGCTTTAACACCTCTCTCTGCCCAGTCCAGCTGAAAATGACCTCCCTCCCCCACACCTTACTGAAGCACTGAGACTCCGCCCCATCCACAAAATGGCTCTACTTTGCGGAGATAACATTAGCGTAACTTTTTTTCAAACGTGTGCTAAATCGTTTCGAGGAGAAAGGTGCTGAGCCTCTTTAAGAGACCTAGGTAGAATCAGTTCAGTGTCGGCTCTGCCATTGCTACCCAGTCCTTTACTGGGCACTTGCTATGACCCGGGTGCTGAGCTGAGTGCTTCTTAGGTATGACCTCATTCAACCCTCGCGATGAAACTCTAAGGTAAGTACCACAGTCGCCTTTTTACAGACAAGGAAACAAAGGCTTTGAGAGTTAAATAACTTCCCGAGAGCCTCCCAATTTCAGAGGAGCAGGGATGGGGCCCAGGCTTGGCTCACGATATTCACTGTTGTGGCCAATGCTCAGTATTTCCTTCTCAGAGAACTTACAACCCAGAACAGTCAGGATGAACAGGTGAATGGGAAACCACAGGTCGTCTCCCAACTAGAACAAATTCATGGTAAGTTTCCCCATTCGATGTTTCGTTTTGTTTTGTTCTTTAGAGAGAGAGAGGGAACAAGCGTACGTGCACACAAGCAGGGGGGAGGGGCAGAGAGAGAAAAGGAAAGAGAGAATCTCAAGCAGGCCCCGGGCTCAGCCGGGAGCCCGACTCCAGGGCTCAACCCCACAACCGTGAGATCATGACCTGAGCCAAAATCAAGAGTTTGGACGCTCAACCGACGGAGCCACCCAGGTCGTCCTTTTCATTTTTTTAAAATCAATGTGACCATCATCACATTGTGATGGTGATAGTTTGTTTGGTCACCTGGATATACTATCTTATGAGTGTCTGTTAAGCCTCTTGCCCAATTTGTATGGGGTCATTGTCTTTTTCTTACTGATTTACAGTTGTTCTTTATATATCCTGAAAACAAATACTTGGCTGGATATATGTGTTACAGATTTCTTCTTCTGGGTCTGAGGCTCGCCTTTTCGTGGTTTTTTTTTTTTTTTTTTTAACGGTTTATTTATTTATTTTGAGAAAGAGAGCAAGAGAGAGAACACGGGTGGGGGGCGGGGGCAGAGAAAGAGGGAGAGAGAGAATCTTAAGCAGGCTCCATGCTCAGTCCGGAGCCGGACTCAGGGCTCGATGCCACGAACTGGGAGATCACGACCTGAGCCAAAGCCAAGAGTCGGATGCTGAACCGACTGAGCCACCCAGGCATCCTGCCTTTCCATGTTTTTAACTGTACTTCTTGACGAAGAGAGGTGGTAATTTTTCATAAAATGCTATCAATTTTCTTCTGTGGTTAGTGCTCTGGGTGTTCTGTTTTAGACATCTTTGCCCACCCCAAGGTCATGAAGACACCCTCTCTATGTTAACTTCTTTTACTCTCGCTTTCTAAGTATCTTCCCCTAGACTTGGAGACAACCAGTTGGCTATTTCAATAAGGAGCACAGGTCGCCTGGAAAAACGCACCACGACTGGCTCACGTGTCGTTACTCACAGGATAATGTCCACCTGTCTTCGGGCCATCTAGCCCGTTATCCTAAGGCCACCTTAGAGCATCCAAAGACGCCATTACGCACTGACTGCATTGCTGTAATTCCAGAGGAGGCACCCCTAATGAGGGGAAGGGGCATCTTCCAAAATGACCTGGAAAGGAGAAGGGAGGCCATCTGTCCCCCCAACCCTGTTGACACTCTCCAGCCGGCAGCCTACTCCCACAACCCGAGCTGTGATCACTGTGCAACACATTCTTCCCATCCTAGCAACTCTCGCGGTCCCTCTTTATAAACCCTTCCCCTGAGCGTGTTCTTTTCTCCCCGGATTTGCCCTTTTATCATCATTTATTTGCCTAGCCACTTGCCATCTCTAGGGCACTTACTGTGACACCTTTGCTTTCTCCTCCCTTCGCCCCTTCCTCCCCTCACGCAGGCTTATCCCAGCCTCAGTGCCTTGGATTTGGGGGCTGGAAAAGCCTGTGCGGTGGGCCCATCCAGTATGCTGGAGGCTCTTCAGCTTCCTGGCTCTTCTGGTTCCTCCTGTTTCCTTCCCACCTTCCTTCTGTCAATCAAGAGGCCTGAGGGAACAGTGAGGGAGTGGGAGGCAAATCATAGCTTTTTCAAGCTTAAAGGAGCCTTAGATACGATCTAGTGCAACCCCCTCATTTTACAGATGAGGAAACGGATCCCGAGAGGGGAGGGAGAGGATGTGCCAGAGCCAAATATGTGGGGGAACAAAGCCAGGCCAAACAGGAAGTCCAAATTCCAGGGCTTGAGGCAGAATTTCCAGTCCCACCAGGGAACCTGGGACTGCTTCCCACAGCAACGTTCTCCCTCCAAGCCACACATCCCATTCCAGAAACAACCAGGGCTGCTCAGACAGAGCAGCAGACGCAGATCCGACAAGCCCCCAGCATGTGCACACCAGCGGTCGTCCCTGAGAGTCCATTCCGGAGCCTCCAGGGGACACAGACGACCACCCATCCCAACAGGGGAGTTTCGCGATGACTAATGCCATGACCACATCTTCGTTTTAATTCTCTAATCATGAGGGAACTGATGGGCATCCCGCCTGGCCGCACCTGTTCCAACGGGGGAGTTGGAGAGCAAGAGAGATGGGTGGAGAGCGGGAGGGGCCTGGAGATCATGTCTGTCCCCGCCCCTGTCACCAAGCCTGCGGCTGAGGGGACCCCCCCACCCAGGGCAGCCCCCAGCTGGGATCTCCCAAGTCATGGCGGCTGTTAGCACTTAACTGAGCGCTTACTATGCACTAGGCACTATTCACACCACCTTAGATGAATTCAGTCCAACCTCGCCCAGCCTCTGAAGGAGACACTGCGTTTCCCCCACGTCGAAGATGCTGACACGTTGCCGGGGGGCCTCTGGTCGAGCAGCAGGGATGCCTTCCTGAAACGTCTTTGATGGGGTCACCAGTCGGCACGAATCACCCCACTCGTTACATCTTGCCAACGTCAAGCTCACCCCCAACATCACCACCAGACACCCACGGAGACCACCAGGAACATACACAAAGCCCAAGATTTTAGCAGCTCCGTGATGAATATTTGCATTTTCACCGTGACGAACTTGTGTCGACAATTACTAGACATTTTGTGGGATTTCATTTATGGTAGTGACCATAATTAAAAAGATTTCTTTTTAATTAAATGTGAGGATTTTTTTTTTTTTTTTTTTTAATAAATCTACTTCAAGAGGATGATGAAATGAACAGGGCACGGAGGGCATGTGGATGTGCAGCGAGGGTGACGGTGGCACCGGATGCACTTAAGCGTGGGCGACCCACCCGGTCTGGTCCCAGCTCAGAGGCGACCTCGCTGCTGGAGCCCTTGTGCCACCTGCCGCCCCCACAGCACCTCCCGCAGCGAAGCCCTGCGGATCGGGAGAACCTAGTCAGCCCTCCGGCCTCCTCTGGCCCCATTCCACATGAAGGCCACTCAATTCTGGGTTCTCTCCACTTTCCGGAGAAACCCGGTGAGGCCGATAAACGTACTGAGACCCACAAACAAGAGGCCAAGTATGAAGACAGAAAGGAATGAGGAAACCCCGCCCTTTCTTTGGACCCAGTCCTGGGTCTTCTGCCTCCACAAAATTTGCACATCACTGGCTGGTGGGGGGGCAGGGAATGTCCGCCCAGGACCCTCTGCTGAGGATCCCTCCCAGGCGCCGGGCTGTGAGCTGGCCCTGGCCAGGGCAATGCTGTCAAGGACCCAACACCACCCCCTCCTGCTGGGGTACATGGCCCAGCCTGTTGGCCCCGGAAGGTGATACAGGGAGGACTGTCCTTCCTTGGCAAATAGGGACAGTTTAAAAACAATACTCATAAATGAGATGGGGTGGGGGGGGGGTGTCTAGGGGAGGGCAGAGGACTCGCTCAAAGCCCCAGGGATCTAACAGCAAACCAGAGGCTGGGATTCGCCATCCCCAGCACTCTCAGAGGACAGGAGTCAAAGGCCCTCTGCCCTTGGAGTGCCCGCCATTGCATTCTCTTGGGCGCTGCCTCCCCCACAGCAGGGCGGGTGCCTGGCCAAGGAAGCCGGAGCCTTGTTCAGGGCATTGTTCTCCGTCAGAAGAGGATCTCGAAAGCAGAAGGAAATTAGAAACAACCACACAATGAATACCAGATTCTCCTTTCTCCTGGCTTTGGCTGCCAGGAGAGTAAGCAGGGCTGGGCCGACAGCACACCCCACCCAGCAGTTGCTGGCCCTCCAGGACGTCCAGGCCGCGGGGAAAGGCAGGGCTTGGAGGCTGCACTGGTTCTCCACTGATTCCCACCAGGTCCGTGTTCTTTCTCCAGCTAGATGCTGATTCCTAGACACAGAGCCGCCCTCTGGGGCTTCCTTTCCCACGAGGCACAGCCGACAAGCTACGGGCACTCTGTGTTTGTCGGTTGACTAACTGATACCATCTGGGCGCTTTCCTAGACGTTTTACAGGTGTAGACTCATGGAACCCCCACAGCCACCCCACGAGGGAGACGCCACCGCTAGTCACGTTTTAGTCGTGACGAAGGGGGGGTCCAGGCGACCGAGCGCCGGGCCGGACTGATCTGACTGGGGCAGTTTTGACGGGACTAAAATGATCCCGCTCCGCGCTTCTTACGAACATCAGCCTCCCCTACGACACCGTGAGACACGCGCAGAGCCCTCCTGGAGTCACCCCCACGTGTCAGATAAAAAGAGTGACCCGAGAGACGATGTGTCCCCTTCAGAACTTGCACCCCGAGACACAGGACACCATGGGGACGAACGCTAACGCGCTGTCGGAGGGGAGACACGCAGAGCCGATGTCAATCTTACCAACTTAGCATCTGAATGTTCCCGCTGAGATTTTTTTCTTAAAAATGCACTTTTTTTCTCCCCCCTGTTGGGGCTATTCTTCATTTTAACATAATGTTGTGTTTTATGCCGCCTACGTAAGTAGGCACCAGCTTCAAATGTTGTGGAATATTGAGCTCATATATCTAGTCAAACTTCTGCTTGCTTTTTGCTGCCTCCATGGCTACCATGAGGATAAATAGAGGAGAAAGGTTTGGCTCTCAATCGTCCTAGCTGGGCCCTCTGCCATCATTCCCAAAAACAAAGGGGAAAAGATGCCAGCAGTGAGGGACCAGGGTGAGTGGTGAAAGAAAACACCGTCCTGTTCCAACGGGTACTGAGCAGAGTCAAAACTCCCCAGCGAGGGCTGGTGGAGGGGGCCAGAAGGCATTCCCCTAATTCCCTGTAAGGAGCATGCGCGTTGTAAACCTGCGGGCAGAGGAGGGAGAAGACGAGCTGTCACCCTCCAACCCTCTGCAGATGGGGTTGCAGGCTTGGAGGACACCAGTGAACCCCAGCTTGTAAGTGGTCCGCCTGGACCTGGGACCCAAGCCCTCTGTGCCCTACTTCGTGTGCCCCACCCCCTCCACCCTGCTGCCCATCCGCTGAAGGATCTGGAAGCTCTGCGTGGTCTGTTAAGTGACCTGCAGTCTCTGGACGGCATGATGGAATGACCACTCCCCTGACCGTGTGCTGTGAGGCTGTCTGAACAAGAAAACCCAAGGATCACCCTTTGTCCTTGGACTTCCCAGTGGAGGACCACACAAATGGATTGGGTTTTGGGGGTGGAGGTTGTTTCTGTTTTTGTTTTTGTTTAGTCTGTTATGTCCGATTGTCAAAACAAAAGTGCTGGAAAGGTCAAGTTCACAGGTTCACTCTCTAAATGAACCCATTGTCCCACAAAGGAGAGTGAAGGGAATCTTCATCCCTCCTGGGCATCTTCACCATCCTGCCACCCTTCTCCCATCTCAGAAGGCCTCTGAGTCTCCAGAAAAGCCTCTCTGCTCTGCCCAGTAACAGCTACCGCCTCCTGTGCACTTGACCCCATCCCTGTGCCTCTTTCGGGGACAAGGGAATAAACTACGCCATCTTGCTTCCCCCTCTCTCCCACTGGCTTCCTTGGCTCGTCCAATAAACATCTTCAAGTTTGCCCCAAACTGGGAAAACCTCGTTGTGTCTGCCTCCCGTGGCCAGAGACCGTCCCATCCTTCCTCTTACCTTTAACACCAAACTTCCCGGTGGTCTACCTTGCTCTCCGCAACTTCTCCCGCTAATTCCTAAGCCCCCACAGAGGGCAGCCCAAACCAGTGGGAGATGCTCTCTCAAGGGCCACACATAGTCTTTAAGCATCAAGTCCAGCAGCCACTGCTCAATACCCATCCTATCTGACCTCCCTGCATCAGTTACACCAACAGAAAAAACCCCTCCTTGTGAAATGTGCTTAGGGCAAGCGCTTTGCATTGTTTTCTCAAAAGCCATTCCCCTTCTCCTTAGCTGGCACGAGCCCAACTTTGTTCAAGGACAGGAAAGAGATTCTTTTATTTCAGCAAGATGGGCACCGGCCCTGGTCCAAGGGCAGGCAGGCCTGCGTCCTTTCTGACCAGTGGAATATAGAGGGACGTCGGTTGGGATCTTCTGGGGACAGCCCCTCCGCCACCCCCACCCCCCACCAATAAGAGAGAGACATGTACAACAATAAGACAGAAGATGTCTGTCCCATGCTGCTCCTTGTTTCCTGTCTTTGAACTCAGCTGTGTGAGGATGTGATGTTGGAGGCTGACGGAAGGCCAGGAACACCTCAGCAACACCGACCCAGAGCTTGGCCGCTGAACATTCCGACTGTGAAAAAGTTCATCTGTGTCTATACCACTGGACACGTTTGCCGTTACCTGCAGCCAAAAGCATCCCCAGCCGAGCTGTCACTCTTTTCTTGGTTATTGACATTTCCCTCCTGGCTCTCATTCTCAAGTCTCCTTGACTCCTTGGCAGGCCCTCTGCCCACCCCTTGAATATCCCTGTCCTCCATATCCATGGAGGGCCATGCTCCTGGGTGGGTGTGCCCTCTTCATCTACCTGTTGGCTAACTCCACAAATACCCACTGGCAACTTCTATGTGCTTGGTTGGCCTCCTAGATTTGACACTCTAGCAGGGGACACAATGAACAAATAGAAAGTTACAAGTTATGGGGGTGCCTGGGCGGCTCGGTCGGTTGAGTGCCTGACTCTTGATTTCAGCTCAGGTCATGATCTCACGGTTCGTGAGTTTGAGCCCTGTATCAGGCTCCATGCTGACAGCTCAGAACCTGTTTGGGGTTCTCTCTCTCTCTCTCTCTCTCTAAGTTTATTTATTTCATGGAATTTGTGTTCCTTAAAGATCACTGAGGCTGGAATTTGGAGCCAGAGTGGAAGGGGGGAGGCAGTGTGGACTCGCAGTCACCCCGTTGAGAGATGGGGGTGGCCTGGAGATGAAGCCAGTGCAGATGGAGAGAGGGGACGTAGCAGAAAGCCTCAGAGAAGCAGTCGTGGCACGATCCCAGGTGGGAACGGGGTCACCCGGACCTGAGCTGGAGAGGCACCCGCGACAGAGAGAACGAGATGCCCAGGTCGGTGACCACAGCAACGGGGGTGGGTGCAGGCAGACTGAGGCCTTGAACCCCGGTCAGCACCCTGCTCTGGAAGGAGTGGCTTTATTAGCTCAGTTTACTCACGCCAGCCCATGTGGTTTCCAACCCAAAGGTACCACCCAGCACCTGGCATGCCCGCGGCCACTCTCTGCAACAGATAATAGCAACAATAACAAAAACAAGAGTGACCAACGTTTCCTGAGCACTTACAACATGCCAGGCACTGTGGCAAGTGCCAACCATCCTCCCCAAGTTACGAAGACAACCCTGTGAGGGAGGTATTATAGATGAGGACTCCGAGGTTCAAGAAGGTTGAGGAGCAGTTAATAGCAAGGCCTTTGGTGTTGGATAGACATGGGTTTGTCTGCTGCTACGTGACTGGGCTTTGTGGACCTTCCCAGCCTCGTCTGCAAAGGGGGCTTAAACGAGAGAATTTGGCAAAGCACTTAGCTAATGCCTATCCCAAGACAGTGCTCAATACCGATCGTTGTGATGGCTGTTGTAATTATAAGAAAACCAAAAGCCAGCTCCTGTCATTTCCCCGTATTAACACCTCCAGTGGCTCCCCCCTCCCCAAAGATTAGGACTCCCTGGCCCACCCACGCCACCCACTCCTCCCAACTGGGGCCACCCATTTCCTGAAGGCCACCCATTTCCTGAAGGCACCTTGCTGTCCACACGAGCAGAACACCCTCCTCGCCCTTGTCCACCAGGGAGGAGACCGGAAGTTGTCAGCAGAGAGGCCCAGAACCTCCAGCCAGCCCTAGCTAGGCTCACTGGACTTACAGACCGGGACATCTCTCCCCTATTTGCATTCCGGGAGCTTAGCGCAGCAGCGGCCACCCGGCGACACTGACTGAAGTAAGTATCAAAAGCTCATCACATTTCCAAAAAGCAGTCATGGGGAAGGTTGGTGGAGAGGTCAGTTCGGATTCCAGGAAGAGCCAACGTCTCAGCCAGCCCTTCTAGCTGTGGGCCAGCGCTACCACCTCCATGTTCTAAGGACGGGTCTCAACCCATCTCTCCTCCACCGAAACTCAGAACAATCCTGGAGGCGAGACAATCCTGGGGGCGAGACTTCGGTTTAAATAACTTGCGTGGTTTGGGGAACACAGCCCAGGGCAAAATGTCGGGTCAGAGAAAGGTTGTTCTCTGGTCTACTGTCTCTTCCAGGGCCCTCCACAGCCCCAGACCCTCACCCTGGGCCCACCCCAGGTCCTTGCCCAGCCAACCACCTGGCAGGACAGTTGCTAGATGGCTTAGAACAATTGCTTATTTATAAGACTCTCTAGGGGATGCCTGGCTGGCTCAGTTGGGGGACTGTACAGCTTTTGATCTCAGGGTTGTGAGTTCCAGCCCCACGTTGGGTGTAGAGATTACTTAAAATCTTAAAAAAAAATAAATAAGGCTCTAGGGGCACCTGGGTGGTTCAGTCGGTTAAGCATCTAACTTCAGCTCAGGTCATGATCTCGAGGTTCCTGAGTTCGAGCCCCAAGTCAGGGTCTGTACTAACAGGTACAGAGCCTGCTTGGGATTCTCTCTCTCCCTCTCTCTCTCTGTTCCCCCCTCACAACTTGAGCTCTCTCTCTCTCTCTCTCTCAAAATAAAGAATAAAGAATAAAGAATAAATAAACTTAAAAAAAAATAAGGCTCTCTAGAAGACTAAAAGCCTTTAGTCTCAAAAATAATAATAATAATCACCTCATAGGATGGCTGTGGGCAGATCGCAAATCCCACCCCAAAGAGAGTAAGAACAGTAACAGATAACATTTCTTCCTACTTGCCCAGTATTTCACATTTATAATCTCATCTCTCTTTTTTTAAGTTTATTGATTTATTTGGAGAGAGAGAGAAAGTGTGCATGCACACGCAAGATGGGGAGAGGCAGAGACAGAGAGAGGATCCCAAGTAGGCTCCCCGCTGTCAGCACAGAGCCTGACGTGGGGCTAGGACTCAGGAACTGTGAGATCGTGACCTGAGCCGAAGTCAGATGCGTAACCAACTGAGCCACCCAGGCGCCCCTCTACTCTCATCTTATCCATATGACAGTGCTATGATGTGCATGGTTTTATTGTCCCCCTTTCTAGGAGGGGGAAACAGAGATTAATTAAGAATGGCGTGGGGCGCCTGGGTGGCTCAGTCGGTTAAGCGTCCGACTTCAGCTCAGGTCACGATCCGTGAGTTCTCGAACGGTCCGTGAGTTCGAGCCCCGCGTCGGGCTCTGGGCTGACGGCTCGGAGCCTGGAGCCTGCTTCCGATTCTGTGTCTCCCTCTCTCTCTGCCCCTCCCCCGTTCATGCTCTGTCTCTGTCTCAAAAATAAATAAACGTTAAAAAAAAATTAAAAAAAGAAAAAAAAAGAATGGCTTGTAAGGTGGGGAGCCGGATTTGGAAGCAACCCCCCTTGGAGCCTGCAGTTCTGCCTACCATGCCTGTTCCAGAGGGGGCTCCGATCCCACGTGATGGTGGATTGGGGAGGTCGGTTGGAATCCTGTCGTTTCCTACCAGCTGCTTTTATTTGGAAGGTGGGGAAGGCAGGCAGGCAGTGTCAGAGCGGTCACCAGTGCCTTCACAGTCGGTCCCTGCCATGGTGCTATTTGACCTCCACCTAAGACTTCCCACGCTGAGGGGTGACAGAGATCAAAGACAGCAGGTGACTTGGACAACCCCCATCCCCGGAGTCTGAGCTCTCCCCAGGGCTCACATGATGGCACGTGTGAAGTCGTAAAAGGGGTTTCAGCAAATTTTGCAAGAATAGTAGGAAAACCCTAGGCCCGTCAGTGACCCAAAACAAAGTCAGATGTCCCAGGAGCATCCCGTCTCCAAACCCCATCCATATCTAGGTACTGCATCCAGAAGAGCGAACAGCGTCATCCTGACATGTCAGAAGGAGTGCTTAAGATATATTACACCTGTCTCCACTTTCTCCCACGGTTCAGATCGCTCTTTCATCAAGTGATGCCTCAGAGCTGGCTGTTATCGCTCTTGTCCAGCTCGTCACTCGGCTTCCCTGATGACCAGCGTGGCCCCAGGGCAGTTACTTATCCTCCTTCCAGGGAAAACCGCTGTATTCAATCCCATTTGGGCTGAGGACGTTGAACGGGTGATAACAATAATAAAAATAAAATCAGCCATGATTTCTGAGCACTTAATGTGTGTCAGGAACAAAGAAACAGACTCAGAAACACCCCAGGAGACCCCGCTCATCAACGGCAGAGCCGGGATTCGAACCCAGGACTTGCACCTGGCATCGCACCGCTGCCTTCCAAGAAGGTTACAAGCTGGTGTTCCAGGGTGTCTCTGCTCCCCCAGAGGAGGGGGTGGCTTGAGAAGACCCTTTAAGTAGGCGATACAGTCTGAATTCCAGACTGGATTCAGGAGCTCTGCCCCAGGAACACCTCTCTGTAAGAAGACTGCATCCAGAGACCCTCTGCCATGCACACGGTCAGAAACTCTAAGCCAGTTCCGAGGTAGCCAAATGTTTGGAAAGAATGCCATCTTCAACCTCCAGCCCGCTCAGGACGACTATGAGCAGAGAGACTATCAAAACCCAAGCCATTTAAATAATACAAGACGTGAGTAAGAGGATCAAGGTGAGAGAGCTGGGATGTTGGTCGTGACAGCAGGAACTGCCCACCCTTGCTCCAGCAACAGGCTGCTCCATCCTGGGGGGGGGGGGGTGCCTCTGGCCAAAATCAAATCCCGATGGCAGGCAAAGGGATGCTGAGTCCAGGAATCCGGGCTTTCGTGATCCACAGGGACAGAGCTGCCAGGATGATGGGGATGTCCACAAAATAGCTCGGGGGGGGTGGGGGGAAACCCTTGTGGCAGAGAAATGTGGGAGGGGAGAGGTGGGGGCTTGACAAGTGACCCTCACAAGCTCATCCTGGGGTTGAAATTTAGTGGACTGACACCTGCCCGCATGCTGGGCTCCAGGCCTGTCCTTAAAAAGGCTCCGAGAAACTAAAGACCTACACCTGGTTCTCTGCTGAAGCTCAAATTTGCACTTCAGAAGAAAATGCATGGATGCCTATACTGGACCACTTATCACATTGGCTTCTTTAAAAGGGTTTCCTGACCCCACTGAAAGCAAGCAAGAGTCTTATGAACCCTAAAGAGCTGGGCCGGGGGCCCAGGGCCCCCAACCTTGGCTTTGTTTTGTCTCCCAATTCCCAAGGATGTGATTTCCTGTTTCTTCGAGAGCCACTGTCCGCTCTCCCTTCCTTATCCCCACACTCACCTCCTCACTCCACCCATGGAGCTGACCTCAACCACACCTGCCAGGCTGGAGCCCAGGCAAACCCAGCCATCCACCATAATCCTAAATACGCTGCACTCAGCAGCATGGCCCGATAGGATGGGTTGTCTGGGCGACCACAGCGCGGGCCCCCAGACAAGCTTGGGCCTCACTCTCACGTCTGGCTCCCTAGAGGGGGCCTTTTGTGTCTGACCCTCAGATATCCTGGCCCTGAGACTGGCCCTTGTTATGGGCTGAATTGTGTCCCTAAATCCGTATGTTGAAGCCCTAACCCCCATCACCTCAAAATGTGACTCTGTTTGGAGACAAGGCCTTTAAAGAGGTGATTAAGTTACAATAAGCCCATTAGGGTGGGCCCTAATCCAGCCTGACCCGTGTCTTCGTAAGAGGAGGAAACTTGCACCCACAAAGAGACACACAGGACGACCATGCATGGAGGAAAGACCGTGTGAGGACGGGGCGGGAAGGCGGCCATCGGCGAGCCAAAGAAAGAGAGCTCAGAAGCACTCAGACCTGCCGACACCAACATCTTGGGCTTCCAGCCTCCAGAACTGTGAGACGATGATTTTCTGTTGTTTAAACCATGCAACCTATGGTATTTGGTTATGGGAACCTGAGCAAATGAATACAGACCTCATTCCGGGTCTTTGCCACTTTCTGTCACTAATTACAAGAAAGCTTAGCTTTTATTGTGCGTCAGGCACCGCGCTAAGCCGTCTGCAGGCTTCTCTCATTCCAGCCTCTCAACAGCACAGGGAACCTTACTCCATTTTACAAATAGGAAAACTGCCACCCAGAGAGGTCAATGACTTCCCCAAGGTCATCCCAGCTGATAAGTGACCGACTGATACGGGATTCGACCCAAGGAGGGCGACTCCAGAGCTGGCGCTCACAGCCATCACACCCCACAACTAGGGATGCCCAGGCCACCAGCCCCTGGAAGGATGCTGCAAAGGACTGAATGTTTGTGTCCCCCGCGCCCAAATTCATCTGTTGAAACCCTACCTGCCCCCCACCACAGCATGATGATATTAGGAGGTGGGGCCTTTGGGAAGTGATTAGGAATGAGGGTGGGATCCTTGTGACGGAATTAGCCCTCTTATGTAAGGGACCTCCGAGAATTCCCTCACCTTTTTCCAATGCGTAAGGGCACAGGGAGAAGTGGGCAGGCTACAACCCAGAAGAGGGCTCTCGCCAGAACCCAATTGTGCTGGTGCCCTGACCTCAGGCTTCCAGAGCTACAAAGAATACATTTCTGTGGCTAATAAGCTGCCCGGTCCATACTATCCTCTCATAGCCGCCCAAACAGACTAAGACAGCCGCCCTCAGCTCAGCTCCCAGACCAGCTTGATGAGTCAGCATGGCCAGTGGTGACCCTCGGCCCCACAGCTCCAGGCTGCCGTGGACGCTGGCCTTCCTGGAGCCCCAGCGGTGACATGTCCTTCCAAGACCCCAAGAACCTTGTGTCCCTCATCTGAAGGCCTGTGGAGCTGTCGCTCTGCTCCTCTCCCCTCTGAGGGACGCCTCCGCCATTTTGTTCTGTGGCAGCAGGGACTGAGGGAACCCACCGGAACCCAGAGAATAAGCTTGCCCTTTACAGGCCATCTCGGGTCCTCTTCAAATCATCCCCATGACTAAGTGCCCTGGGGGACTCTAGCTCATCAGTTCACCTTAGAAAAAGGGGCAGCTCATAAGCAACAGAAATGACAGCTGCCCTACCAAGAACAAGAACGAGGCTGCTTTTCCTCACCCGCCCTCCATGCCGGAAGGTCAGGGCCACAGTGGGCCGTGGAGACGGTCCCCTTTAGAGGTGGTCCCCTCGCGCTTTCGCCAGAGGGTCACGCGGTGCAGCGGACAGAGCAGGGGTAGTTCTGGGACGGGAGAGTCTGCCGTCAACTGCAGGGAATGGTCATCTCTGGCAACTCACTCAAACTCCCTGCGGGCCCCCTGCCGAAAAATGCCAAGTCAACCCTCTTAATGAACAAAGCCGAGCTTTGTAAGCACTGGATTACTTGGGAGGGTGGGAGGAGGAATAAGAATCTTGGTCCTCGTGCTACTCATGTTACAGTGTCCATTATATTCTACCACACGGGAGCTGAGTTCCCTGCTGGGGCTTCTGCCCATGTCACAAGCAACATGAGGGCAGGAGCCAACCCTGTTCCCCGCATTACCCCAAGCACCGTGTGTGTCCCAGGGTGCGGTACTGATCCACCTGTACCAGACTCACCTGGAAGCCTTTAAATGCCAATTCGCAGTCCCCCGCCCCAGATCTACCGGAAGAGGCTCTCCAGAGTGGGGCCCAGGAATCCGCATCCACCAAGCCTTCCGGCTGATTCTGAGTCTCCCTGCCCCGCTGGGTCCTTTACTTACCCCGCTCAGGAAGTGAGCCAGGCCCTGACAGGGCAGAGCAGTAGGGGAACCGACCGTCCCCGGTGTGCCCTGTGGGGGTTCCTGGGACACGGGACAGTCCAGGGCAAGCCGGGATGGCTAGTCATTCTAGCCCCCCTTCAAAGTCACACACAAGGACAAGGAGCAGGGGTTTCCAAGGTCATCTCCAAATGGCTCTTACTTGGTGTTGGAATGCGCCCCAAATGTACTCAGGGTTGAGAGAGGGCGTGGGCGATGTTCTGGGATTTCACAACACTCCCAATGAAAAAATGAAGTCAGACCAAGAGGAGCTGACTCAGGGACTCTAGAGAAGGGTCCAGCTTCCCTGGTTTGTCCCCTGCCCCAAACCTACTATCACCACCCTGTGCTAAAAGCAGCAAATGCCCAGAGCTCACGGTTCCCTTACGATCAGAGGGGTCACCCCTAGGTAGGAGGAGGTCAGGAGAATCATGGGGTGTCAGAACCGGAAAGTCTCCTGGAGATCAAAGAGTCCTGGTCCTTCATTTCTTGCATGAAAAAACAGGTCCAGAAAGGCCACGTGATTGGCAGGGTCACACAGCTAGCCAGCCCAAAGGTGACCCTAGCTCTCTGAGGTCTTGATGTCTGCACCTCGACATTTTTCTGCTGGACAAAAAAAAAAAAAAAAAAAAAGACAACAGCAGGAAAAGAAACAAGAAATATGAATTGAGGAAGAGGAGGCTAGACACAGAGATGAGTTAGAGGAAAGAGTGCTTGAGGCCCATGGTGTCCTAACTCCCCAAGTTACAGATGAGGAAACTGAGGAACACAGAGCTCAAATATATTTCCCAGGGCTACACACAGGAAACCTCTCTTGCAGGTCACTTAAATCCTATCCGCAGGGGGTCCCGCCAACAAATCTGAAGACGTGCTGTGTCTGAAACGAGAGACCCTCATGACAATGTCCAACAGAAAGGAGGGACCAGCGCTCCCAGGGCTAGAATTGGAGCCCTGGATCCACGGACACAGTCCTGAAGCCTTCAGCCTGGGGAGTTTCCCCAGAGAGGGTAGGGGCCACTCTGGAAAAGCAGTGGGGGGGACTTTTACTTTTCATTTTAAGCAGTTTTGAGTTATTTGGGGCTCTGGGTGGCTCAGTCGATTAAGCGTTCAACTCTCGGCTTCGACTCAGGGCACGATCTCACAGTTTGTGAATTCGAGCCCTGCATCCGTCTCTGCACTGAAAGCACGGAGCCTGCTTGGGATTGTCTCTCCCTCTCTCTGCCCCTCCTCCTCTTGTTCTCTATTTCTCTCTCAGAAGAAAACAAAACGAAACAAAAAAACAAACCAAAAAAACACCTATAGACGGTTTTGAGTTATTTGGTTATTTGAAATAACTGGTAAGAATTTGCTTTTGTGGTATCTTTTTAAAAAGATTAAAGGAGGGGTGCATCTGGCTGGCTCGGTTGGTGGAGTGTGTGACTCTTGATCTTTGGGTTATGAGTTCGAGCCCCATGTCCGGGGTAGAGTTTACTTTAAAAATAGATAGATAGATAGATAGATAGATAGATAGATAGATAAAATTAAAGAAGGGAAATAAATAAGATTAAAGAGGGGATAAAAGTTCTTTAGTGGCTGGTGAGAGAGGAGCAGGAGACCAAGCCCTGAGCTTGGGAAAGCAGAGAGATGAAAATAATGGGATTTTGAAGACAGAGGCTGAGATCAAGGAAAGAAGACCAAAGGACCCCCTCGGTAACTGGAGGTAAGTTGGATTTCCTGGAGGGGAGGTGTCTGTATGGTGGTAGAATTGGATGTGAACTTGCTTTTTTAAGCACATTAAAAGTAACTAATTTAGGGGCTGGCTGGCTCAGTTGATTAAGCGTCTGACTCTCGATTTTGGCTCAGGTCATGATCTCATGGTTTGTGAGTTTGAATCCCACATCAGGCCCATAGCAGAGTCCGGAGCCTGCTTGAGGTTCTCTCTCTCTCTTCCTCTCTCTCTCTCTGCCCCTCCCCTGCTCATGCTCACTCTCTTTCTCTCTCTCTCAAAATAAATAAATAAACATTAAAAAAATTTTTAGGGGCACCTGGGTGGTTCAGTCGGTTAAGCATCTAATTTCAGCTCAGGTCATGATCTCACAGCTTGTGAGTTGGACCCCGTGTCTGGCTCTGTGCTGACAGCTCAGAGCCTGGAGCCTGCTTTGGATTCTGTCTCTCTCTCTCTCTCTCTCTGTCCCTCTGCTGCTCACACTCTGCCTCTTTCTCTCTCTCAAAAATAAACATTTAAAATTTTTTTTTTAATTTTTAAATAACAAGTAACAAATCTAGAGATGATAAAGCATTTCTACTTGCCATAGTCATAGGACACAGCACCTAAGGATTTAAGAGCCAATTTCTAAAAAGTATTTCGAGTTCTCCGTAATTGGGTGTTCAAAAATATTACCTCCAAGTTATAGTCCATGACAAAATGGAAACAATCTTCCAGGAATTGATGTCTCTGCGGTTGACCCAGTAAAACCCTGGCTGTGCAGAATCCTTAGGGAATGAATGAGTCACTTTATAGAGTAGAATTTCCTGAATAGCTGAAGGCGAAAACTTTAAGTGACAGGCATGTAAACTTTTAAATACAACTCTTTCCAAACCGGCCTCATCGCAGCCTGCATTCTGAAACAGAGGACCCGGGACATTATTTCTATAATCCCATTTTAAGGCGGCCCCTAGGGTTTACCAACGCCTGGAAGGACTCCACACCCAGTATCTTACAACCAGAAGTTTCCCTCTTGCCACAATCCCCACCCCACACCCGTGCCTCACTCCCTCCACCCCTACTCTACACTCACTTCATCCCTGGTCCCTAGTCCAGCGCCTCATTCCTGACGGTCATCAGGAGCTTAGCCACCACGCCCAGGGGATCGGCAGTTTTCTCTGTCCCTATTATTAAAGCTGCAGAATTGAAATCTACCAAAGAAAGGCACAGAACCACACCGCAAACAATCAGAGCAATAGCCAACCTATGTGTGACACACGACACTTTCCTTCACAGAGTTTATGAAGCAGCCGGCACAGGTAGGTTTAGCCACATTTTTATGACGAAACTGAGGCTGGCAGGTTAGAGGCGCTTCAGAAGGTCACCTGCCCAAAATCCAGTACGTGGATAACTCAAATCCAGGTGTTGTAACTCCAAATCCTTATGCTTTGCTACTTTCTGAATTACCCGCGTTGATTAAATGCCTAAAATCTGCCAAAAGAAGAGGCAGCACAAACCAAAACCGGCAATCCGGCCGGACTCCTTTAACACGAAGATCGGTGAAATCACGCCGGGCAGTAACTTTTTATTTCCGTTCGTGTTAAGCTGTTGCTTCTGCAGATCATCGTAATTGCAAACTGCAAAGAAGTATTTGGTATGAGCAAGCCACTGGGGTGTTTCGGCAGGAGAGGAGAGGAAGGGTGCCATGCTTACAAAGGGTGTGGACAACGTGACCGGGTCTGCACTACAATTATGAACAGCCCCTATGGGAAGAAATCAAAGGTCTGAGTGAAAGTGTTGCTAATCTACTCTCAGGAGAGTTGGCTGCGGCTTTGTTTTCATCTGGAAGTCCTACAGACCAGGAATGTGTTTCTGCTGACGTACCCCTTTCACCATGTTCCAGGACAACGCAATTAGCGTCCCGTGTTCCAACAAATCGCTTGTGACAGAACGTTAGCCATTTGGAGTTTTCCAGTGTATACACCCCACTGCCGCTCTGCCTGCTGTCACGTGACGTGGGTGACCACAGATCACAAGTTGCCACCCAGCACTGCCCAGAAATGCTACCCTATTTCTTAGCGAGCTCCCTTTCCCCCCTCCCAAGATGGCTGTCCTACCACTTTTCCTCTCCCTTCCAGCCTCCCTCCCTGTCTTTGCTCTCAGTTCATGATCTCAGCCCTTATGTCACCCAGAAAATAGAAGCCAACGATTAAAGACTACCTCATCTTCCCTCCAACAAGCCCCTTGGCCTCCCAGCATCCAACTCTCCCTTCAAACCTGACCTGGTTTGCCTGGGACTGGGAGAGGGGAGTGGCCCTGGGACATGGAACTTTCTGTTTTAAAGCTTTCCCAGGACAGGGGACTTTCAGCTAAAACTGGGGAAGTCGCTCCAAATACAGATGTGCTCCCCCTGCTCCTTCCCATCAGGAGCCCACCCTCCAGGGGACACCGGATGCCATCTCCTCTCACCAGCCTACGGGCTCCAGTCCTGACCACCCTCTCTTCTGCCTCATCCCCCTCTCCCTTCCGCTGAGCATGCAGACGAGGTCTGAGATCCCTCATCTTAAAGAATAAGAAATATCTCCCTTGATCCCACTTTTCCCTCCTCCTGCCAACCCAATTCGCTGCCCTCCAGAGCGAAGTTCTATCCATACTCACCAAATCCTTTCACACCTGCTATTCTTTTATTTTTATGTTTATTTATTTATTTTTGAGAGAGAAAGAGAGAGCGCAGGGGAGGGACAGAGAGAGAGGGAGAGAGAGAATCCCAAGCAGGCTCCGTGCTGTCAGTGCACAGCCTGAAGCAGGGCTCCATCTTACGAACTGTGAGATCGTGACCTGAGCCAAAATCAAGGCCACGCAGGCGCCCCTCACACCTGCCATTCTTGGCGAACCACTTCCACTCAGGCTCCCTCCCCTTCAGTCCAACAAAACCTCCATGGTCAAGGCCACCCACACTTGCCAAATCCAAGGTGAAGTCTGAGCTCCTATCTTACTCAACCGGTGGCGAGGGAGGGAGGTTTTTAATTTTTTATTTCCTATTGATTACAGACCAATACTGTTGAGAAAGAGAAAACAGATGGATAGCTGCAAGAATGAACCTGTGCTTGGGGGATTCGGCTATAAAAGTTGCTGAATGCCTACTCGGGAGTTTCTGTAATACATCTCCCCATGAGCCAGGCACTGCTCCGGATCCCATACTCTCCTGGTTTAGGGTGGGCCCTCATCCAACAATTGGGGTTCTTCTAAGAGGGCAGTTTGGACAAAGAGACACAGACAGGTACAGAGGAAAGATGGCCATGTGTGTGACGAGGCAGAAATGGAATAGTACAGCTGTAAACCAAGGAATGCCAAGCCTTGTCAGCAACCACCAGAAGCCAGGAAGAGGCAAGGAAAGAGTCCTCCCTAGAACCTTCCGAGGGCACGTGGCCCGGACGACACTTTGATTCTGGGCTTCCAGCCTCCAGAACCGGGAGGCAATAAATTTCTGTTATTTTAAGCCAGCCTGAGAAAGCCCCCAATTTGTATCTCCAGCCCAGACTGCTCCCCTGAACACCAGACCTCTGCACGACCATCTGCGCCCCTGACATCCCCCCTGATGTCTGAACTTTGGGGTTTTCTTTCCCAGATCCGTTTCTCCCTGCCTCCCCCAGCTCAGTGCATGGCGGGGGCATTCTGCCAGTTGTTCAGGCCAAAAATTTAGGAGTCATCCTTGATCCCTCTCTCACCACCTCCCCCACATATCCAACCCATCAGCAGTTTCTGTCAGCTCTACATAGCAGATATTTCCTCCTTTTCTGCCAACCATCCTCACGCCTGGCCTCACTAGAATGTTCCAAGAGGGCAAGGATTCGGTTTGTTCATTGCTATCCGTGGTGCCTGGAACATAATAGGCATTCAGTGAATACTTGTGAGATCAGTGAATGAAACAAAACTGTATTAATTCAAACACTCCCCTGATTGAGGATTTGTGATCATGTAAACAGAGGCTACTAAGCGCACTCACAGTACAAGGAAGGTAAGGAAGCATTTTAACTATGCGGTACAATAAGCAATAAGTCTACAAGCAACATGCCTGTTAATTAGGAATCATTTGCATACTCATGATGGCCCTCAGGTTTCTCTTTTAAACGACCTGGTTCATGGGCCACCAGGGTGGCTCAGTCGGTGGAGCGTCCAACTCTTGCTGGCAGCTCAGGTCATGATCTCACGGTTCGTAGGTTCAAGCCCTGCATCGGGCTCTGTGCTGGCAGCATGGAGCCTGCTTGGGATTCTCTCTCTCTCTCTCTCTCTCTCCCTCTCTCTCTCTCTCTCACTCTCTCTCCCTCTCTCTGCCCCTCCCCTGTTCTCTCTCTCTCTCTCTCAAAATAAATAAACATTTTTTTAAATGACCTGGTTTACTTGGTGGTTATACAAAGCCTAGGTCCTTCTTCACAGTCTAGTTCAATACATTTAAGTATGGCCTTCCAACTAGTATCATTGCATTTCCTTAAAAGAAAATGCATATTCTCCAATTCAAAATCTGCAGAATGTCAGAGAGCACACGCATCCTAGAAATACCCTAGCTTCTTGATGTTTCCACCACGGCTCGCCCAGCATTCCAAAAATGCATCTTGAAATACTCAAGCCTTTTGATACTGAGCAAAGCATGTTAGAAGCTGTAATTGCTTTGAAAAAGAGAGACGGCCACTCTCAGGCAACTTCCCAACACACCCTGCTAAACTTCCAGCAGTGCCTTCCTTCTGTGCGTGATGTATTCAGTGACCCACGTTTGCCATTTTAAACCGTGAAACTGACGCAAACAGTTCACTCTTTTGAAGTTCAGCTCAGCTCAGCAAACACTTCCTGAAGCCTGATCTTGGGTCAGACACAGTGCCAGTGTCAAGGGCTCAAAGATGAGCAAACAACATGTGGTCCCTACCCTCCAGAATCTTCCACTGTGGGATAATTATATTAGCTATATTAATTACCTTGGGATTATATTCACATAACCAGACTGTAGTAAAAGCTTGGTCGAGGGCTGTTTAAGGTGCTGTGTAGGTACAAGGGGTAACTCCATGAGGGTGAGAGATATCAGGCGCAGAGTAGGTGGCTTGAGAGATGGCCTGAGTTCACAAAGTGGACAACGCAGGGAAAGCAGGAAGCACACCTCACTCATGTATGAGCGCCAGATCACGAACCAAAATTACATGGAAAAATCTCCTAGAATTTAAAGAATAACTCCTGTAACTAGAACTCTGGTTCCCAGCCACCAAAACCACCAAAGTTAAGAGGTTCAAAACTCAGCTAATTGTCCAAATGCTTTGTCACACAGCCGCTGGATGAGGCTTGGGTGTTGATTAAAGGGTCCAATGGGTGGTCATCCCAGGTGGGCAAGGTCAATAGTTTTGTGAATGACCGCTGACTTCAGATCATCACCTCCCATAAACCTTCATCTCTCATCTCTTTATTTGCAAGAATCCTATGCCCAGATCCTTTCAATAGACGCAGAAAATACATTTGAGAAAATACAGCATCTTTCTTGATAAAAACCCTCAAGAAAGTAGGGATAGAGACAACATACCTCAAGATCATAAAGGCCATCTATGAAAGACCCACAGCTAATATGGGTCCTCAATGGGGAAAAACTGAGAGCTTTTCCCCTAAGGTCGGGAACACGACAGGGATGTTCACTCTCACCACTGTTGTTCAACATAGTGTTGGAAGTCCTGCCTCAGCAATCAGGCAACAAAAAGAAATAAAAGAGATCCAAACTGGCAAGAAAGAAGTCAAACTTCCACGCTTCACAGACGACATGATACTATACGTGGAAAACCTGAAAGACTCCACCAAAAAACTGCTGGAACTGATCCATGAATTCAGCAAAGTCACAGGACACAAAATTAATGTACAGAAATAGGTTGCATTTCTATACACCAATAATGAAGCAGCAGAAGGAGAAATCAAGGAATTGATCCCATTCCCAGTTGTACCAAAAACCATAAAATACCTTGGAATAAACCTAACCAAAGAGGTGAAAAATCTATACACTGAAAACTATAGAAAGCTTATGAAAGAAATTGAAGACGACACACAAGAAAATGGAAAAATATTCCATGCTCAATGAGTTGGAAGAACAAATACTGTTAAAATGTCGATACTACGAAAGCAATCTACATATTCAATGCAATCTCTATCAAAATAACACCAGCATTCTTCACAGAGCTAGAACAAGCAATCCTAAAATTTGATTGGAAACAGAAAAGACCCCCAAATAGCCAAAGCAATGTTGAAAAAAGAAAACCAGGGGCACCTGGGTGGCTCAGTCGGTTAGGCATCCGACTTCGGCTCAGGTCATGATCTCACGGTTCATGAGTTCAAGCCCCGCATCGGGCTCTGTGCTGACAGCTTGGAGCCTGGAGCCTGCTTTGGATTCTGTGTCTCCTTCACTCACTCTCTCTCTCTCTCTCTCTCAAAAATAAATAAAAATTAAAAAAAAAAAAAAGAAAGAAAACCAGAGCTGGAGGCATCACAATTCAAGCTGTAATCATCAAAACAGTATGGTACTGGCACAAAAACAGACACACAAATCAATGGAACAGAACAGAGAACCCAGAAATGGACCTACCAATGTATGGCCAACTAATCTTCAACAAAGCAGGAAAGAATATACAATGGAAAAAGACAGTCTCTTCAGCAAACGGTTCTGGGAAAACTGGACAGCAACGTGCAGAAAACTGGACCACTTTCTTACACCAGACACAAAAACAAACTCAAAATGGATGAAAAGACCTAAAAGTAAGACAGGAAACCACCAAAATCCTAGAGGATAAAACAGGCAGCAACCTCTTTGACCTCAGCCTCAGCAACTTCTTATTAGACATGTCTCCCAAGTCAAGGAAAACAAAAGCAAAAATGAACTCATCAAGATAAAAAGCTTCTGATGGTGAAGAAAACCATCAGCAAAACTAAAGGACAGTCTGAAGAATGGGAGAAGATATTTGCAAATGACATATCAGGTAAAGGGTTAGTATCCAAAATCTATAAAGAACTTATCAAACTCAACACCCAAAAAAACAAATAATCCAGTGAAGAAATGGGCAAAAGATATGAACAGACACTTTTCCAAAGACACCCAGATCGCTAACAGACACATGAAAAGATGCTCAACATCACTCATCATCCTGGAGATACAAATCAAAACCACAATGAGATACCACCCTGAAATCTGTCAGTATGGCTAAAATTAACAAGCAACTCCGGAAATAACAGATGTTGGTGAGGATGAGGAGAAAAGGGAACTGTTTTGCACTGTTGGTGGGAGTGCAAACTGGTGCAGCCACTCTGGAAAACAATATGGAGGTTCCTCAAAAAAATTAAAAATAGGGGTGCCTGGGTGGCTCATTCAGTTAAGCATCTAACTCTTGATTTCGGCTTAGGTCCTGATCTCATGATTCATGAGTTCAAGCCCTGCGGTGGGCTCCTCACTGTCTGTGTGGAGCCTGCTTGGGATTCTCTCTCTCTCTGCCCATCTCCTGCTTGCTCTTTCTCTCTCTCTCAAAATAAATAAATAAACTTAAAAATATATATGTGAAAAAAGAAAAATTATTTAAAAAAATTAAAATACGACCTAGCAATTGCACTACTAGGTATTTATCCAAAGGATACAAAAATAGTGATTTGAAGGGGCACATGCACTTCAATGTTGATAGCAGCACTATCATGGAAACAGCAATGTCCATCGAGTGACGAACGAATAAAGAAGATGTGGTATACATACACAATGGAATATTACTCAGTGATCGAAAAGAATGAAATCTTGCCATTTGCAACAATGTGGATGGAACTAAAGTGTATTATGCTAAGCAAAATAAGTCAGTCAGAGAAAGGTAAATATCGTGTGATTTCACCCATCTGTGGAGTTTGAGAAATAAAACAGATGAACATAATGGAAGGGAAGGAAAAATAAGATGAAAACAGAGAGGAAGACAAACCGTAAGAGACTCTTAAATACAAAGAACAAACTGAGGGGTGATGGAGGGGAGGTGGGTGGGGGGATGGACTAGATGGGTGATGGGCATTAAGGAGGGCACTTGCTGGGATGAGCACTGGGTGTTAAATGTAAGTGATGAATCACTAAATCCTACTCCTAAAACCATTACTACGCTATATGTTAACTAGCTTGGATTCAAATAAAATCTTTAAAAAATAATTAATTAAAAAAAAAAAAAAAAAAAAGAATCTCATGCCCTCCCAGCTGGTACATTTCAATGGAATAAATAAAAATACAAGTTGCTGGGCTAATCCAGATCGCTCCAGAGCTAACCCTTCCTGCTGTTCAACCCAGATGCCTCCTCCACCTGTGATCACCCCTGCAAGTTAAGAGACCTTCTGATTTTATTTATACCAATATGGGAGAAGGCTCTGGGAGGGACTTCTGTCGGACAAGAGCTTCCGCCTCCTGCAGCCCCAGGGATAAAGACAGAGAGGTGTGGTTCTTGGGGCAGAGATGGGGGGGGGGGGGTGTTTGCTGATTGCAAACACAGTTCAAGCAGCCCAGAGCAGAGTTTCTTTCTCAGCAGCAACACTTGAAACATTTTGCACTGGATAATTCTTTGTTGTGGGAGGCTGTTCTGTGCACCACAGGATGCTTAGCGGTATCCCCGGTGTCTCAGCTCCGGGCTGCAAGGACGAAGATACTCCAGCTGGGTGGCTCAAGCTATAGAAATTTATCTCAGAGTTCTGGAAGCTGGAAGTCTGCCATCAGAGCGCCAGCAGGGTGGGTTCTAGGGGAGTCCTCTTCCTGGCTTGCCCATTGCCACTGTTTTGCTGTATCTTTATTCTTCTTCTTCTTATTATTATTATTATTGAGTTTTTTCTTTTAATTCCAGTATAGTTAACATACACTTGCTATATCCTCACAAGGCAGAGGCAAAGATCTCTGCAGCTCTTCTTATAAAGCACTAATCTCATCATGAGGGCCCCACCCTCGTGACCTCATTACCTCCCAAAGGCCCTACCTGCAAAAACCATCACATTGTCACATTGGGCTTTAGGGTTTCAACCATAATCCCAATGAACCTGGGAGAGACACACACATTCAGTCCATGACACCTATTTCTACCCACTACAGCCAGTAGGACCCCCGCCCCCAGCAAGCTGCAACAACCCAAGCTGTGTCTGAAAATCATCGCATGGCCCTTGGGAGGCAATCCTCCCCCCCCACCCCCCTCCCATTTGAGAACTACTGCCTTAGAGGACAGAGCAGGGACAAAGGCAGGAAGAAGCCCAGTGGGAATTGGACACGGGAATATAGAGTTGGGACAGGGTGGGGACGAGGGGTGGGGCCAGGGTGCCCGTGGTATACACCACGCAGGGTGCTAGAAAGCCCTGCGATGACCCAGCCAGGGAGAGGGATTAAGGGAAGGAGGCTTCCTCCAAGCCCCTCCTTGAGAGAGGGTCACTGCACTCAGCCCGGAGGAGAAAACATTAATAAAATCAAGCTCCACACCCGCAGGGAAGAAAGGAAAGGTCTCGTGAAGTTCAAAAGCAGCTTACACCTCCCGTGTTGACAAGAGAGAGAAACAGTTTTCAGTAGGAAGGGGAACATTATCCTTTATTAATAAATGTGTGACCTGTGTTTGCCTGGGCCACCCCACATGGACTTAAGGTTGGGGCTGTTTTGACAGTGATGATGTGGGTGTCACTGACTCTTCCTCCAACAGTTATGGTGGGGTCTCGGCCTCCTCCAACACCTACCATCGTTTACACAAACACACACACACACACACACACACACACACACACACACACAATTACTCTGGGAAATCCTCGCACAGCTGCTTACATGTCCTCCTAAGCAGACCCAGTCTGCTCCCACGAAGGGTCTGCCACGAATTCTACCTCAGCGTCTCCCTCCACGGAGGGCCACACCCCCACTCTTTGCCAAGTTGACCCTAGGGTCCCCACACCGGCCACCGGCCACCCTAGCCGGGCACCTCCTCCACCTGCAAGGGGGCCACCACACCGCTGGGCACTGTGCTGTCGCCCCAAGGCACTGTGCTGCTGTGACCGGGCGTGAAGGCCCAAGGCCACACTATATTTCCTCGGTCCTCAATGCGACAAAGACACCCCATCCTTCGTGCCCATTTGGGCAAAACGCCTCTTCCTTCTGCCTCAGGCTGATGAGCACGAAGGCATCATCCTTCCATGTTCTGACTCAGCCCCCTTGTCTCCACAGGACTCAAGGGTGAGACACAGGAAGACCTATTCGAGGGTCCCACCTCAGGCCGCACGTCGAACCATCTGGCAACCTCCAACAGCTGAGGCCTAAATCTTTCTTCCCTTAAAGGAATTTGTTTATCAGAAAACCCCTCCATCCCTCAAGCAAGCCGACTTCCAGCGGCTTCCCCGCTCCCCGCAAGATATGGCAGAAATCCTGCAGAGCGGGGGAGCCCGGCTCAAGCTGTCTCAGCCACCACTCACCCACTGCCCGCTGCCCATGCTGTCCACGTCCGTACACGCGGCGCCTGGAGGTCCCGGGCCTCCTCTCGAAGTCTCTGTTGCATTACGTGGGAAAAATAATAATAAGTCAGGGAAAGTCACACCCTACCAGAAACTTCTGTGAGTTCTGACGGATATTTATTAACTGCCAGCTGCGCCAAGCACGGCTCTGAGCCCGTTACCTGAGTTCTCCCATCTAATCCCTAAGACCGACCTCTGCCGTCGGTGCTGTTTCCGTGCACGTCCTAAGAGGGGAAAGTGAGGTGCCGGGCAGACGTAGGAGGCAAAGCGGTGCGCCAGCTCCGTGCAGGGCCCTCGGGACAAGGAGGAATTAAGAGGAAAGGGGGGAGCGGAGGCAGATGGGGTGGGAGAGGGTGGAAAGGCGGAGAAAGACACCCCTGAGCGAGCTGTCTGCGGTGGAGCGTGGGCGGGGGGGGGGGGCCAACCTTGCCGCTCCCACGCCCTGGGCGCGCCCTCAGGGTCACACTGCCCCGAACCCGGGCACCTCCTCAGCAGGAAGTCTGCGCAATCTCCTGACTGAGGCAAAGGGTTGGCCCCATGTCAAACCTCTCTCTTGTGCCCACAGGCCCGCTTGCCCAGACCTGATGACCCTACTTTTTTGCCTCTAGGCCTAGGGTGGGATCTGGGCCCTGCTTCTCAAGGGCGCCCCCGCTTGGGTTGACCTGCGTGGCTCTGACACCACCACCCGCCCCTCCGGTTTTTCTCATGGCCCCACACCCCCCCACCCCACCCCACCCCAGCCTTATTGGCACCTCGCCCTGGCCTGTGACACACAGCCTCTGGACCCTCCCTGACCTGACCGGTCCACACACCTCTCCTTCCACGGGCCCTCTGCCCTGAGTTCCTTGGTCAACACCCTGCCCTGAGCACTACCTGCCAAAAACCAGCCGCTGCCCACCCCAGGGCCCCTCTGTCACCATCCCCCTCACCGCTCTCCCTTTCTGACTCTCAGCCCACACCCCCTGACCCCTTCCTGCCTCACCCCATGTAAATTCAGCCCTCCAAGCCTGTGCCAGGACGCTTCTCCCACCCCTCCTCCCTGCCGCGACCAGAATTTCTCGGAGCAGTCCAGACCCCTAGGCGAGCATTACCAGGGGCCCTTGTTTAAAACGCTGCTGACAGTGACATAAGCCAGACACAAGAGGACACATGCTGTATGATTCCACTTATCGGAGGTCCCTAGTCAATCCATAGAGACAGAAAAAAGATGGGTGGGTGGCTGCCAAGGGCTGGGGGAAGGGGAGCAGGGAGTTAGTGTTTCATGGGGACAGTTTCTGTCTGGAAAGATGAAAAAGTGCTGGAGATGGATGGTGGCGATGGTTGCATGACCGTGTCAATGTCCTTAATGCCACCAAACTGTGCACTTTAAAAATGATTCAAGGGGGGCGCCTGGGTGGCTCAGTCGGTTGAGCGTGCGACTTCGGCTCAGGTCATGAGCTCACAGCTCGTGAGTTCGAGCCCCGCGTCAGGCTCTGTGCTGACAGCCCAGAGCCTGGAGCCTGCTTCTGCTTCTGTGTCTCCCTCTCTCTCTGCCCCTAACCCACTCACATTCTGTCTCTGTCTCTCTCAAAAAAAAATAAACATTAAAAAAAATAAAAATTAAAAATTAAAAAAAATAAATAAATAAAAATGATTCCAGGGCCGCCTGGGTGGCTCAGGTGGTTAAGCATCCGACCCTTGGTTTTGGCTCAGGTCATGATCTCACGGTTTGTGGGTTCGAGCCCCGCATCGGGCTCTGAGCTGACAGCTCAGAGCCTGGAACCTGCTTCAGATTCTGTGTCTCTTTCTCTTGCCTCCTCCCCTGCTCCCTCTCTCTCTCTCTCTCAAAAATAAATAAACATTAAAAAAAAATTTGTTTAGTAATAATAATAATAAATAAGGGGTGCCTGGGTGGCTCAGTCGGTTAAGCATCTAGCTCTTGGTTTCGGCTCAGGTCGTGATCTCACGGTTTGTGAGGCCGAGCCCCTCATCGGGCTCCGTGCTAACGGTGCGGAGCCTGCTTGGGATTCTCTCTCTCCCTCTCTCTCTCTCTGCCCCACCCCGCTCACTCTATCTCTCTCAGAAGTAAATAAATAAACTTTAAAAAAAAAAAAAAAACACAAAATTTTTTAATTAAAAATTAAAAAAAAAAAAAAAAAAAAAAAGCCGTGACACAGAATCTTGAGAGCCAGGCAAGGAAGCTATGTTTTTAACCAGCTCCCCAGAGGGTCTCGGGCACCCTAAGCGTGAGAACTGGGTACCATGACCCCTTCTGAGTGTAGCCCAAGTCCAGTCACGGGGCCTGCTGAGCCCCACCTTCCTCATCCGGAAGTGGATGCTACACCCCCCCTCACGGGGGAGACGGCAGGGGTCTCCCTTCTTCCACCCTCACACCCCCAAAGGACTACCTCCAGGCACAGACACGTGGCAACACGCAAGGGACTCGCTGACTTCTTGGAGGCTGGGGTTATAACGTGGCGAAGGAGAGGAAGAGTCACAGAGCCCAGGGGCAGGGAGCTGGGACAACGCGTACCAGGGGACCTCAGGCTTTCCTGAGGGGTGAAGGCTGTCAACATCCGGAGGGATAATTGGCCCAGGGAGTGGCCCAGGGCACTCCTGGCCGAAGGAATTACACGCGCAAAGGCCCTGAGGCCTCCAGTACGTGTGAAAAGAGCAGGAAGGCCGGCTGGGGAATGTATACAAGAGCAAAGGAAAACCTGGTCAGAGGGTTTCACTCAGTCTGGGTCCCCCAGAAGCAGCCTGGAATCTCAGCTGCTCTGCTCCGAGGACCTCCCCCTCTACAGGAGAGGGTGTTATCTTAAGAGCACAAAGCACTTGGTCTCTTTATCTCCTCACACTGTTCCCTGTGGTTTCTGGGGATGGCCTCTTGCCTCCCACAGCCTCGGCCAGGCGGGTCTGGTCAGCACGGCATTCCATTCTCCCGGCTGCATCTGGGGCTGGGTGGGGCTTGGCCCTGAGGCCTCCCCAGACTCAAACTGGACCTCTCCGGTCCCTGCCGGTGCTCCCCACAGACCCTGCAGGGAGTTAGCGGCCCTCGCTGGGGCCACTGTAACCCTTTTCCAGACCCCAGGAGAGCACTGGTGGAAGACAGCCTCTTCTTTTTTCCTTTTTTTTCTCCTCCTTTGCTTTACCCAAATTGGCCACCCCTGGCCGTGGTTAGAAAGCAGGAAAGTTCACACCACACAAAATCACTTGAAAAAATACACTTGAAAAAAATATATAAATTATATTCTGCTATATATAAATTCTACTATATATAAATTATATATATATATATATTAGACCTGCCAGGCCTTGGTGCACAAGAGTTTCACTAAGGTAGACAGTGAAGATTAGAAAATATACCTACTTCACGGGTGCCTGGGTGGCTCAGCGGGTTAAGCATCCGACTTCGGCTCAGGTTATGATTTCGCAGTTCGTGAGTTCAAGCCTGACCAGTTCAGAGCCTGGAGCCTGCTTCGGATTCTGTGTCTCCCTCTCTCTCTCTCTCTCTCTCTCTCTGCCCCTCCCCCACTCACACCTTGTCTGTCTCTCTCTTTCTGAAAAATAAATAAACATAAAAAAATAAACTGCACCTACTTCAGCACTTACTGTAATAAGATAGTTGGACAAATTTTAGATGGCTTTATTTCTTTTCAAGACCCCCATTCTCGGGTAGCGTGGGGTCTGTGAAGTGGTAAATGCACTAGGAAATTACCTAAATAGTTTTGCCAGGCCTGCCTTTTTGTCTCAGGTACAAGGAGGGTTGGAAGGCTGCCAGACCGCTCATGACCCGTTTACTAAGCTGTCCCCCTGACAGCCTGTCACTGTGCACAGGGGGACCTCCTGGACAGGTAGCAGGCCTCTGTCCCCTCCGCCCCAACGCTGCCCACTTCCTTCTTCCTCTGCGCGTGAAGCCCCTCGCGCGAAATCAAAGTCCTCTTTCTAGAACCGGCTCTCCAAGTGGGTGATCTAGCCCTTTGTGCAATCTTGTCCTTTCGCCTGTTTCGCTGTGAAACTATTCTTGAACGTATTCCAAAGTGGCTCCAGGGAATATTCATATCTCCACTGTTTTTCACTTCAGCAAAAAGTGATGGCGAACTTGGCTGGGGCCAGGGAGCTGGAAACCCGAGGAGAGAGCAGTAAGATGCCAGGTACCTTTCTGGTTTGATTCCAGATTTGCAGAAGGGGATCACACCCCGCTCTCCCTATTTCTAGCAGGACAGCAGTAGGCAGGACTCGGGAAGCCTCGCCCAGACCCTGCTTCCCGCCAGGGGGCTCAGGCAAGCCCCAGTGGCCAGCTGTCCTGGGAAGCGAGAGCCACCGAACCCTCTCCTTGCTATGCCTGCCCCAGCCCCTTTCTAAATCCCCCAGGAGTCTGATGGTTTAGGGACGAGAGAAAATAAAGCTCAAGGGTTAAATTACATTCTTGGGTTGTGTCAAAGTTCATTCTAGGTACATCAGTTCAGAGGCTAATCAAGCAGACTTGGGATTAGCAGAGGAGGGCCTGACCCTTTCTGAAGGGCCCCTGACCTCTGTCCCCAAACAGGGCCTTCCTTCCTGAGCTCTCTGCTATGCAAGGGATTCTGCAGACAGTTTAAAAAAAAAAAAAAAATTCCCCCTGGATTTGCTGCTTTCTGATCTGACCAAGTCGGAATGTGTGGTGTGGAGGAGGAACACCCCTTGCCTGGGCGAAGACAGCCTCGCACAGGAAAACAGGCCTCAGAAAATAACGTCCCTGACCTTCCCCAAAAAGCCCAGAGGCTGCCTTCCATGAGTAGCCAGAGGTAAGAGCTGGAGCCGTCGGCATAGCTGTGGGGCTGATCCTTCACCATGAGATTAAGTAGGATGAGAAAGAAAGTGTGAGGGGCGCCTGGGTGGCTCAGTCGGTTGAGCGTCCGACTTCGGCTCAGGTCATGATCTCACGGTCCGTGAGTTCGAGCCCCGCGTCGGGCTCTGTGCTGACTGCTCAGAGCCTGGAGCCTGTTTCAGATTCTGTGTCTCCCTCTCTCTCTGACCCTCCCCCGTTCGTGCTCTATCTCTCTCTATCTCAAAAATAAATAAACGTTAAAAAAAATTAAAAAAAAAAAAAGTGTGAGAGGCTGAACCGTACCCTCAAAAAATTCATATGGAGAAATCCTAATTTCCGCCACCTCAGAATGGGACTGTATTTCAAGACGGGTCCTTAAAGAAGAGATGAAAGTAAGGTCATCAGAGGGGGCCGAATCCAATATGGCTGGTGTCCTTACTCGCAAGAGGACCTAAGCACACGGGCAGTTATAGAAGGAAGACCCCGTGGAGACCCAGGGAGAAGACCAGCATCTACCAGCCGAGGAGAGAGGCCTCAAGACACCAACCCTGCCGAGACCTTGATCTTGGACTTGAGCCTCCAGAACCGTGAGACAAGAAGTCTCTGCGGTTCGAGCCACCTGGTCAGTGGCACCTCGTTCCAGAGGCCCTAGGAGGCGAATGCAGAAGACGCGGCTGCAGGAAACCTCCCGCCACCGGTGTACGTGATGAGGCCAACAGAAAGATTAAAGACAAGTGAATCTGCCTTGTATGTGGACAAGGACAGTGTGGCTACATTTCCCAGAAGGCGCAAGTGAAGCACCGCCATTTTGTTCTGCTCTAAAGGTGGTGGAGGGCAGACGCACCCCCACGCACCCCCACGCTGGCGGTTCCAATCTATCCCTTTGCTTCCATCGTCCCTCCCTGAGCCGGCCCAGATAAGACAGAAGGACAACACCTTATATAGACCTCAGACCCACCTCCCACCAGCCCCGGGAGCTCTGCCCCGCATGATAAAGCCCCTCTTCTCTATAGCTCACAGGGGTTCTACTTCTCTGATCAAATCCTGACTGACACAATCAATAGGAAAAATTCTCAGTAGCCTTTTAAGACCAATAACCTGATTATGTCCTATCTGTTTAATTCTCTGTGATAGCACTTTGGGTGAGTAAGCAGTGAGCTCTCAGCCCATGGAGTCAACACTGTGCCTCCTGCCAGACTCAGAACCTCAAAGCCAGCAGAACGTGGAGCTTCTTTTCCCACCTCTGTTCCTGTCCGTGAATTCTCTCACACTGCGCTCCCTTGCTTCCAGGCCTCTTGCATCATCCTAGGCTAGACCCTCAACGCTTCATTCCTTTCTCCACACCTCCTACCCTCAGACCTGTCGCTGCCACCCAAACCTCTGCTTCTAGAAAGCCACCTTGTAACACACTTCAAAGGAGATCTCAAGACCAAACCCTCTCTGCCTAGATGTTAAGACCTTTTATCATCTGTCCCCACTCTACTGCCTCACCATCCTCCCCACTGCTCTTCAGCACGTGCCCTCTCCCAAGTGAGGTCAGTCTCTCCTTCCCTGTTGGGGCCTGCCATGCCTACTCCATCCCTGGGCCACCTCTCAGATTGTCCCCATGCTGCAGGACCTCTCGTGCTTCAAGGCTCCAGGCCCACCTCCTTCACAAAGCCATCAGCAAGACCATCAGGTGTAGCATTCTAGAGAAAGGACTCTGGAGCTGGCCAGTCTGGATCCAAACCTTGGCTCTGCCCCTCCCAGCTCTCTACCACTTTGGGCAAATTACTCGATCTTTCTGTGTCTCACACTCCTCCACTGTAAAATAGGGATACGAGTGCACCTGCGTCTTAGGGTTTTCGTGGGGATTTTTAAGTCACATAAAGCATTTGCGTCACACCTGGCACCTAGAAAGTGCTTGATAAAGGTCAGTTCTTGTGTTATTTTTGTTTTTATTATTACCTGACCATTCTGACCATCTCCAATACTCTTTTCCCCTGAATTTCTGCACCTAGTATCATAGAGACCACATCACTCAAGCACATAATTATAGTTGATCTTGCACCGTTCGCCGCCGTTTCACGGGTAACAAAGAGGAACAAGGACATTTTCTCTGTAATCGGAACATCAATAGGCAATAGCTTACTCATGAACGTCAAATATTCCTCATTCCTCATGTGCAGAGTAAGCAGGGGAACTTGCCCTGCTTCTTCCTGATAGCATTTAACCCCTAGGAGGCCTAGGAGGAAAAAGATGAAGACAGCTAACGGTCAGGAGCATGAAGATACAAAGATGCCCACGTCATGGTCCTGAAGCTCATCCTGGTGCATCTGACCCCCCAAAAGGTGACATTTTGAAAGACGTGGTTTTCAGATGAAGAAGAAATGCCTGGAGGGCGGCCTGCTCAGAGGCAGGGACCTCAGCCAGCATCTGCTTCTACAGAAACTGAACAGCACCCAAGTTAGGGGAGACCCGAGCGGGCCACTAGATGGCGACAGACCAGGTGGGGTGGGTCGTGGCACTCCCTCCACGGGCCTTCTGGTTTACCGGTCAGACTGCTGAAGGCTCACGAATTTGCCAGTTTGTAGTTCAAGACATTATGGGAGTTGGGGCACCCGGGTGGCTCGGTCGGTTAGGCGTCTGCCTTTGGCTCAGGTCATGATCTCGAGGTTAGCAAGATCAAGCCCCACATCCGGCTGGCATCAGAGCACAGCCTACCTCAGATCTTCTGTCTCCCGCTCTAAGCCCCTTCCCTACTTGCACTCTCTCTCAAAACTTAATAAACATTTTCAAAAAATAATAATAAAGTAAAATAAAATGAAGGGATAGGTGGAACCAGAGGAAAGCTAACGAGCCACCCCGTTCTGGAATGTTCTGCCCAGTGTTTTCTGTACAGCCAGAGCAAACAAAGGCAGTCAGGGAGGGCTCTGAGAGTTTGATTTTTGCCAACACTCCCCCAAACAACCTACAGAGAGGATGCCATCTCTATCAAAATCCCAATGACATTTTTCAGAGAAATAGAAAAAACAATCGAACACTTGTATGGAACCACAAAGCAGCCAAAGCAATCCTGAGAGAGGCGAGCAAGGCTGGAGGCATCACACTTCCTGATTTCAAACTATATTACAAAGCTACAATAATCAAAACAGTATGGTATTGGCATAACAACAGATATACGGGTCAATGGAACAGAGTAGAGAGCCCAGAAATAAACCCATGCATTTATGGTCAATTAATTTATAACAAAGGAGCCAGGGATATACACAATGGGGAAAGTATAGTCTCTTCAATAAATGAGAGTTTGATTTTCCCTTTCCCCATGAACAGAGCAATATTAGAAAGAAGAGAGGGAAAACAGAGCCCTACCTGTGCCTTGATGCATTTGGTACTGGAGCCCTCCCATAGAGGTCCCAAAGCTAGGGGTGAATACTGCAAGGTGAACAACTTACCTGGGTTCAAGTCCCAGCTCTGACCCTTAGAGGTAAGTCATGAGACCCCAGTTTTCTCAGCCACTGCATAAGGCTAATAATAATTCTTCCTTAATGCACGTACTGATTGAAGGGTAAAGCACTTGGGACAGTACCCAAACCAAAGGAGGTGCTCAAATCATTAAGCTTTTCAGCAAATGTTGACTGGTGTCTCCAAAATGACAGGCAGTGTCCCAAGGTTCTGGGGCACAGTCTTAGGAAAGACTCCACGTTATAGAGTCGACCTTTAGAAGGAAAAGAGATAATAAGAAATGACCAAATAATAATGATAATAAGAGTCAGATTTCGGGGCACCTGCGTGGCTCAGTCAGTTGAGCAACCGACTTCGGCTCAGGTCGTGATCTCACGGTCCGGGAGGTCGAGCCCCGCGTCGGGCTGTGTGCCGACAGCTCGGAGCCCGGAGCCTGCTTCGGATTCTGTGTCTCCCTCTCTCCCTGCCCTTCCCCCACTCATGCTTTGTCTCGCTCTGTCTCAGAAATAAATAAACATTAAAAAATAAAAAAAAAGAGTCAGATTTCCTCAAAAACATAGGAAAAGAATATGAAGAGAAATCGAACAGGATAAATGGGACAGAAATCAGGGTGTGATTTTAGGTAAAGTCCTCAGAAAAGGCCATTTGGAGAAAGCAAGACTTGAATGGACACCCGTCAAATGTAGTCATTGTTAATCCTCGTTGCCAGTGCCCTGGGCTCGGTACCAACAAAGTATTTCTCTTGGTGTTCAAATGGACATTGCTGCTCGACGGACCTCACAAAACCAAATGTCTGAGCTGGAAGAGAATTTAAAGATGACGGACTGAGACCCAGAAAGGTGAGTTGACAAACCCAGGGCTGACAAACCTCAGAGTTGACAAACCCCAGAGACAGAGGCTGTTCCAGACTCTACAGCCAAGGTTCCTGCCTCTGTTTTTGTACCCCGTTGTCTCCGGCTGACTCAGACCCTTGTGAAACAACCACCTGGAGCCTGGAAGATTCCTATCCTGGTATCGTATCTCAGCCTTCACTCTAGCTCGTGGTTAATGGCGGTGTAGTCCGAATACTTCTCATTCAGACACCTTTTACAGGAAAAAAAAAAAAATGATCACAGATTTGCAGGAAGACCTCCACGAACCAACGACCCCAGTTTAAATAATTAAGAATTAGTGGCCATTGCCTCAGGTGGTCACTGGGTACCCAGAGTACCATCCACAGACAAAAGCGAACACCTCCCGCGAACCACTTATGTGGCACTCCTTGGCGGGAAGACAGTCATCAACGAACAAAAACACAAAAGTAAGTACGCCTCCATTCTTTCTCTTTTCACAGAGGGTCATCAAAATGTGAAAACAAAATTTCAAATTGTGGCGAATCCTCGGGCCCCTGAGAAGATACCTACAAGAGCCCCGTGTGAGGAACATCACGTGTGGGACACGTCTTTGAAGGGCTGTGTATTTTAGGAGAAATCCTTGCAGCCATCAGGGACATGCATGTTAAGAACCCACTGAGGCCAAAGGGAGCGGCAAATGCTGATCAAACAGTTTCACTTCATTTTGAAGCTGCCCTGGGCCAGAAGGATGATACTGAGGCCTTGACAGCAGCAGGATCTTGTCGCCTCTGCCCCATGGTCAGAGGCACAGAAACATCAGGGGTCCGTTAAGGTGGGGACCTCAAAGCACCGTCCATTCATTCAACAGATACGAACTGAGCACACTATGTGCTAGGCACTGAGGACACCACAGGAAACCAAACAGAGCCCCCGACAACATGAAGCTTACCTTCTAGTGAGGAAGAAGGAAGCGAGCAAATTAGGGTGTTAATCTACTCTAGGGAGCGATAGGGAAATGGGTAAATGGCGGTGCTTGAGGTCAGGGGAAGGAGGGCTTGTTACTTTATGTATCAAAGAAGGCTCTCCGGTCAAGTGACACTGGAGGGCAAAGAGCCGATCGAGGGAAGAACGTTCCAGGCATAGTTCATGGCAAATGCAGGAGCCCTGAGGTGAAGGAGCAAGGAAACCCTTGTGGCCGGAGCTCAATAAAAGACGAGAGCTGAGGTCAGAAGAGTGGTGAGGGCCAGCAGACCTTTGCAAGCCCTTGAGATCTGCCCCGAGTCAGAGGGAGAGCAAGGGAAGGTTGTGAGTGAGGAATGACGTTATTTGACTCACGTTTTAAAAGGCTCCAACCTGTTGCTGGGCTAAGAGGAGACCAGAGGGTTCCCGGGGCAGAAACAGGCAGAGCGGGTTGGAAACAGGTGCCATACTGTTTCTGGCAGCGTTATTCACAATAGCCAAGATGTGGAAACAACCTGAATGTCCATAATGGATGGACGAATGGATAAACAAAATGCGGCATGCATATATACACGTACAAATGGAACATTATTCAGCCTTAAAAAGAAATGAAATTCTGACACCTGCTACAACCTGGCTGAACCATGAAGACAGTATGCTGAGTGAAATGAAGCCAGGCACAAAAGGACAAATATTGTATGGTTCCACTGATACGAGTGACCTAAGTAGTTAATTCATAGAGGCAAAAAACGAAATGGTGGGGCACCTGGGTGGCTCTGTCAGTCGAGCGTCCGACTCTTGAGTTCAGTTCAGGTCAGGATCTCACGGTTGGTGGGTTCAAGCCTGGGATCAGGCTCTGCACTGACAGTGCGGAGCCTGCTTGGGATTCCCTCTCTCCCTCTCTCTCTACCCCCTCCCCTACTCACACACTCTGTCTCTCCCTCCAAATAAGTAAATAAACAAGAAGGGAAGGGAAGGGAAGGGAAGGGAAGGGAAGGGAAGGGAAGGGAAGGGAAGGGAAGGGAAGGGAAGGGAAGGGAAGGGAAGGGGAAGGGGAAGGGAAAGGGAAGGGAAAGGGGAGGGGAGGGGAGGGGAGGGGAGGGGAGGGGAGGGGAGGGGAAGAAAAGGGGAGGGGAGGGGAGGGAAAGAAAAGGGGAGGGGAGGGGAAGGGAGGGGAGGGGAGGGTAGGAAAGAAAAGGAGAGAAGAGGAGGGGAGGAGTGGGGAGGGAAGGGAAGGGAAGGGAAGGGAAGGGAAGGGAAGGGAAGGGAAGGGAAAGGAAGGGAAGGGAAGGGAAAGAAAGGGAAGGGAAGGGAAGAAAAGGAGAGGAGAGGGGAGGGGAGGGGAGGGGAGGGAAGGGAAGGGAGAGGGGAGGGGAGGGGAGGGGAGGGGAGGGAAGGGAAGGGAGAGGGGAGGGGAGGGGAGGGGAGGGGAGGGGAGGGGAGGGGAGGGGAGGGGAGGGAAAGAGAACTTTTAGAAAATAGATGGTGATCTCACGGGTTAGTCCACCGGCAAGGGTTCTATAAGATTTACAAACACAAAGGCAAATGAAAAATTATCCTAGAGTTGTCCCACGGTTAGCCATGGGCACAGGAATGTCTGCATCCATTCCATCCAGAGGCTTCGGAATTGGGAGAGGGAGAGAACTGCGGGGGCGGGGGGGCAGGCAGGGGCAAAACAGAAGCTTGTTGCAGGCAGCAAGGACAATACGGAAAAGGACAGGACTACAATAAGATGCTCAGAGAGCAAAGGGGACTCGAACGCCAGGCACAGGGACAGTGAGGTACGCAAACGGTGGGGGACAGCTGATGACAGCTTTGTTGACCTAGAGCAAGTGCCCACGGTGAAGAGTCCCAGGCGAGGCCGATGAAAGGGCATAATGGCAACAGCTCACACTTACTACGTGTCTAAGCACCATCTAGGGACCAAGGGGCTCAAGCCACACGGTCACCACGTAAGAGGAGTCGCCCAATCATCCCACCAGGATTTCACAAATGAGGACACTGGAACTTCCCAAGCTCAGAGTTTGGGCAGGAGCAAGGATTCGACCCCAAGCAGTGCAGTCCCAGAGCAGGGCTACATGGCTCCTGGTGCCAGACAGCGTGACCTGCGACACTGTGGCCAATTTCCCAGGCTTCCACTTGAGCCCTTAGGACACTGTGTGACCGGGGAGATGCCTCGACTGAAAAGCCCCCTGGCTGAAACCTCACAGTCGTATCTCAAAGTGCAGCAGTGGCTTTCTGGTCACACCCACTGATCTGCTTCCCGAAACGCCTTTATGACAACAGTTGACAGCCGTGTTGCCGTGAGGAAGCAAACACAAGTTGTGTGCCGTTCAAACGTGTTTTTAACTATTAAGGGAAAGGGCAGAATCCTCCGGAGGAGTTGATTTAGGGAGAGCCGGAGGCTCCTGGCAGGGGCAGAAAAGGTTCATTTCCGGCATCCCAGTGAAGTCATGTTGACACAAAACTCAGCTTCAAAGTCCATGAAAGTGCGGGACATAGAAGTTGGTTTCTTTCCACCACCACCACCCCCCCCTTTTTTTTAAGTAGACTTCACACTCAGCATGGAGCCCAACGCGGGGCTTGAACTCACGACGCTGAGATCAAGACCTGAGCTGAGATCAAGAGTCAGATGCTCAACCAACTCAGCCACCCAGGATCGTGATCCGGGGAAAGCCTGTGACACGGTCTGTCGATGAGTCCCTGACAAATACAACTGTAATCTCTCCCTCTAGACTAAACCACAGCAAGACAAAAAGCCACAGCAAGTTCCTCTAAGCTGCACACACTTGATCTGAATCCCTGTTCTTGGCTGCTTTAATTCCGCCTCCTTCCGCGCCGGCTCTCGATAAATGCTCATCGAACTGAATAGATATTATGCATCAGAGTTTAACAAGTCCTTTGAGGAAGGATCCCGAACACCTTTAAATCTCAAGACACTTCATAAATGTCGACGAAGTACACCGTACAAGCAAAAAGTGCCGCGTGGGCAAGGCAAACACTGTGAGAAGCTAGAATTCGCTCCCAAAGGGGCAAGAGAGGACTATCCGGCCATGTGCAGCCGGGAAGCCAGCCCGAAGCTCTTGCAATCATCTCTTTTATGCGCCTGGCACGCTGTGCCGGGGACCTTCCTGGTCCCCACTGGATGTGAAGTCTGGTGGAAGCCCCGTACTGTGGGAGCCGAAACAGGGATGCCCGGGCACCACGGGAGAACACAGAGAAGGGACACCGAGCCCGGAGGCTCAGGTGGGCCTGGGTTCGTGACTCAAATGCCCAGCAAAAACAGGAAGCAGAAGGCGTGTGGAAGGGCATCGTGAACACACAGGAGCTGGCACCGGCGCAGTGACTTTGGGCACCTGTGAGCACTTTGTTCAGCTGGCGTGAAAGATGTTAGGCTGGCCTCTACTTAAAGCTCACTCCAGCCGCGGAGGGGACAGATCTGTGACAGGCAGACCAGTTAGGAGGCGACTGCAGTAAGCAATGAAAATCTAAGACGTCAGGCCTGGCGCTCGGAAAAGCAGGCTTGAACCAGCAGGCCCCACGAGGTGACCCAGAGAGAGTCTAGAGTCAGTAAAATAAAGACCCCAGGCCAGGTCCCCGGGAAGTTCTGCCATTTGCAAGCTTGCGAGAAGAGAGCCCCCAGAGGGCCTGGGAAGGGAGGGGAGAGTCCCCCCTAACCACACAGACCTCAAGACAAGAGATGTGGGTCACCTGGAGGGCTCAGTCGGTTGACTGTTTCAGGCTCTTGGTCTCCGCTCAGGTCTTGATCTCGCGATTCGTGGGTTCGAGCCCTGCACTGCTTGGGACTCTCTCTCTGCCTCTCTCTCCCTGCCCTTCCCCAGCTCGCACTCGCTCGCTCACTCTCAAAATAAATCAATCAACTTAAAAAAAAAAAATCAAGGGGCGCCTGGGTGGCGTAGTCGGTTGAGCGTCCGACTTCAGCCAGGTCACGATCTCGCGGTCCGTGAGTTCGAGCCCCGCGTCAGGCTCTGGGCTGATGGCTCGGAGCCTGGAGCCTGTTTCCGATTCTGTGTCTCCCTCTCTCTCTGCCCCTCCCCCGTTCATGCTCTGTCTCTCTCTGTCGCAAAAATAAATAAAAAACGTTGAAAAAAAAATTAAAAAAAAAAAAATCAAGAGATGTCACTAAGCAGAGGGAAGAGAAGCCTTCCAGGAGGGGGGGACACACGGCACCAAGTGCCCAGGGACTGAGCTGCACAGAGTATAAGGATAAGCAAGAACAACTTTAGTTGGGGGGAGGGGGGAGGGCAGGGGGGCGGTGGAGGGGGGGCACTAGGGTGAGTAGGAGGCAAGGAAGAGGCACCCTTTCTAGCAGGTTGGCTCCACAGGGACAGCGCCATAGCTAGCCGGAGGGGACTGTCTTTAAACAGGGAAGGGGGCACACTCTGCTCCAGCTGACAGGTTCCATGAAGATGTTCACATTTCAAGGAAAGTCATACAGTCCCTATTTCATTCCCTATGAAATCTCCAGATTTTTTTTTTTTAATGTTTATTTATTTTTGAGAGAGAGAGAGACAGAGCATGAACGGGGGAGGGGCAGAGAGAGAGGGAGACACAGAATCGGAAGCAGGCTCCGGGCTCCGAGCCGTCAGCCCAGAGCCCGACGCGGGGCTCGAACTCACAGACCGCGAGATCGTGACCTGAGCCGAAGTCGGACGCTTAATCGACTGAGCCACCCAGGCGTGCCATCCAGATTTTTAAATGTGCCCAATTACCTCAAAAAAAAAAAAAGAAAAAAAGTGCAATTGTGGGCCGCCTGGGTGGCTCAGTCAGTTAGGCGTCCGTCTCTTGGTTTCAGCTCAGGTCATGATCTCACAGTTCGTGAGTTCAAGCCCTGTATCAGGTTCTGTGCTGGCAGCATGGAGCCTGCTTGGGATTCTCTCTCTCTGCCTCTCCTCCCTCTCTCTCTCAAAATAAGTAAGTAAACTTAAAAAAAAAAAAAAAAAAAAGTTTAATTGTTGTGCAGGCCCAAATCATGGCTACGGCCTGGACTGAGCCAACAGCCCTTGGTCGGTCCCCTATGATCCAGGACTTCCACTCTGCAGTTACTTGTTCCTCTGTCTCGCCCTTCACGTGGGTGCCTCCCCTCCAGGAGGCCTGAGAAAATATTTCCTTTATAGTTTTTCCTTAAACCCTGGTTGATCTTCAACTAGACCTGGATAGGAACCCTTTAATCGTAAATCTCTGGCCTCGGCCCCACCCCGAACTCTTCATTTAATAGACACTGTCCTATAGGGGGCGCCAGGGTGGCTCAGCAGTTTAAGCGTCCCACTCTTGATTTCAGCTCAGGTCACCGTCTCATGGTCTGTGAGTTCGAGCCCCGAGTCGACCTCTGCGCGGACAGCGTGGAGCCTGCCTGGGATTCTCTCTCCCTCTCTCTCTGCCCCTCCCCACCCCCGAAAAATAGACACTGTCCTATAAGCATGTAAACAATCCCCAGCAGCCCTCCTTTCAAAGGAAGCCCTCACTGTATGTAAACTAACTGGGGGGGAAAAAAGGGGGGGGGGGGCGCAGAGCAAGCCTTGAGAATCCTTCTGTAGCAAGTGCATTCTCCACACCTTTTCCAGAAGCCGAAGGGGGAGGAAGACTTGAATTCCTAGCCCCCCGGGGAGGGAGAGACTTCTGCACCGCCGGGGAAGGCATGGTCCTCTGCAGGCACTCCCATGAGCCCTCTGCTGGATGGAGGGTACCCTTCCCACAGCCATTCTTTCAGGCCCCCCTCCTTCTCTCACCTGCACTGGGGATGGAGATCGAAACTGCCCTGCTCGGTTGCCAGTTTCCTCGGGCTTAGTCTGGTCCTTGCATCCCAGTGCTGAAGGCTGTGGTGTGTTCTAACAAAGGATAAGGATTATCACAGGCCACTCTTCGGATCGTCCAACCGATTAACATGTCTCAACGGGTGCCTGAAAAACCCCGAGGCCCCAACTCTGCCCCCCACCACATCCCAGCCCGGCCTCCTCCTCCCTCACTTGGACGCTCTGCCTGTCGGAGAGATGACAGAATCTTAAGGGAGTTGGCAAAAACTGAAAGACATCCTTCTGTGAAAGTCCAGTGAACCTCCTACAAGGGGGGCAGTGTTATCTAGGGTTCATCAGCTCAGCAGACCGGGTCCCCGTCCACGGGGATTTAAGGTACCATGTAACTCTGAGAACAAGTTGCTGTCGAGCGAAGGGGTGGAAAGGAGGGTTGCGAGCCACCGTCCGCTGAGCATCTTCTCTCTGTCCAGCACTGAGCTTGATGCTGTGGCACAGGAGTTCCAACCAGTGGACTCCACCAGAGGACTTCCTGAAACTTTCCGTGGGAGAGCTCCAACCCTGGGTAACCATCCTGGATGGGGGCTCCCATCAGGAAGGCAGGCCCACCTGGCCACGGGATTCCCTGGCCGATGCCAGGATTCCGTCTGGCAGCAACATGGAAACCAGTCCATGGAGAACACGATTGCTATCAGCAACTTCAACGGAATGTTCTTTCCATGGGTTTGCACAAGTTGAACATCATCTCAAGAAATTACTCTTCTCCTGGGAGAAAGCAACCCGGAGCCTGATGAATGGAATTCAATTTCAAACTGGTGAATCTTCTTATTCGTGCTTCCTTTTCACAGATGGTTTATCTCCCTTGCCCCAAGCTTTCAGAGGGATGTTGGGGGCACTTAAATTTTTCCTCACCATGAGTAATAAGAAGATCCCCCACTAGACTTTCCTAAGGGCTGGAACCATGGATTATTTGTCTTTGTGTCCCTGTTTGTAGAGCCTAGGACAGTGTCGCAGGTGCTCTGGAAATGTTTGTGGCTTAGAGGAAGGAAGGAAGGAAGGAAGGAAGGAAGGAAGGAAGGAAGGAAGGGAGGAAGGGAGGAAGGAAGGGAGGGAGGAAGGAAGGCAGGGAGGGAGGGAGGAAGAAAAGAAGGAAGGAAGGGAGGGAGGAAGGAAGAAAGGAAGGAAGAAAGGGAGGGAGGGAGGGAGGAAGGAAGAAAGGAAGGAAGAAAGGGAGGGAGGGAGGGAGGAAGGAATGAAGGGAGGAAGAAAAGGAAGGAATGAAGGAAGGAATGAGGGAGGAAGGAAGGAAGGCAGGCAGGAAGAAAGAAAAGAAGGAAGGAATGAAGGAAGGGAGGGAGGAAGGAAGAAAGGAAGGGAGGGAGGGAGGGAGGGAGGGAGGGAGGAAGGGAGGAAGGAAGGTTGTAATCATTCAATAGGAAGGAAGGAAGGGAGGGAGGAAGGGAGGGAAGAAGGGAGGGAGGGAAGAACAAAGGAAGGAAGGAAGGAAGGGAGGGAGGGAGGAAGGGAGGGAAGAAGGGAGGGAGGGAGGGAAGAACAAAGGAAGGAAGGAAGGAAGGAAGGAAGGAAGGAAGGAAAGAAAGAAGGAAAGAAAGAAGGAAAGAAAGAAGGAAGGAAGAAATATTCTTTCTGCTGAATAACACCAGTGGCATGAAAACTTCCAAGGCTCCTAAAACCTACACATAGATTAATCCGATTACACCGATTCTTCTTAGGCCACAAATTTTCAAAAATTCTAATAGATTAATCAGGTGTGAATTATGTTAGAGAAACAATCTTGCCTTTTCCATATAGGGTTTGGCTGAGCATGGAGTGATTCTTTCTTCTATTTGAATTTGTTCAGTTCTCAATTATAAAATGAGACTCAGAAGCAGTCCAAAGAACCACAGAAGAAAGGAATGTTTTTTCTTTCAGAAAGGACTGCATAGTAATGGCAAACACATCAGCCCTTACCACGTGCCAACCACAATTTAAATTGTGTGTTAACCCCTTGTGGCCGCGGTGGAGACAGTAGCTACTCTTAACTTCGTTTTACACAAGAGAAAACAGGCTCAGAGAGCGTGAGTAACTTGCCCAAGATCACACAGTTCGGAAGTGGCAGAGGTAGGGGGAAAATGTCCAAGCCAAAGTTATTAGAATATCCAAAATAAGGAGTGATCCCTGAAGAAAGTATGGTTCTTAGCTAAATATATAGATCACCTAGCAGCGTCCTGTTGGGTGTACCTTGTGGCCAAAACTTGTGCGCTTTAGAAATAACAGAGTAAGGGGCACTTGGGTGGCTCGGTGGGTTAAGCGGCCGACTTTGGCTCAGGTCATGATCTCACGGTCTGTGAGTTCGAGCCCCACGTTGGGCTCTGTGCTGACAGTTCAGAGCCCGGAGTCTGCTTTGGATTCTGTTTTTGTCTCTCAAAAATGAATGAATATTTTTTTTAAAAAAGAAAGAACAAAGTAATATTACTAAAACCAGCAAAATAAAGATCCTATAGTAGCTGGACTGGATGAAAGGGCAGAAAAGGAATTCCGTTCCAATGCACTTTAGAAAATGGAGCAATCGAGGCGCCTGGGTGGCTTAGTCGGTTAAGCGTCCAACTTCGGCTCAGGTCATGATCTCGCAGTCTGTGAGTTCGAGCCCCGCATTGTGCTCTGTGCTGACCGCTCAGAGCCTTGAACCTGTTTCAGATTCTGAGTCTCCCTCTCTCTCTGACCCTCCCCCGTTCATGCTCTGTCTCTCTCTGTCTCAAAAATAAATAAACGTTAAAAAAAAAAAATTGGGGGGCACCTGGGTGGCTCAGTCGGTTGGGCGTCCGACTTCGGCTCAGGTCACAATCTCACGGTATGTGAGTTCGAGCCCCGCGTCGGGCTCTGTGCTGACTGCTCAGAGCCCGGAGCCTGTTTCAGATTCTGTGTCTCCCTCTCTCTCTGACCCTCCCCCGTTCATGCTCTGTCTCTCTCTGTCTCAAAAATAAATAAACGTTTAAAAAAAAAAAAAAAGAAAATGGAACAATCAAATTTTCAAGTAAATGGCTTTCTGACACAAACTTGCAAAATTAATCTGAAACCATCAAAACAAGTCACAACCCTTAAAATCCTAATAAACCAAAGGAGGGAGCCATTATTCAATCCAGCCTTATTGGAGGCTGGTTCCAACTTGGTTGAAGAGTAATAGAAAAGTCAGTAAATGATTCTTTTTTTTTTTTTTTTTTTTTTAATGTTTCTTTTTGAGAGAGAGAGAGAAAGACAGAGGGTGAGGTGGGGAGGAGCAGAGTGAGAGGGAAACACAGAATCCGAACCATGCTCCAGGCTCCAAGCTGTCAGCACAGAAGCCGACGCAGGGCTCAAACCCACCAACCATGAGATCATGACCTGAGCCAAAGTCAGACGCTTAACCGACTGAGCCACCCAGGTGCCCCAGAGTCACTAAATGATTCCAAGCTAGATGTTGTCAGTAACAAAGAACCAGGCCTAGAGAAAACTTACAGGGGGAAGAATCATTTATAGCTGCCATTTTTATATTATCCTGAATACAGAGGTTGAGAAGAATAGAGCAAAGAACACATGGAGTCAAGGTGGGAGTAAGGGAGGGAAATAGACACGAAATTTAAATAGTGTAAAATCGCAAATGCTCTCACAGCTTTTCCTCCTTTTAAAATGCACTTCTCACGATTCGTGGGTTCGAGCCCCACATCGGGCTCTGTGCTGACAGCTCAGAGCCTGGAGCCTGCTTCGGATTCTCTCTCTCCCTCAAAAATAAATAAACATTAAGAAAAATGCACTTCTCTGTGGAAAACATTGTCCGAGGTGATGTGTGAGCTTGGACAAGATTAAGGTGGGATCCAGCCCATGACATAGCTTCTGATGTACCCGAAGATGGCCCTGATGATAACCTCAAAGTCAAGCAAAGGACAAAACCAGCTGACATGTTCCGAACTGATTACAGGAGAAACCCAGAGGCAGAGAACGTACTGCCGCTTGAGACTGGACCATGTGACATGTCATTCCGGGACACAGCCGCTGTGCGGCAGGAAGGGACATGAAGGAAGGCGAGGCTGTGGCGCCAAAGAACTCCCTGGAGCCTCTTTGAAGACAGATTAAGCAGGGAGAAGTGGAGGTCTGCACCCTCCAAGACCCCAGATTCTTGTGTTTTACATCTAAAAGTCATGGGGCAGGGTGGGTACCTGAACGGCTCAGTTGGTTAAGCGTCTGACTTTTGATTTTGGTTCATCGTGATCTCGCAGTCCATAGGATTGAGCCCCATCTCAGGCTCTGCGCTGACCGCACAAAGCTTGCTTGGGATTCTCTCTCCCTCTCTCCCTACCCCTCCCCCACTCACACTTGCACTCTCTTTCCAAATAAATAAATATATTTTTTAATTTTCTTAATAAATTTTTTTATGTTTATTTATTTTTGAGAGAGAGAGAGAGAGAGAGAGAGAGAAGTGAGCAGGGAAGGGGCAGAGAGAGAGGGAGACACAGAATCAGAAGCAGACTCCAGGCTCCAACCTGTCAGCGCAGAGCCCGACGCGGGACTTGAACTCACGGACCGCAAGGTCATGATTTGAGCAAAGTCAGCCGCTTAACCTACTGAGCCATCAAGGTGCCCCGAAAATTTTTTCAAAAATGGAAATAAATAAAGGTCATGGTGGAATATGGGGAGAAAACTGATCTGTACCTATTCCTGATTATTACTCACTCCATGTAAAATAGTTACTAAGTAACAGAATACATAGCAATTAAATAGTATTATTACTATACATGTGGTTATGTTACTAATGTGAATCACTCACAATTTCCTGGCCAAGAGGATTGAACCGAACATTTTTATTCTAACAATGAGATAATGGCTTTTGGCCAACAGATTGGGAAAAAATAAGATCTCTGAAAACCAATAAGAGTATTGCGACACCTGGGTGGCTCAATCGGTTAAGCGTCTGACTCTCGGTTTCAGCTCAAGTCATAATCTCACAGTTTGTGAGTTCAAGCTCTGTATCAGGTTCTGTGCTGGCAGCATGGAGCCTGCTTGGGATTCTGTCTCCCTCTCTCTCTGCCCTCCCCTGCTTGCTCTCTACCTCTTCTCTCTCTCAAATAAATAAATTAAATTAAAAACCAGTAAGGGTATGGAGTGGGAATGTATGTGGATACAGCCTTTTGGGAGGGCAATTTTGAGTAGCTATTAACATGGGAGGGGCACCTGGGTGGCTCAGTTGAGCGTCCGCCTCCTGATTCTGGCTCAGGTCATGATCTCACAGTTCATGGGATCGAGCCCTGCATCGGGCTCCACAATGAGTATGGTGCTTGCTTAGGATTTTCTCTCTCCCTCTGCCCCTCTCCCCTGCTCATAAACTCTAGCGTGCATGCGCTCGCTCTCTCTCAAAACAAACAAAACAAAAAAGATAGAAAAAAGTTAAATTTTTGTGGGGAGATGGGCAAAATAGGGAAAAAAAATTAAATCTTTGGAAATGTTCTTCGAGCCCCGCGTCGGGCTCTGGGCTGATGGCTCAGAGCCCGGAGCCTGCCTCGGATTCTGTGTCTCCTTCTCTCTCTGCCCCTCCCCTGCTCGTGCTCTGTCTCTCTCTGTCTCTCAAAACTAAATAAATGTAAAAAAAAAAAAAAAAAAAATTTTTTTTTTAAATACCTGCCTTGATGGAGCTTACATTCCAGTGGAATTTAGGGCATATCCACTTTGCAGGGAGGGAGGTGACTCTGGGAGAGAGGCACGGGCCTCGTGGCAGGGCCATGGCATCGATAGGCTCAGTCATCTCTTCCAGGCCCGGGAAAGAGGAAGAGGACAGAATGGTTTAAGGCCTCAGTGCAGACCCGCAGCCCCTGGCTGGCCCCTCACTGAGCACCCTCCACACCCGCTTCAGCCAGCTGCCCAACTTGGGGTGTCTGTAGTTGGCAGCTGTGGGGCCCCTGCCTGGAGCCTCGTGGAGGGATTGAGACCCAAGTGCGGAAAGAGGAAAGGGTGCCCCCCACCCCGCTCTGGTCTGGCTCAGGAGCTTGTAGCGCCTCGGGGTAGCAGTGAGAGGCCCTCTTCTTCAGGGGGGCCCCTTACCGTGAGGATGGCTGCCTGCGAGAGAGTGCTTGGAAGGAGGGATAGCCCGGGTGCGGAGAGTGAGGGAAAGGAAGCCAGAGTAGTGAGGGAAGGAGCCCTGAAGGACTGACAGGGCTCCACCACGGCCAAAAGCAGAGAGGACATTTCCCTTCGTGCGCCATCTGGAACCAGAGCACTGCGGCCGGCAGCCCTTATGGGGCCAGGAAGCTACGTGAGAGCCTGCTGGTCCTCAGCGCCCTGAGTCGCCTTCCTCCTCCCCTCTGTCCCCACACCAGGCCCCCTGGCTTCCAGCTCTGCTTCCTGTCTACACCGAACAACACAGGGAACAGCGTAGGTGAGGTGACTCGAGAGAGGCCTAACATTTAGAAAGTGGAACTAAGCTGATTGTGGGGATCACTTTGCAATGTAAAGAAATATCAAGTCATTGAGTGGCACACCTAAAACTAACACAAGGCTATATGTCAATTATATCTCAATAAAGCTAGAAAGAGAAAAAATGGAACTGAGGTGGTGGTTTATCCAAGAGATTAACAGTAGAATTTAAGGGGGGAAGGTTAAGAATGTAAGGTCTATACCCCAGAGCAACCTGCATTTCAGAGGGACAGCAAGGAGAATGTCCATGGTAAACACAAAGGAATGACTCGCTAACAGTGAAATTGCAGACATCCTTGATGAGCCAGTGGGAAGACATTTCAGGCCAGGGTGGGTCTTTCCTGAGGCCTTCAAATCACACCTTATAGACACTAGGCTGCCCCACCTGAACCCTGGCCCAGCCAGCTTCTCTGTCAAGCCAGTTCACACGGGCGCTGGAAGGCTGAGATAGTCTGATTGGCCAGGAGATTCATGTTTGCTGTGGAAGCCTGGCTTTGTTAATGATCAAAGTCAGGTTTCAACCTGTTCCTCCCAAACCTACGTGCAGTCCCTCATAGAGCCCGACACAGGGCGTGGTGAGCAGCTTTGCAGAGCCCTCATGGTTTATAAAATCCAAGTGAGTTTTAAACTGCTCAGTAGTGGATACTGGAAATCAGGCTGGCTCAAGAACCACCTCCATCTCGTCTATTTTCCACTTAAAATTTTTGTTTAATGTTTATTTATTTTTGAGAGAGAGAGAGAGAGAGAACAAGTAGGGGAGGGGCACAGAGAGAGGGAGACACAGAATCCGAAGCAGGCTCCAGGCTCTGAGCTGTCAGCACAGAGCCCGACGTGGGGCTCGAACCCACAAACTGAGATCATGACCTGAGCCACCCAGGCCCCCCTATTTTCCACTTTAAATTAGGAGAATCAGCTGGAGGGTTCCTAACCCACCAATTCACATATCCTCTCGCCCTCAGCTGGGGAGTCCTTCCTCCCTCCAGGGCCCTGCTGTCTGTAGGTAAGGAGCCAGCACAAACACCCAGTCAGCTGCCAAAGGACAAGTCTGTGTTGGGCTGGAAATGGGATCTCTTTCTTGACAAATGGCCATCGCTCAAACACGCTGCACCACACGAAAACACACAATTGCATACCACTTCCCCAGGAGGTTTCTGATCTCAATGCCTCAAAATCTACTTCCTAGAAGGGCTTTGCCCAAACCTGAGAAAGATAAACACGTTTACCACACTCCGGCCCCGCTGTCCTCGAAGGAGGCTCCGGAAGGCGTGCGTGTGAGCGCCGTGTGCAGGGGCACCGCAAACGCTTTTGTGCGCTCACATGCCTGGACGTCACAGCCAAGTGCTTCCCGGCAAAATACACAAGGGCTTTGTCTCATTCTGCAACGGTCTGCACTGGCAACGGGGCCACTGCCGCTGTGTTTGTCCAGCTCAAAGGGGAGAACGGCAGGGTGGGGGTGACGCAGTTTGTCGCCACAAAGAGAAGGGCAGCCCCACCTTGCTTCAGGTGGAAAACACAACTCTCCACATCCTGGCTAGGCTTTCCGGTCAAAAATTTCACTAGGAAGGAAGGGAGGGAGGGACCAGAAGGAGGGGGGGGGGTGTTTGCAAAAGAAGGCGCTTTCTTTGTATTACTCTCTGAGTAAAACAATGCCTGGTCGGAACGCTCAGAATCTCATCAGAAAGACATTTTTTTCTTTTTAATTAATAAAAACAGGAGCGCCTGGGTGGCTCAGGCAGTTAAGCATCTGACTTCAGCTCCGGTCATGATCTCACTGTCGGTGGGTTCGAGCCCCGCGTCGGGCTCTGTGCTGACAGCTCGGAGCCTGGAGCCTGCTTCGGATTCTGTGCCTCCCTCCCTCTCTCTCTGCCCCGCCCTGTCCTGTCCCCCGCCTCTCAAAAATAAAATAAATATTATAAAAATAAATTAAATTTTTAAAAATAATCATTGGGAACAGAAAAATCAAAAGTCAATTCCCAGACTCAGGCAATGAGTCACGTTTCAGATGCCAGCCACCGGTTTTGGAGCAAAGTGATCAGATTTAGGGAGCCCCTCCTCCTCGCTTCAATTCTTGGTCATCAGATCCCCGCTGCAATTCTGGTGGGGGCCATCTGGAACCTCCCCCCAGCCCCACTCCTCCTCTCCAACCAACCCCCTGCAGGCCTCATCCGCATTCAGCATCCCCCTCTGCCCTCTGCAACCACCATCTCACCTCCTGGGTCTCCAGGCTTTTCTTTTACGTCCTTTCCCACCAGGCTTTTCTTTTACGTCCTTTCCCACCCCAAAGAGGCAGTCCCGCACACGGGCAAGGTGTGGATTTTGAAGTTTGCTGACTGACGGGCTCCACGCTTCCCATCCTTGCTGAAGTCAAATCAGACTCATCAACAGCTCAAGGAGAACAGCTGATTTGCAAAACCCCTTAGCAGTAACTTACCAGAGAACCAGTTCTGGTGTGTGTTTCTTTTGTTGATTTTCTAGGTTTTGTTTTGTTTGTTTTTGTTACCCAAGTAGAGGCTGACGGGTTGGAGATAGGGTGGAGATCGGGGAAATACACAAGAGTGGGCAGCCGAACAACTGCAGTTCATGTTGCTAAGGGGAAGTGTATGAAGTGACAAAATAGCGATAGAAGGGCTTACTGAGTTTCTGCCGTGTGTTGTGTGCCTGGCACTGTGCCGGAGCTGTGATGCTGAACAAGCAGGCTGCATCCCTCCCTCACAGAGCTGACAGTCTGACGGGGGAGGCAGACAGACAAGCAACTCGTCACCGGTAATTTAGTATGAATAATGCTGAGAACAGGAAGCTACAGACCAGCACGAATGCACAGGCACGTGGGGGGTGTGGGGTGGGGGTGGGGGGTAGGGAAGAAGAATCCCAGGAAGAAATGCCGCCTAAACTGAAATCCAACGGATGGGGAAGAGAAACCTGCTTAAAAGTCAGGGGGCTGGAGACAGCAGGGAATGTTAAAGAGCACTGGAAGCAGCTGCGTGTGGCTCAGAGGCCAGCTTGAGGCTGCCGGGGTTGACAATGGCCAGAGTGAAAAGCAGGGGAGGGCTTGGGAGACCACGGAGCCAGAACACGGAAAGGCTGAGACAGACACAGTGCTCAGAGCCACCTCCAAGACCTTTTCCTACCTACGTGAACCTGCCTGTGGCTCAGGCCGTCTCAATAAAGCATTCCTACTCACTCTTATTTAGTGAGAGCTCATCAGATACCCGTGAACACAGAGCAAGAGTCCAGTCCATGTCTGAACAGAGTAAGCAGGAGACACGCCCCGTTCCCCATGTTTTTTCCTGTACTTGCTTCTGCAACCAGAAAAAGACTAGCAAAGGTCCTCTGTGATGACGTAACAAGGACACGGCAAGCAAGCTTCGTGGGACACACAGGATCCAACCATTTCCCCTGCAGAAATGGTCAAACACCGAAAGTGAATGTGTTTGCAGGATGTAGTGTGCAGGCTTCCCACCCAGCTTGCAGGCAAGGTCGGGGATCGCTCTCTGGGGGCAAGAACCCTAGTCATCCAAGGTGTTTATTTCCTTTCGGTAAACAGTAATGTGTAATTTCCCATTTCTAGGGACAATGATTACTTCAAACAAAGGGCAGTCACCAAAAGCAGTATTTAGCAGGGAGCGGTTTTCCTCCATAAGAGGGACTGAAGTTCAGTGGGGATTAAAAAAAAAAAAGCCCTTGGCTAAAAAAAGTATTAATTTGTCTCTTAGATCTGATTCAAATACAAGTGATTTTTGGAAACTCAGGGTGTCCAAATACAGAAAGAAGAGCAAAAAGCCACCTCCAACCCCGCCTGGGGCCTCCTGGATTACCAGCTCTGACCCCCTGCCCCGAGTGGGGTGTGCTCACCTTGGCACTCCTCCTTCCCCACAGCTAAATTCCTAGAATTTATTTTCTAGGAATTTAGACAATCCGCAATGGCTGCCTCCACTCTCTCACTTGACCTCCCTAATCTGCCTGAAGGGCCCACTTGAAATTCAAGTTGTGAACTGAGCTTGCACTGTTACAAGTAGAAAATGCCCGGTCATTATTCCATCCTGTCTGTTCTCATTCCAACCCTCCCCACCGCCTGGCCACTGGACACAGAGGATAGAGGCCAGGATGGCTGCCGTGCCCCCTGGGGGAAACCACACACTCAGGTGAGGATACAGAGCCCAGGCCACAGGCTGAAAAGGCCAGAGGTTGTTAAAAGCCGGGCCAGGGGCGCCTGGGTGGCTCAGTCGGTTGAGCGTCCGACTTCGGCTCAGGTCACGATCTCGCGGTCCGTGAGTTCGAGCCCCGTGTCGGGCTCTGGGCTGATGGCTCAGAGCCTGGAGCCTGCTTCCGATTCTGTGTCTCCCTCGCTCTTTGCCCCTCTCCCATTCATGCTCTGTCTCTCTCTGTCTCAAAAATAAATAAATGTTAAAAAAAAAAAAATCAAAAAAAAAAAAAAAAAAAAAGCCGGGCCAGAGTGGAGACCTCAAGACAGGTAGGGGTCAAATGCCCCCCTACGACCCTGAAAGCTGAGCGCTCAGGGCCCCAGTGGGGAAAACAAGACCTACCTCTGCTGCTTGTGAGGCTTTGCTAAAAGGCTCTCCTGTCCCCAAATGCCTGGAGCTGGCCGGCCCATCGGTCTGAAATAAACACCTTAAGGGACCCATCCCTGGAGCCCAAAAGCCCCCTTTAAAAATTTTTTTTAATGTTTATTTGTTTTTTTAAAGAGAGCGCAAGCGGGGGAGGGGCAGAGAGAGAGGGGGACAGAGGATCTGAAGCAGGCTCCTCCCTGACAGCAGCGAGCCTGACCCCATGCGGGCGCTCAAACTCATGAACCGTGGTGAGATCACGACCGGAACCTAAGTCGGACGCTCAACCGACAGAGCCACCCAAGCGCCCCAGCCCTCTTTTTTTTTTAATTAAATTAAATTTAATTTAATTTAACTTAATTTTATTTTATTTCATTTTTTAATATAATTTATGGTCAAGTTGGCTAACATACAGTGTATAGAGTGTGCTCTTGGCTTGGGGGATAGATTCCCGTGATTCATCACTTACATCCAACCCCCAGTGCCGATCCCAACAAGTGCCCTCCTCAATGCCCATCACTCATTTTCCCCGCCCCTCTCGCCCCCACCCAAGCAACGTTCAGTTTGTTCTCTGTGTTTAAAAGTCTCTTATGGTTTGCCTCCCTCCCTCTCTGGAACTATTTTTTCCCCTTCCCTTCCTCCATGGTCTTCTGTTAAGTTGCTCAGGTTGCACGTATGAGTGGAAACATACGATATCTGTCCTTCTCTGACTGACTTCTTTCACTCAGCATAATACCCTCCAGTTCCATCCACGTTGCTGCAAATGGCCAGATTTCATTTTTTCTCATTGCCAAGTAGTACTCCATTGTATATATAAACCACATCTTTTTCATCCATTCATCAGTTGATGGGCCCAGCCCTCTTCTTAAATGTCAATATCCTAAGTATTAACATCTATGGCGCAGTCACTCTCCAACACAGCATTTCTTGAGGGAAGTCTGGCCTAAGGAAAGAGCTAGCGTCCCTCCGTCCCTCGTCCCTCCTCAACTGGGTAAGGAGGCCAGCTCTCCTGGAAGCCATTGGAGGTGTGGCCTTGGCCTCCAGTACCTTCCTTCTGAACAGCCCCTCCCCAGAGTCTTCTGTCCCCAATTTCCTACCAACGGTGCCCCTCCCCCAGTCCCAGCCGGCCACCATCGCCACCTTCACAGCAGCCCCGAGGTGGGTAAAACTCAGCCTGGAAAAAGGTCCACGGACCGGACCGAGGATGGCCTGGTGACTGGCAGATCGACAGAACGGGGTGGGGTGGCAGATACTCCCTGGATCTGGCCCTCTCCCCTCTGCTTTCCTCCCTCCCTCCCCTCTACTGCTCTGGGATGCAGAGTTGGCTTTGGGAGGCTTTTACTCTCTGGACACTGGCAGGTCCTGTGATTACAGTATGGGGCGGGGGGGGGGGGAATGGGGGGGTTGGAGGGCTGAAGGGTGTCATATGGTTTGGGGCTGAAGCAAAAAACAGAAGTTAGGCTGGAGTTTGGGGGACAAAGTGACATTGCATGTTTGCTGTTTTTGAAGTTCTTTTGGGGAGCCAGGAGAGGTTTATGGAGATAGGAAGCGAGGCTAAGCTGCCCCTTTGCTTGCTCCCCCTGCGTTATCTCTTCTCACCTCCCCTCTACATGCACTTTCACGCTCCCTGCTGCTCATTCCAATCTCCCTCCTCCCCTCTCTCCTCCTAGCTCTTTGCTCCTCCCAGCTGCCTTCCCGCTCCAGGCCCCCCGGGCCCTGCTCTTCTGTTTTCCCTACAGATTTCTGCTTCCTTCTTCCCTCGAGCCCCCATCATCTCCAGAATAAAGGGCCAGTGGTCCCAGTTGGTGGGGACCTCAGTTCCCTCCCCTGGGGTGGGGTGCGGGTGGCGGGTGGATGGGGCTGCTGCGTCTCACCCTGGAAGCAGGGAGGTCCTCACAGCGCAGACTGTTAGCAAGTCTCCGGTTCTAATTGGCCACAGCCGTGGAGCCATCAGGGCCAAAGAATAAAAAAGGGAGGCTCTCTCCACAGTCGAGAATTACTCTGTTCTGCCCCCAACTCTTCTCTGAATCCCCCTCACATTGCCTGGCCCACCCTCCCCTCCACGCCCCAGAGAGGGAGGTCAGCCCCACAGGGCCCCAGCTGGCCAGAGGGCTGTGCGCAGGCCTTGGCCTGCATTCCCACTGCTGTGGGGCAGCGAGGCCAAGGCCGCTGGCTGGAGCCAGCCCAGAGGTTTCCACGCTGCCAGGACAGCGATCAGGGACAGGGAGTGGGGCTACTTATAATGCAAATGCTTTGATTATAGTTACTCCCTTGTTTATCATCAGCCTGGAAGAGGGAAGACTCCAGAGAGGAAAAGACCCTGAGTAACACTGAGCAGGAGCGGGGCTGGCAGCAGCTGAGGGGGCTGAACCACTTTGCTTGAGGCCCCGGAGTCTCCCTCCTGCTTCCAAAATGGGCAAATTGATTAAGAGCCTTTTCCTTTCCTTTCTGGGCTGGACCAGAAACCAGCTAAGCTCCGTGGTCTTGAATTTCGTTCAAAGTTCCCCACCCTTCTCTTGCTCCCCCCCCCAACCTCCCCACACACTTCACTTCCACCTTTTCCTCCTGTTCCCTTTGCTGCACTGTGTACCCCACAATCCTCCCCAGACCTTGAAACAGTTATAGACTGTTTTTAACACATCTCTCCCATTATCAGAGCAAGCAGAAAGCACGGCCTTCTCGGTCAGACCAGACCCAGTTTGAATTCTGCTACATTCTAGCTGTGTGACCCTGAACACTTTGCTTAACCTCTCGGGGCCTCTGTCTGCCTGTAAGTAAGAAAAAGAATACCTACTTCTTGGGGTTGTTGTAGAAGTCAAAAGAGACAAAAAGCATGTACAATCATATAGAATGCCTAACACAAAGTATTCGAGAGTAATCACTAACGCATAGTTTTTCCTTTATGCCAAACACATTGCAACGCTAGGAGAGAGAGGTACCATATCATCCCTATTTTATAGAGTAGGAAACTGAGGCACAGAGAGGTTTAATCCCTTGCCCAAGATCATACGGCCAGGAAGATAGCTATTATTATTATTAATCCCCTATGAGACAATAAGCTCACTGAGGAGAGAGGCTTTGCACATACGTATCTAATATCTACTTTAGGGATGTCGTTGAAAGGTCAAGGCCCTACAAATTTCAAGAGACCTCTTCCATTTCCTAAAACCTCCCCAGAAAAAGATCCCCAGTTTCCACAGGGAAACAGCAATAGCATCATGGGAAAAGGGGGGGGGGGGAACACAATTTTTTTTAAGTCAGAAGGTTTGCATTGACCTATCGGAGTCACCTATTCCCAGCTCTGTGAGTTGACACTGATGGCTTCACCTCCCCTCACCTCACCTTTTTTTATGCCTCCTTGCCCACAGAGCTGAGAGCCCGGTGTGAGATCTCAAGTGATAAGGCACTTTGTGGACTGGAATGTCCTGTCCGAAGAGAGGGGTTTTTCATTCTTAACCCTTCCCAGCCCTTGGCCCCCTTGCTGGGAAGCGGTTCCATTAAGGCCAGGCCTCTCGAGTGTGTGGTGGAAAATAACAGAGGTTTTTTAAAGGGAACTGAAACCACACTCCTCAGCAGAATGTTCCCCACACATTCGCTGTGGCCCATGACGGAGTCTCTACATTCAGCTTTGAGAAGCGCTTGTGGGTCCCGGCTGCCGGCCACCGCAGGGCTATTCAGAGGCTGGTAAACAGCACATGGCATTCTCCGCCTATGGCAAGCATTCATGCACCGAATTCTTTGTCCTCGTGAGGAGAGACAGAGAGCTACTCTGTGCTGCAAAACCAGATCCCCGTTTGCAAAAGCCCCGGCCGGAGAGCACGCCAAGGCTGGGGCCCACATGCCACCAAGCCCTTGTGCGCTTGCGAAATAAACTTGCCCGAACTTGGACTTCTCTCAAAAAAAAACTTGGGTTAGCTTGTTAATTCCAAAGGGAAAGCATGGCACTGTTACCATGGAGAAGCTTGGCCATCTGCTCCTTAATCAAGAGCTCCAAGTCCTGTGGGTCCTGAGAAGCGATCCCACACCGCTTCCGTGGTATTCCTGCCCCCAGTGCATAACCCGAATCTAACCAAGAGGGAAACAAACATCATCACACAAACCCAGGCCGAGGGACGTTTCTAGAGGACAACCAGCCCCGCATATTAAAAAAATATTAATGTCGCCCCCCACCCCCTGGGTGGCTCAGTCAGTTAAGCGTCTGACTCTTGGTTTCGGCTCAGGTCATGATCTTACGGTTCATGAACATCATCGGCTCTGCCCTGACGGTGTGGAGCCTGCTTGGGATTCTCACTCTGTCCCTGTGTCTCTGCCCCTCCCCTGCTCTCTCTCTCTCTCTGGCTCTCTCTCAAGAATAAATAAATTAAAACTTAAAAAAATACATGAAAATCTTTTTAAAAAAATATCAGTGTCATGAAGGGCAACGAAAAGCTGAGCACCTGTTCCAGATTGAAGAAACCAGATGGAAGAGACCAGGAGAACTGAACGTCAGGTGGGATTGTGGACATGGGTTGAAACCAAAATGGGAATAAAGACCTTGGCAAAAGGCAATGGTTGGGCAGTTAATAAAACTTACAAATGGACTGTATGTCAGATAAGAATATTTTACCAGTGTTTTCTTTTAATTTTTTTTAATGTTTATTTATTTTTGAAGGAGAGAGACAGAGCGTGAGCAGGGTAGGGACAAAGAGAGAGGGAGACACAGAATCCAAAGCAGGCTCCAGGCTCTAAACTGTCAGCACGGAGCCTGACGCAGGGCTTGAACCCACAAACCGCAAGATCATGACCTGAGCTGAAGTCGGACACTTAACCGACTGAGCCGCCCAGGCGCCCGTTATCAATGTTAAGTTTTCTGAATTTGCTGATTGTATTGCGTTATTAAACAGGATGTCCATGCATGCTGAAGTACTTGGGAGCAAAGGGTCGTGGCGTCTGCAATTTACTCTCAAACGATCCAGCAAACCTGATGCTACTGATAACCTGTACATAGATTAAAACACACGAGGTAACACTGGTAAAAATCTAAGTGAAAGGCATATGGATTATCCTAGGTATCGCTCTTGCAAGGTCTCTGTAGGTTTAAAGTCAAAATAAATACACTTTAAAAAAGAAAAGAAAGGAACATCGGGGGCGCCTGACTGGCTCAGTTGGAGGAGCATGCGACTGCTATCTCAGGGTCGTGGGTTTGAGCCCCGCGTTGGGGGTAGAGATTGCTTAAAAACAAAATTTTTTTTTAAGTCAAATAAATAAACGAAAATGCCCCAACCGACAAAGAAATAAAGGAACATCAGTTACATGCACAGCTGCATCTCCCAGATACTAATTCACGTCGGCTAATGTGCAAGGGCAGGGCGATGAGAGCCAGCAACATGCTAAGTCCCAGTGGAACGCTGGAGACATAGCAGAAATTCACTAAAGACATAGCAGTAATTCACTAACGCTGCTATTGCTGGAAACATTTGATCCAACCTACCAACCTCACGGGAAAATTAGTTACATTATATTATAATCACACCTTGCTTTTGACCCCAAACAGTTCCACGCACCTAATTAACCTTACTTCTGAAAGGATCATAAACAGCTAGAACTGGCAGCAGCCTTCAAGAATGCAAGCCTGAGCCATGTTACAAATGAGGAAACCAAGGCTGAGAGAGGAACCTTAATGTGCCCAAGGTCGCGGCTAATCCCATTTACTCCCAGGCCAGTACTGCTTTCCAGGCTCTGTCCTGAGAACCCTGGAGTATCTTCCCCCAACTTTTGGCTATTTGCAAAACTTCAAGACAAGAAGACTTGTGTTTCCCCAAGGGGAAAAAAAATTTTTTTTAATGTATAGGTGACATTGGGAGCCTTTTGAAAAGAGAGGGAACAAATATATTTTTTTAATGTTTATTTTTGAGAGAGAGAGAGAGGCAGAGTATGAGCAGAGGAGGGGCAGAGAGAGAGAGAGAGGGAGACAGAATCCGAAGCAGGCTCCAGGCTCTGAGCTGTCAGCATAGAGCCCGATGCGGGGCTCGAACTCACGAACCCTGAGGTCACAACCTGAACTGAAGTCGGATGCTTAACTGAGTGAGCCACCCAGGTGCCCCTATGTGTGTGTGTGTGTGTGTGTGTGTTTTTTCAATATTTATTTTTGAGAGAGACAGAGTGTGAGCAGGGGAGGGGCAGAGAGCTAGGGAGACACAGAATCCGAAGCAGGCTCCAGGCTCTGAGCTGTCAGCGCAGAGCCCAACGCGGGGCTGGAACCTACAAACTGCGAGATCATGACCTGAGCCGAAGTCAGACGCTTAACCCACTGAGCCATCCAGGCGCCCCTAAGTGTGTTTGTTTAAAACAAAAATTGTCCTAGTACTTTGTGATCAAATACATCCCATGTGATGAGGGCTAGTTTCAGAAATCTCAAAATACAGAAATTCAAACTCGCCTAACAGAAAAATGAGAGGATTGGGACATTGTCCTGATTATCCTTTACCTGTATCTCCCCCTTCAGAGCCCTTCTGCCTGCCCTCTGCCTCCCGGAGGTTCTGTGCCTCCAGGAGGCTGACCCCTTCACCTGCAACACCTAGACTCACTTACCCTCCAGGGAGAGGCACCATAAGGAGGAAAGGTCATCTTCCTGTTGCCCATGACCAGCACTTTCCAGCAAATGCTATGTCCTTTGTGACTACAGCTCCTGCCGGTGGACCCTCCTCTACCTCCAGCTCACGCTGGGTTCCAAGGAACACCATGTCTTCCCCAAGCCCCTCCAGGCCCCTGGGCGATACCAGCTTCCTGCTGTCCGTGTTCCCGTCACCCCCTGTTGGCTCCTCTGTTCCTGCCCACTATTCCTCGAACAGTCCCTTTCTCTAATCCTCTATGATTGAACTAATCTTCAAGTGGAATTTTGTTTCCTGTAGGGACCCTGACAGATTGAGAAATGAGTTTGCGTGAAAGCAAAACATTTACTGCCATTTGTGAGCACGTGGTGCATTTCCAAGTCATTCTACTTTTGAAATGTCCCCTTGGCCAGTCTTTCCACCCACTGTCACACTGCCTAAAGCAAGGTACGAGGTGAGGCTGTGGTCCGCGGGGCGCTCGGTGCATCTCTGAGCAAGGACCTTGGGGAGACCAGCCCGGCCCCTCCCCGGTCTCCTGATGCCACCAACCTCCTCCCCCCCTTCTGAGTGTAAGACCTCCCGAAGGACCGTGCAGGACTTTGGGGGACTCCGTGAAGCATCCTCATCAGGGACTGAGAGAGGGCAGGGGTGAGTGGCAATGAAGGTGTCCAGCAGAAGAGAGGGAGAGTGGGAAATGAGAGGGGCTGGCGGGCGGGCAAAGCCAAGCCAGCTGAGATGGGTCCCCGACATGTACCTCCAGCCCCCAGCACCTCCTCCACGCTGCCCCTTCTACGGTAACTGTCACCACAGGAGGGAGGGCTCCTGTTCCGAGGCCACCGCCTCCAGCCTGGGTCTGCCGTCAAAGAGGGCGGCTCAGAGGTTTCTCACGTTTCTTTTAAATGTCTTATTTATTCTGGGGGGTGCCTGGGCGGCTCAGTCGGTTGAGCATCCGACTTCCAACTCAGGTCATGATCTCGAGGTTCCTGGGTTCGAGCCCCGCGTCGGGCTCTGGGCCGACAGCTTGGAGCCGGCAGCCTGTTTCGGATTCTGTGTCTCCCTCTCGCTCTCCCCCTCCCCTGCTCGTGCTCTGTCCCTCTCTCGTCTCTCAAAAATCAACACATTTAAAAAGACAAAAAAATAAAAAATAAAGAAAGAGATGGCAGGCCTGTAACTCAGAGCCAGAGAGAGCCCTTTCTACCACTCCAGTAGGTCTTATTTTCCATTCCCATTGGTATCTTCTTACCCATTCAGAACCATTTCTAAATCGTGTATTCGTATCTGAGGATGGAAAGCGGGTGGGTGGGTCCTGGAGCCCGGGCGGCCAACGTGCCAAGCCTCTCTTGATTACTCGCAGCCAGCCTCACCCGGAGAACCAGGCAACGAAGACTTCCCTCATTAGCCACTGATGAGACGAGCTAGTCCGCTGGATGGACTGAGTCTGAACTATCAGGGCTGGGTGTGCAGACTTCATACTCCCGACACAGAATGCAAAGGCACAAGGCATCAGGGTTAATAAACAGCTTTATTTGCCTTCGACAGCATCCATTTCCTTACATTCTCCATTAATTTGCCATTAAAGTGCGGGACATTTTCTTAATCACGATAACTTTTATTAAAAGAAATCAGAACTCGTTTCAGGAATGTGGCGGTCATGAAGATAAACATCTCTCCTACGATACACAGAATGGAAGCCCCTCGCGTGGAGCTGGTGGGTTGGCCAATCTGCAAACAGATTGTAATTCCCTCTCACCATGAGCACCAAACTGGCTGGGACCGCCACCCATGGGGGGGGGGGGGGAGAGTGGGGGGGGAGAAGTGATGCTACAGAGGTCGAGAAACACCCACACGCCCTGCCCTGCCCTGCCCTGCCCGCCGGCTCCTCTCGGCCCTCACTGGGTGTCTGCTGTTTGAATAGATCCAATCTTAGGAGAAATGGAGGTCTGACCCTCCCTACTGCCTTCCACCCCACCCCACCCTTACTAACAAAAGCCCCAAAAGTCATTACAATGAAAAAGTGGGTTTCCATTGCCCCAACGCTAACAATGTTCAGTAAAAATGAGGATAATAAACACAGAAGCTTGCTTAGTAAACAGGAGCTCTCAGCGTTCAATGCAAAAAAAAAAAAAAAAAAAAAAACTGAAATCTTAAGGCAAATACTGTTGACTCTGCACATGGGCTGGACGAACTTGGAACTCTTTACCTATCTGTAAAGCGCCGGCCGTGAGCTTAAGGGCGGTTGGCTTTTCAGCGCTTGCTACTGGCAGAGGCCAGAACTTTGCATTATGCTGAGGCTGTCTTTCGGCGTGTTTCTCTTTGCAGTTTATATACAAACACACCCAAGGCTGATGTATTTTTATACATATATGTACACCCACACAGAGACCTGCTACTCCTTCTTGGAAACCACTAGCTCCACCTCGGGAAGCTGGATGCCAACCTTAGTCCCGCTGTCATTGCTAGAAGAAGAGGACAGTCGGGACTTCTTAGAGGCCAGGGACACGCCACTGCCCTGTAACTTGCCTGCCTCGTCATCGCTCCCAGTCACCTCATAATGGCCTTTGCTCTTTGACCCCAATCCACCGAAGGTACCAAATTTCAGCTTTCCGTGTTTCCCTTTGACTTTCCCGCCTTCCAGTGACACTTCCCCACCTTCAAACTCCAAAGTCCCCGTCGGGGTGGAAGGCGCAGACAGCTCCCTTTCGTCACTGAAGGAATTTGAGCGGTGGCGCGGCTTCTTGCTTTTAAACAAAGAGAATTTGCCTTTGGGCGACGATGTTTCCGCCTCTGCTTCTCCTTCCAGAGAACCGAGGCTGGCCTTGGAGCTCTTCAGGTCGCCTTTGGACCCTGAAATGGATGCTTCTGGTGAGCCAGTGACACCACCTTTCCCTTTAGGTTTGGAAAAATTGAACTTGGGCATTTTGATTTTGGACTTTTTAAGTTTTACATCGGACTCTTCCCACTCGCCCTCTCCGGCACCAGCCTGGACAGTGGCCTCCACTTTCGGGAAGTTAATATCCACCCCCACTTCTCTGCCAACCAGCTCCCGGCCAGAGAAGGTGAATTTGGGGATCTTCATTTTGGGGAATGTTACTTTTCCAGATCTGCTTTCCAAGTGGCCTGGAGACCCAGACGCACTCAGCCCAGGACCCTGGAGTCCTTCTACCTTTGGTCCTGAGAAATGAAGTCCCCCGGCAAGCTTAGGCACATCCACGTTGAGAGCGGAGGAGGCCTGGGGTCCTTTCCACTCACCCCCAGAACCTTTGACACTCACATGCCCTTCTCCCAGACTGACAGCCGGGGCGCTGACAGCCCCTGATGCATCCACACCTCCTTTGATTTTCGGGCCCTTCAAGCTGACACCGAAATCTGCCTCAGGAGATGCCATATTAAATGAAGGCCCCTTCACGCTAATGTCAGGAACAGCACCCTGGAAACCTATTCCCGAACCTTTCAGATCGCCTTTGATTTCGGGACCAGAAATGTGCCCCGTTGGCAGTTTCACATTCACACCTGACTGCTCCACATCACATCCAGAGGCCTTAACCCCAGGCATCTGGAGGTTTCCTTCGAGGCCCTGCACGCTGATGCCCGGAAGGCCTCCTCCAACAGCGGGGCCTTTCACCTCGCCAGCGGCCCCGAGGCTCCCTTTTATTTTTGGTCCTTCCAAGTTCAAGGCCATGTCTGGTGCTGAGATTTGAGGGCCAGAGATCTGAGGCCCTTTCAGGTTCAGGCCTCCGAGGTTCACATCCGCACCTGGCCCCTTTAGTTCTCCGGTCACTTGTGGCCCCTTGACGCTGACGTCCAAGTCGGACCCTGGTGTGGAGATGCCAAACTGGGGCAGCTTCATTTTGGGAAGTTTAATGCCACTTTCAGGTGCCTCCAAGCTGAGATCAGGGGCACCTACTGATACCTTAGGGCATTTGATGTCACCAGAGACAGCCACGTCTCCCTGCAGGCTTGGTCCCTTCAGGGTCACGTCTGGCGCGCCAAGGCCAAGGTTTAGCGCTGTGGCATCAATCCCCGGCATTTTCACACCATCTCCTTCCATCCTCACCTTTCCGCCGACACCTCTGAGGTCAAGCCCCGGGGCATGCACCTTCACGCTGGGAACAGAGGCATCCAGGTCTCCCTTCAAACTTGGTCCTTTCAAATTCAGGTCAAGGTCAGGTCCAGAGACTTTGGGCATAGAGAGGTTCACTGAAGGCAAGTCTACCCTTGGCCCCTTCAGAGACACATCAGTTCCTTCAAGATTAACATCCGGTGCACTCAAGCCTCCTTCAAGAGAAGGCAGCTGGGCGTGGACCTCAGCTCCTCCGCCTTCCATTTTCATACCAGGGACGCCGATCTTGGGCATTGAAAACTTGGGGAACTTGATTTTTGATTCTGGACCTTGCAGATCTATGTCTGGTCCTTCCAGTCCCGCACTGGAGACATCACCCTTTAACTTTGGTCCTTTCAAGTTAACGTTCACATCGGGGGTGGAGACCTGAGGGGCAGAAATGCCGAACGATGGTGCTTTGACTTTAGCATCTGGGCCTTCGATGTTGATGTCGGGTGCATCCAAGTTTGCCTGCACCCTGGGGCCTTTGAAGTCGCCCTCTATTTTGGGGCCGGAAACATCCACACCTGGCACCTTCAACTTCGGAGCCTTCAGCTTGAGGTCAGGACCTTCCACATTAATCCCTGAAGAAATATCCAGATCAGGTGCCTGGATTTCACCCTCTAGTTTGGGGCTAGGGAGGGGGGCCTCTGCTTTAAATTTAGGTGATTTAATGTCAAATTCTACATCGGGAAAGTACATCTTTCCAAACATAGGTTTCTTGGTTTTGGGGGATTTCACATCAACTTTCAGTGTGGCATCTGGCCCCACAACGTTGACATCTACGTCAGGAGTCTTGAGACTGGCGTCAACTTCACCCCCAGGAGCATTCAAATCAAATCCCTGTTTTTTGGCCTTCATTTTAGGACCACTCATGTGAATCTTAGGCATTTTAAACTTGCTTTTCTTGCCCTTGCCACCAACACTGATGTCAGGAGTCTCGACGTTCAGTTCTGCCTCGGGAACAGCCACATCCAAGGAAGCTGGCTTGAGGTCAGCTTTGGGACTTTTTGCCCCAAATCCAAACTTGGGTTTCTTAAATTTGGGAATTTTAATATCTGGCCCCTCAACATTGATATCTGGGCTCTCCATGTGTACATCCAAGCTTGGAGCTTCTAAATCAACTTTGGGCCCTTTGAGGTCCAGTTCACCACCTAACGTGGGACCAGAAACCCCAATTTTGGGTGTCTTGAGATGCAAATCAACATCAGGAACAGTTACTTTAGGGGCAGATATATCCAGCGATGGCATCTTTAAATTTGGGCCGCTAAGCTTGACATCAGGGCCTTCAATATCCACACCTGGACCTTTAAGGTCTACTTCTGGGCCTTTGAAAGTACCTTCAATCTTAGGGACAGACACATCAAAATCTCCTTTGACTTTGGGTCCTTTCAAATCCAAGTCAACATCAGGCATGGAGATTTTGGGAGCTTTGATATTTATCTCTGGCATCTTGAACTTAGGGCCCTTCAGTTTTGCATCTGGACCTTCAACATTCACATCTGGAACATCAATGTCCACCTTGGGTCCAGATATGTCAATGTCAGCCTTGGGCAGGTTCACATCCACTTCTGGGCCCTCGCCTTTGAAGCCTGGCATGCTGAACTTGGGCATTTTCACCTTGGGCATCTTCAGGTGCCAGTCTGGCCCATGCACATCCACATCTGGGACGTCAATGTCCACGTTGGGCCCTTTGATGTCAACTTCCGGGCCCTTGAGGTCACCTTCCACTTTAGGCAAAGACACATCCACATCACCCTTTACCTTGGGACCTTTCAGGTGTAAGTCAATATCAGGCATGGAGATCTTGGGAGCTTTGATGTTCATCTCTGGCATCTTGAACTTAGGGCCCTTCAGTTTTGCATCTGGACCTTCAATATGCACATCTGGAACTTCCACATCCACCTTGGGTCCAGAGACATCAATGTCAGCCTTGGGCAGGTTCACATCCACTTCTGGGCCCTCTCCTTTGAAGCCTGGCATGCTGAACTTGGGCATTTTCACCTTGGGCATCTTCAGGTGCCAGTCTGGCCCGTGAACATCCACATCTGGGACATCAATGTCCACTTTCGGGCCCTTGATGTCAACTTCCGGGCCCTTGAGGTCACCTTCCACTTTGGGCAGAGACACATCCACATCACCCTTTACCTTGGGACCCTTCAGGTTCAGGTCCACTTCAGGCATGGAGATCTTGGGGGCCTTGAGGTGCAGGTCAGGCATTTTAAACTTGGGGCCCTTCAGTTTCCCTTCTGGGCCATGAATGTCAACATCAGGAGTGTCTATGTCTAGATTAGGGCCTTTAACATCCACTTTGGGGCCTTTCAGATCTCCTTCCAGTTTAGGAATGGAAATGTCCAAATCTCCCTTTATCTTCAGTCCTTTCAAGTTCAAATCGATGTCACTCATGGAGATTTGTGGGGTTTTGAAATGGACATCAGGCATCTTAAATTTGGGACCTTTGAGTTTCCCTTCAGGACCTTCAATGTCCACCTCTGGCCCTTTTAGATCACCTTCCACCTTAGGTAATGAAAGATCCACATCCCCCTTTACCTTTGGGCCTTTCAAATTTAAGTCAAAGTCAGGCATGGAGAGCTTGGGGGCTTTAATATGCATATCTGGCATCTTAAATTTGGGCCCCTTCAATTTTCCTTCTGGGCCTTCAATGTTGACATCAGGAGTGTCAATGTCCAATTTGGGGCCCTTTAGGTCTATTTCAGGGCCCTTGAGGTCACCTTCCACTTTGGGCAGAGACACATCTACATCACCCTTCATTTTGGGGCCCTTCAGATTAAAGTCAAGGTCAGGCATGGAGATTTTGGGAGCTTTGATGTTCATCTCTGGCATCTTGAACTTAGGGCCCTTCAGTTTTGCATCTGGACCTTCAATATTCACATCTGGAACATCAATGTCCACCTTGGGTCCAGATATGTCAATGTCAGCCTTGGGCAGGTTCACATCCACTTCTGGGCCCTCGCCTTTGAAGCCTGGCATGCTGAACTTGGGCATTTTCACCTTGGGCATCTTCAGGTGCCAGTCTGGCCCATGCACATCCACATCTGGGACGTCAATGTCCACGTTGGGCCCTTTGATGTCAACTTCCGGGCCCTTGAGGTCACCTTCCACTTTAGGCAAAGACACATCCACATCACCCTTTACCTTGGGGCCTTTCAGGTGTAAGTCAATATCAGGCATGGAGATCTTGGGAGCTTTGATGTTCATCTCTGGCATCTTGAACTTAGGGCCCTTCAGTTTTGCATCTGGACCTTCAATATGCACATCTGGAACTTCCACATCCACCTTGGGTCCAGAGACATCAATGTCCGCCTTGGGCAGGTTCACATCCACTTCTGGGCCCTCTCCTTTGAAGCCTGGCATGCTGAACTTGGGCATTTTCACCTTGGGCATCTTCAGGTGCCAGTCTGGCCCGTGAACATCCACATCTGGGACGTCAATGTCCACTTTCGGGCCCTTGATGTCAACTTCCGGGCCCTTGAGGTCACCTTCCACTTTGGGCAGAGACACATCCACATCACCTTTTACTTTGGGACCCTTCAGGTTCAGGTCCACTTCAGGCATGGAGATCTTGGGGGCCTTGAGGTGCAGGTCAGGCATTTTAAACTTGGGGCCCTTCAGTTTCCCTTCTGGGCCCTCGAGGCTCACATCTGGGGCTTCAATGTCCACCTTGGGGCCAGAGACATCAATGTCAGCCTTGGGCAGGTTCACATCCACTTCTGGGCCTTCGCCTTTGAAGCCTGGCATGCTGAACTTGGGCATTTTCACCTTGGGCATCTTCAGGTGCCAGTCTGGCCCATGAACATCCACATCTGGAACATCAACGTCCACCTTGGGCCCTTTGATGTCAACTTCAGGGCCTTTTAGGTCACCTTCTACCTTAGGCAGGGAAACATCCACATCTCCCTTTACCTTGGGACCTTTCAGGTGCAAATCAAAGTCAGGCATGGAGATCTTGGGGGCTTTGATGTTCATCTCAGGCATCTTGAACTTAGGACCTTTCAACTTTCCCTCTGGTCCCTCAATGTTAACATCAGGGCCTTCAATGTCCACCTTGGGTGCTGATACATCAATGTCAGCCTTGGGCAGGTTCACATCCACTTCTGGGCCCTCGCCTTTGAAGCCTGGCATGCTGATCTTGGGCATTTTTATCTTGGGCATCTTCAGGTGCCAGTCTGGCCCATGAACATCCACATCTGGGACATCAACGTCCACCTTGGGCCCTTTGATGTCAACTTCAGGGCCTTTTAGGTCACCTTCCACCTTAGGCAGGGAAACATCCACATCTCCTTTGACCTTAGGACCTTTCAGGTGCAAATCAAAGTCAGGCATGGAGATCTTGGGGGCTTTGATGTTCATCTCAGGCATCTTGAACTTCGGACCTTTCAACTTTCCCTCTGGTCCCTCAATGTTAACATCAGGGCCTTCGATGTCCACCTTGGGTGCTGATACATCAATGTCGGCCTTGGGCAGGTTCACGTCCACATCTGGGCCCTCTCCTTTGAAGCCTGGCATGCTGATCTTGGGCATTTTTATCTTGGGCATCTTCAGGTGCCAGTCTGGTCCATGAACATCCACATCAGGGGCATCAATGTCCACCTTGGGACCTTTGAGGTCCACTTCAGGGCCTTTCAGATCCCCTTCAAGCTTGGGAAGGGAAACGTCCACATCACCCTTCACCTTGGGGCCCTTCAGGTTTAAATCAATGTCAGGCATGGAAATCTTTGGAGTCTTTAGGTGCATCTCTGGCATCTTGAATTTGGGCCCCTTCAATTTTCCCTCTGGGCCTTCAATGTTAATATCAGGAGTGTCAATGTCCAATTTGGGGCCCTTGATGTCCATCTCAGGGCCCTTTAAGTCACCTTCTACTTTTGGCAAAGACATATCCACATCACCTTTCATTTTGGGGCCCTTTAAGTTCAGATCAAAGTCAGGCATGGAGATTTTGGGAGCTTTGATGTTCATCTCTGGCATCTTGAACTTGGGGCCCTTCAGTTTTGCATCTGGACCTTCAATATTCACATCTGGGGCATCAATGTCCACTTTGGGGCCAGAAATATCAATGTCAGCCTTAGGGAGAGTAACATCCACGTCTGGGCCCTCACCTTTGAAACCTGGCATGCTAAACTTGGGCATTTTCACCTTGGGCATTTTCAGGTGCCAGTCTGGGCCATGCACATCCACGTCAGGGACATCAACGTCCACTTTAGGGCCTCTGATATCGACCTCTGGCCCTTTCAGATCCCCTTCAACTTTGGGCAGAGAAACATCAATATCACCTTTCACCTTGGGGCCCTTCAGGTTTAAATCAATGTCAGGCATGGAGATCTTGGGAGTTTTGATATTCATGTCTGGCATCTTGAGCTTGGGACCTTTTAAGCCTCCTTCTACACCTTCCACATTGATTTCTGGGCCCTCAATGTCCATTCTGGGACCCTCTATGTTGATATCTCCTTTGGGCAGATCCACAGCCATTTCTGGCCCTTCTGCTTTTAAGCCAGGCACACCAAACTTGGGCATTTTCATTTTGGGCATTTTCAAGTTCCAATCTGGACCATGCACATCCACATCGGGTGCATCAAGATGAACTTCTGGGGCCTTAATATCCACTTTGGGTCCTTTCAAGTCACCTTCTAAATTAGGAGCTGTAACATCCAAGTCTCCTTTGACTTTAGGGCCTTTCAGATTTAACTCCACATCAGGCATAGAAACTTTAGGAGATGAAATACTCAGGAAAGGCATTTTGAACTTGGATCCTTTCGCTTTTCCTTGGACCTCAACATCAGGAGCATTAATATCAACTTTTGGACCTGTCACATCAATATCCGGCTTTTTAACTTTGGCATCCACCTCAGGTGTCTGAACTTTGGAGCCCGAAAAATTAAATTTAGGAAGCTTAAAACGTGATTTCTTTGACTTGCCTTCAAGACTGAGCTTAGGACCAGAAATGTCTACTTCTGGACCCTTTACATCCAACTTGGGAGCTTTAATGTCACCTTCTAATTTGGGCCCAGAAACATCAACATCTCCCTTAAGCTTTGGGCCTTTCAAATTCAGGTCAATTTCAGGCATGGAGATCTTAGGCATGTTCACATGCATGTCTGGCATCTTCAGTTTGGGACCTTTTAATTTGCCTTCAGGGCCATGGATGTCAATATCTGGAGCATCTACATCTATCTTTGGGCCCTTGATGTCAAGAGTAGGTCCTTTCAAATCACCTTCTACGTTTGGAAGGGAAACATCCGCCTCTCCTTTCATTTTAGGGCCTTTGAGATTAATGTCCAAATCAGGCATGGAGATCTTGGGAGCTTTGATGTTCATCTCTGGCATCTTGAATTTGGGGCCCTTCAGTTTTGCATCTGGACCTTCAATATTGACATCTGGAACATCAATATCCACCTTGGGTCCAGAGACATCAATGTCCGCCTTGGGCAGGTTCACATCCACTTCTGGGCCCTCGCCTTTGAAGCCTGGCATGCTGATCTTGGGCATTTTTATCTTGGGCATCTTCAGGTGCCAGTCTGGGCCATGCACATCCACATCTGGGACATCAACGTCGACTTTAGGGCCTTTAATATCTACTTCAGGAACTTTAATCTCACCTTCCACTTTTGGTAAAGACACATCCACATCACCCTTCACTTTAGGGCCCTTCAGGTTAAGATCAATGTCAGGCATGGAGATCTTGGGGGCTTTGATGTTCATCTCAGGCATCTTGAACTTGGGACCTTTCAACTTTCCCTCTGGTCCCTCAATGTTAACATCAGGGCCTACAATGTCCACCTTGGGTCCAGCCACATCAACATCAGCCTTGGGCAGGTTCACATCCACTTCTGGGCCCTCGCCTTTGAAGCCTGGCATGCTGAACTTGGGCATTTTCACCTTGGGCATCTTCAGGTGCCAGTCTGGCCCATGAACATCCACATCTGGGACATCAACGTCCACCTTGGGCCCTTTGATGTCAACTTCAGGGCCTTTTAGGTCACCTTCCACCTTAGGCAGGGAAACATCCACATCTCCTTTGACCTTAGGACCTTTCAGGTGCAAATCAAAGTCAGGCATGGAGATCTTGGGGGCTTTGATGTTCATCTCAGGCATCTTGAACTTCGGACCTTTCAACTTTCCCTCTGGTCCCTCAATGTTAACATCAGGGCCTTCGATGTCCACCTTGGGTGCTGATACATCAATGTCGGCCTTGGGCAGGTTCACATCCACATCGGGGCCTTCTCCTTTGAAGCCTGGCATGCTGAACTTGGGCATTTTCACTTTGGGCATCTTCAGGTGCCAGTCTGGTCCATGTACATCCACATCTGGGACATCAACGTCCACCTTGGGGCCTTTGATGTCAACCTCAGGGGCCTTCAGGTCACCTTCCACCTTAGGCAGAGACACATCCACATCTCCCTTTACTTTGGGACCTTTCAGGTGCAAATCAAAGTCAGGCATGGAGATCTTGGGAGCTTTGATGTTCATCTCTGGCATCTTGAACTTGGAGCCCTTCAATTTTGCATCTGGACCTTCGATACTGACATCTGGAACATCAATGTCCACCTTGGGTCCAGAGACATCAATGTCAGCCTTGGGCAGGTTCACATCCACTTCTGGGCCCTCGCCTTTGAAGCCTGGCATGCTGAACTTGGGCATTTTCATCTTGGGCATCTTCAGGTGCCAGTCTGGGCCATGAACATCCACATCTGGGACATCAATGTCCACTTTAGGGCCTTTGAGGTCAACTTCAGGGCCTTTCAGGTCTCCCTCTAACTTAGGACCTGTGACATCCACATCTCCTTTTATTTTCGGACCTGACAGATTAAGGTCAATATCTGGCATAGATATCTTAGGAGTCTTAAAATGCATTTCAGGCATCTTAAACTTTGGACTTTTCCACTTTCCTTCAGGTCCTTCAATATTCACATCAGGGCATTCAACATCCACTTTGGGTCCTGAGACATCAATGTCAGCCTTGGGCAGGTTCACATCCACTTCTGGGCCCTCGCCTTTGAAGCCTGGCATGCTGATCTTGGGCATTTTTATCTTGGGCATCTTCAGGTGCCAGTCTGGCCCGTGAACATCCACATCTGGGACATCAACGTCCACCTTGGGCCCTTTGATGTCAACTTCAGGGCCTTTTAGGTCACCTTCCACCTTAGGCAGGGAAACATCCACATCTCCTTTGACCTTAGGACCTTTCAGGTGCAAATCAAAGTCAGGCATGGAGATCTTGGGGGCTTTGATGTTCATCTCAGGCATCTTGAACTTCGGACCTTTCAACTTTCCCTCTGGTCCCTCAATGTTAACATCAGGGCCTTCGATGTCCACCTTGGGTGCTGACACATCAATGTCGGCCTTGGGCAGGTTCACGTCCACATCTGGGCCCTCTCCTTTGAAGCCTGGCATGCTGAACTTGGGCATTTTCATCTTGGGCATCTTCAGGTGCCAGTCTGGGCTTTGAATATCCACATCTGGGGCATCAATGTCCACTTTGGGGCCCTTTAGGTCACCTTCCACCTTAGGCAGGGAAACATCCACATCTCCTTTGACCTTAGGACCTTTCAAGTGTAAATCTACGTCTGGCATCGAGATCTTGGGAGCTTTGATGTTCATTTCTGGCATTTTAAATTTAGGCCCTTTGATCTTTCCCTCTGGACTCTCAATGCTCATATCTGGGACTTCAATGTCAACCTTGGGTCCTGAGACATCAATGTCAGCCTTGGGAAGATTCACATCTACTTCTGGGCCCTCTGTTTTAAAACCAGGCATGCTGAACTTGGGCATTTTCATTTTGGGCATCTTCAGGTGCCAGTCTGGGCCATGAACATCAGGAGCATTTATGTCTACTTTGGGGCCCTTGATGTTCACATCCGGTACTTTAATTTTACCTTCTACCTCAGGCACAGACACATCAACATCCCCCTTGACTTTGGGTCCTTTCAAATTTAAGTCCACATCAGGCATAGAAATATTTGGGGCTTTGAAATGCATGTCAGGCATCTTGAACTTGGGACCTTTCAATTTGCCCTCTGGTCCTTCAATGTCAATATCTGGTCCACTGATGTCACCTTTGAGATCTGGCCCTTTGAGGTCACCTTCCAATTTCGGAACATCAACATCCACGTCTCCCTTTATCTTGGGACTTTTTAAGTGTAAATCGACGTCTGGCATGGAGATTTTGGGAGCTTTAAAGTGCATGTCTGGCATCTTAAATTTAGGACTTTTCCATTTTCCATCTGGACCTTCCACAGCTACGTCTGGCATGTCAACATCCAATTTGGGGCCCTTCACATCCAGTTCTGGACCCTTTAACTCTCCCTCCAGCTTTGGGGCCGAAACATCAAAGTCTCCTTTGACTTTAGGCCCTTTTAAGTTGAAATCAACATCAGGCATGGAGATCTTAGGGGCATGAAAGTGCATTTCAGGCATCTTGAACTTAGGGCCTTTCAGCTTCCCTTCTGGACCTTCAAGGCTCACATCCGGGGCTTCAATGTCCACCTTGGGTCCAGAGACATCAATGTCAGCCTTGGGCAGGTTCACATCCACTTCTGGGCCCTCGCCTTTGAAGCCAGGCATGCTGAACTTGGGCATTTTCATCTTGGGCATCTTCAGGTGCCACTCCGGGCCATGAACATCCACATCTGGGGCATCAATGTCCACTTTGGGGCCTTTGATGTCCACATCTGGCACTTTCATTTCACCTTCTATCTTGGGCACAGACACATCCACATCCCCTTTCACTTTGGGGCCTTTTAAGTGTAAATCCACATCAGGCATGGAGAGCTTGGGGGTCTTGAAGTGCATGTCTGGCATCTTAAACTTAGGGCCTTTCAACTTTGCATCAGGACATTCCAGGTCAACATCAGGCATCTCCACATCCACAGTGGGGCCTTTCAAATCTCCTTCCAATTTTGGCACAGATACATCCACATCGCCCTTCAGTTTTGGCCCCTTAAGATTCAAGTTCACATCAGGCATGGAGATCTTGGGAGCCTTGAAGTGCATCTCAGGCATCTTAAACTTGGGGCCCTTCAGCTTCCCTTCTGGGCCCTCAAGGCTCACATCTGGGGCTTCAATGTCCACCTTGGGGCCAGAGACGTCAATGTCAGCCTTAGGCAGGTTCACATCCACTTCTGGGCCCTCGCCTTTGAAGCCAGGCACGCTAAATTTGGGCATTTTCATCTTGGGCATTTTCAAGTTCCAGTCTGGGCCATGAACATCCACATCTGGGACATCAATGTCCACTTTGGGGCCTTTGATGTCCACATCTGGCACTTTCATTTCACCTTCTATCTTGGGCACAGATACATCCACATCCCCTTTCACTTTGGGACCTTTCAAGTGTAAGTCCACATCAGGCATGGAGAGCTTGGGAGCCTTGAAGTGCATCTCGGGCATCTTAAACTTAAGGCCTTTCAACTTTGCATCAGGACATTCCAGGTCAACATCGGGCATCTCCACATCCACACCAGGACCTTTGATATCAACTTGTGGACCTCTGAGATCACCTTCTAGTTCAGGCACGGAAGCATCTATTTCTCCTTTCACTTTGGGTCCCTTCAAATTCAAGTCCACATCTGGCATGGATATCTTAGGAGCTTTGATATTCAACTTAGGCATCTTAAATTTAGAGCCCTTTAATTTTCCTTCTGGTCCTTCAATATCCAAATCAGGAGCATCAATGTCCACTTTGGGGCCAGACACATTAATGTCAGCCTTGGGCAGGTTCACATCCACTTCTGGGCCCTCACCCTTGAAGCCAGGCATGCTGAACTTGGGCATTTTCACCTTGGGCATCTTCAGGTGCCAGTCTGGGCCATGAACATCCACATCTGGGACATCGACGTCCACTTTGGGGCCTTTGATGTCCACATCTGGCACTTTCATTTCACCTTCTATCTTGGGCACAGACACATCCACATCCCCTTTCACTTTGGGACCTTTCAAGTGTAAGTCCACATCAGGCATGGAGAGCTTGGGGGTCTTGAAGTGCATCTCAGGCATCTTAAACTTAGGGCCCTTCAGCTTTCCTTCTGGACCTTCAATGTCAATATCACCAACATCCACATCCATCTTCGGGGCCTTCATGTCAACTTCAGGACCTTTCAAGTCTCCTTCCACTTTGGGAAGGGAAACATCGACATCCGTTTTCAGTTTAGGGGCTTTCAGATTAAGTCCAACATCAGGCATAGAGATTTTGTGTGTCTGTATATTCATGCTTGGCATCTTAAACTTGGGACCCTTTAGTTTCCCCTCTGGACCTTCAATATTCACATCTGGAACATCAATGTCCACCTTGGGTCCAGAGACATCAATGTCAGCCTTGGGCAGGTTCACATCCACTTCTGGGCCCTCGCCTTTGAAGCCTGGCATGCTGAACTTGGGCATTTTCACCTTGGGCATCTTCAGGTGCCAGTCTGGGCCATGAACCCCCACATCTGGTGCATTAATGTCCACTTTGGGCCCTTTGATGTCAACATCAGGAGCTCTTATCTCTCCTTCTACCTTTGGAGTTGTAACATCATAATCTCCTTTCATTTTAGGACCTTTCAAATGCAAACCAACATCTGGCATGGATATCTTCTGAGGCTTTATATTCATTTCTGGCATCTTAAATTTAAGACCTTTTACTTTTGCATCTGGACCATCAATATTCACATCTGGAACTTCAACATCCACTTTGGGTCCTGAGACATCAATGTCAGCCTTGGGCAGGTTCACATCCACTTCTGGGCCCTCTCCTTTGAAACCTGGCATGCTGATCTTGGGCATTTTTATCTTGGGCATCTTCAGGTGCCAGTCTGGCCCATGAACATCCACATCTGGAGCACTGATGTCAACTTTGGGCCCTTTAATGTCAACATCTGGCACTTTTATTTCACCTTCTACATCAGGCACAGACACGTCCACATCTCCCTTCAGTTTTGGCCCCTTAAGATTCAAGTTCACATCAGGCATGGACATCTTGGGAGCCTTGAAGTGCATCTCAGGCATCTTAAACTTGGGGCCCTTCAGTTTCCCTTCTGGGCCCTCAAGGCTCACATCTGGGGCTTCAATGTCCACCTTGGGGCCAGAGACATCAATGTCAGCCTTGGGCAGGTTCACATCCACTTCTGGGCCCTCGCCTTTGAAGCCAGGCACGCTAAATTTGGGCATTTTCATCTTGGGCATTTTCAAGTTCCAGTCTGGGCCATGAACATCCACATCTGGGACATCAATGTCCACTTTGGGGCCTTTGATGTCCACATCTGGCACTTTCATTTCACCTTCTATCTTGGGCACAGACACATCCACATCCCCTTTCACTTTGGGACCTTTCAGGTGTAAGTCCACATCAGGCATGGAGAGCTTGGGAGCCTTGAAGTGCATCTCAGGCATCTTAAACTTAGGGCCTTTCAGCTTCCCTTCTGGACCTTCAAGGCTCACGTCCGGGGCTTCAATGTCCACCTTGGGTCCAGAGATGTCAATGTCAGCCTTGGGCAGGTTCACATCCACTTCTGGGCCCTCCCCTTTGAGGCTGGGCATGCTGAACTTGGGCATTTTCATCTTGGGCATTTTCAGGCTCCAGTCTGCACCCTGGACTTCCACATCTGGTGCTTTAATGTCTACCTTAGGTCCTTTGATGTCCACATCTGGAACTTTCATTTCACCTTCTATTTTTGGTGCAGACATATCTAGATTTCCTTTCATTTTGGGTCCTTTAAGATCCAAGTCAACATCTGGCAGAGTCATCTTAGGAGCTTTGAAGTGCATCTCAGGCATCTTAAACTTTGGACCTTTCAACTTTCCTTCTGGTCCTTCAAGGCTCAAGTCTGGAGCACTAATATCTATCTTGGGTGCCGAAATGTCCACATCAGCCTTTGGCAGGTTCACATCCACTTCTGGGCCCTCCCCTTTGAGGCTGGGCATGGTAAATTTGGGCATTTTCATCTTGGGCATCTTTAGGTTCCATTCAGGACTATGAACGTCAACATCGGGGGCACTGACGTCTACTTTTGGCCCTTTGAGTTCCCCTTCCAGCTTTGGCACTGTAACATCATATTCTCCTTTTACCCTGGGACCTTTCATATGCAAATCTACATCAGGCATAGAGATCTTTGGGGCCTTAATATTCATTTCAGGCATCTTAAACTTGGGACCCTTCAGCTTTCCTTCGGGTCCTTCAATATTCACATCTGGAACTTCAATGTCCACTGTGGGTCCTGAGATGTCAACGTCTGTCTTGGGCAGGTTCACGTCCACTTCTGGGCCCTCTGCTTTGAAGCCAGGCATGCTGAACTTGGGCATTTTCATTTTGGGCATCTTCAGGTGCCAGTCTGGGCCGTGAGCATCAACATCTGGAGCATCAATATCCACTTTGGCACTTTTAAGTTCAACATCAGGAACTTTGATCTCACCTTCAACTTTTGGCACTGTGACATCGTATTCTCCTTTTACCTTAGGGCCTTTCAGATGTAAGTCCACATCTGGCATGGAGATCTTCGGGGCTTTGATATTCATCTCGGGCATCTTGAACTTAGGTCCCTTCAATTTCCCGTCTGGTCCCTCAATGCTCACATCTGGACCACTAACATCCACCTTGTGCCCAGAAATGTCCACATCAGCCTTGGGAAGATTCACATCCACTTCTGGGCCCTCCGCTTTGAGCCCTGGAACACTGAATTTGGGCATTTTCATCTTGGGCATCTTCACATGCCAGTCTGGGCCATGAACATCCACATCCGGGGCATCAATGTCCATTTTGGGGCCTTTCAGTTCTCCTTCAAGTTTTGGGGATGTTACATCATATTCTCCTTTTGCCTTTGGGCCTTTAACATGTAAATCTACATCAGGCATGGAGATCTTTGGTGTCTTGACACTGACTTCAGGCAGCTTAATATCAGGGCCTTTAAGTTTGCCTCCCGGGCCCCCTACGTTGACATTTGGGGCCTCCACGTTGACCTTGGGCCCTGAAATACTGACATCTCCTTTGGGTAGTTTCACATCTACATCTGGGCCTTCCCCTCCAACTCCTGGAGCGTTGAACTTGGGCACTTTCAGGTTCCATTCTGGGCCATGCACTTCCACATCTGGGGCCCTGACGTCCACTTTGGGTCCTTTGATGTCAACTTGAGGGACTTTGACTTTCCCTTCTACTCTTGGGAGTACAACATCCACACCCCCTTTCACTTTAGGGGCAGTCACATTTAAGTCTACGTCTGCCATAGAGATCCCATAGGTGCCTGTTTTCCCAGAAGGACTACTAAGCTTGGGTCCTGTCAAAGTCCCCTCAAGGCTAGGTGTCTCTATGTCCACTTTGGCGCCTTTCACTGCCACTTGAGGGCCCTTAACATCACCGTGCACCCCAGGCGCAGAAACCTTAATATCTCCTTTCAGTTTAGGAGACCCAAGGCTCAGATCCACATCCTGCATGGAGATTTTAGGTTTTTGAATAATCATTTCAGGAGTCTTGACTTTCGTACCCTTCACCTTCCCTTCCAGCCCCCCGGCAGCAACTTCAGGCAGACTGACGTTCCCAGAGACCCCAGGAAGAGTCACTGCACCTGTCACATCAATGCCAGCTCCCTCTCCCTTAGAACCTAATACAGAGAATTTGGGAACTTTCATCTTGGGCATATTCAGTTTGCCCCCAGGCCCGTGAAGATCAACGTCAGGGGCTTGAACTTCCACATTGGAGCCAGTGATGGTGCCCTCAATCTTGGGCACAGAGACATCCACCCCGATGCTCCCCTGTGACTTGGCACCTTTCAGGCCTAGACCAGTCTCAAGTGATGGCCCAGTGATTTGGGGGCCTTTCAGCTTCCCCTCAAGCCCCTCAATACTGGCAGAAGGAGCACTGACATCGAGCTGAGGGGTCTGGATGCTCCCACCAATGGTCAGGCCTGGCTTGCCTCCCTTGTGCCCCGCAGAGAATTCAGGTGCAGAAACACTCAACTCTGCCACTGGCACCTGGCCCTCAGGCCCCGTTGGGACACCAAATTTTGGCACTTTCAGAGTGGGAATTTTAATTTTCCCATTACTGCCACTCGCAAGAGATGGGTCCTGCACCTCTACTGCCCCACCCCCAAGAGAAGACGAAATGTCCACTCCTGGAACTTGGGCCCCTCCTTTGCCACCCAAGTCCAAGCCCTTCGCACTGACGCTGACGCCTGGGCTTCCCACCTTTATCCCAGGCATGGTGACCTGGAGCTTTGAGGGGCCAGCACCTTGGAGCTCTGGTACCGAAGCGGAAACGGACCCCGCTCGGATGTCCGCGACGGAGCCTGTGGTCGGAGACACTGCCCCCGAGCCCGAGGGCAGTCTGATCACTGTCTTGCCAGGGTGGGTGTCCACATCCACAGTGGAGATTTCAGTCAGTTCGTGCCGTGGAATCTTGATCTTGAACTCAGGGCTGCTGATGTCGATGTCCTTGGCACCTTCACGGCCTGTCACGTCGACAGTGTAGGCCGTGACCCTTCTAGTCACTGTGATGGTGCGGCTCTGGGTCTCCCCGGGATCCCCTTCTACGCCATCCTCCGACTTCAGCCGAGGCTTGATCTTCGTGGTGTAGATGCGCCGGTACTCCTCATCATCCCCGCTCTGCAGAAAGACACGCCCGGCAGAGGTTGAAGCAGGGTCTGCCCGAGTCACAGACGCCCGGCCACAGCCCAGCCGACAACATGGCTGCCTGTTTCCCAAAGAAGCTGGGACCAGAACGGAGACCCACGGAGCCTCCTGGGGCAGAGCAAAGGGGGCTGAAGAAAGGGGCTGACGGCCACCTCACAGGAGGAAAACAAATTATTCGGGGAAACTCCGGGAAGCAAAAGCCACGGGGAGAGGAGCGGGGTAGACGGCTGCGTTGTGTGGATGGAGGACTTACAATCCATTCTAGATTCAGATGGGTCTGTCAAGGGCCGGGGATGCCTCCTGGGTGACCATCTCCGTGTGGACTTCACCCTTTAGGCTCCCGACTCTCGACTCACTCTGGCTTACTTAATCCTCTCGACTCACTGGCTTACTTAATCAGCAGGGGGAATTCTCTCAGGGACCTCTCAAGAAAGCGTTTGTTGAGACTCAGTGTGCTGGGGTTAACACTGTCACTTCGAGGACCCATTACGTGTTAAATAAAGAAGCCGGCAGAAGGAGCAAAGAAACGTCCCTCAGGCACTTTGCCGCCCAGCCTCTGACTCACAGACGAGTCCAGGCCTCTGGAAGTTGAAAACTGCTGCCTGTGAGGCACCTGTGAGGCTATTTCGAAGATTCTTACAGAACAGCTGACCTTCCTCCTGGCATCTGGGACCAGACAGCGTGAGTGGGTTCCCACGCTGTGGGGCTCTGAAGAGTCTGACGGGAGACTTTCGGGGCAACATCAGCCACACACCAGACACAAACAGGAACACACAGACTGGCTCATCAGAGAACGCACAAGAGAGAAAGTAGGGGAAGTCACCACAAGAGAGGTCTGGCAGGCAGGCACAAGGCTCAGGAAGTGGCCAGCAGGTCGGCATGGCCAGGGGGAACTCGGGGCGCAGAAAAGCCGCCGAGGCACTCACCAGAACCACCTCGGAGCTTCGGGAGCTGAAGACTTCGTGGGTCCAGGTCTGGCCAGGCTCAGGGGAGCGGTCGCCCTTGCGGTGAAGCTTCAGGCCCACGGTGTGGTGCCCCATGGTGTTCAGCAGCTGGGTCACCTCGCCTGATTGCAGGTTGTCAAAGTAGATGGTGGCACCCACAATCTGGTCCCCTGAGCAGGGAGGAGCGAGAAGCTGGTGAGACCCCCACCCAGGGTCTCAGGGAAACAGCACACAACCACCACGCCCTGGGCCCTCGAACTGACTTAATTTAACGCATGTCCGACCACCATAATACACGTTGCACAGATGAAGAAACTGAGGCTTAGGGAGGCCAACTGATTTGTCCGAAGTGAGAGAGCTCGTGAGCAGTGGGGTGAGGACCAGGGACTACGTCTCCACCGCCCTACGTCACCGCCTGCCCCAGTGGGGGCAGAGGAGGGCAGGGCTCGGGTACCGACCACCCTGATGCCACCGGGACGGTGCCCTTCCGTCCGCCACCCTCCTCCACCCCACTCCAGCACCCAGCCCGCACCCTGAGGTGACTCACCCTCCTTGACCACCCCAGTGCGGGCCGCAGGGGAGTTCTGCATCACCTCCTGCACAAAGACGCCGTCGTCCCTCTGGGCAATGGTCAGCCCATGGGAGCCGCTGCCCTGCCAGTTGGGCAGCAACAGCTCCCGGGTCGTCTCCTCCTCCTTCTCCATCTGGGGTGAGGTAAGGAAACGGGGCTCAGGACAAGTGGGGGCTCAGGGGGTATGAGGAGATGAGAAAGCCAAAGATCTCTGGTGCTGGGAGCTCCCAGGGAGTGAAGCAGCGTCTCCGAGGGGCCCGTGTCCACTGTGGAATGTTCCCAAGGCACCGCAGAGGATACGGAAAGTGCACACTGGTGGCAACCGACTTCGGAGGTAGCCAGCCCCTCATCCCTTCCACCCAGGGCCCTGCCTCCCATGCCACACAGGGTCCCTCCCCTCCCCTGCCCATCCCCTCCATCACACCCTCCCTCCCACGGACCTTTTGCAGGACTCAGTTCAGGAGCGGATGCCTTGCCAGGAGCCCGCCCCTCCTTCCTGTCTTCTCAGTCTCTCGTCGTCGGGAATCTCGGTCACAGGGCCTAGGGAAAAGCGGACAAGGACACTCGCCCTCAACAACTGGCTTGCTCGGCACCCCGACCGTAAGAGATGGTGGAGTGTTCTGCTCTCTGGGCCAGACCAAAACCTTAACCTTCCCCACTGTCATCATTCCATTCCTACGTGGCTCTCCAGCCTGGGATCACAGAGAGGGGGATTAGGGGAGGCCAGACTTAGCTATCAACCCTGGCTCTGCATCCCTGTGTGTGTGACCCTGGCCAAGTCACTCAACTTCCCTGAACATCCATTTCCTCATCTGTGAAAATGGAGACGATATAGGATCTCCCGGAGGGCTGGAGGAGAGAGAGCGCGTGTGTGAAAAGTTCTGGTGCACACGAGCTCCACGATACACACCGTCCTCGGTGGGTTCTTTAGAACAGCTCCAGGAGGGAAATGTTACCGTCCCCATTTTATAGACGGAGAGACTGAGATTGCGGGGGGGAGGGGGGAGGGCAGCGCGCCCGGAGTCCACAGCGAGAGCACCACTCTGCTCGGGCTCTGAGTCCGCAGCTCTCTCCCCCGACACCGCATCGGGTCTGCAGCGGTCACCCCTTCTCGGGGCCTCCAGCACTGGGGGCCAGTTGCGGCCCTGAAAACAGGAACAGTGGTGCCCTCCTTCCCCTGTGACAGTGACACTGGCTCACCCGGTCTAACCCAGTCCTTAGGACCAGGGGAACCCTCACCAGCTGGGAGTTCCAGGCACAGCAGCTGAGAAAAAAGAAGCCCCAAACCCCCCTGGAGCCAGCCCACGCCCGAGAGGCCTGAATACAGCTAAGCCACCTCGGGGACACGGTGAGTCAGGGCTCAACTGGTTGCCCACACCGGGCGCTGAGCCAGGGCCCCATAGATGCGGGCACTCAGGAGCAAAGATGCCCTCTGGCCACAGGATGAGCTGTCAGCTGCAGAGGTGCCCTGGGAAGACACGAGGCAGGCCTCTGGATACAGCCATGGCCCACAGCCACCCACACAGAATGGTGGTGGCAGCGTCACCCCGAAGCATGGTCTGTGAAACCAAGTTGGGGATGCTAAAAACCACTCAGAGCCTCACCCAAAGCCCCACCCTGAAGCTGTTTACATTCAGGAATTAGTCAACCAGCCGATAAATACACGCATACTGATAGCGTCTTGTAAGTGGAACACTGTACCAGACACGGCAGAGAAGACCAGCAAGGGACGGACAGCAGAGCCCCGCGCTCCACGCCGCATTAGATGGTTACCCAACTTCCCTCGCAGCTCCTCGTCACGTTCACTGAATGCGCTCCGTGTGCCAGATGGGGAGATTTAAAAGACTCAGTTCCTGTCCCGGATATAAATTATGAGCAAGGTGCTCTGGGTGTGACCCATTTAGCCTCAGAACGTTCCAGAAGGTTTATGAGCCTTCTCGGGGATTGGGGGATGAAATATAAAAGGAAAGAAAGGGGCAAAGCGAACCTCTAATTTGCCAGCTTTCTTTTTTTTTTAATATTTATTTTTGAGAGAGAGAGAGACAGAGACAGAGACAGAGCGTGAGTGGGGGAGGCGCAGAGAGAGAGGAAGAGACAGAATCGGAAGCAGGCTCCAGGCTCCGAGCTGTCAGCACAGAGCCCGACGCGGGGCTCAAACTCACGAACCGTGAGATCATGACCTGAGCCGAAGTCGGATGCCCGGCCGACTGAGCCACCCAGGCGCCCCTTTACCAGCTTTCTTGAAAGTGTTAAGAGTTTGCCTCTGAGGACGGGATTGTGTCTCTTGGAAACTCCTGGGCACTTAGCAGTTGTGGTGTCAGGCAGATCACAGCACGGGGGGGGGGGGGGGGTAGACAACCACAGAGACCCCAGTCCTCCACCCCCTGAACTCATACAGGCAGTATTTACGACACGGGTGCCGCCTAGGAGGCGAGCAGAGCCACTGACAGTGAGTGGCCTGTGGGCACAGGTGTGAGCTGGGGAATCACCATCCCTCCGGAGGAGCAGAAATGCCAAACAGAGGAGCCACCACAGGAAGTCACGCGGAACAGCGAAGCTGCGACTTAAAGGTGCCTTTGCCCAGCGGCCAGCCCCAGGAAGCCAGCCCTGCAGACAGGGAGCCAGGCAGGGCAGGGATGGGAAAGGCTTCCAGCCTGAGGGCTTCTCTGACCTCTGAAGCCACCAACCACCTTAGCACCCCGTTCTTCCTCCTCGAGCAGGGCCCCTTTTCTCTGCCCAGCATCCTGATCCTGAGCCAGCAGCCAGCGAAGGGGGGGGGGGGGGGGAACACCAGCCAGCTCACCCTCGCCCACAGCTCAGCCCCACCCTCCCTCCTTCCCCAGTGAGTCACTGGGGCCGAAACAGCTCCAGACATGCAAAGGGTCACGCCTAAAACCAGATAGACAAAGTGCTCCGTTGGCCAGACCCCTGGGTGACAGAGGGGCCGGGGCTCCAGTGGAGACAGGCCAGGTGTCCCCAGAAGCACAGCTCAGAGGCTCAGGAGGGACCGGCTAATGCACCTCAGGCCTGGCGGCTAATGAGGGGAGAGAGCCATCTCGAAGGTGAAGCCTCCACAGCCCGTGAGAACAGGAGCCGCTTGGACCCAGGGCTGTAGGCTGGCCCTGGCAGGGCACCCACTGACTACCCAGGCTCAGGGCTCTCCTTCTGGCACAGCCAGGACCAGCACCCTCCCCTCCCACCTGCCCTGGCCCATTCAGGTGGCTGGACATAGGGATGCTAGTGTGGGATTCGAGACCACGGTGGCAAGGGTCTGTTTTTTGCATTTGAGTCCCTGCTCCCAGTCTCTCCCACACCCCTGGAGCTTGTACCAAGCCCAGATAGATGGTCCCTTCTTTTCCCACACAAGTCAGGCAACGCCAGGCTTCCCCTGGGGCGCTGAGGGCCCTGCCCTGCGGTTACCCAAAGGAGGGTCTTTGGAACTTTGGGAAAGTCTGCACATTCAGCAGAGATTCCTAAGTCTTTGGAGCTGGAAGACATCTGAAAGCCATGCTATCAATATGGTAGCTGCCTTAATTTAAATTATATTTAAATTAATTTAAATTAAGGGGCGCCTGGGTGGCCCAGTCAGTTAAGTGTCCAACTCTCACGGTTTGTGAGATCGAGCATCAGACTCTGTGCTCACAGCTTGGGATTCTCTCTCTCTCTCTCTCTGCTCCTACCCCACACTCTCTCTCCCTCTCTCTCTCCCTCAAAAATAAAAAAATAAACGTTGAAAAAATTAATTTGGGTGCCCGGGTGGCTCCGTCGGTTAAGAGTGCGACTTCGGCTCGGGTCATGATCCCGAGGTTTGTGGGTTCGAGCCCCGCATTGGGCTCTGTGCTGACAGCTCGGAGCCTGGAGCCTGCTTTCAGATTCTATGTCTCCCTCTCTCTCTGTCCCTCCCCTGCTCGTGCTCTGTCTCTCTCTCTCTCTCTCTCAAAATAAATTAACATTAAAAACGTATTTTAACACTATATGCTAATTAATTTCGATGTAAATTTAAAAAGTAACATAAAAATATTTTAATAAAATAAAATAATTAAACTAAATTAAAATTTTAGCTCATTGCTTGCAATAGTCACATTTCAAGAGCTCAACAACCACACAAGGGTCACCACGTTAGACAGGGCAGATGTGGAACACTTCCGGCACCGCCGGAAGTCCTGTGGGACAGCACCGGCTGGTATTTACAGATGGGGAAGGCGAGGTCCAGAGAGGTGAGAACGGGAGAGTGTTGGGGCCCCAGGACCCCCCATCTGCCAGCTCCCTACCCCGAGGCCCACCTGACACTGGCTTACAGTATCCTTCGTGATGGGAGGGACTGGAGTGGAGACCCGCTAAGGCAGTGGACTGCTTGGAAGTCAGAGAGAGATAAGTCTGCTCCATCCGTAAGGCTGCGAGATCAAGGCTGCAGGGACACACACACCATGACGCGGGCCAGAAGCAGCGAGAGAAGAACGAGACTGTCCTGTCAATTCAAAACTGCAAAGAGGATGTGGAGCACCTCTGTGGATTGGGGACAAGACCCTGGCGGATCCAGGTAGCGGACTCCATGCCCAGGGCAGAGGGTCTCTGCAGGGGTGACATCCAGAGGAGCGTCCTTCCCCCACTGCCTTTAGGGAACAGAGCCTCTTCCTCCCAAGAGCCAGCATGAAGTCAGCCGTGGAGGCGGGGGGGGGGGGGGGGGGGGGGGGGGGGGGGGGGGGGGGGGGGGGGAGTCCAGCCTAATCGCTGCTACAGCCAAAAACAGCCTTGCCACCGGCGTCAATGTCAAGATGACAGGAACCATAAGACACACACTCCCCAAGATAGGTCCATGGGCCCCGATGCCTCCATGCACCAAACCTGAAGACAAGTTGCACACCGGAAGGAGCGCAAGTTTGAGTATCTGTCCCCCAAAGGATGGACACCGGCGGTGGCACTCCCGCCCACTGTGGGGAGGACGCTAAGAGCAGTGGACCTTCTAGCCAGCCCAGCGGCATGCGCATTAGCGATCAGATGCACCATACACACAAGGCAGGGAGAGCCATTCCCCAAGCTACGAAGAACAGAACGAAATGACTCACACCCAAGGTAGAGACCTCTACCAGAGGGAAAGTCCCAAACACTGAAAATAGGATGAGGGGGTAGGATATGCGACAAAAAAAGAGACACACCCGGTGGGGGGGGGGGGGGGATCTACGCTCCTAAACACTAAGCAGCCAAGAGGAAGAAAAAGCTCCGCGTAGAGCGAAAACCCCCAACAGAGCAGGGGAAAGAGAATTCTGCAGAGCTCCTGGGGTGTGCCAGGTTCCGTGCTGTGGTTCCACGCCTGGGGTCTCATTCGATCCCAGTCACGGCCCTGTGTGATTAATAATTAATTGTCCTGGTTTTAGAGACGCAGCAACAGGTCCCCAGAGGTAAGATGACTGCCCCAAGGATAAGCTAGAGTTGAGATGCAAGCCTGGGTTTCTAGAACTCTGTGACTCCAAAGCAAACGGTCTTTAGCGAGGCGGAGGGATGGAGGGCACAAAAAAATACACACACAGGATGAGAAACCACAGAGAAAGATGCACGACAGAGATACACAGAAAACAGAGACCTGGGCTGGAGGAGGAGGGCCAGAGAGACGCCCCCAGGAAGATGGAGAGGCCTCTATGCACATCTAGAGGGACATGAGGTGCGAGGGGCATTACCCCCAAGAGAGGGAGGGACTGAGATTACCGGAGGGGACCCAGAGACCCAGGGAGCAGCGGGAGATTCGCCCAGACAGCAGTGACACCTTTCAGGTGGCTTTCAAGGGCCAGAAGCATAGGAGGGAGGGCGAGAGGCCACCAGCCTCCTTTGCCCACACACCGGCCACCTCCTGGCCAACAGCTTGGGGACAGCAAACTCAGATGGGCAGAGACCCAGGCATCCTACAGCCCAGGATCTGAGGGGCCTTTGGGTTCCGGGGCTCGTTGAGGCCATGTCCCCACAAGTCAGCAATCCTGAGCTACACAGATCCAGCCCACCTGTAAACTCTCCCGGGCCCCAGCAAGCAAAGGCCAAGAGAATCGTCCCCTCTGGGGCTTGGGCAGCCTAAGACCCACTCTAGAGAAAGGCACCAGTAAGGCAAGGCAAATATTTCCACTCACTGGGAACAGACACCACAGGCAGACCCTCATCCCAGAGGCACAAGGACAAACAGGGGTGGCATCTCTCCCAGGGCCCAAGCCTCCAAATGAGCCTCCGTGTATGCAGTTGCCACGTATGGAGACACATTCCGAGGAAAACGAGGGCACGCACACAGCGCGTGTGCACACAGACGCTCATCAGCCCTGTTCTCCACCCTTCGCAGCCCTGAGCGGGGCCACAACCCCTGCCTTCACCCTCTCCCAGCAGACACCTGGCCTGGGAAGCCCCAGGCCCTGCCCATCACGGAGGGCACCTACACCTGTTACCCCGGTGCCCGGGAGTCTGTGTCTCCCTCTGCGTGTGTGCCCCTGCCCATCTCCTTGCTCCCTTGCTCTCTGGGCCACTAGCCCAGCCCACGACTCCCACCAAGGAGGAAGTTCCTCCAACCTCATCACTCGAGCCCTCTCCTCCCTGTCAGCCCCTCACCACCATGGGGAGTTTTCTGCACCTCCACGTCCAGGGCATCCCCACTCCTACCCCACCAGCCAGCTGCCCACTGGCTTCTCCCATGACACCTTTCTCCACTTCTCTCCCGGCCATCGGCCATCGGTGCGCTGCTTCCTCCCACCCACCCCCCCAACTCCCCATCGAGCTCCAAGTTCTCACGTTCAGCGGGGAGGGAGATTCCCTCTTCCTCCCCTGACCCAGAGGGACTCTCCTCCTTGTGACGGGCCTGGGGCCAGGAGCACATTATCCAGCCCAAGTGCCCGCACCTGGCCACACAGCCAGGGAAGAGAGAGCCTTTACCCAGGACTGCTGGGACGAAGACACCAACTCCAAGGGTGGCACCCTCCGCGGGGCAGGGGTGGTGAAGAACAGTCCGTCTCCCCCTGGGGGAAGGTTATAGCCGGGAGGGCGCAGAAACTCCCCGACCACAGGCGAGCTCTCCACCCAGCGGTCAGGCCACGCTAGTGCAGGGGCGCAGGGCCAGGCCGGTCGGTTGGCTCTGCAGCCAAAGAGCCGCCCCCCATCCCAGCCAGGACACAAGCCGGGATCAGCTCCAGGCACTTCCCCTTCCCCTAGAACCTCCGCTCTGGCCCCCAGGGACAGGGCAGGATGCCCCTCCCTGACCAGCCATGTGCAGTGCCTCGTCCGGCATCACTCAGCCTTACTCCCAGAGCTATCCTCACTCTCCCGAGGGCCTCTGGATGCAAACTCCAGGGCCCAGAACCTGTCCAGGATGGAGAAACTGACTCCAGTGCTTATCTGCAGCCCCTCCAGCCCCTATGAAACCTCCACTACCCGGGCAGAGTCCCACTGCTGTCCCCTGCCCTAAAAGTCCCACAGGCAAGCAAAGTGACACATCCAGGGCCACCATGCATAGCCAGAGGGCCATCTGCTCACAGTTAGTAACACACACCTCCCCACTATGACATTAGTGGTCACTGGGACTCAAGGCCACAGTGAAACCTCCATGCTTGGGACGCAAGACCTCCAGCTACAACAGCCCAGCAGTCCCACAGGCGGGAAGTGAGGCCAGGGTGAGGAAGAGGGGCTCTCTCAAAACTCCTGTGTGCATACTCATTCCTGCTAAGCCCCACTGTGGCCCATCCACGCAGCCCCCACGCCAGGCATGGAAGAAAGCGACCTTGCTCCGGAAGGCCTGGGAGCCCAGCAGGGATGGGCAGAGACCAGGGACATGCCAGCTCCCCAGGGGGCCTGGATGAAGCCCATGGGGGACAAAGAAACACCAAAAGGCCCTAGACATTGGCCCCCACCCGACTGAAACCAGCACATTCTAAACCCTCCCCAGCAGCCGCCTGCCTTCCTCTCCTCGCGTGCACAGGGCATGCACAGGCTTACCACCTCCAGGGAGAGAAACCTGGGGGCGCTGGGGCGGGGGGGGGGGGGGGGGGGGTGGTAGGGAGAGCCAGCAGTGGGAGGGTTCCCATGAAGAGTAGGATTAGCTCTCCTGGTATGCCTGTCTGTCCCCAGGCGGTTCCCAAGTTCTGAGGAAGGTTAGTGACCACACCCCAGAGCCCCACACACCCCTCCACCCCCACAGCTTTGCCCCAACCTCTCAAACCAGCTGCTCAGGCTCTGGGTAGCATGCTCCACCAGGGCCTGCCAGCCAATTCCGAGCTGAGCCAAGGAATCCAGCCTGGCAATGCCTGGGCACCTCCACCCAGGGCCTCCCTGTTCAGGTGATCCCGGAGACCCCCATACCATTCCCTGCCCTTGTCTGCTGCTGGCCTTCCCCCACCCCCTCCCGTCTCCACGAGTCTCCCATGGTTTACTCTCTCTTGTCCCACCCTGGGCCCTGAACCTGTAGCCTCAGGACCCTGAACCAAGTCCGGCTGGTACGAGTCCTCAGCTCTGTGGGGTTAGCTCTTCAAGGAACTGCCCAGACCAGGACCCTGAGCCATTGCTAAGGGTCTCCATGTCAGCAGCACTAAGCCCCGCACGACTTACGTGGCTCCCTATGTGTCCTTGTTCAACGACCAGTGTCTCTGCATATAATCTCCTAACGACAAGACTTTACAGAGGGGCTGAGAACACCCCCTGATGCCCATTTCGAACCCTGCAGACCCTGTGTCCTCTGCTAGCCCAGTTTTCAAGATCCCAAGTCCTCTCCTACCCCGCCCCACCCCCACCTCCTTCCAACCACAGCTCACAGCTCAGAGCAAGGAAGTGCCCCCTAAGCCTGGGGTGCCCTTCTGCTCCCCACTCTGCACACTCTGCCTACCAAGGGCTGGCCCAACCCATCAATCCCTTTGGGCCAAGTAGAAGGAAGCTTCCCCATTCAGCTTCGGAAAGGAAGTGAGGGCCACACCCAGCTCCAGGGATTTCCCTCCTGGGGGGCAGCGGAGAGAGGAAAATGAAAGCGGACCCTGCTCCCCCGGTTTTGGGGCAGCATAGGTGTGGAGGCCTGAAAATGCCTTCCAAGGCATCTTCAATCTCCTCCTCTTTCCCGCCGCCCCCCCCCTCCCGTGCCTTCACCTGTCACTACAGCCCCACACTGTCACTATGCCTCACAACATCAACCCAGCCCCTACCAGTGCTGGGCAGCGCAAGGAAGGGCAGGTGAACCCTGTCATCGGAGGCTGGATTCTAAAGAAGGAACTGTTTCAAAACCAATTATTGGGAGCCCAGCGCTGTGCTGCGGACACAGAGGTAAATATCTAGTCCTTCTTCCTCCAAAACGCCAGGTCATTCTCCAAGGACCCCACTGCCATGGGATGATCCCACCCTGCCTTTCCACAAATCCACTACACAGAGCAGGGCTCTCAGCGGCCACCGCGCAAACTCCCTCGGGGCACCTCACCACCACCCCTCTGCAGCCACACCCAGTGAAAGGCGAGAGCACACACACCACGCACACAATTCTCCGTGGCCACGTTGTGGGTGCAGGCGCCCAACTAGAGCCCTGAGTTGCCCCCTCTGCCCACTCGGCTCCCCTCCCACGCAAGGGGGGCACAGCCAGGCCTGCTCAGACCCCACGTGTCCCTCGCGGCCAGCTCCGCCCAGGGCTGCGCCCCCACATCCCCGGCCCTGGCACTGCAGGGGGCGCCCAGCCCAGCCAGGGGAGGGCCAGGCCCTCACACACTGCACACCCTCTCCCTGCCTGGGAAAGCCTTACATAACACCGCTCTCCGAACACACCCTAAGCGCTCAGCCTTTCCAACTCCGTGGCAGGACCTCGTCCCCCAACCCTCTCTCCAAGAGCGCACCGCTGGAGTGGAGGGTCCAGAGAGCGCAGCGACGCCCTCCTCCTTACGCGGGGCCCCGCTCCTGCCCCCATCTCCCACACACAGCCCCTTCCCCTCCTCCCCTTTGCCCCTCACCACTCCTCCCCGAGTTCTGGTTTGAATTAGTCAGCGGCTCCAACCACCACATTCCTCAGGCTGCTGGCGCCGAGCCAGGCGCTGGGGCGGGGGCCATCCCGCCCCGACGAGTTTGGGAGTGGGGTGGGGGAGAGCGCACCGCCCCCGAAGGGGAAGGGGCGGGCCCGAGGGCCGGGCCGCCTCCCCGCCCCCCCCCCTCCCCGCCCACCCCAGTGCTGGAATCTCCCTAATTACGCCCCCCACCCCCACTCCCACCCTTCCCGCCGGGGGGCGCGCTGCAAACGTCCAGGCAGCGCCGCCCCGGAGGAGGCAGGGAGTCTTCTGGAGCCGGGAACGCGGAGCGGCCAGACTAGGGCGGGGCAGCTGGAGGGGGGCTGAGAAAGGGAGAGGCCGGTGGTACAGAACTGGGTGGGGCCGGGAGGACTCCGGACGCGAAGTTAGAGGCGGAGGTGTGGGGAGCGGGGAGGGACAGCGGAGGGGGCGCGGGAGCGCGGGGGCTCCGGGAGGGGCCAAGGGGCCGCGGCGGCGACCTCGGAAACTTCTCCAGTAAACACGGAATAGGAGCTACAGCAGTGCGCTGAGCCACCGCCCCAAAGAGAAGGAGGGGATGGGACAGGGGCCCCCGGACCAGGAACAGGGCTCCCTGCCGGGCAGTAGAACTAACAATCAGCCCTCGAGAGAAATAAGGACTGGAGCAAAGCGCGCTTCGGGGCGATTTTCCAACTTTGCCCAACTTGCGCCCCACCTCCGGAGGCGCAGTTCGGCTCCCAGGGCGCGACGCGACGCGACGCGTCGCCTGCCCGCGCGACCCGGGGTTGTCTAGCTTGCTCCACGCCGTTTGAATCCTCGCAGCGCGCCTGGCCCAAGAGGAAGCGCCCCAAACCCTGCAGCCCACCTCCCCTCGCGCGTTCGCGGAGTCCTGTTCCCGCGGCGCCGCGGTGCGCCCCGTGCCCCTACCTGCGCGCTCAGCCCCAGGGCACAGCCATAGCCCGCGCGGGGCCCCAGGTCGCGGTGCTGCGGCTGCTGCAGGCGGCGAGCCCCGGTCGGGGCGGGTCCGGCAGGGCGGGCGGTGCAGTCCCCGCGGCGGAGCTGCTCCGAGTGGCCGGGCCCCCGCGCGCGGAGGCGGCTCTTGTAACTCCGGCTCCGGCGGGCGGGTCTGCCCCGAGCAGTGGGGAGAGGGCGGGGCCGGGCGGGGCCGGACTGGGGCTGGGACTGGCGAGCGGGGGCCGACCCTACAAGGACCCGGGAGCGGGCTGCCGGGGTGGGGGTGGGGGGGCCACTGGGGGTCGCAGGGACGTGGGGGCGCCGCACGTCCGAGGGGCTGCCTTACCCTGCCCCCATCTAGTGCCCCCGGCCCTGGCGCGTGCCTGGATCTACCCCCAACGTATGCAGTGTGTGGTCTCTTCGGCCAGAAACTCCTCGAAGCTCCCCAAGGCTCATCCTCCCAGCTAGAACCGCGAATCAGCTCATTTTGCGGGAGCGGCTGGGGGGCTTGAGTGATTCGGCCGCGACCTCCAGCCTGGCGCGGACCTTTTGAGTTTTCTCTCAGCCCAGGAACCTACACTTCAAATTCCAGGCCCCTGTCTCCTCCTCACTCAGTTCCTGAGCTCCAGGCAGCCGCGCCCATTTCTCGCCTCGCCCCTTTCGGAGGGCCCCCAGCCCCTCCCCCCACAAAGCCGGTCTGAAGACGCTGGCCCCACCCCTGGAGTTAGGGTGCCCACGTGGAGTCACCAGGGCCTCACGCACCACGGTGCTGCTCCGGCCTCTGCAGCGACATGGGAGTCAGGCCGGCAGCCTCCCCCCCCCCCCCCCCCAACGTCTGCAGACTCCTTGCAGGCCGGAGCGCCCGCCTTTCCTCTACCTACCATTTCTTATCCGAGTCCCTCCCCCACCTCCCCACTTGGAAGGACGCTGTTTCCAGATTTACTGCGATTTCCCACAGCCACTTCTAACTCCATGAGATTTTATTAACCGCTTAATGATGGGGTGCAGGGGGGCCTTCTGGCGCTACGCAGTCCCCTTCCACCTCCCATTCTCTTCTCCCCCGACGACTCCTCTTATCCTTCCTCCTAGGCGGCCACCCACTACCCGCATCGAGGAAGCTTTCCTTCCTTCCCGAATGCTGAGGAAGGGAGACCCCAGGCTGGGGGGTCCAGGAGAAGACCTGGCTCCAGGCAGGAGCTCCCTCCCTCCTCGCTGCAAGATCATGAGTGGGCTAGGGCTGAGACCTGCGGTCCTGTCCTCTGAAATGGCAAACATGTTTACAGGCTAAAAATACCCAGCAGCCAACTCTGCTGCCAGCCCTGGGGGCTGTGTCCCAGGTCCAGTTACCAGCACAGGGTACAGGCGGTGGGGGAGGGAAGACATAGCAAAGGAGCCATAGCCGTGCAGACTCATACAATGGACACGGAAAGGTGGAGACACATGTGTAGACATTCAGACAGGCATCGACATGCAAAGACAGACAAAGCAGAGACTTGGGCACTAGCATTCTATGTCTGTGTCTATGTCTACTGTCTCTAACTTGCTCCTGTGTGCAAGAATGTTCTCTCTCTCTCTCTCTCTCTCTCTCTCTCACTCACACACACACACATACACACACGTAGATAGGGACTCAAACCCATGGCAGAGGCAGTCCCACCACACACATCACAAACACAGCCATAGACCCAGGATTTCTAAAGAAGCACCCTCTCCATTTTGTTCTGTACACCTTCCCTAGAACCTGCCTTATTTAAATGTTTGTTTATTCTTGAGAGAGTGTGAGCGGGGGAGGGGCAGAGAGAGGGGGCAGAGGATCAGAATTCAGCTCTGCGCTGACAGCCCGGAGCCCTATGAATGGGGCTGTCGAACTCACAAACCCTGAGATCATGACCTGAGCCAGAGGGAGGCTCAACCGACTGAGCCACCCAGGCGCCCCCCCCCAACCTGCCTTATTAAAAAAGAAAAGGGGGGGTGCCTGCGTGGCTCAGTTGGTAAGCGTCGGACTTCAGCTCAGATCACGATGTCACGGTTTGTGAGTTTGAGCCCCGAATCCTGCATCGGGCTCTGTGCTGACAGCTCAGAGCCTGGAACCTGCTTTGGATTCTGTGTCTCCCTCTCTCTCTGCCCCATCCCTATTCATGCTCTGTCTCTCTGTGTCTTAAAAAATAAATAAAACATTAAAAAAATTTTTTTTAAGTTTATATATATATATGTACACACACACATACATATGTATATATGTATACAAACTTTTCAACTTTGGGATGCTTTTAAAACACAAAAACCAAGAGCTACTATATTTCCTTTACCAATGGCTTTTAATTCATATTTCATTTTCAGAAACATTTATTCGGCTTTTCAAAAATGGACCAAGAATACAGATAAAGTGGCCCGTAAAGCTCCAAGTCAGATAATCCTTGTTGACATTTTTTAAATAAAATCAATGCCTCCATCTGGTGAAGAATGTAAACAATACAGAAAGGTAGGACAATAAAAAGTAAACATCTCCTTCCTCCCCTACTCAGGCCCTCTCCCCAAAAGTAACCTAACAGTGTACCAAAGGATATCTAACTTTATGAAATGAATCATCTGATTCCTTGAAAGTGCAAGTTTTCCCAGGACATATTTTTTTTTTAAATCTGTAATGTTTATTTTTGAGAGAGAGAGACAGAGCGTGAGTGGGGGAGGGGCAGAGAGAGAGGGAGACACAGAATCAGAAACAGGCTCCAGGCTCTGAGCTGTCAGCACAGAGCCCATCGCCGGGCTCAACCTCACAGACTGTGAGATCATGACCGAGTCGAAGTCGGACGTCCAACCGGCCAACCGACTGAGCCATCCAAGCGCCCCTACCCAGGACATATTTAAATGGGAGTGGGTTTACCTAGGTTTTCAGAAGGATAGCTCGGATGATTTGCCACAAAGACACAGGCGATCTGCAGAAGGGCTCTGGGAGTTTGGAGGGAGGGGCTGGAGCAGGAAAGGAACAGTGGGGGAAGGGTGCGGGTGTTGTGCCCTCACTGCAGCCTGGGCTCCGTCAGCCCCCCAGGAGTGAAAGAGCAGAGGCTAGTGTCCTGGGCTCCAGGCCAACTTATCTGCTGCATTGTTTGTTCTGGCCACCCTCTTGGTCAACAGAGAAGAAGCCAAGGAGGGGCTGGGTTTGGAGCAGCTATAGAGCAGGGGTTACTGTCCAGGTACTTCATTCAGAGGTAAGAGTGTCAAGATCCCTGGTGGGGGATGGTCCTGGGGACTGGCCGTTGCCCCGCTCCAAGCAGGAGTGTAGAGAATGGGGTAACCCAGACCCTTGCCCCGTACAAAGCCACGATCGTGCCTGCTGGAGCTGGGATTTCCTAGGCCAGCTTCCACAGCGCAGGGGAAGGGAAATATATTCAACAATTTTCAGTGATGTGATTGGAGACACACACACTCTTCTGGAAATTTCTGCCAACCCTTCTCCTTCTGCTCACGGCTGTGGCTCTCCCCCCGCCCCCCAAAGCTACTCTAATGGTGATTGTGTCTAATGCCACAGCAGGCACTATCATGTGTTAGCTCATTTAATCCTCACATGCTCTGGGAGGAATGGTCTGAGAGGGTTAGTGATTTACCTAAAGGCACAAAACCCTCAGAAGCAGGAGTCAAAACTCCCGCTGGCATCTAAGCTCCATGAGGGCAGGGAATTTTTTGTTCTTTGCTGTCTGTCCTGCGCCTAGAGCAGAGGCTGGCATATAACAGTCAATGAAGAACACTGTGTGGAATGAATGAGTGAAGGAAGGAATGAATGAATGAACCAACTGCAGGTACAACTGGCCCCACAGCCCTTGTTCTTTTCACAACAGCATCCTGAACCCCACACTTCCCTTCAAGGTCAACCTCAAGGGAGCAATCACTCCACTTACAGACCTCACGTGCAGCTACACAAACAGTTACTGTGTGTCCAACACAAGGCCAGGGGCCCACGGTGGGGGGGGGGGCGGTGCAGGGAATGGAGAACTTGACAGGATGCAATCCCTGCCCTCAAGGTGCTCTGTCCGGAAGGAAGTGTATTCTGAGTCCCCTGCAGATCCTATGCTTTGGGAAAATCGGACATTATCTTTTCGGCCAGGTCTTTTACACGGATACCTCACCCCCCCCCCCCCCCCCGGCACACAGATACACACACTATTTCTTTAGTTATAAGGATTCCTGCGGTGTCAACTTTGCAAAGAAAACCTGTATCTTCGGGGAGGCTTCAGATTCGTCTGTCAAATTAAGGGCTACTCAGGGATCTGGGAGGACTTGAGCCCTCCTGCTGGCACTCCCATCATCTTTCAGAGGCATCCCACACCACAGTCCTGCAGATTCACTGGCAGAGCTAGGTGAGTTCTAGGACTCGTCATCACTGGGATACCCCAGCTTCCCCAGAAGTTTTGCTCCCTCCCCGCAGGGGGTTCCCTGATGTGTACACACAGTGTGTGTGATGAACCTTGGGCTCCTCGGTTGCCAGGCGACGTGCCTCTGTTTGGTTCCTATTATGCCCATTTCCATAGCAACCACAAAGGGAGCTCTGTGGGCAGGCCCCTGGCCAGGGGATTCCCCTTCCCCTCCCTCCTCACCACAGTCCCCTTCTCTAAAATCAGTGTATTACAGGGAAGACAAGACGCCGACTGCTCAAAAAGTAATCATGGCTTTTAAACTGTGATCCCAGAAAGGAAGTGAAGTGTGCAATCTGTTTGCAGTCTCTTTGAAAGCAGACTCCCTGCCCCTCCCATGAGGGCCCTCTGGCGTGTCAGCCTTAGAAGCAGAGAAATGACTGTTACCCCTCCTTTGAGCCATCTGGGATCTCCCAGACCCCACCTCCACCCCATACACACACACCCGGAGCTTAGCATCTCTGCCAAACATCAGGCCCTTCCCTGTTCCCTTTTCACTGCTTCCCAATCTGTCTTCCCCAGAGAACAACAGACCTAGTGGGTGATTCTGGGATCCACACATTAGGTGCTCAGCAATCGTCAAACCCCAAACTCCTCACCCGCACTCAAAATCTGAAGTCAAGTATTCCGGCTCCGTTCAAATCCCAGCCTGTATTTAAACCCCGGACTTCAAATAAGGAGTTCCTGAATCACTCAGAGCAGACAGCGGGATACCGGAAACCCGCCCATTCCACTCGGTCCTAATTGAAATCTTCAGGCCAAAGCAGAACCCAAGTTAAAGCTGATTAGAGAACAAGAGACGGCAGGCAGGGCTCTGAGTGCAGACTCTGGGAGGAAAGAAGGCACAGAAAGACCTTCCAGGCAAGAGAAAGGGGACGAAGCGAGCAGGGAGAGAGGGACAGGTGGACATACCTGTCACTGCCTGATTCCAAGCACAGTCAGAGACAGCCTAGAGGGCCGGGGGACGTGTGGGTGTGCAGATGCGGGGAGAGCAAGAAGATATAGGAAATGTGGAGCCGAGATTAACGAAAACAGTGGCAAAGTATGATTGAATAGGCTGCAGAGGAGGGAGGTGGGGGGGGGGGGAGGAAAGGGGAGCTCAGAACTGAGCTGGGGACCCGGCAGTCTGACTGTAAGTAAACAGGAGCCCAGGGAGGGAGCTGGAATGAGCAGCCGACGCCCCAGCCAGCTCCCCTCCCCAGCAGGGAGCGGGGAGCAGGGAGGGAGGGGAACACCAGCCTCCTCTCCCCTTTTATGGAATCTGCCTTTCCGCCACCCTTTCCAACTTCCTCTGCCTTTCCCCCAGTTTGGGGGGTTGTGGGGGGGGGGGGGAAGAGACCAGCCGGGTTTCCCTCCCTCTTCTACTTAACACTTCCCAAGTCCAGTTGAAGGAGATCAGGCTGAGCCGTGAAGGAAAGGCCTAGGCTGCCCAGAGCCTGAGTCACCACATAGTTGAGGTTCCTGTCACTCGAAGTCCCGCCTCTGCTACACCCTGTGCCCTCTGCCCGCCCCAGGACTTGGAGCACCGGGGTTGACCTGCCCTGGGACTTGCTCCACTTCTATGCTTCTCGCTCAGCCAGGGCTGCTGGCGGCTTCGGATACCACCTTCTCTCTGCCTCCCAAACCGAGCGTGCATCCTTCTCTCCCTGCAGCTTTGGGGGGAAGCGCCCTCCTGCTCTTAGGAGCAAAAGTGACTCAGTGAGTGGCTTCGAGAACTGTGGAAAGGCTAGCATGCCCCCTTGATAAGTCACTTCCCCTCCCTGGGCTCATTTCCTCCTGGGTGAAATAAAGGGACGACTTGATGTGGTCTCCCCGGAAATCCCAATCCCGAATAAGGTACATTCTGGACGTCTGAGTCAAAGAGATAGAGTGTAAGCATTGAGGACGATGGGAGAAAGGCGTGTGTTTGCTAACCCCGTCCGTCCTAACCGGAGTGGGTGGCATGAGGCACAGGCACCACCACCACCATAGGGCAGCCAACACCCTAGGTGACTGGGTGATTCAGGCCCCACATAGAGGCGGACTGGCAGGAAAGCACCCCGTGGCTTCCCTGTGACTCAGGGGAAATGCAGAGCTCCCTGAAGAATGACTGCCCGGGGTCCGCTATAACCAACTCATCTCCCTTACACCTAGAAAGTTTCCGGTTGCATTGAAGGTCCCACTGCCTTTGATGGGCGCCCTAAGCTCATCATAATGCCTCCCTGGCCTACTCTACCCCTCCTACCTGGCCTTGGCAACCCCTCTTCCCTCGGCCTTCAACCCCATAGCCCTCCCGGCCCTGCCAGGTCCCCTCATTTACCCTTTGGCTCTGCCCATCCTCACTATCCACCCCCATCCCAGTGGAGCCAGCCAGATGATTGCAAAAGGGCTGAGCCAGCGGGAGAGGCCCTCACATGACAGCTGTTCCTGCTGCGGAGGGGAGGGGGCAGCTGGAAGTAGAGGGAAGCACATTCCATGGGAGATCCGATCAGAAATAGCCCCAAACCCTGACCATCCAGCCCCTGTTCTGCACATGGCCAGCCCATTGTGTAAACAAGGTAAGGTCAGTAGGCTTTCTTTGTAATCCTGAGGATATCAGGGAAACAGGGGGCAGGGGGAGGTTCCCAAAGGGGAGGGGGCCACAAGAATGAAAAGAGCCAAGGAACATCTAGAGATCCAGGGTCACCAAGGGCACTTTGGCCATTTCAGCAGGTCCCACCTGCCCATGGCGTTCTCTCTCTTATGAGACGTTCAGTGCTGGGGTCCGGCAGCGGCCATTACCACCATTCCACCCATCCCTTGGGCGCTGAAGCACTGGGACACCCCAGTAATTCCACTGGAGTAAAACAACAGCCTCCTCCGGGAGCCATGCCAGCCTGATTAGAGCAAACAGACAGGAGCAGGTGGGAGTTTCTCTAACCTTTCAGGAGTGCCTATATTTCAGCTCCCCGGCATTAGGGGAGGCAGAGAGGAGAGGGTGAGGACCCCAGAATTGCGCTCAAACACACAGAGGACCAGGCCAAGCTGGGGAAATTACCCTGCACTGTAGGTACAGCTTGGTGGGGAGAGGCAGGGAAGCCAGAGTCACCCAGGAAGACCCATTTGATTGTGTGGAGGGAAAGTTCTGGGTTCTGGGGACAAAGAGTGCTGGTTGCCATGAAAACCGACAGTATTAATTTCAGAAATGACTGGGTGGAGCCTCCGAAACACTTTATTCCTCTCCCTTCAACACTCTAGACCCTTCCCCCCACCTTTCAAAAGGGGAAGTGGCACATTGGGGCATGTGGGCAGCTGGTGGGATGGGCCTGACCCAGTGTGCCGAGCAGCTGTCCAGCTCCAGCTCAAACAGGACATGAAAAAAAAGAAGACAATCTAGGTCTTTCTTGGAAGAACTTTAAAGGCTTTCGACTTTTTAATAAGTGACTTGAGCAGAAGCGCCAACAAAGCTAAAATAAATAGCTGCTTATGACCAGTATCTACCAGTTACCAATGGGAACTACCTGAATACATACAGGCGTTCCCATTCACACTCGGGGCTCCGGCAAGATTTCATCTGCAGCAAGGGCGGGGATAGTATCATGCTGAGCGAAATAAGCCAGTCAGAGACAGACACATAGCATACGATTTCACTCCTATGTGGCCTTTAAGAAACAAAACAAACGAGCAAACAGAGAAGAGCGATAAACCAAGAAACAGACTTTGCTACGGAGAACCAACGGATGGTCACCAGAGGAGTGGAAGGTGGGGGGTTGGGTTGACACGGGGTTTGGGGACTAAGGAGCGCCCTGGTCTGATGAGCACCCCGCGATGATGTATGGAAGTGGTGAATCACTATACTGTGCACCTGAAACGAATGGGACACTGTAGGTCAACGAGACTGGAATTCAAGTGAAAGAAAAGATTTCGTCTGCGGTCAACTGCACCCTTGAGCCCCGACGACCCCTCTCTAGTTTCTCCACCTCCCTTTAGGGATGCTCTAAGGTTTTGCCCAGTAGGTGGATAAAACAGCTTCCTCGGTCCATCTTACCCTAGTTCTCCAGGAACACGCCCTGTTCTCAGCCCCGACCCACTGGCAACACCCCCTTCCCTTTCCTGCCCGGGACCTCGGCCCCCGCCGGCAGGCGCCGCACGGTGGGCGCCGGGATGCCAGTTCTAGGTGGTGCGCGGGTGGCGCGGGCCTGCTGCCCCGCGTGTCAGGAAGAGGGCCCGGCAGAGACGTCCCCCCTGGCGCGCAGGCGCTCAGGGGGCCGCCTCGGGCGAGCCGGGCGGGGCCGGGAAGAGCGGAGGAGCCGGGCCGAGCTCCAGCCAGCGCGGGGCCCTGGCCTGGATCGGGGAGGGAGGGCGAGAGTCCCGAGCCCGGGGAGCCCGGGGCGGTGCGGTGACTCAGGCCTCCCCGGGGCAGGGCGGGACCCGACCAACTCCAGATGGACCTCCCCTCTTTCCCGCCCCACATCTGCCGCTAGAAACTCCTGCCGTTAACCTCTTTCTTGCCCACCCCGGCGGGAAGGGGCCCTTCAGTTTCATCCCACTTTGGAGGCCAACAGCGAGAGCCACCCGAGGCCTCGACACCCTCCCTTCGAGCTGCCCACCCCACCTCCGCTTGTGGGTACTGGCCCTCCCCCAAGCGCAGGCCCGGCCTCATCCAACAACCTGGCCGCCCTTCTCTGCACCAAACCGCCAGAGTTTGGGGCACAGGAGGCAGGACGTGAGGATGAGTCACGCTTCCTGCAGTCGGAGAGAGGCTGGGTCCACCAGACCCACCCAGTCCACATGGGGTGCCAGGCCTGCGGCAGCCTGCGCTCTAACCCACCCTGCAGAACCCCCCCCTTTTCCACAGCGAGGCCCCGCTCCTGGGCCTCTTCTAAGTATTCAGCTCCTGGGAAGACAGGATACCGAGGCCCCACTCCGGGGCCTCTTCTGAGTAAATCTTCAGCTCCCGGGAAGACTGGGGGTACCGGGAAGCAGGGGAAGATGACACAAGTGAAGGCCCAGGAAGGTGTGGCGCGGAGGGAGTCTGACAGGTTCGGCAAGGCCCCAGCACCCAGCGCAGGGCCCAGCCCCACCAGCAACTAGCACTTGTAGATCCTAACCAAGAGCAGCCCGGGAATGCTCGGAAGCAAGACAGGTGGCAAGTTTGGATCCGACTCAAGAGGATCTGCCAGGGAGCAAACTGGAGCAAGAACCGACCCATCCTCACCCAGCTGGATTCCAGACCACAGCCCTGCTTGGCCCATTCTTCCCAGAACCCCCACTGGAGTCCAGGTCCCCAGCTAGATTACAGCCTTACCCTCTCCCAAGCTCCCAGACCCTGTCTGTACCTGGAAAGATCACCTTCTTCCTCTCCCGACCTAAGCCCTTCTTTCTCCCACTAAGGAGGTGGCAGAAAAAAAACAACAAAAAAACATAAAACCATAAACTAGAGACCAAAGGTTGAGTGGCGACTGTTTCTTCATATGCCTCAAAACACGAATCCAACTAGAGCTTTCCAGCTTCCCCTGAGCTGTTAACACACAGGGAGACCCTCAAAGCTCTTCAAAAAGAGAGTAGGAACAAGAACCTCTGAAAAGGGTGGAATAAAAATTAAGCTCAAAGGAGATAAAACAGTAACCACAGGTCTGAGCAGGGTTTTCAGATGGCAATCATGACTACTCTACATTCCAGGAAGCAGCAGGGCACATTAAGAGCACGGGCGTCAATGACACCCACTGCGTTCAAAATCCTGTCTCCACGGGCAAGTCACTTAAATCTCCGAAGCCCACTTCCTTGTTAGAGAGTAGAAATACCCCAGGGGTGCCTGCGTGGCTCAGTCGGTTAAGCGTCCGACTTCCTTCGGCTCAGGTGGTATCTCACGGTTCATGGGTTCGAGCCCCGCGTCAGACTGTGCCGACAGCCCAGAGGCGGGGGCCTGCTTCAGATTCTGTGTCTCCTTCTCTCTCTGCCCCTCCCCGACTTGTGCGTGCACCTGCACGTGTGCAGCCTCTCGCTCTCAAAAATAAACCAAAAAAAAAAAAAAAACAAAAACAAAACCACCCCATAGATGATCCACAGCCAGGTTAGGGCCAAGAGGGCCAGTGCCTGTTGTTGAGTACTCTGTGCCTGTATTCCCACTTGTCTGAAGAATTTAAACTATGACCCTTGGATGCCACCACCTACCTACCTTCCAGGGCATCTGTGAGAAATAACGCGAAGTTCCTTGACACTGTGCACTACTGTAGGTTAGTTCTTAGCACCATTTGCAGGCACTCTCTCCCTTCACTGGGGAAGGTCTGCAATCTGGTCCTCAAGAATTAGGTAGCTACTTGGGGCGCCTGGGTGGCTCAGTTACGAGTCCCACTTCGGCTCAGGTCATGATCCCCCAGTTTGGGAGTTCGAGCCCCAAGGTGAGGCTCTGTGATGATAGCATGGAGCCCGGAGCCTGCGTCAGATTCTGTCTCCCCCTCTCTGCCCCTCCCCTGCTCACACTCTCTTAAAAATAATAATAATAATGATAATAATAATAATAATAATAATCAATAAGGTGGCTACAAAACTCCATGTCCCTACCCACCCTAACTATACCCAGTCTTTCCCAGCTAGGCTAGCAGTCGGTCATCATGGTAGAGGCAGCGTGAATGAAGTCAAAACTGAGCAGAGGCCTCTCTTTCTGCTCTTCCGAAGACTTCTCTCCTGCAAAGGGAGGTACCGCAGGCCCATAAAATACCCTGCTTTAACGTATACTAGTCCCCTTGGAAGAAGCCATCACTCACAAAGGAGGCAGGACAGGTAAGGGTTCAATGTTCAGTTTCCTTTAATGACCCCCATCTCCCTGAAGGGCAGGTGCAGGCAGCTAGGTGACGGCAAGAGATGTTCACTTGAAGATCTTGCCCTGATTGAAGGCTTTGCCCACGTGCTGGAAGGCCCCCTCCCAGGAAAAGTACTCTCGAACCAGCGTCTGGGCCTCCTCACTGCCAGGATCCAGTTTCCGCCACGTATAGGACTCGTAGTCCACCTGCCAATCTGGACTCAGCTGGGGAAAAAAAGGCCAGGTTGAGAAGCATGTGGTCAGGTTATCAGATACTGTCCCACACCTGTTCCAGCTCATGTGTTCCAGCTCAGACACATGTCATCAGCTCCTAAAACTCCTGTGACTGTGACGGCTCCTTCCTGTACATGTTCCTTGAACTCTCCTGAATGCCTAAAAGGCACAGGAATAAAAGTGTGTCTCCCATACCCTTGCCCCACCCTCAAGAGACAGACTCCTCCCCTACAACTTTCCTCACCGGAAAGGCAAGCTCCTGGCCTCGGAAGACCCAGACTCCAGAAATGGAGCTGCTATTGTTGGTTCCAAAGAGGATGACACTGGCAAAGGCATTCTTCCTCAGCTTGTCCAACCGCTGGAACATTCCTGAAGGGGTGAGAGAGAACACGCTGCCTTTAGGATCACATCACCCACTACCTTGTCCTCCCTTCTTCCTAGACCCACCCTCTGCTCACCGGTGATGAGGTTGCAGCTCATGAAGGTCTGGGTGAGCTCTTCGGGGAAGCGGTACTCGGAGTACCACAGAGACCAGCCATCCTTATCAAAATGCTCCCAAAAGTACGGCAGCGCCACAGAGAGGGTGTCCTCGTTGGAGTATTTGCGCTTGAATTCGTCCAACACGAAGGTACTGAGTGGAGGGAAAAAGCAAGGTCAATGTGGAGGTCCTACTGAGGCAACCAAGGGCGGTCAGGCTAAAAAAGAAGCTAAGGGCAATTTTCACTTAAAATGTACTGGTTTAAAGAGGTCACTGGACTGGCAAACGGGTACAGCCTTACGAGGGAAGAGAGCTAAAGGGGTACGAACAAGGGGTCTAGGGCACTCCTTTGCTCCCTGCCTAAATCGGCTGGGATTGAGGAGGGCGGGACCTGCTGGGGGGCGGGGCGCGCCGGAAGGAGGCAGCCCCAAGAAAGGCACAGGGAACTGCTGCCCCTGGCGGAGACCTAGAATGAACACTCCCTTTTCTTCCTGGCAGGCCCCTGGGGGAGGGGGGGTGCTTTCCCATTGAGTCACACTTAAAAACTGACTCACCCAACTTTCTTCCCCCACCGTTGGCCTCTTCAGGTTACATACACTACAATGTGACAGCAATGTAAGCAGTGAACATCTTCAAAGGGACTCCACCCCAGACCTTACACCCGTGGCCTTAGTCACTCTGCCCAGGAACAAGTCCGGATGCTGAAAAGCCCTTAGGTTCAGATTATTTTTGAAGCGATCTGGCTCAGATCTGGCACACTGAGCAGAGAAGGCTCTGCCGCTACAGAGAGGTCCCTCTTCTCACGGTAGCAGTTCTACTTCTTTTCTTTGCAGTTATAAAACCCACGATGCCAGCAAACAAGACAACTAATATTTTTATACACTTGCCACTGGTGACTTTCCAAAGATGACGTATGTAGTTTTGTGCCTTCTACAATTTATTAATTTGATACTATATCACTCTATATCTGTATCTTTTTACAAATGTTTTAATGGCTGGAGCGCCTGGGTGGCTCAGATGGTTAAGCATCTGACTTGGTTTCGACTGAGGTCATGATCTCACAGTTCGTAGGTTCGAGCCCCGCGTTAGAGTCCCGCTATCAGCACAGAGCCTCCTTGGGCTTGTCTCCCTCTCTCTGCCCCTCTTCCCGCTCGTGCTCTATCACTATCTTTCAAAATAAATACACAAAAAAATTATTTAAAAAAAAAAGCCCTTACTAAATGTTTCATTGGTCCAATTATTCACTAACATAAATAACAGTAACAAACCCTGGAGTTAGAAACCATTAAGTGGTACGGATCTGCCCACTGTTGCATTGCAGCAAAGTAGAGGCTGGACTTCAACCCTGGGTCCTATGTTCCTTCCCAAATACCCATCAGAGGCCTCCTCTGAGGAGCTTCCATCTCAACCACCCAAAAAAGGGACTGGGGATTTTTTTCTTCACACCTTCCCAAACTGTTGGAACCTTCTAATTTGTGACCACGTTGCATCCATTTCTCAACCAAATGACCACAGGCTCTCAACAGCTCCTGGAACAAGTTGAGCTGGAAGGCCTTAAAAGGACTAGAACTAACTCGAGACAAATAGTATTCATCTTTGAAGACATAACCTTGGTGATCTTAAAAATCCAGGGGAGGGGCACCTGGGTAGCTCAGTTAAGCGTCCAACTCTCGATTTCGGCTCAGGTCACCATCTCACTGTTTGGGAGATCGAACTCTGGGGGTCCGTGGGGCTGCTTGGGATTCTCGCTCTGTCTCCACCCCTACCCCGCTCGAGCTCATGCTCACGTGTGTGCACACACACGTGGACATGTTCCCGCGCTCTCTCAACAAAAAAAAAAAAAAAAAAAAAAAAAAAATCCGGGGGAAAAATCATCTAGGTAGGCAGCCCAGTAGAGCGTCATGGCAATACAACAAATTGGTATTAACCAACATTCCCCAAAAGAAGAAATGCAAAGTTTAAAGATTTTCAGTTTATTGATTTGTTTTCTGCCCAGAGTATACAGACCTAATATATGTGAAAATCTCTAAAAATTAACGGTGTCTATGTTATAACAGCATATGTAATTCGGGTTAGTTATCAGCGCATACTCACACACGCCCAGCCAAAAAGCCTATTCAACTCTTGACCTGCCCCTGTGCTAAGTTCAAAGTACGTCACTTCGGTTCAAAAAGAGATACATCTGTGAAGAACAGCTGCACCCGAAACCTTCCTTGGTCTTGTATGAGCTGCTAAGCCTAAGAGCTACACTCCAAGTTTCTCCCCAAACGGGGAAACAGCAGCTCCTAACGGTGACCACCCAGCACTAGGATGCTCGTCATTTAGAAGTCTCCACGCTCCTATCGTACCCTCCAGCAGCGTGCACCTTCATGCTGGGTTAACCCATAAAAAACCATTACAGGGCGCCTGAGTGGCTCAGTCGCTTAAGTGTCCGACTCTTGATTTCGGCTCAGGTCATGATCTCACAGTCTGTGGGTTCGAGCCCCACACTGGGCTCTGCGCTGCCAGCACGGGCTGCTTGGCATTGAGTCTCTCGCTCTCCCTCTGTCCCGTCCCTCCCCCGCTAGCACTCCCTCTCTCAAAATAAGTAAACATAAAAATAATAAAAGAAAGAAAAGAAAACCAGTACAAAATAAGGGAGGCTGAACCCTGTTAAACACTAACAGAACTACTGAAAGGCCAGACAGCTTCGGGAAAGGCAGAGTGAGCAGGTGAGAAAAGCAGGGAAAAACAAGAACTACATATGTGAAGTGGCTACGGACAAGACCAGTATCATAACGCTTGCAATTTTTTTGAGAGAGAGAGAGAGAGAGAGAGAGAACGCGCGAGCAGCATGCGTGCAAGGGGCAGGGAGCAGAGGGAGATAGAGAATCCCAAGCAGGCTCCGTGCTCAGCGAGGAGCCCAACATGGGGCTCGATCCCACGACCCTGGGATCATGACCTGAGGTGAAATCAAGAGTCAGATGCTCAGCCAACTGAGCCACCCAGGCACCTCATAAGGCCTGCAATTCTAATGAATGACCTAGGGCAGTGACTGAGAACTTGAGTTTGGAGAAGCGGGCAAGTAGTAGATGTCCACCATTTTCACCCGAAAGTTTCCTCTGACTGCGTTTTCTTCCAAGAACCCCAACCTTTACTGAAACGGTTGGAAGTGGGTGGGGTGACGACCATCCCATCTATTTCTTTCTCCTTGAGGGGTTTAACTCCTCCCCAAAAATGAACCAGACAGGCACTATGGAGCCATGGTCACCTTCCTTTTTCTCAGTAAGAATTTTTACATTGTCTGTTCATCCAAACAGTAAAAATAACAATCAAACGACACTGACCTGGTGTCACGGCTTCAGAGCCAGCCCAGCAGGGCAGACGTGAGGCTCTCTGTATCCTCTCCCTGTTAGCTCTGGGGGCTCTCAAATCTGACTGAGCATGTTCAAGACCACTTTACCTCCACACCCAATGCTGTGCCCCGTCTATTTGCTAGAGAGGGAGTTCTTATCTTTTTCCCAAACGTAAGAAACGTACTTAGAATCTGCCTTCCACTTTTAAAATGGACCCAGTTCTTGGGGCGCCTGGGTGGCTCAGTCAGTTAAGCGTCTGACTTTGGCTCAGGTCATGATCTCGTGGTTCTTGAGTTCGGGCCCCGCGTCAGGCTCTGTGCTGACAGCTCAGTCTGGAACCTGCTTCGGATTCTGTCTCCCTCTCCCCTCCCTCGCTCCCTAAGATAACGTTAAAAAAAATTTATAAAATTCACCCAATTCTTGAGAATAAACTCAGAAGTTGCTTTACTTGCAAACAAACATCCTTCACTCCTGCACGGACACCCTAAAACTCTGGGCCCTTGCTGTGTAAGGGGAACACGCACAGGGACACACTGGCCTTCCTGGGTCCCTAACTCTCCAGTATCCTTACCTCTTGGGCAAGTGAGCAAAGGGGTCCTTGGCCTTCGGCTCCGCAGCCAGCGCCTGCTCACATTCATCCATCTCCTCCTCGGGAGCAGGAGCAGCGGCCTTTTTCTCCTCTTTCCGCTCAGCCTGGGGCTTCTGCTTCTCTTCCCGAGAACCTTTCTCTTTCCTTGGGGTGTCCTTTTTAGGCTGGCTCTCTGCAAACTTTTTAGCTGGTACAGAGGAAGGGAGAGAATTCAATGTCCTGCCTCTTTCCATGTGCCTCTAAAGCCAGGCAGTGAGCAGGGTAACAGAGGAAAACTGCTGGGTGGGACTACGAAGGGGCCCAGGCCCTGCGCTGCCATCAGTTCCCCATACGTCCCCAAGCCAAGAACACGACCCTCGGCAACAAACACGCACCACTGTTGCTAGACGTGAATACGAACAAGGGAGGGTACGTATGCTTATGAAACAAGTTTCCTGAAATATCGGTCACTATGTGGGATACCCTACATTCTGTGGGTCCACATAACCCAAAAGCCTGATGGAACATCAAAGGGTTGAGACTGAATGAACCAGCCCCTGCGTCAGGTCGCACGGCTCTTCCCCCTGCTCCGACCTACCGTCAAACTGGGCCATCTTCTCACAGAGTTTCACCTCCCCCAAGACAGCTCGGAACTGGGGCTGGTTGATGCAGGTGAGGAACCAGCGGTTGGTATTAGGGAAGGCCTGGCGGAAAGACGGCTCCAGGACCTGTCAGAACAGAAGGGTGGAAACCGAGTCAGTGGAGAGAAAGGTCCCGAAGAGTGTCAAGCCAGAGACCCTTGTTTCTTTCTAGATCAAAGCTCCACCTTCCTCTCAAGCCCCCAGATGGCAGCTCCCTAGAGTCCCCTCTTACCTGGGGGGCTACTTCCTGCTCACCTTCCTCTTTTTCACAGTACAGTCCAATTTAACGGGTGCTTGATCCCACCCCTCATTTACTACAAATCTACCTAGCACAAATGTTTACACGGCACATGACTCCTTTTTTTTTTTTTTTTTTTTTTATTAAAGCTTATTTATTTTGAGAGGGAGCAAGAGAGAGGAACTAGCAAGGGAGGGGCAGAGAAAGAGGGAGTGAGAGAATCCTAAGCAGGCTCTGCACTGAGAGCAGGAGGGCTGGAACTCACAAACCAAACTCATGAACCAAGAGATCATGACCTGAGCAAAAACTAAGAGTCAAGATAATAATAACAACAACAACAACAACAACAAAGAAACCTAAGAGTCAGACACTTAACAAAAACTGAGCCACCCAGGCGCCCCCGGCACCTTACTTCTTTTACAAAGCCAATTCACACCAACATATTCCAATCTTCAATAAATTTTTTTAAAAAAAGGAAAGGAAGAAAGGGAAAGAAGGGAAGGAAGGTAGGTAGGTGGAGGGGGGGAGGGGAAGATGCCTGGGTGGCTCAAATGGGTGAGCAACTGACTTTGGCTGAGGTCATGATCTTCTGGTTTGTGGGTTCAAGCCCCGCATAGTTCTTGCTGACAGCTCAGAGCCTGGAGCCTGCTTCGGATCCTGTGTCTCTGTCTCTCTGCTCCTCCCCCACTCATGCCGTGTGTGTGTGTGTGTGTGTGTGTGTGTGTGTGTGTGTGTGTCTCTCTCTCTCTCTCTCTCAAAAATAAACAAAAAAAAGGTGGGGCGCCTGGGTGGCTCAATCAGTTGGGAATTGAGCTTCCCAGCTTCGGCTCAGGTCATGATCTCACAGTGTGTGAGTTCGAGCCCCGCGTCGGGCTCTGTGCTGACAGCTCAGAGCCTGGAGCCTGCTTCAGATCCTGTGTCTCCCTCCCTATCTCTAAGTAAAAAACATTTAAAAAATTTAAAAAAAAAAAAAAAAAAAAAAAAAAAAAAAAAAAGCGCAGACACACAGAGCTATCAATTACTCGTTTTGCCAAATAAATAAGATTAACAAATACCATCTATGTTAACCACACGATCCAAACTTCAGAAACTAAAGAATGTTCAGTAACAAAAATAAGTAAATAAAAATTCAAAAGCAAAAAAGTATTTCAATACATTACACGGTCCCTTAAACTAAACTCAGCTTCATAAACCAACTCATTTACCATCTTGTAGCTTGCTAAGACCAGAGGGAAAGTGACCTTGGCACAGAGACAGAGCACAGCAGCCAGCAGTGTTGGTTCTGCAGTGCTGGGTTCAAATCCTTCACCATTTATCAGCTACGTGCCCTTGGACCAGGTGCGAATTTCTCCTCACCCGCACAGCAGAGCAAGACTAAGATGATGCCTGCGAGGCCCCTGGCACCATGTCTGACACAAAGTAGGTGCTTTTTTTCTTTACAGTTACCACACTACTGCTCTGGACCAGCGTCAGTCCGAGAGCTGCTGCTCGGGACCCAGCAACATGTCATTTTCTTTGACCTGATAACCTCAGAGTAATTACTACCACCCTGGTTTTATAGCTTACAGAGAAAAAAGGACTAAATGAATTCTCAGTCGCTCTCACTCACCTCTACCTACAACTTGTAAGTAACGAAGCCAAGAACCGAACCTAATTCTGCCTCCACAAGATCTTCTTGATGAAGCGACCAGCTCTGTCTTTACAACCAAGCACAGCTGGCTTTCCCAAGAAATATGGAAACAAAACGAAACATCTTAGCTGCCACAGAGAAATCAGGACAACAGAACATCACCAGACTTCTCAGAAAGGGGAAAAGCAGCATGGTACTCAAATCTGGAATTCCTAGAGTCGAGCTGTTACCTGAAATGACTCATCAGACTCATCCCTTAATTTCTAACCCCACCTACCCTCTGCCGACCCAGATTCTTTATAAACGTCACCTGTTTATAGAGCCACAACAGAGTGCAGACAACTGTGATGTCAGCCAGTGTCACACGTTCGCCCACCAGGAAAGTCCTCGTCTTCAGGTGAGCATCCAGCAGCCCCAGAATTCGCCTCACCTCCTCCTTTGCATTCTCTGTGGCCTATTGATTTCAAACGACCAAACTTAATAGTGGGTAACCCCCCCCTTCCCTGCTCCCCTCCCCCAACGATCGAACTAAGATAACTATTTCACTTACTAAGTTCTGGCTCATCCCCAACCCTTTTGCAATGGAGTCAGACTCTAGGATCACTCCAAATGTTATCAGACATTGAAGCTCTCGATGTCAAATTTCTTCACGGTGCAGTCTGGCTTAATTTCCCACTACACTGACCACAGTCCTGTATTTTTGGATTTGAGAAGGAACCTCAGAGGTCACCCGGTTTAACCACCCTCCTGCCACTGGGTATAGCTTTTCTACAGCAGGAATCTCACTCATGACAGGCACCACCTCCACTGGGTCTATGTGACAAAACAACCCGGATACCATCAACAGCCCAGTGCTCCAAACTCACGCCCAAGAGATTAGGTCTTTTATCATCCGTATGTTCTCAGCGTCTCCTCTCCTCAATCTATTTAATTCCTTACTCCCGACACTCAGGAGCTGATGCCAGCCCTGCCCCCGGCTTCTCCCCCAGTTCCAAGGCTTACCTGCTTGTTGTGGTGCATGATGCCCAAGGTCGGGAACACCCAGGTGCTGGCTGGGGGCACTATGTCGCTATCAGCAAAGCTCACCCACTGCACCACCTGGGCTGCGGCCTCAGGAGTACTTCCCCGCAGCTCCTCATTGCTCACTGCAGAGGCAGAGCACAAAGGTCAGAACTTTGGGGTCATGCCAACACCAATCCAAGCCCATGAACATGCCTCTCCTGTCACTCCAGCTCACCCTTATCCTCTCCTACCTCCTTCATTCCAGATCTTCCCATTCCCACTCCCACCGCAAATTACCATAGTAGGCAATGGCGTTGCTCTCGAACACACAGAATCCATCGTCACCCTCAAATGCTGGAACCTGGGATAAAACAGTCAAGGAGGGGTGGGATGAAAAATAAAAAGTAAGTAAAGTACACAGTAATTTCTCACTAGCCAATCCCAGGCCCTAGAGTCGTTTGGGATGAAAGTTCTTTTCTAAGGCTGATGATCCTTACTAAGCAACTACTGACACGAACTACTGATATTATTGGAAACCCCGGCACCAAAAATATTTAAGTTACCTGGTATCCCTGGTATCTGAACTCACATGGAAAACCCAAAGATTTAGATATTATCAAACACTTCTGTAAAATCCCTCAATCAAATAGGCAAAAGACCAGAAACTAAATGTTGTCTCTTTTCTCCATATTCTTGAAAGCAGGGCGGTACTCCCCACACTACACGGATCTCTTCTCTGTTTAGTATGGTTAGTTACCCATCTCTAAAAGCCCCTCGGTCAGCTCATGGCAGATACCGGATACATTTGCACTAAAAACAGTCAAAACTCATTCTCTCTCCCACGAATAAAGAAACCTGTGAATTTTACAACAGGTCACTGAACAGGCTCTGCGTTATTCCCAACTATGTGCAAATACACACTTGTCTCAAAATGAAAAATTTTTTAAGTCAATGCAATGTGAAAAAAACAAATAAATTGTAATATGGAAAGCGCCCTTTTAAAGATGGAGGCCATCTTCAGGCCTCCTTGGGTTCTCAGGACCGGAGACCCCTCTCCACCGTCCTACTCACCTTGCCGGCAGGAAATTTACGGAGAAATTCAGGTGTGCGGTTGGTCTGGCCAAAGTGGAAGTGGGGTGGTGCGGAGAGCACGCGGACCTGAGCCCCGCTGTACTGAGCAGCAATGAGAGCCTTGAAGGCCCTCCAGTTTTCAGGATATGTGTACAGGGTCTGTGGGGGGAGGGGAAGATGGAGACTATTAACGACAGAAGGGTCTCAGTTCTAAATGTCACCTCCAGGGATAAATTCCCTGAGTTATTCCCAACCCGTTCAACTCCCTCTGGTAAACCAAATTCTCTTCTATGTGTCATGTGTAATCAGAGTCCTCTGAAATACCGGGGACAGAACTACACACCAACTGCTAAATAAAGCTTGTTGACAGGGTTGACCTTCCCTAAGGACAGCTCTAGAAGCACTCTCATCCCCTCAAATGTATCTTCAAGAAACCCAGAACTTCCAGCACCGCAGACTCCACCTGCCGACAAACAGACACTCCTCCTTTCCCTGGTTTCATTCATTGATGGTTGGCGAGTACCTGCCTACTCCACCGCTGAGCCGCTCATCCCTTTAAAGCACCATCACTGTTTATCACACACACCGACCGTTTCCAAGTTCCCTTCAGAACAGCCAGGCGAAACCGAATGGCATCCTCTCCTCCCAAATCAACTCGGTCTCCCCAAAAGCCCGTTCCCTCTTGTCACGCTAACGTCCCCCCCACCCCCGCCCGTCCCGTCCCGCAGTGAGTTCCCTGGCAGTAGCTTCTCCTTCTCTTAGTCCTTCTCTTAACGGTCCAGCTGGGCTGACTCCACCGTCCGGGGATTCCTCTCACTCTCCAACCTCCCCGATGATGAACCCTTAACCGGAGACAGCCGTACCTGCCCACAAAGACCCTCGTCTTAACCCAGTCCCTGCTGGTGCCCCACAAAACGGTCACAAAAGTTGTCAACCTGCCCGGATACCATGTCTCGAAGCGGCAGTGAACCCAAACCCTCTTCTCAGGCCCCAGACGGCCAGGATCTGACATCTCTTTTCTCCACTACCCCAAACCCTTCCACCTCTCTGGCCTCCGAGAGCCCCAGCCTCAGTTCCCCTCCGGGGCCTGGAAGCCTTGCTCTCCCAACAGTACGATCTCTAGACCCCCCACCAGTTCCCCACTCGGCTCCAGAACTCCTCTGACCCCGGAGGGCCCCACTCGGGCAGAGGATGGCGTCGGATACCGTGACCTGGATCGCCAGAGCCGGCAAACTTACCCCAGCCGCCATGGTGATTCCGCAGAGAAAGGGGGTGGGGCTCTCGGCGCTGCCGCAAAGTAAGCCGTCCGGGAGAGAAGGGGGGGGAAGGGGAGAGCCGTGGAGAAACAGCAGCCGCAAAGCGAGGACGGCATAGAAGGCATACGCACGACAGTTCGGTATCCCGCGGCGCCGAATTGGGAAAAGAGAGGGGTGGGGCCTGCCGGCCTGCGCGGAAAAGCCCGCGCCTGCGCAGTGGGACTCTCGACTGGCCCGCCCCTCAGGCACCGCCAATCCGAGTCCCGACGTGGAGGTAGAAGGCGCGGAGGGTAAGCTGTGAGAATGAGCCGCAATCCAGGGCCTCCTCTGGGCGGCGACGTGGCACCGCTGCCAACTCCGCGCCGCGCGGGGTCCCAGAAGCGTTCCCCTCCAGCTCGGGAACCCGCGGTGACTTGACGGGGATCCTGCCAGCCCCCTGACATCAGGATTGTGGGACACTCACTGGAGCGGAAACAACTCCTGCGTGGATAATTCCATTTGTTCCCGCTCTGGTTTTCTAGAGAGGATGAATGTCTATCCGGAGCCCAGGTCAGAAACCCTCTGCAGAAGTGAGGTTTCCTCGCATTAAATCACCATGCGGCTCCGGGATGCAGTTACTGCAGGAACGGCTCTGGTACTGGTCCTGCAGCAGGGGAGGGCCAAGAGAGAACACAGCGGATCCCTTCCGCTCGTCACCCTTAGGGGCAGTTTACCCACGATGGGCTGCCCTTTACCCACGCTCAGGTCGGAGAATGTTTTACCCATTTTAATAAGAGCAAGATGAATTCTGTCAAGTGAGAGAACGGTTGTAGGACCCTGAACCCCAATTTCAGGCCGTCACCATATAAATCTGGGCAGCAGGTAAACGTGGAGCCAAACTCGGTTCTTCTCACAGCTACTGCCCCAGCCCCCCAGCCAGCACTCCAGCTGAGTGGGCCCCAGGTGCAGGAACACACCATCATCACGGGCACTCGCAAGTTGTGACAAACGGTATGATGGAACAGGCTGACACACGTTTTGGGGTGGCCAAAGGCACCTCTGAGAAGAGGCGGTAAGGTCTGGGGAGGGGAAGTACTGGGTGGAAATTAGAGGACACTGTAGTGCTTATTAACTAGCAGCTTTATTGCCCCTTAGGGTCCCTGTCTTCACTTGAGGAGGTTTCGAAGTGCTTGAGGGAGGAAAACCTGTAAGAAATGATGGAGGTCAGGGAACAGGCCTTGAGAATCCTGCAGTGGGGTCACAGTGAGAGTCTGGCCGGCCTGGGAGGCCGACGCCACGAAGGTCAGGAGCGGCTCAGCCGCCGGCTTCTGTGCAGCACTGCCGGGTCCTCTCAGCTCCCGGGTTACCTGAGCCTCCGTTGCCAGCCACTCTGCAGCGCCGGCACCGCCTCCGTCTCTGTCCTTGGTTTGCTGCTGCAAGCGTCGCCGGGCACGCCGCCGCCCCTGCCACACTCGGTGCCACAAGGCACAGCGCCAGCTCACTAAGGAGAGGGACATCCCCTTCCCTGCCTCACCCCGAGCCCCTTCTCCTGCTGCCTCAGGTCCTTTGGGCCCCTGCTCTGCCAGTGCCGCATGGCCTGACCGCCCCTCTTCTCCAGGGGCTAGATGCTGCCCGGTCACGTGGGGTGGCTCCCCTGGCCGCCCAGGGCTATGCACGGCCCAGTCCTGCACCGTCTCTCCAACCTCTATAACCATTTCCTCCACCCCATCTTCGCTGGGGTCTCCCGTGCATCCCTGCTGCTCCTCCCGTCCCTCCTCCCAGCTTTTTTCCTGTCCATCTCGTTTCAATCTTTTGCTGGTCCCTCCCTGGGGAGACTCCTCAGGCCCACCTCCCTCTGACCGCAGTCTCTTGGTTCCCTGTTCCATATGGCATCCCAGTGCTTCCCTGAACACCTGGGCCAGGGCAGAAGTGAGCTGGGTGAAGGGAGCAGGGGGTAAGGGGATGGGCGTTGCGGACAGCAAAGCACTGGGGGAGCTGGGCTGCAGAAGAGGGAGCAGCCCCCAGTCCCGACCCCGGGAGGAACGGCGCTGGTACTGCAGGCTTCGGCAGTAACTGGCTGCCGCTCGGGAACAGTTCTGTAGCCTCCCGGCCACCCGGCTGGTCACATTGGCTGCCACATTGTGACTCAGGTCAAAGGGGTCCTGGAGATTCATGGGGCCAAGGCGCAGACCCTCCCAGCGATTAGAGGGCAGGCCCCCTGCCACAGGCAGTGCCTGACCCTCCCGCAGGGACAGCAGTGAGCCACGAAGATCCCAACACGAGACGCAGGAGAAGAACTGGGCTAGCAGAGAACCTGGAAGAGGAGGAAGACCAGGCAGAAAGGGTTACTTAGAGGCCAGAACCGAGACAGGCCTGCACTAGAGGCATTCTCTTAGAAGGACTTTCTTTTCCCTTCCAAGTAGCTCAGAAGAGTGTCAGAAGCCGGGCTCCTCTAGTCTCCATAGACAAGAGGTCCAGCCTCTCTCCCCGTGCCCCCACCAACATCCTTCCCCAGATGCTGCTCCCTCCCCTTGCTAGCAGTGTAACCTTGAGCAGGCCACTTCATTGCTCCAATGCATGGTTTCTTCATCTGTAAAATGGCAGTAATACTAGCTGTCCCACGAGGTGGTTGTGAGAACCGTGCCTGGCAAACAGCAACTGAGCTATGTCACATCTACGTTTGTGACTAACATCATTTATTAATCCTTTACCGGGCTCCCCAAACTCACTGAGGGGCTCCTTATTGGTGCTGGGCTCCAGTCTTGAGGCATCCCTGGGGAAACTACAGTCCCAGCCATCAACCTCCACCTGTTCGCCCTCACCTGTGAAAGTGAAAAAGGTGAGGGTCAGCCTGGAAGCAGGAAGATTTGGGGGTGGTAAGCAGAGATCTCATTCCTGGGGTAACTTTAGTGCACCTAAACGAGATAAGAGGAAAGCTGATGCTACCAACATAAAGAAGGTGGAGGCCAGGCTGCCGTACCTGCTTTCTGGGTGAGCTGGGATACAGTGGGCAACACAGGAGGGTCCCTGGTCTGAAGGAAATAGATCACGAGCAAGGTCAGGGCGTAGTTACTGAGAAGGGGGCCACTCCCTGGGTAAATAATAATTCCAGTTAGATTGGGGATGCCATCTGACACCCTCCCTGGTTTTCTCAACCCTGGTTCCTGTACCTGCCTCCCCTTCCCTCCCTTTGCCCCAACAGCAGCTTTACCCCAAGTCTGTCCTGATTCATCCTCACCTGACAGCCCTCGACCCTGAGCCCAGCAGCGGAGGGTGTACACGAGGGGCCGTACTCGCCCATCCAGCTCAGAGCAGAGACTCAGGAAACGAGAGTTATGCAGGGCCAGCCTGGAACAAAGACCAGGGTGTCAGTGCTGGGGAACCCTGCTCTCATTCCCGGCTTGCGGAACGGGGGCCAGCTGGAAGAAAGCCAAAAGAGGGTTTCCCAAGTGTCCGCTAACACACTGGTCATGCGAAAGGGTATACGAAAAGCCATCAATGTGTCTGGGGAAACACTACATCCTCTATGCCCCTCCTGGATAGGATATTCCAGAAGCGTGTAGTTACAAGACTGCTCAGAGCCTTTCATATGCAAAGAAATGAAGGGAGGGAGAAAGAGAGGCAAGGAGAAAGAGAAGGAAAGAGGAAGTGGAGGAGAGGGAGGAAAGGGAGACCTATTTGCATTTAACTTAGCATTTCCCAAACTTATTCAACCCTGGAACTCTTTTCTGAATCCCCTAAAAACAGTATTTCAAGGAACACCCTTTACATTCGTGAAAACGGATGCCAGACAGGTTACAAATGGCAGAAGGAGGGGATGGAACCCAACAAGGATAACCTCAATGCTCAGCAAGGCAGGAGCTTTCTGCACAGGGGTTCCCTCTCCACCACCCCAGAGTGCTCAGCTGCCCTTCCCCAACCACCCCACCCCCACGACAAAGGTACCGGTTACTGAGGGAGACGTCACCGTGGAGACCTGAAGGCCGATGGCAAAACTTGACCACAGGGCGTCGGGCAGAGGGCACAGTTTGGACTCGGTACACTCCAGGGACACAGCCCCGAAGAATGGATCCCACCAACTCCAGCATGGCCACCCCGTCTGTCTTCTCCCCCTCTTTCAGGGCCTCTGCTAGTTCCAGGGCCTTCCCCAGGTCCCCCTCTCCCCGGTCCTCCTGCAGTGGGGAGGCTGGAGGCAGGGACTGGGGAGAGGCAAGGGTCTCAGAGGCCAAAGCAGAGTCCGGAGTCTGGGGTGCCAGGGAAGAGGAAGGAGTTTCAAAGTCCAGGGCTTCCGAGTCTTGGGGAGAAGGAGGCTGTGAGTCTGGAGGGGAAGCTGGGGTACAGGCCAGGGCTTGAGGATCCAGTGGGGACGCAAGGGCTGAATCCAAAGATGGAGACTCTGGAGCCTTTGGGGCTGGCTGTAGATAGAAATGAGTTGAATGAATAGTCGCCTCTCTTGCTGTTCCCCATGTGGGCAACATTCCTCAAAATCTATCTATTACTGCTTATGAGTTAGGCCCCACTCCAAGGGTTTTATATAAATTAACTCATTTAATCCTCACAATCCCTTTTCAAAATTAAAAATAACCTGGGGCGCCTGGGTGGCTCAGTCAGTTAAGCATCCGACTCTTGATTTCGGCTCAGGTCATGATCTCATGGTTCATGAGATCAAGCCCCGCATCGGGCTCGGTGCTGACAGTGCAGAGCCTGCTTGGGATTCTCTCTCTCCCTCTCTCTCTGCCCTCCTCTGCTTGTGCACTCTCTTTCTCAAAATGCATAAACTCAAAAATAAATCAATTTAACTACATTAAAAATAACTTTTAATGCCACATAATAAATGGTCTGTAGTCTACCAAAATGTCACGGTCATGAAAGACAAAAGAAGGCAGAGGAACGGTAAAGGAGACTGAGTAAACAACGCTAGCCTGCTGGTGGGCAACTGATGAAGGTAGAGGACAGGCTGTAGACTAAAGTCTCATAACATTTTACACCTGCACCAGGTTAACATGTCCCTACTTGCTAACTGTCCTGCCGCTACACACTAGGACGCCTTTGTGCTTCCCTGATACACACTGGACTATTATAGGATTCAATGTATGCAACTTGCTCTCAAGAGATTTTTATGGGGCGTCTGGGTGGCTTAGTCGTTAAACATCCGACTTTGGCTCAGGTCATAATCTCACAGTTTGTGAGTTCGAGCCCCACGTCAGGCTCTGTGCTCACAGCTCAGAGCTTGGAGCCTGCTTTGGATTCTGTCTCCTCCTCACTCTCTCTCTGCCGCTCCACTGCCTATGCTCTCTCTCTCTCAAATAGACTTAAAAAAAAAAAAAAAAACTAGTTTAAAATAACCCTTTTTGTAAAGTAGGAAGTATATGAAAACTCTGTACTTTCTGCTAAGTTTTCCTGTGAACCCAAAACTGCTCTAAAAAACAAAATCTTTTACAAAAATACTAACAACCTTTCCTATTCCAAACGCAGAAACTGTACATTAGAGATTAGAAAATATAGATAAGCAAAAACATAACCCCAAAATTACTTTATTATATGTCCTTTTATATATTTTTTCCCCAAATAGGGTATTATATACACTGTTTTGAAATCTGATTTTTTCATGTTACAAATGCCATGTATCCTATGTCAACTCCTATTCATTCTACCTAATACCCATCCACATTCACGTTTCTCCAATTACAATAACCCTTTCAGGTAGCTTCTGTTATCCCCATTTCACAGGTGAGGAACTAAACATGAGAGAGAGAGGACCGTCGCTGCTGACTCTTCCTAGCTACCTCCCTGGTCACTCACCTGGGAGTCTTCCAAGTCACCCAGATCCAGAAAGAGGTCAAGATCACAGCCATGGACATCAAAGCTGTTTATGGAAGACCCAAAAGGATGGACCACACAGCCTGGGTGCCGGGCAGAAAATAAAGGCGGGACAACATTAGAGAGGAGTATGGGGTGGAAGGACACGGGGGCACAAAGAAGGAAGAGCAGCCGGATAAATGCCTCTAGCTGAGGGAGAACTGGGGGTGTGGACTTGAGGGAGGGAAGAACAGGGAGACACGGGAAGGGAGAGGACTCACCAGGGAAGAACTCTGTGAAGACCTCCTGCATCAGGGCCACGACGAGGCTCCGAAGCTGCCGCTCAGCCTCGGACAACTCCCTCAGCCCCACGAGCTTCACCATTTGTGCCCCGACGTCGGGGGCCTCGGCTAGTGCTTTGGCCAGCTGGTGACTGTCAGGGGCCGCTCCTTTGGGGGATTTGAAGGCAGGGCTCTGGAACTCTTTCTGCTCCCGTGGCCGGACCCGCAGGCGGTGTCCTCCCAGGCTGTGCTGGGGCTGTGACAAGACAGCTTCTCGGGTCCCTATGTCCCCCATCTCCACAATAGCAAAAACTCCCTGGCAAATCACAACAGGGGCAGTGATCATGGTTTTGGAACCAAGAATCCAAACACGTGATTTGACAGTGGGTGACACTCTTTGAAACTGGGACCACCCTATAAATCAGGAATATCTGCTTAATGTTTCTGAACAGGGAATATACTCAGATAAACAATTCTCAGGGCACCTGCGTGGCCCAGTCGGTTAAGCATCCGACTTCAGCTCAGGTCATGATCTCATGGTTTCATGTAGGGCTCAGCACTGACAGTGCAGAGCCTGCTTGGGATTCTCTGTCTCCCTCTCTTTCTGCCCCTCCCCCACTCACGCACGTGCTCTCTCTCTCTCTCTCTCTCTCTCTCAAAATAAATAAACTTCAAAAAGAAAAAGATGAAGGGAATGGAACGGACACTCCAGAAATTAAACCCATACCTCTATGGTCAACTGATTATTTTTTTAATTTTTTTTTTAATGTTTATTTATTTTTGAGAGAGACAGAGATAGAATGCGAGTGGGTTAGGGGCAGAGAGAGAGGGAGACACAGAATCAGAGCAGGCTCCAGACTCGGAGCTGTCAGCACAGAGCCCGACGCAGGGCTCGAACTCACGAGCTGTGAGATCATAACCTGAGCTGAAGTTGGATGTTCAACTGACTGAGTCACCCAGGCGCCCCATAGGATCAACAGATTTTTCACAAAGTTGTCAATACCATTCAATGAGGAAAGATTAGTCTTCTCGACGTGGGGCTGGGACAACTGGATAGCCAAATGCAAAAGAATGATATTGGACCTCACACCACATACACAAATTAAAATTAATGAAGCAGTGGGACAGGGGGAGCAGCCTCACCAGCACACGGGCCTGAATCAGAGGCGAGGGGTGATGAAAACATTCTGGAAGGATGGGTGAAGAACCTTGTAAATATACTAGCAACCACTGAATTGTGTACTTCAAAAGTGTGAATTTTATCACTCATCTCACTTCTGCCCTCTGCCAAACACAGCAAAAATGTGAAACAAGGAAGAAACGCAGCCACTTGGACCGGGCCAGGCCAATCTTCCAACTCTGAGGAATCACACTACTCACCAGACTGCAGTTCAACACCAAGTTTGCGATCAAAGCCCCAGCTAGGAATTAGGTGTCTCTTTGCTTGGCCTTGTCTGCACACATATTTTTCTCAAGAACTCCACTGAAGGCATCAGGGAGGACAGGATTAGCAGATTCAGAAGGCTGTCTCCTGGCTATTTTTCTCTTCTCAATACCATCACCCCAAGCTAGTGCTACCACTTACTGAGCTTATTATACTGAGGGCTTATTACAAACCAAGCAGTTCACATGAACTATCCCTAAGTCTCACAAGGCTTCTACACAGTATACATTATTATTTCCATTTTAGAAATTAAGAAACTAAAAAGTAACTTGTGACTGCCTCCAAGTAAGGGGCTTAATCCCCCAAATCTCCAACTTCCCGGTGATGATCTCCCTCAAGGAACTGTTGTGGAAATTAAATGTGATATTGTTTGTAAACTACTTAGCACATGATTGGTGCATGATAATTATTCAATAAAAACTTTAGTCATTATTCTGGTAATAATTAAAAGCCTCAGAAACTTGAGGTTTAAGTTCAGAAAAAGGTCATTCTTTACAACTGAAGCAAATATGAACAAAAATGAAGGTACTGAGTTTTCTGAGGAAGTAGTCTGGGGCAGACACTGCCAAGTGCTCACCCAATAAATACACCTTCTCCCTTTTTTTTTTTTTTTTTTTTTTTTTTGAGAGACAGAGGGTGCAAGTGAGCAAGGGGCAGAGAGAGCGCGAGAGAGAAGCAGGGCTCACCAGAAGCGGGGCTCCAGTTTCTACCCAAAGGAGGGCTGCTGTTCACCTGAAGCAGGGCTTGTGCTCACCCAATGCAGGACTCACCTGATGTGGGACTCGAACTCAGGAACTGTGAGATCATGACCTTAGCCGAAGTCAGATGCTTAACAACGGAGCCACCCAGATGCCCTCTCCATTTCTTTCTTACTAACAGAACCCTGATTCTTGTTCAAAAGGGCAAGGTGCCCAGCTAAAAAAACATTTCCCAGTCTCGCCTGTAGCTACGGGTAACCATGGGATAGAATTCAGGCCTATGAGATATACAAAGTCTAATGAAGAGGCGTGTGGAAAATTTTACCTAGAAAATAAAGAAAATCAGAGGAGGGGAGCCTGGGTGGCTCAGTTGGTTAAGCTTCCAACTCTTGATTTCGGATCAGGTCATGATCTCACAATTTGTAAGATCATGTCAGCACGGAGCCCACTTGGGATTTTCTCTCTCCTCTCTCTCTCTCTCTCTCAAGGTAAATTTGCAAGCATTAAAAAAATAAAAGAAAAGCAGGGGAATAAAGTCAGGCTCATATGCCACTAGCCTTTTTAAACTGTCCTTCAGTCTTTCATTCATTCATTCATTCATTTTGAGAGAGAGAGAGAGAGAGAGAGAATGAGAATCCTAAGCAGGCCCCATGCTCAGCTCTGAGCCCAAAGCAGAATTCAATCCCCATGACCCTAGGATCATGACTTGAACCAAAACCAAGAGTCGGATGTTGAACCACCAACTGAGCCACCCAGGCACCCCAGCCTGCCCCTTTTCCTTACCTGAAGATGTGCAAGCAGCATTATCACAACTAAGAAGTGAGAGCCACTTGCCAATTAATGACAGAGCAGGAAAACAGTACAGTCCTAGACTGCCCAGGTCTGGACTTCTTGTTACAAAGAACAATTAGATGCACCTGGGTGGCTCAGTCGGTTGAGCATCTGACTTTGGCTCAGGTCATGACCTCACAGTTCAGGAGTTCGAGCCCAGCATCAGGCTGTCTGTTGTCTGCTGTTGGCACAGAGCCCGCCGTGGATCCTCTATCCCCCTCTCTCTCTGCCCCTCCCCTGCTTGCACTGTCTCTCTCCAATAAACTTGAAGAAGAAGAAGAAAAAGAAGAAGAAGAAGAAGAAGAAGAAGAAGAAGAAGAAGAAGGAGAAGAATTATTAAACCCCTTTTGTTTAAGCCACTGTGGGTCCATTGCTGAACGCAATCGCTAAGGAAAACACACCCCAGCCCGTCCTAAGAGAAGACATGGGCAGTCAAAGCCATGCCTGCATAACGAGAGCACAACCTCAGAACTATAATATGATGACACAACACAGCAGTACAATACTGAACTTTTTTCAAAGGACTAACGAGAAACTGACAAAAGGTCTGCCTGGAAGACAAAAAGGACCACAAAGAACAAGCCTGTTTGTCTAGCACTGTCCAGAGAACAGGGTATTTTGGCCAGCTAACATTAGTATCTCTCACTGGAAGTTAATAAAACTGCTAGCTGTTTTATCAACCAGTCTCTTGTGGGGTTAGGACAGATCTCCCAATGGTGTGGCCTCAAAGCACCTGCTTCGTTGTAATTACGTTATTCACAAAACTGTAAGCTCTGTGCCTGCAGAGATCAGATCTATCCTATTCATGACTGAAAATGCAGCTCTACGCATGGTGCCCAGTACAAAGTCAGCAGTTAATATTTGGCAAGTCAAATGAAGATTGACTGAATAAATAAATGACCAGTAAGTCCCCCAGTGACTAACTCTGGTGAACTGATAAAACCCAAGCAGGGGCTGGGGCGGGGAAGCTCACAAAGCTGGACTGGCCCAAGTACTGTGGTATCCACGAAGGACAAGCCCACCAAAGATGAGGCACCAGCTGAAACAGGGCTGCTGGTTTCTCCCTCATTTCTTTTTGTATGTGGCACACCTGACTCGTTCTTTACACCAATAGCCATTCACTCTACCTTGTCCTTGTCCATGACGACACTAGCCACAGGTCCGAATGCCTGGAAGTACTCAGAAAGCTGCGCAGAATCCACATCCCGGGGAAAGCCACTGACAAACACACTCCGAAGACCCTGGGCCTTTCGGGCAGCTCGTAGTTCTACCAGGTGCCGGTGCTTCCGGCCTCCCAAATGGGCATCTAGGCTGGGTCCTGCAAAGATAAACATGAAACAAAAACATCCAAATCACTCTTCGGTGGACTTAAATGCATACCTAAATCCTACTAATCCTTCCAAGCCATAGGAAGTGTGATCTTTGAATAAACAAAGTCCTAGCTCTTTTCACCTTCCTGTCTTGTCCATTTGTCTATATAATGCATTCTAAGTGGTTCCCCAGAGAGCTAGCTACCACTTTTTCTTAAACCATCTCTAAGTGCTAGAGCAACACCTGCAAATTGTAAAGAAATTAACGGGAAGCTTATCCAGGTCATATACAGAGGAACTAAATAAAACAGGACCCTAGACTATTCCCTCATGAATCATCCCTAGGTATGGTATAGAGATTGAAAGTGCAAGATCTGAAGTCACACTGCCCAAGTTTAATTCTCAGCTCTAGCAAGCTGTGTGAGATCTTGGGCAAGTTACTTAACCTCTCTGTGCATCTCTGTGCACACACAAAATTAAGATATTAACAGTACCACACAGGTATTATGCCTCTAAGAGTACTTGGCAGAGTCTGGTACATGTGGACCACGGGAAAAGTTTAGCTGCTATTATTATTATTATTTTTTTTTTTTTATTAAATTTTGGGTCAGCTGCTTATTGTCACCAATGTATATGTGGGGCCAGGGAAGACTATCTTGGATTTCTGGCTTGCCCTAGGGGACAAAGAGTGGTAATGTCATTCACAAAGAAAAAGAATGGAAGATCTGTTTAAGGAAGATCATGATTCCAGTTTAGGAAAGATCGCGATTCCAGACTTCAAAAGTGGAATTTGAGGTTTCATGGAGTCCCCTGCGCTGTCATACAAGAATCCTGTCGATTCTGCCAAATCCACTTTCTCATCACGCATGCCCTGCTACCCTGCTACCTCACCCATCTCTGCCTTTGCCTAGCTCCTCCGTAGGGGCTACCCTGAGTTAAGTGCTACTTTCTCAGTGATCCTACAGCTGTCTAAACGTATCTCTAGAGCTCTGGAATTGTCTGCATCTCTAGATGGTGAGCTCCTTCACCTCTAAATCCCCTCACCCCACCCGAGAGCCCAGCCGAGTAACAGGCACAAAGGGGGCGTCCAACAGATGACGGTGATAGAGGGAATAAGATCATGACACTTTAGTTGTAGAGATTTCGGATACTAGGGATGAGGGGGCAAAGTGGTGGGGCTTTCCCCACTCTCCAATCCCTTCGTACAGGCGGAGTGAAAACCGAGGTGAGTGACCCTACCAACCGACTTGACAAAAACCAGGACCCGAAGACGAAAACTCACGACCACCCCCTCACAAGCCACCGCTTACGGTTGGCTGTAGTAACGTGGCAGAGGCAGCAGCGGAAACCCCCACGAGGCAGCGATTGGACATCCGAATCCACTGCCGCCATCGCGACTCTCCAGTACGGACAACACACAACCACTTCTGCCACCACCGGAACTCACGCCTACAAATCGCAGCGCGCTTGGAAGCAACTTCCGCCAGTCCAATAGGAAATGACGTAGCAAGGCCAATCGCGCAGGCACACTCCTCCGGAAACTGAGTCCCTAAGGCTCCGGGTTCCGTTTCCACCCGCCTTTAAGTCTTCACCCGCTTCTGGAAAAGCCGCCCATCTTTGATACTTATCTGCATGCGGTAAGCCGATTGGTGTGCTCTGAGCCACTTAGGCGTTGATTGGCCCAAGGCTTCATGAATATTCATAGAGTGGCCACAAAAACCGGCGCCGGCGGGGGCTTGAAGCCTGAGTGCTCTATCCTTGCTGGGAGTTCGGGAGTGTGCTGCTTGTACCTTCTTTCAAGAGGCGGTTAGAGACCCGCGGCGCTGCATCATCCTCTCTCCTTTTTCACCTGGCGAATAAAGGCGGAGGATGAGCCGACTTCACAAAACTCAAGGCTGCCCCTGGACTCCCAAGTTCCTTAGGGCTGTTACTCTCTCCTTCTGCCCTCTGTCCTTCCCTAAAATGGGCGTTCAGGGACCACTTCCTAGCCCTGGTTGGGGAGCTCTGCCCCTGTGGGCACCCTCTAGACTCCACTCAGCCACAGCCAGATCGCTGCGGTCCCGGTGAGTCAGGCTTTCCTTCCGCAATAGTGGGCTGCGTGAAGTGTACTCACGAGGCGCCAGAGCCACCGGCCCCCTTCAAGGCAGGCGATGGAACCTACCATGTGACAGCTGAGTGGAGACATTGGAGGGAAAAAATGCTTCTTTCCCCAGACTGGTAGAGTGCTCAGTTCCTCCCGATACTGCCGGGGTGTAAGCTCAGAATGGGGAGAGTAAAGGAGCTGGGGAGGCCCTGGGGACAGAGAACATGACATGGAGAAGACTCTCAGACGGGCTAAGCAGTTCCTGCTGCGGCTGTCAGCGCACAGCTTCGGACTGCGGAAAGCGCCCTGGACCTGAAGCAGACATCTCAAGATCCGAAACCTTAAGCAAAGTCTCAACTGCTGAGTCTGTTCCCCTATCTATCTCTAAAGTGTGGAAGGAACACGTACAACAGGCTTAACCTCTTATTCACTCTCCGAAGGTGCTCCTCCTGTTGGGCCCTGCTAAGGCTTGTTTCCCAAACCCAAAAAGGCAGGAGACAGCACTAGAGTGGAGCTCAGGCCAAGGCAGTTACTGAGGCTGGTCTTGGGAATCCTTGAAGTGGCAACTTGTGCAAATAAACCACAGAGCTGGGTGGTAAGATACTGCAGTACCCCCCCCCCCCAAGGTAGGCTACATCTTGCCCTGGCTTCCAGCAACTCCCAGAATTTCCTGAGAGCTAAGGGTTGGGAAATAGAAGAAAAAGCACCTTCACGCCTCCCTTCCTGTGGAAGCCACCAACCAGAGTCAGCTGATTCTGTTTTGAGTGAATCTGTACCAAGATGGAGCTCGAGTTCCAGCACCACAGGGAGCTGGGGAGCAGTTTGGGTCCCCCAAGAAAGCTAGCAGGAACAGTCTGCCTGTCCATGCTGCCTATCTCAGAAAGCTGCCCCCAGGGCAAGCACCATCTGTATCTTCTTTCTTATCCCTTTGTCCTTTATTCCAACTGAAGACACCACCCTCCCCCCACCCCCCCACCCCCCACCCATGGCAGAGAACAGCTGAGCCGGGAGAAGCTGAAGAAAACAGCTTTTTATTTGTTACTATAAGAACCAATTACAGAATCCGAGGTTAAAAAAACGGACAAAAGATCTTTATTTCTGAGAATTGGCGTACAAAAGGCAGAGGGGACAAGGCGAGGGAAGGAAAAGAGAGAGCATGGGCTGGGGCTGATGCCAGCTTAGGGGCCTCAAACTCCAAATAGGAAAGTCCGGACACCGGACAGGAAGAGAAACCCCCATTAGAAAAAAAAAAAAAGATATAGTCATGGCAGTGCACGCCCCCCTCCCCCAACCAGGTACCACCACCTCCTATCAATTTACTCTTCCCCTCCCCCATCCCCTTTCAAAAAGGGAGGCAAAATTTTTAAAAAATTAAAAAACCCTCCCCCCCAAAACTGTCCAAGACAACTGTGGGTCCTACCCCCCAAAACAGGCTAGGTTCCCACAATGGACCAAGTTCCTGCAGTGTGTCCTCCACCACCAGGCATGGAGAAGCATGGGAAGGGGACGAGCCTTGCAAGTGGTAACACCAGAGGGCGCCCGACCCCTCCAAGGACACACACTTGCTCCCTCCCTCCCTCACTCCTCATTCCCTTTGATACTAGAGGGAAGGGAGGGCGGGTGCCCTGGGCACCCACCCTCTAGCTTTCAGCCCACCTCCCTCCCTCCCCGCAGACGCTCAATCCTCCAGGACAATAGGCTCATTGGTGCTGGCAGGATGTGACGGTGCAGACAGTGGGACCGGGGGCCGCACTGCAATCAGCGGTGGCTTCACCTTCAGGGGCAAATTGGGCCGGCGAGCAGCTCGCCGCATTTCCAGATGGGTCAGAGCCTTCCGCAGGGCCCTGGCCAGGAAAAGAAGAGTGGAATGAAGGCCAGGACCCTCAAGGTAAACCCCCTTCCCCATTCCATGCCATAGTGTGCCTTCCGGCCCATTCTTTCCTGGCACCCCCACCCCGTACCCAGTCTTCTGGAGCTGGTCTTGTTCGGAATTCCTATTATCCTTACCCACCAACCTGGGTTATCAACCTCTCAGCCCCTCCTACGGTGGGTGGGCTCCCTACCTGGTATCCTTTGTGGCCACAAACACCACAGGATTGGGAGCATCAGCCGGGTTTAGTTTCTGACGCTTGGCTGCTGGCTGTGAGCTTGAACGAATCCCTGAGGCCAGAGGCCTTCCATTGGCAGAGAAGGGGACCCCGGCTCCTGACATCTGGAGAGGAGGGGTGGGTGCAGGCAGCACAATGAGAGAGGGCTCACAGATCCCTATCAGAAATAAAAGCCCGCCCAATCGGCCTGGCCCACTCCAGCTGTCAACTCACAGTCTCATAGGCCCGTTTCACCATAATGCCCCCCAGACCCCGGTTCTGGGTCAGCTGGTTTCTGTTGATCGGTGTCTTGGTACCCCGAGGTGTTTTTGGTTTCAGAGGTGCCTGGGCCACTGCCAAGAAAAAAACAGGAAAAAACTTGGAGAAATTTCATGTTTTCTCTTCTGTATGTAGTTTCCCTGGGCATCCCCAAAAGCAGTCTGGCAACTACCACAGGAATGTGGCCTTAGCTCACTATGGTAATATTGGACACTCTATGAAAATCGTTATTAACCTACAGGAGTACAGTTTGTTAAACTAAATCTCTTTGGACTATGATAGTAAAAGGATGACGGAGACCCTGAAACCATCTAACTGGTTCCCCATCCCATACCCACAGTCTGGTTTCCCCATCCCATACCCAAATCTTTGACAATAGTTGCCAGGGGCAGCCGCACCAGAGGGTGAATCTTCAGTGGAGTTTTCGCAGCCTTAGGAAGTCGAATGGAGCCTGGAGAGCAAAGATGACAGCTTTTGAAGGGGCTTCGCTACTCAGGCCTCTCCTACGGCCAGGAGCCACATCTAACCTCCTATCAAACCGCTGTGGCTTGCTGTCCCTGTGGTCATTAAACCTCCAGAGAAACACTGGTCTCTGCTCTGCTTTCTGGCCAGAGCACCCAGGCCTGCCACTAGCCCCACCGCTCCTGCCCTTACACTCTGCCTTGATGGCATTGGCATTGATAGGGGCATAGGGTCGTCGGGCAGCCCTCCTCGGCTGTAACAGGTCCCTGCACATGCGTCTGGCAAGACGGGTCAGCTTTGTGGTCTGAAGCAGGAATGTTTGCCTGTTCTTAGCCAGTAGCTTGGCCCGGTTGGCGCTGGTCGTATAGGGGGAGAGACTCTGGGCTTCAGGTCGAGACAAATGACCCCTCGAGTGTGGCTCCTGGAAGAAAGACATAGGAAAAAGAGAGAACACGGATGGGCACTGAGGCTCCCTTGTTTCCTTCATTCTCTGCAAAAAGCAGTTTATTCCCGCCTGATCTTTTTACTACCATCCCACCCACCCGTCTCCCCAACCACCACTAAGCACCACCTCCCCAGCCCCACACACATCAAACCACCTTTTAAGGTTCTGGCCTTCACCTGAAGCTCACATCACTATGCTTACTGCTCTCCCCTGCCTATTCCCCATCAGTCCTTACTGTTGTGCCCCGGGCAGCCCCCTCAAGCTGGGTCGGGGTCTTCAGTCCCCCATACTTCTTCCAGTAGATCCAGCAGGAAGCACAGAGGCGGCACTGCATGTTGGGTGGGCCCCAGGCGTACCACTGGGCAGACTGTGTGGCTGTAGGAACACGGAGAAAAGGGGGAGTTTGGGACAAATATGCCACCTGAGCCCCTTAGGTCCTTGGCCCAGAGAAGACCTCACCCCCCTCAACATCCCTGCCCCTCCCTGAAACTCACTGTGGCAGCTCTCGCAAGTCAGGCCCTTCTGGAATCCAGCCCCATTCATGCCAGGTTTCGAGCCCACAGAGATGATCTGGTTAGGATTTGGCTTAGTACTGACAGGAACAGTGTGGGGAGAAAGCAGGAACCGGTCAAGAAAGAGAATCCACGTCCACCTCCTCCCGATCATTTGACCCTCTGACCCTGACTCCTGCCGTGGTCACCACCAATCACTGAGAAAAGCATTGCTGGGGGGGGGGGGGGGGGGTGCGGGGGCAGGGAGGGTGGGGAGGGAGAAAAAGAAAACATGCCAGCCTCCCCCACCTACCACACTTACTAGGTGGGGATATAGACTTGTTTCAGTTTGCTGTCTGCTTCAGCAGCTTTCAATCTTTTCTGCAAGAAGGGAAAAAAGGAAGAAAGAGAAGGATCAGAGCACCTCCACAGGACGATGTCATCAACTTCGAAGCCAGGGGTGAGCAGGAGGCCCCTGGTCCAGCCTTCCCAGCCCAGCCCATACCTGCTGAATATAGCGGTCTGTGGTTTTCCACATGTAATAAAACTGGACTATGCTGGCGAGTGACTTCCAAGGCAGCTAAGGAGGCAGAGGGAAGGAAGCTGAGCTGGCATCTGGCTCCGGGTCCCCGTTCCCTCACCTGTCGTCTCTTCCACCTCTCCTGCCAGCCCCGTCCACTTACAAAATCCTGGCGAATATCATTGAAATCCTTGCCGTACTTCTCCAGGGCCTCCTCAAACAGCATGGCCTCCGAGGCCGACCACTCCTCCATCTCGTCCCGACACAGCACTGGGCCTCCCTGGGGCACCAGGGTCGACATGGCCTTAGCCAAGTCGTAGCCGTTCCTCTGCAACGTATCCATGGCATGAAACTACCGGGAAGGTGGGAAACAATGCGGATGCCCTGAGACCCTCCACACCGGGCTTCTCAGAGACCCTTCCTCTGTCCCCAGGCTCTGCAGGTCCCCACAGAGCCCAGCCTGCCCGACTTCCCAGCAACCTCTGCTCACCAGCGTGATATCTCGGGAGGCAGCAGCTGCACTCATGTGCAGGCTTGGCTGCCGAATGGAGCTGCTGCAATCTAGGGCTCTTGCGAAGGTCCCCACGGCCCTAAGGGAGATATTAAGAAGTCAAGAGAGAGAGAAGAAAGCATGAGTGAGCTGAGGAACTAAGCCAGATAAGGAAAACCACGCAGGCCAAAACAACCAGTCTAGTCCAGCTCTGAGAATTCGATGCAGAGCGTCCACACCGCCCCCAGCCCGTCTTGCCCGTCCACCCACCCCTCACCGGGCCACCACGAGAAACTGATCAATCTGCCGGTCTGTGAGAGGGTTGTCCGGGTCCCAGACCTTCATCTCCATCTTCTGTTGGTTCCGATTATCAGATTCTCCTGGGGAACAGGGCAATGGCAACATCAGGGAGAGGGAAAGGAGAACAACAGGTGCCTTGACACAACAGCACCTCGCTCCCCCCGTGCCTCTGGCGTGGATTCTATCAGCCACCTCAACTCTCGGCCTTTTCTTCCCGACTGTGCCCACTGGCCCCTTGCAGGTTCCCAAGGTCCCAGCTTGTCAGGGCGATGGCACAGAGCCGTGAAGGCCGTGGAGCCTATGACTCCGCAGCACGCCATTCACAGCGACTACGACGTTACATGACTCAGGGGCCGCACGCTCCGTCCTGTTGCTTACCCTCTGCCAGGCGATCTGGGATCTCAGCTTGGTATTTGCAACCAACTCGGATCTCCCCCTGATCGGCTAAAAGCGTCTTCTGCACGGGGTCGAACACCAGTGAGTAAAAAAAGCAGTCCTGGAGCCAGGAAGAAAAAGTAAGCGGGCGGTGGGGAGCATCCAGCGTTCCCATGACAGGCGGTCTGTGGACCTGAACCTCATTCCAGTCCTACTCTCCTCTTGCCTTCTGGGCACACCCACTCCCCTCCTTCTTTCCCCCCACACCTCTTTCTCACCTCCTTTTCCAAGTATTGGCTCAAGATGTCGGTCTCATTCAAGAGGGTCACGCTGCATTTCCCCTACAGAAGAGAGGTCCGAAAACCCTAGGTGAGCTCCTCATTCCTTCTCCACAGCACTTCCATTATGCCACCACGCCCCTCCTCTCCATCTTCTAAAGAAGTGCACACCGGCCACAGTGGCCCCCCCGATTGTCCTATACCTTATGTGGGTGGCTGGTAACGATTCAAATTGCCGAGAAAGAAAAAGCTCCCGGTGCTTCAGTTGATGTCGCTGCTGCTCTGACACCCCTGGCTGCTTTGATTCCTCCTCAAACTCCCCTGGGAGATTAAGGAGGAAGAAGTCAAGTCAGAAACTAATTCAGAAAGAAGCCACCTTGGAAACTTTGACCCGGGGAAAACACTTCCTATCCCAGCTGGCTTTTTTTCACATTCCCCAGGCATCTGCCGTTTATACCTACAGCCACCAGCTTTCCCACTGAGCCCTCTCCCCCTAGCCCTCTCCGCTGTTCCGGGCCTCCCAGCTCCCCATCACCAGTGCCTTGGGAACAGCTGCTGAGAGTACAAAGAATGCCACAGAAACCCATCCCAAACCCAGGTACCAACGCTCAGATGCCACTCATAAAGCACAAATCTGCCCACACTAGGCCCAGCAGGAACATCACACTCGTCTCTCCTGCGAAACCAGCCTGAGGTTCAGAAACCCAATATGGTGAACAACTGTCACATAAGGTTGTGTTTACTAGTTTTTCTTTTCAGAGTTCAGGAGACTCTTTGCTCTTAAACATCAGGCAACCGTAACAATCCTTCGCTGTCCACTTGACTACTAAGTTTGTGGGGCTTCCAAGGACAGTATTTCCCAAGCCAGTGCCAACACCTTCCTTCCCAGGAGCTGCGACTTGCCCTGAAACCCTGGTGAGAAGGGTTAACTTGGCTGAGTGCCACCCAAAGTGGGAGGGGGCAGGAGAGCCACAGGCCCAGGCTCATTGGTGCATTGTTCCCAACCTCAGGGAGAAGGGGGGTGGGGGTGCAGCGGGCTCCACCCCTCGCCTGTGTGCTCCGGAAACCCTGTGCGAAACCCTGTGCTAAGGCAAGGGGGGACCACACCCCCCACCCCTTCTGATTGGACAAGGCCAAGGTCAGCCCCTGCCAGATGGGGCTGGAAACCCCAGAGGGCCAGGGAACTTGGTAGGCCTAGCTCCTTGTTAACCCCTTCGTGCTCAAAGCAGCCTGAAATAAGGCAAATAATTTAAGAAGGAGGAACAAGAGAAAGAGGAAAGAAAGCCAAAGCAGGAAAGGGAAAATCAACTAAGGAAAACAGGAGGTAATTTTTTTTAAAAAAGATAAAATCATAAAGAGAAGGAAGAGAAGGCAAAAGGCAAAGATATAAAATGGATTGGAGAAGGACGGAAGAGGTGGGAAAGAGCAAAAAGGGCAAAGATAACTTTCCGAGCTTCCTATTCTGCCCTTTCAATGTATTCTCACTACCTTGCGACCACAAAATTAGGCTGCTTCCCTGTCCTGCAAGCTTCTCAGTACAACCTCTTCCTCTTCACCTTGACCTTTACAATCACCACCCATTGTCCCAATGTACCCAAAACCGTCCCTCAAGGGTCCTGCTTCTCTACAGCTCTTCTTCCTCCCTTATTTAAATACTATCATCTCTTTTCCACCTATCGTTCAGATACACACACTCCCACACAAGTCATATTCTGGCTTTCCTTATCATCGTCTCTCCACCCTGCTTCCAACCCCAACGTGTAAAAACAGGCCTCCCTCTGGAGACCAGGCATTTCCCACCCCCAAACTCACACCCGGGCTTTGGGCATGCTACCAGGGGAAACACCTGCAGGGACATGCCCAGACCTCAGATCATGGGAAGGGGGAGGCAGGGAGGGTGGGGGTGGGGTGGGGGTACGAAGACACTCACTGGCATTGCTATCAGCCAGGCTGTTGAGGCTACTAGAAATGTCCCTTCGCCGGAAAAGGCACACAACCTTTGCCTCCACGTTTCCATTTGCTGTCTAAGGGGGGGGAGGAAAACTGCAGTTAAAATGGGTTGTTTTAAAGTGGAAACACATGAAGAAGAAACTAAGCATGAAGTAGTTTCTAAGGGGTGTAAATAGAAAAACCCAAGAAACTATGAGGGTTTTTTTTTTGTTTTTTTTTTTTTATAATTTTCTTTTTTTAAGAGACAGAGAGCATGAGCTGGGGAGAGGGGAGGTGGGGAGAGAGAGAGAGAGAGAGAGAGAATGAGAATCTCAAGCAGACTCCACGCTCAGCATGGAGCCCAACTCAAGTCTCCATCCCACAACCCTGGAATCGTGACCTGAGCCAAAACTGAGTCGGACCCTCAACCCACTGAGCCACCCAGACACCCAAAGAAATTACAAATAAAGAGACTCGCATTTAAGGACAACTTCCAAACTTTTTTCCCCTAGACTTTCCCTTTCCTTAGCCCCCAAGAGAAGGAATAGGAAAGCTCCCACCTAGCTCTCAAAAGCCTTTCCTGAATACACTGAATGAATAAATGAATGAATGAATGAATATGAATGGGCACTTAGGATTAGGGCTGGTTTTTCTCTGGATCTCTCTCTCTTCCACCTGAAGTTAGTGACCTCAGAAAAAAAAAAAAAGACCCCCTGGAGGGAGGGAGGTACCCGAAGGGGCAGGGGTGGGACTCTGCTCCACTCACCTTGTTGAGCTCCTCAATCCGTCTAACCAGGTAAGGATTGCTGGAAGAGTTCTCAAAATAGACGTAATCTGTAGGAGGGGGTGGGGAAGCACCGGGAAGATCAGAGGAGGAGATGGGAAAGCCAGAGCACCAGGGTCTGAGAGAAAAGAGGCCTGAGGGGACCAAAAGAATAAGGGTCCAGGTAGAGAGAACGCTGAAATGTGGAAGTAGAGAGACTACGAGAAAATGAGGGATTTCCCCCCCCCCCCCCGCCACCACCACCCCTGACCACCGAGTTCTAATATCAGATCTTTCTCTCCAAAGTGAGCCTCAACGAAGAGACAAGAAGCAGGGGGTCCCCCTGCAGTCCCCACAATTCAGCGATGGAGTTGCACCCCGGCATCGGCAATTGTTCGCTCCAGTGCCCTCGCCTTTTCGAACCCAGGCGCACAATAACGCCCCGGGGGAGAGGAAACCTCCCGGCGGTCTCGCTCAGGCGGCAGAGCGGACGCCTCGGCCCTTGGTGCCCCCTGCCTGCCCTGTCAGCTCCTTCCGCACCACTTTCCCAGGCCCCACTCCCGACCCGGGGCCCCAGACGCAGCCCCGAGAGTGCCGTCGGGGCAGCCCGCAGGCTCTCCGGGGGGCCTCGGCGCCCGGCCGCGTCGCCGTCCCCGCACCCTCGCTCCCCGTGCTCCCGGTTCCGGTTCCGGTCCGCGCTCGGGACCACGCCGCCCCGGACGCGGCTCCCCGCGCTGCCGGGTGCCGAGCCTCTCCAGCCCCGGTCCCCGACTTCTCCCGCCCCGGGCCCCGCAGCCCCTTCCCCGGTACTCACCCCCCACCCGGTACATGTTGGCCGCCATGGCCGTTCCCGCCGCCGCCTCCGGCCGCACAAAGGGGTCCGGGAGGCTCGCGGGGGCAGGGCTCGGCTCGAGGCGAAGCCCCGAGCGCGGGGCTGGCGCTTCGCGGAAGTCTCGGTCGGGCCCGCGTAGCCGGCACCTCCGCTGCCTCAGCCGTCGCGGTTCATCCCGGCCCGCGCTGTCGCCGCCGCAGCTACCGCCTCACGCCCGGGACGCCGAGGCCAGCGCCGGTCCGCTCGGCCTCTTCCGGAACAAGCTCGGCTCCCGCCGGACCGGAGCCAGGTTCTGACTCTCCCCGCCCTCGCCGAGCCCCACCAGACGTTGGGATCTGCCGGCCGCCGGGAAGGCTTGCCCTGCCCGCCTCGGGTTTCGCCTCCTTCCGGAACACCTTCGGCCGATCCGGAGAACAAGGCCCGGCGCTCGGCTCAGGTCGGAGAGCGAGACCCCAGAGATCGGCTACTTCCGGAAAAGGTTCGGCTCCCTCCGGCCAACCGCGGCCCGGCGCTCGGTTATTTCCGTTGCAGCTCGGCCCCTCCTCCGAGGGCGGGAGAGGTGTTGGGCTTAACTCTCTCCTCGCCGGAGCCCCTCAACTCCGCCTGCGGCCGCGAAAAGACTCGCGCGCCTTTGCGCTCCGCCGGGTTATTTGCAAGCGGCTTTGCCTGTTATTTGCATGAGTGGCCTACGCTCCCCTACTCCTTCCAAACTCCTCTTTTCCTTCATCGCCACCCCCACAGGGCCCCGGAGGCGCCCAGCCGCGCCCCACAAAAGGACTGGGAGGCGACTTTGCTTTTGGTTTATTGCCCCTCAGCAGGCGGCAGGAGTCAGGGCCCAGGCTGGGGCTGCCCGGCTCAGCCAGCGGGTCTCTACAGTGTGTGCGGGGGTGCCGTTCGCCCCCTCCAGGGAAACGCGCGATCGGGAATGTCTCGAAGTCGAGGAAAAGTCGGCCCCTGGTCCTGGGGGTTTCGGGTGGGCGGGGCCGCGCCGCAGGGCCGGTGGCTCCCCTCCGGCAGCGGTCAGACATCGAGAGAGGAGGCGGGGGACAGGGAGGGGGTTCGAGAGGGCGTGGCGGGCGCCGGCCCCGCGCCCCCAGCGCCCAGGACTCGCCACTGGAAGATGCTGGCGTCCTTGCCGCCCAGCGAGATGAGGTGCGAGTCGTCGTGCGTGAACCGGACGCTGGTCACGTGGCTGCCGTGACCGCCGTACACGAGGCTCGGAGCCTGGGCGGGAAAGAAGACCGAGCTGCGGCGGCCGGGGAGCCCTGGACCCGGCGGCCCCCGCCCGCCCGGCCCCAGAGGCCCCTGGAGGCCTCACCTTGGCGCGCGCGCACGGGTACTGGAACAGGTGCACTTTGCAGAAGTCGTCGGCCACAGCCACCACTCGCTCGTTGTGGGAGCGGCACAGGGAGTTGATGTCGGTGCCATCCGAGCCGTCTGGCCACACGCCTAGCACAGCAGCCGGCCTCAGTATGGCCTCCTCCCCGCGGCCACCCACCGCCCAGGCTCCGCACCGTTTCCGGCGGTCAGGCAGCCGAGGCCGCCCACCGGCCGCGTTCCAGGCAATCCTTCCCGGTCCCGGCAGCCACCGAGGGCCAGAGGGGCCTCCTGGGCTGGATCTGCCGGTTTCTTGACACCCACCCCTCTGACACATGCCCAGCATTCCGAGCCCAGTGCGGGCTCCACCTTACCCCGCACACCCCACCCCACCCCACCCCGCAAGGTTCGGAGGCCCTGCTCACCATAGACATGGAAGCCCAGCACGCAGGTGTAGGTGGCCCACTCCCGGTCTCGGCTCTCATAGCGATTCCTCAGCAGCTTGCAGCCTCCAGCCACGTCCCCTGGGGGGAGGGAGCCCACCCAACTCAGCTCTCCCCCTGCCCTCGGGTTGGCAAGACACCCACCCACCGACCCACCCACCGGGAAGGGTAGGTTGGAAAGACTAGCTTGAGGTAATGGCATGTGATCTGGTCACCTTGGTAGCCCTCAGCCCAGGGCAAAACCCAGCCCCATGCACTTCCTGAATCCTGAAGTTCTGAAGTTCCCCTAACAGCTTCTCATCAGTTCTTCCTCCCTGGCTAAGTCAATTCCTCCACACCTGCTGAGAAACTTGTCCTAAACAATCTTTTCCTAGTACGTTCCTCAACTCCCTCAAGTCCTCGTGGGGAAAGGCATGGTGTAAAACCGTGTAGGGCTTTTCAATTCACAATATTTCTCCTACCTGAACAATTCCAACTCCACTTCAGCCCCATCTCTACCTGGAGCTGCCTACATACTCTTCGTCCCCTCCCAACCAGGAGCCTCCCACCCCGAAACAAAACCCAGCCGATTACCCATTCCCCATGCTCTCCCCTACAGCCACTCACAGTAAAGGATCTCATAGTCCCCAGAATTGGACATGATGAAATTCCCATCTTTGGACCAGTCAAGGTGAGTGATGAAGCTGGAGTGACCCTGGGAGCAAGGGTCAAGAGACTAAACATGTAGCTACCATTTCCCATCCCCAGGTCCCCCTTAGTGCATGAGAGCCCTTCCAGTTTACCTGCTATGGCAATGCCCCACCCTCCACCCCGGCTTCCTCACCACACAGCGGCCAAAGCGGCTGGACTTGGCACCCTCACTGGAAACGCTATAGATGTAGATCATGTTGTCATGGGAACCGATGGCCAGGTACAACCCATCTATAAAGACAGTCACTCAGAGAGGGAAGGGCCAGGGACAGGTCTGGGTCCAGGGTGGGGGCGGCTCCCACCTGGGCTGTACCGGACCACTGAGAGCTGCTCATTGCCATCAGTGACATCAGACACGATCTCCCTGGTCTCTGTGTCCAAAACCAGCCACCTGGAAGGGAGGGGGTGGAAAGCAGGCGTGAGGTTACCCATCCTGGGCAACGTGGGGGTTGGCAAGTTGGAGAGCGTCAGAGACGCCAACAGAAAGGCTGTGATGTAGACAGGTTGCCGCTGCATTCTTATGCCAGGAAATCGGAAGACGCTAAGGAGAGAGAAAGAGTGAGGGGCTTCTGATGCCTCTAAGAAAAGAATACAGGAACCTTATGGAGTCTGTAAGCCTGTCACTTCCCTGTGTCAGTCTCTCCCATGTCCCTCCTATCCCCCACAGCTTTTCTATCCTAAGCTGCCACTCCCAGGCTCAGAGGGGAGAGTGGTTGGGTGTGATGACAGTTGCCACAAGCAGAGCAGGGGAGGCCCGGGCTGCAGAGAAAAGCACTGAGGAACGAGAAGGTGCGGTTGGGGCTCCTGAGCCACACTCCTCCCCTGCCACCCCATTACCAGGGGCCCTTCCCAAAGCTCCTGCTTTCCCCTCCCAGGAATCCTGGCTCCTCTCACCTCCCTGTGTTCAGTCCTACGGCCACAACTGCCCCGCTGGGGTGGAAGTCAGCACAGAGACCAGTCTCCTGGGAGGGGGGAGAAGGTGAATTCAAGAAGATGCCTTTCTAGTGAAGGTTCCCGGACAGACACCTCGTCATGTTGGTAACACCAAAGCCTTCTCCTCCCAAGGATGAGACAGGGAGGAGAGGGACAGTAGACCTGGGGTGGAGGCAGGGTGTCACTGGAGCCTAAACTAGGCGATACTCAACATATTTAACAACCAGAACTGAGCTAGGAGGCTGTGCCAGAGATTAACCATTTGTTGCTGGATCAAAGGGAGGTCTGGGGGTTTGGGGGTAAGGGGGAGGGGACAGTGCCTAGGGGACACTGGAGGCATCTGCACAGAAGAATGCAGATTTTGGTAGCCAACACAGCCATACCAGTACAAAGTGGCTGCCCCTGGGGAGAAGGAAGAGGGATGCTGGGGAAGGAGTGGTGTCCACAGAAGCCATGGTGGGTGTGGCACTGGGGATCCAGGGACACGGGGCTCTACCTTGAGGTCAATGCTCCAGGCCAGCGCATGGCCCTCCCCATCCCACAGGCAGAGTTGTCGGTCATGGCCACAGGTGAGAAAACGGTTCTGGAAGGGATGTGTGCAGAGCCCCCAGAGCTCATCCGTGTGACCCTGTAGCAGATCACGGGCTGTTACCTCTGCCCCTCCTCAGTAGCACTTCCCACCCTCCTCCCTGGAGCCCTTGGCCCTCCAACCTGGATTACAGGGGAGAAGCCCTGCGCCAGATCTCCCCTCAGCAATGCATTCTTCGTGGTTCCCACCAGCAGCTCGGAGCCCAGCCCCTCAGCAATGGCCCGCACAGCCCCAAAGTGTTCAGGGATCTGCAGAACGGTGGCATGAAGTCAGGGGCCCCCTGGCCATTCCTCTCCCCACTCCCTCCTTCGACCCCAGGCTAGCCCTCACCTCAGCCTCCTGGAGAGCCACCAATCCCGGCCCCCACTGGACCAGCCGGCGGTCCCGTCCGCCACCACTCAGTACAGTCCCATCCCGCCGGAGACACAGGGCAAAGATGGAACCTTCGTGAGCATGGGCCTGGGCCACAATCCCATAGGTCTCTGTTGGCAAAGTCACGAGTGGGTCATGCTGTGGGGGTACAGGGAAGTGGGGAACAGAGGCAGCCTTGGCCGTCACAACACAATAATAACTCCTAGCCGCTGAGCACCTACTGAATGTGATCTCTGATCCTCAGCTATTATTTTACCCACTTTACAGACTGAACAACCGAGGCTCAAAGAAGTGAGGTAACTTCCTAAAGGCCACGCAACTAGTGGCAAAACTGGAATCTGAACCCAGGATCTGGCAGACGCCAAAGCCCCAGCCGTGTCGCCCCTACCCTTCCAGCCGGCCTTTCTAGAGGGTCCACAGAGATCTATCAATTCTCATGGTTAAAAAAAAAAAAAAAAAAAGGAAAAGGAAAATCCTCTGTTTCCCACAGACACCCTCTGGGGTACTAGACTTCCCAGGTGCCACCCCCAACCACATACCTTTGGCCCCACCCCTGCCTGGGGTCCTGGCATCTGAGAGGCTCCGTCCCCAGGTGAGAATGTTCCCCTCTGAGTCCCCAGTAAGAATGTCCCCATCCGGGAGGAACACAAAGCAAGGGACAAACTTGGGTTTCTTGTATTTCTAGGGGAGAGAGCAGAGATCAAAGGGAAGGCCAAAGACTGAAAGTCACAGACCCTTGCCAGCTGGGTGGTATCAGGGTCTAAGGTATTCAGACCAATGCTTCCATCCCCACTCTGTCCTCCCCCCCCCCCCCACCCCACACCCATCCACGCCTCACCCCAAAGACACCCTGTTTCCGGGTGAGAGTCCCGTTCCCAGGAACCCCTGCTCCTCCACTCCAGTTCCAGAAGTGGACGTGCGATTTCCCACTGGTGACAATGCAGCTGCTGTCGCGAGGGCTGAAGCCAACGGCCAAGACTGAGTCATTTGTACTCTGAGGGGAAGATACCAGATTCAGCCACCCCAAGCCCTGAGCACCTTCACTTGACTTGACTCTTCAGTTTGCAGCCTGACAGCCGGTCTGCTGATATCCTGAAACCCGAGGACAAGCCTTCCTTCTGGACCCAGACCCTGGTCCCCTCAGGGCACCCCTCCCTGTCACTCACGATGCCAGAACCACCCTAATGCCTAAGACATTATCCCTCGGGAAGCCAGAACTTCTGAAATCCCCGTTTACAGCCTCAGAGAGGCTAGGGGGCTTCCTCCAGGTGACCCAGCCAGAAAGGAAGTCAACGTATGGGTAAGTCTGCAGCTCTCTATACTTCACTGCCCCCAGGCCCCTAACCACGGTGCCCCGCCAGGCCGCCTGGACTCCTCACCTTGATCTCAGCCAGCTTTGTGCCCCGGCTGCAGTCCCACACGGACAGCATGTGCTCATTGGAATCATCCACCACACAAAGAAAAGCACCCTGATCCTGAGAATGGGGGACACATCGGAGGGGCCGAGTGAGGGCTAGAAGTCTGTGGGTTCATGGTCATTAGGCAAGGGCTGCCATCACAAGTTGAGCGGGCAGGAGAAGGGGACACCTGCTCCTTTCTCAGGAGAACCGGCGGAGTCAGGTTCAGGAAGGCCAGAACTTCTGAGGCTTCCCGGTGAAGTGCAAGAATGAGGTTCCTGGGCAAGGAAGATGGGGGTCTAGAGGCTTTGGGGTCAGCTCACCGCAACTGAAAAGGCCAGGGCTCCCACGCCCCGCTCGAAGGCCCCCAGTCCAATCTCCTGCAGCTTCAGCAGTGTCTCTGAGTCCCAGACGTGAACCACAGGCTGCAGGGGCTGGGAGAGGAGAAGGGGTCAGGGGTATGAAGGAAAGCCAGGCTGGAATTTCATCCTGTCTGCCTGGTGTTGGGCTTTGGTCTTACCTTCCCATCTTTATCCACTCCAGCTGTCTGTCCTGAGGCTACACGAACACCATCGGGGTGGACGGCCAGACTAAGTGGGGGGAGGAGACACTCTAGGGAAGGGGGTCGGTCTCTCAAGACCCTTCAGGACACCTTCTCCATGCTTGCAGAGCAGCAAGGCGACTCTACTCTCCTGCTCCTCCACACCGACCCAGACCCTGCTCCTGCCAAGCCCACCATCCCCACGCCTAGAGCCGCCCACCCACTCCCAGGTCCCAGGCCCCTCACCATCGAACACAGTCCGTGTGGCCCCGGTAATGTCGCTGGCCGCCACCTCCAGGACCCCCTGGGCCTCCCTCGGGCCGGTACAGCACCACCACACAGGCGATAAAGTAGACCACCTCCCCAGAGCGCAGCACAAACAGATTAGAGCGGGAGTCACGACCCCTGTACCCGTAACTGGAGTGGGGATCACAGTCAAGGAAAGGGTCAGATCAAGGGCAGAATGAGGAAGAGGGGGCAACGGAAGCCCTTCTGGCTGGCAGCACCATCGGCAGAGGGTGGTAGGGGAGGATTCAGAGGGCTCCCTGATCCCGCAGGTCCAGGGGGAAACCATAAAGAAGGGGGGGTTCCCAAGATGGTTAAGGTGGCTCCTGGGGGATTGGAGGGGGCAGGATACACCCAGTCAAGGCTGAGGGTCTCCGGGGGTGGGCCGCTGGGCAGCTCCTCAAGGCTGCGGATGCCAGACGGGATGTACATGGTAATGGGGCGGCCGCGAAGGAACATCTTCACTGAGATGCCTTCTACAGAGAAAAGGGGGGTGTCAACCACCACCCTGCAGCCTCCCTTCCAGGAAAGCCAGAGCAGAACTCTACCCACCACACCTCACAGGTCCCCCAAAATAGCTCTCAGGGCTGTCGCCCAAACCCTAACACTGTCATCCAAGTTATTCACTCCTCTGTACGTACCCAAATTGTAGTTGCTTCTCCGAGACCCAGGGCCCCCGGGGCTGGAGAGGGGGTCTTTCCCCCCACGGCTGTTGGGAAGAGAGAAAAGCATAGGGATGGGGTCAGGGCCCAAGACCTAAGTGGGGAAGGGCAGGACACAAGAAAGGAGGTTACTCCAGAGACCTGCAGAGTCATCTCTGCAGGCTTTTAGTTTGCATTCGGAGCCCCAGAGTAGATGGGGACTCTCAGCTCCATGTAAGAGATGAGAAGATTCAGGCCATAAAGCTTGTAAGAGCCAGTGCGGCCGCATGACAGGGGGGAGCCCTTTCCTCTAGACTACCAGGCTTCTGGTTGACCTTTTCATTTCCCCATCGGTAAAATGGGACCAAAGTGAATCCAGAATGTACACCAGCCCTGCCTTTCAGGGATCTGGGAGGTCAGCAAGAAAGTCTTTATCTCTCAAGGGGAAAGTAACAGGTGAATTCCACAAATAGCTGTCATTAGATCAAAAACGTAGTGACTTCTCTTCTGAGAATACAGGGGAAACCGAGGACATGGCTAGAATGAACACTCAGGTGTCCTGGGGCCTGTACAGACTCTGAGACAACTGTGTTCAGCCACTAGAATTTCCCCCTTGCTCTGTAGAAATAAAGCGTGGTTGGGGGTGGGGGGGGGGCGGTGAGGGGCAGTGGGGGTAAAACTCCAAAAACGGTCATCCAGGAAAATCGCGAGAGCTTTTTGGGACCTCTCGGAATCCTGGAAGGTATGTGGTGATATGATGGAACTGAAGTCAGGGAGAGGAGGGTTCAGATCCTAGTTCTGGCTGTGTGACCCGAGACAAATGACTTACCCTCTCTGAGCCTGCTTCCTCGCCTGGACAATGAACACCATGAGACCACCTACCCCCCCAAGGATGTCGTGGGAACTGAATGAGATGGAGGAGGTCGAGGGTTTAGCACAGTGCCGGGTACACAGCAGGCGCCCCTGGGGGGCTTGTTCCTTCCTTCGTGTTGGGCGATGAGGTCCCCCCACCCCACCCAGGGAAGTGAGGTGAGGGATGTGGAAAGTCAAGAGCCTGAGCGTGGGGTGGGGCGGGTTGGGGGTGGCGGGAGCCTCGCCCACCTCTCCGTGCTCCCTGACCGCAATAACAGGTTGGCCGAGGAAGCTGCCTTCCGGGAGAGTTTCTGCCGAGGCCGCTCTGAGGGGGATGAGGAGGAGGAAGAATTTCTCCGTGGCCTGGTAGGAGCATAGTGAGCTGGTAAAGATCGTTCCCGCTCCTCGCGCTTCCCAGTCCCTCCGCCGGCCCTCCTGGCCCCTGCCACGGGACACTTACGTGTCAACGCGCTGTGGGGGCTGCACAAGCCTGAGGATCCCTGGGGGGCCAGGGGAACCACTGCTGCTGCTGCCCCCTCCTTCAGACTGGGTCCCACTAGGCTCTTCACTGCCCCCCTGTGGGGCTGGGGGCCCATTGCTCAGGCCGGGGGGTCCAGGGGACGGCTGCATCTCAACCTCTGTCTCCGTCTGGGTGCCCCGGCTCACCAAGGAGGGGCTGCACGTGGGTGGCAGTCCTGGGGGGGCTGCAGGGCTGCTGGGGAGACAGTGAGTCAACCTGATGCCCCCAGAGGCCCTCGGAAGAAGAGGGCGTGACAACCTGCCTACCTGTCCCTTGTAGGAGCTGGGGCGCCAGGGTCCTGCAGGGAGTTCGGGGGCGCCTGCAGCCGCAGCAGGCGGAGGGCTTCTGCCAGGGCCGCCTTAACCAGCTCCATCTCCTTCTCCTGCACCTGAAGCCGCCGGCTCAAGGACTGCAGGGCCTCCTGAGCAGGGCCCTCACCTGGGAAAAGGGCAAGAAGCACTCAGAATGTACCCACCACCTGAAGAAAAGGGTTGAGGGGATTCTGACTTCCCTCCGACCTTGCATTCGTCCGATAGGACTACCCCCTTCAAGCAGCCCCGGGCTTGGAGGCTGGCCCGGAGGGGAGGAGGCGGGTGGTAGAGAATCAAGGGCCTCCTTCTGGCAGGGCAGGCGAGGAGCCTGGCAAGGCTCCCTTCCTGCTGCTGTCTCAACCTCCGCAAAGACAGGGAGTACCATGGAGTACCAGGGGGAAAATATGGAGTACTGCCCAGGAACGTGGGAACCACAGAGGGAGGCGCAGCGCCGGCGCGGGATGACGGCCCACCCCAGAGCAAAGCTCAGGTCTCCAAGGCAGGCAGAGAAACTGAGAAGGGGGTGCGAAAAGCAGAGGGCGCCCCGAAGAGTACAGTCATCTGAGGGCTCACAGGACCAGGAGGAGAGATCGAGAATGACAGGAGAGGGTATCGGTGGAGACGGAGTCACAGTGAAGGTCCCAGGGTAACGGGTCAGAAGTAAAACGACCCGAAATACCATGAGAAGAGGCCCGGAATAACATAGGGGGCAGAGAAACATCGAGGGGCCCAGAATAACATGGGGAATAGGATGACGTTGAGGAAGTTCGAAATGACAGTAGGAGATCCAAATAACTAGGGAGAGCGACCTGAGGAACAGTGGAGGATGCTCAGAACCCCTGAGGCCGAGGAGCACGCGGGGACGCCGCCAGACAGCCGTCGGGCACAGGCAGCGGCCGACCGGCCGGCGCTCCGGGAAGGGGCACGCCGCCCGCCCCGCCCCGTACTCACCGGGCCCCCCGGCCCCGTCCATCCGGCCCCCGGCTTGCTCCGAGCGGCGGCGGCGGAGGAGGCTTCTAAGCCGCCGGGGCCATGGCCAGGGAGAGGGGAAGGGGAAGCACCCCGGGGCGCGCGCGCAAGGGTGCCGTGCCACCCCCCGGGGGCGCTGTCGGGCGCGGGGAAAGGGCCTGGAGGGGGCGCTGTGGAGCGGGGGCGGCAGGCTCCAGGACCCGCCGGGGCCTCGGACTCTCCCGGGGCCGCTCTCGGCTCCCGGGGGTGGGGTGGCGGGGCCGTCCGGGGCCCCAGCGCCGCGGCACAAACAGGCGCCGGACGCGGAGCCGCCAGGAAGCGCGGGAGGGGGGGCGGGACGAGATGGGGGGGGGGCCGGGCCGCCTGGTAACCCCTCCCTGTCCGGGCCTCGCGGCTCAGTCCCCGGGCAGGGCTAACCCGCTGACCCCCCGACCCCCTCTGGGCCTCCGCCCTCCAGGCCCTTCCGGGATCCCCGCCCCCTGAATCCCTGGGGTCCTCTCTGGTCCCGGAGTCCCTGCCCCTAGCCCCTAGGGGCAGAGCCGACCGGCCCCTCCCCACTTCCGCGAGGGGGCAGGGGCGGGGTCATGAAATGGGCCCTTAGCCCGGGGGCGGGGCTTTTCCTAAGGGGCAAGGCCAAGGCATCTCGAATTGGGGCTGGCAGGGGCCAGGGCAGCGGGTTATTAAGGATGGGGGTGGGAGGATTCCCAGGGTATTGGGGTCAGGATGGCATTAGCCCAGCTCAAGCCGGGCTGGGCTGACTCAGCACCCTGCGCCGGCCAACCCTAGTCCCTGAGAGCTCTGCTTTCCCTTGGGCAGAGATGGGAGATGGCGCCGGTGTTGCCCCTGGTGCTGCCCCTCCAGCCCCGCATCCGTCTGGCACAGGGGCTCTGGCTCCTCTCCTGGCTGCTGGCGCTGGCCGGTGGCCTCACCCTCCTCTATAGCGGGCACCTCCAGGTCCAGCTGTGGCACCTCAGCACCTTCTTGGCTCCCTCCTGCCCATTTGCTGCCCTGCCCCGGGTTGCCCTGGCAGCTGGTGCGGTGGCTTTGGGCACAGGACTGGTGGGTGCAGGGACCAGCAGGGCCAGTCTGGACGCAGCTCAATACCCTCCCTGGCGGAAGGTCCTAGGCCCGCTGCTGGTGGTTGGCACTGCTGGGGGCGGGGGTCTTCTGGTCCTGGCCCTGGGACTGGCCCTGGCTTTACCTGGGAGTCTGGACACAGGGCTGGAGGAGGGCCTGGGGACTGCCTTGGTTCACTACAAAGACACAGAGGTGCCCGGACACTGTCATGCCAAACGGCTGTTGGATGAGCTGCAGCTGAGGCACCACTGCTGCGGGCGCCACGGGTACAAGGATTGGTTTGGGGTCCAGTGGGTCAGCAGCCGTTACTTGGATCCCAATGACCAGGACGTGGTGGAGTGAGTGTCTTATTCCCCCGCCCCCCTCCTCCTGACCTCCTTCCCCTCCTCTTCCTCCTCCCCATCCCTTGAAACCCACCTTACCCAGATAGGAAGTAAATAGAGCCTAGTGATCGAGAGACTGGGTTACAGATCTGCTATCTATCAGGTGTGTGACCCAGGGCATGTTACCAAACAGCTCTGGGCCCATTTCCTCATCTGTAGAATGGAGCTAATGGGACCGATCTTACAGACTTATTGTGAGGATAAATGAATTATGCACGCCTGGCACACAGCAAACCAGTCAGTGAAGGTCTTTTTCCTGTTTCCCTTCTCCATTCCTGTGCCCGGCAGCCTTTCCTCCAGGCCTCGACTTCCAGACGCCCTAACTCCCCTGCCCCCTCCCTTTGCAGCCGCATCCAGAGCAACGTGGAGGGCCTGTATCTGATCGACGGTGTCCCTTTCTCCTGCTGCAACCCCCACTCACCCAGACCTTGCCTGCAAAACCGGCTCTCAGACCCCCATGCCCACCCGCTCTTTGATCCCCGTCAGCCCAACCTAAACCTCTGGGCGCAAGGATGCCACGGGGTGCTGCTGGGGCACCTGCAGGGTTTGGCGAGCACGCTGGGCAGCATGCTGGCTGTCACCTTCCTGCTGCAGGTGAGTCAGCAAAGTGTCTGAGGGCTGCCTCCACCTGGGCCTCCTCGCTGCCTCCAGCTCTGGCCCCTGGGGCGGTGGACCCTCACTGACCTCTTTCCCTTTGCTTTTCCCCCACAGACTCTGGTGCTCCTGGGCCTGCGGTACCTGCAGACAGCACTGGAGGGGCTCAGAGGAGTCATCGATGGGGAGGGAGAGACCCAGGGCTACCTCTTTCCCAGCGGGCTGAAGGACATGTTGCAAACAGCGTGGCGACAGGGAGGGGTTGCTCACAGGCCGGCACCTGAGGAGACCCCACCGGAAGAGGCACCTCCTAAGGAGGGTCCACCTGAGGCCTAGTGGCCTGATGGGGAATGGGAGGGGGGAAGGGGAGGGATGGACAAACACTGAAAACCTCACAACTCCATACCAAGGCTCCAGGTGGGGGAGGGGGGGGTCCCTGGGATTAGAGGGGTTAAGGATAGTCACCGAGCTGGACTGGGGGCGGCAGGAAAACTAGGTGGCCGGGGCTTAGCCCCTGCGGCTGGAACCAGTGGGGAACAGAGAAAACACAGGGTGATGGGAAAGCGACACGGGAAGGGCTGGCGACTGCTCCTGGCACAGAGACTCAATAAAGCTTTTTGCACTGAAGCCACCGATCTTCCTTTCAAGGGGGTTGGGGGGCCCTGGGAGAATTGATTTCTGTCTGATAGAGAAGCCAGGACTCCTGGGTTTCGACTCTGGGAAGGATCTTAAATGCAAGAGCCAGAATGTGTGGAATGAAGGAAACCACAGGCCCCTCCAGCTTGAGATCTTTTATTCTGGAGGTAGGAGAGGGGGTCAGCATGCTCAGGTGGGGAGGGTCCAGCCCAGCTCCTCCAGCCCCCCAGGGCATGCCCAGCCCCAGTGAGTCGCCCGGTTGCTCAGCAGCCCTCCCTCCTGAGTGCCTGTCCTTCTGCTCCGCCCCAGACAGGGCTGACCTGGCTCAATACAAGGGCTGCTTGTCCCCAGCCTGTGGGCAGTGCCACATGGCAGGCTGGGGGAGGGGCGAAGCAGCTGGGCCATGCCCTGGGGCTGAGGGGGCAGAGGGGCCACCGCCCCGGCTCTGAGGGGTCAGGACTAGGAAAACCGGATCCTGGGCAGGCCAGGGGCCCAGTCCGCCAGGTCTGTGCCTGAGGAGGTGGTAGTCAGGGTGGGGCCTGCCATCACACCTCGACAGCTGGGTCTGAGCCTCGGCCCTGCCGCTGCAACTGCTCCTCCTGCTTCATCTTGGGCTTCTCCGTCCGCGTATGCCACACCAGAACCTGTGCCAGGAGGCTTTCGGTTAGAACTGGGCCCTCTGGGTAGAGTGGACCCACTCACCCCCTCTACACACACAGCGTTGGCTCCAAAGCGTGAATGGCAGGAGGCTTTAGTGCCTCTAAAATAGAGGCCCCTCACCGGCTCTGTGCTACATGGGTGCCCAGGGGACCACTTTCCTTCCCTGGCTCCCAGCTTCCCCTGCAGTAGTGCTGGCGGCAAGGTTGAGTCCGGGCCCTGGAAGGTCCCCCGTGGTTCAAACACCCACCCTGTGATCCTCCTCCCCAAGGCCTTACTCCACTTTCCCCCCATCACCTTGCCGTATCCCAAAGCCAGAGTTCTGCCCGCCTTCACCCCTTACCCGAGTGCAGTTAGCAGCTCGCGGCTCCAGGTCCTTGGGATCCACGAGGTGGCTCAGGAGACTGCTCTCCAGGTGGCCCCGGGGAGCAGTAGCATCAAACTGGGCGTTGGGCTTTGCCAACAGCAAGGGCAGGGCAACAGCGAATCCTGCCATATCCACTGGAAAGGGCCTGTTGGGCTCCCATGCCGTGTGGAAGCCCACAACCCGGCCATCCTGTACCCGAGGGCCCTCAAATCGCAGGCCGCCTACCAGCCCCACAGGCCACACTGAGACACCACGGGTCCAGCGCATCTATGAGAGGTCAGAAGAGACGAAACAGACACGGGGTGGCCCCGGGACAAGGGAGCAGCAGGAAGGACCGCTGGGGTCACTCCGGCCCACTGCTCCCCCTCCTCACACAGCGGCCTAGAGCAACACTGGTAACCAGGGCAACAGGCAAAGCTGGCCCCGCCTGGCCTCCCTCCCGATCCCCCCCCCCCCCCACCTCCGGTGCTCACCTCTTCAAAGAGCTCCCGGCTGTAGGTGTTGTCATCATCAGCAAAGTATACGACTCCCCGGGTGCCGGCTGGGGGGGGATCCTTCTCTCCCCCGACGGCGCCCCCTCCTCTCCGGAGCCAGTCCAGGGCCCTGTTCCGTTGTTCTACACCACGGGGCCGAACCCAGCCTGGCTCACCCTCCCTGAGCCGCTGGGCCTTGGGGGTGAGGACTGCCAGGTGTGTGAAGAGGAGGCCGGAGGCCGCCAGCAGCCCAGAGACCAATGGGGTGGGGCCTTCAGCATCCTCCACCAGCAGCCAGTGCAGCCGGGGCACCAGGCTCAGCGTCTGGGACAGCCGCACCAGCTCTGCTTTTTGCACCAGCCTGCAGGGGGAGAGATGAAGAGGAGGGCGAGGGGTGGGCACCGTTTACTCACTCCAGCCAGTATACATAGCTTCTCCTGAGCCCCTTCTAGTATCCCCCGTGGTCTTTCCCCAGCCAATATCCAAACTCCTTTTCTCGCTTGTCAATTTCACACTGCATTCATTCACCTCCCCTGTTCGTACAGCCCGTGTCTGTCACTCGCCTCAACCCAAGGGCTCTGGCTGTGGGAGACTACACGTTAAGGGGCACAGGCTTTGGAATCAGACAGCTCTGGGTTTGAATGCCAGGTCTGTTACTTATTAGGTAAGACACTGGGGGGAAATGGGTCAGATCTCCCCAAACCTGTTTCCTCTGCTATCAAATGGGATGAACAGTACTTTACAACAATGTCATCTTGAAGATTAAATTATAATGACTTTCTAAAATACCCTTAGGACCAGGTCCTCTTCCTCCTGTGCTTGGGTTTCCAGATAGAGGTATTTAGAGGAGTCCTTTGCCTCCTTCCTCTCCAGGGAATTTTCCAGAGTTTAGACAAGAAACTGGGAAGGTGTGGCCCAGGTTATTCTTCTAGGCTTCTTGATCCTTCAGAACAGTCTGTCCGTCCCAGGGTTGGTGTTGCATGTGTGTAAGGGGACGGGGTTGACAGCTGGCTGTGCCTAGACGGGTCAGCCATCTGATTCCAGGGAGGAGTTAGTAGGCTCTTTAGCGACAGACCCAAAACCATGTTCCCCAGTTGGTTTGTATCAATAATAAAGCTATATTTAATTTAAAAAAAATTTAAAAAGTAGGAGTGCCTGGGTGGCTCAGTCGGTTGAGCGACTGACTTCGGCTCAGGTCATGATCTCACGGTTTGTGAGTTCGAGCCCCGCGTTGGGCTCTGCGCTCACAGCTCAGAGCCTGGAGCCTGCTTCGGATTCTGTGTCTCCCTCTCTCTCTCTCTGCCCTTCCCCCACTCATGCTCTGTCTCTCTCTGTCTCAGAAATAAATAAACATTAAAAATTAAAAAAAAAAGAAAGGAGAGCCCTTAGCACAGTGCCTGGTAGAGAGTAAACACACTGTAAATCACAGCTGGCGTAACTGGCATGACATAAGGCCAAGGCCTTTTCTATTTCAATTGAGTCAGGGGTGCTCAAGCTTTCTCCCCAAAGGATCCCTGAGAGAGAGTGAACTCGGGCAAGCTCAACGTTTCTTTGAAACTATATGGCTCTATCTCAAACTTTGGCAGGAGCTGTGTATTCTATTTCCCAGTGTACCCCTGTCCATTTCAATGGAAAAACAACCATTTTCTCACACATCTTTGAGGAAAGATGTGGCTCATTTATCCTGTCACTTGGCGTGCCCTAGTTTGAGAAACACCCCCTGGCCCGGTGACTCCCCAGACTCCTCCCCAACCCCCACCTCCTGGCCAGTGCCAGGCCTCCTGGGCGTACCAGAGCCCGTACCTGGCGTAGGTGGGGGTAACAACATAGATAGTAGGCAGGGCCTCAGGTTCAGGGGGCTGGGCAGGGGCAGGGGGTGGGCGACGGAGATCAGCCTGCAGCTGGGAAATCCTCAGATCCTTCTGCCGAAGCTGTTCTGCTGCTGCCCGCAGGGGAGGGAGGCAGTCACATGGCTGGCCTGGTCCCAGGAAGCAGGGATGGGGGCAGAGAACCACACACAGCACGTTGAGCATCCCAGAGGGGCATAACCTTCTCGTTCAACTCCTAGCCAGTGCAGTCATCTCCTGACAACTTCCCCAACAGCCTCTTCTACATCCCTGGTGGTCTCAATCAGCAGCCCTCTCCAACTTCAATACATTCCATCTGTTGCAGCTTTCATTCCGATATCGAGCTGATCATCTGCCTCCATCCCTTCTACCTGCTGGTCCTTAATGTTGCCTTCTGGAGCCATAAAGAAGTCAATCTCCTGAAACAGGGCGGTCTTTTAAATACCTGAGGATCAAGCCTGGTCCCTAAATCTCCGAGTAAGAGGCAACATTCAATCTGTTCCCTTGGCTCTATAACCAAAGACTCATAAAATTCATTGATTCCGTTATTGGATAAATATTTATTGAATGCTCCTCGTAGAAGGCACAGCCTTAGGTGCTGGGGATACAGCAGGGAGTAAAACAGACATGGTCCCTGCCTTCACGGAGCTTTCAGTTTAGTGGAGGAGGCAGACACTGAGCAAAGAAACACATTAGTAAAATCATTACAAATTGTGATAAGGGCCACGAAGGAAACATTTAAGATAGAGAATAAAAGAGAATCCAGAAAAAGAAGAGTTAATCTAGCTAAGGTGGTCAGGGAAGGCCTCTCTGAGGCGGTGACATTTGAGCTGAGACCTGAAGGATGAGAAAGAGGCGGCCAGGAAAGAGCTGGGAGAAAAGCACTGCAGCCAGAAGGAACAGGTTAAGAGCTTGAGACAGCAATGAGCGTGGGCTTTTCGAGAAACTGTCATGCAGCTTGTGTTGGCCGGAGCAGAGCGAGCGAGTGGGGAAGGAAATGGGGTTGGAAAGGAGGACGGCAACAGATCATGCGGGGCCTTGCGGACTCTGGGAAGGAGTCTGCATCTCATCCGAGGTGCGGTGGGAAGCCGCGGTGCGTTCTAGAGAGGGGAGTGCGCCCGGCGGCCGCAGAGGGCTGTCGGAGGGCCGAGCCGGCTGAATGGTGTCTGCGCGGGGGCTCATCCCCAGGGCGGGATGCAAGGCGGCTGGCGCCCTCGGACGGGCCCGCCGCACCCCCCCCCCGCCCCGCTCACCGAGCTGCACCAGCGCGTAGAGGAGGCCGGCGATCGACACCAGGAAGTAGGCGAGAAACACGTTCTTCAGCTTCAGCTTCATGGCCGTGCCGCCGCCGGCGCCCGGGCAGGCGGGGTCCCGGGGACACGAGGGGTCCCCGCCCCCCACCCGCCAGCCTGCAGACCCCGCCCCTGCAGCGGCCCCGCCCCGCGTCCCGCCTTCCTCACGCTCCTCTCCACCGGCTCCCGGGAGCTGGGGCCGACAGCGCCCGCCCGTGCCCACTTCCGGTCAGTCTGCACACCGCCCCCCGGGTTAATTTCCGGTCCCACAGCCTAGTTCTGGGAACCACGGGAGTGGGTGACGTCATATCCGGCGTGTCGCGCTCGCGTGGCGGGCAGTCAGAAGCCTGGTGGGAGCGACGTTGAAACCTTCCCCTTGAACGCCAGTCCCTGTGTCTAGATTTTCTTATTTTCATTCATTCATTTATCAGTCACAGCACCCAGTAACAGTTCAACAAACACTCGTCACACGAATGAATGAAATCTGGGACTTCTCACGTGCCAGGCCTGGGCTCTGGGTGTCTGTCATGCATTCCTCACTAGAATCCTGACATAGGTGGTATTGTCCCCATTTTACAGACAAGTAACCAAAGTTGACAAAAACTGCGAAATTGCCATGATGCAGTTTGCTGCCCCTTCTAGATCTGTACTGTTTCCTCTGACCATTTCTTAAACAGGTGACAATAGGGGGCAGGGTAGGGGGGAGTAGGGAGTGGGGTGCAAGGCAGTGGGCCACCTCCCAAAAAATTGGAAATAGTTCTTGATGGTTAAGCGTCCAACTTTGGCTCAAGTCGTGATCTCACAGTTGGTGGTTTGAGCCCTGCCATGGGCTCTGGGCTGACAGTGTGGCCTGCTTGGGATTCTCTCCCTCTCTCTGCCCGTCCCACTTGTGCTCTCTCTCAAAATACATAAAAACATGTATTTCTTGAGCTGAGCATTCCAAGGACACATACCCTAACTATTGATAGGCACAAGCCTTCCTGAGGAGTCATTTTCCCTGAAAAAAAAAAAAAAAAAAACAACCAAAAAAACAAAAAAACCCTCTAGTTTCTTATAAAATAATCTGAGACTGGTCGTCCGTCTACAAAATGGAGAGAACTATTTCCCATCACTGAAACAATGGGGAATTCATGAGAGCATCAGACTAAATAGCTGTTTCTATTCAAGAGGGACCCCATCAGCTCTGGTCACCACTATTTTTTTTTTTTTTTATTATTTATTATTTATTTTTGAGAGAGTGCGAGCAAGGGAGGGGCAGAGAGAGAGGGAGATCTCAAAGAGGCTCTGTAGTGCCAGAGCTGAGCCCGACGCGGGGCTCGAATTCACAAACCAGATAATGACCTGAGCCAAAATCAAGTCGGACCCTCAACCGAGCCACCCAGACGCCATTAAAAAAATATTTTTAATGTTTATTTTGAGTGAAAGAGTGTGAGTGGGGGAGGGGCAGAGAGAGGGAGACAGACTCTGAAGCGGGCTCCAGTCTGAGCTGTCAGCACAAGAGCCTGACACGGGGCTCAAACCCATGAACCGCAAGATCACGACCTGAGAGGAAGTCAGATGCTTAACCGAAGAAGCCACCCAGGCGCCCCTCTGGTCACCACTATTAACTAGGCCCACTAAAATCTGATGACCTTGCCGGACTCCTCTGTGAAAATACTGGCCTCTGGCAAGTTGAAGACCACTTGCACTTGCTCATTTGGCTGAACCGATGAGGCTTATGCTGAAGCTAGATGAAAATCTCAGCCCCTCGGGCTTCTTCTAAGGGTCTGTGGCTCAGGCCAGAACTAGAATCCAGACACCAACAGTTATTTATGGTTTATCTCTTTATTGTTTCTCCTTTTATCAAAACCTGTCACAGCTGGGGGCCAAGAGGAAGTAAAAAAAATTGCCACAAATATTCCCCCTTGTCCCCAGTTAGTCCTGTCCCACCCCCCGCCCAGCGCTTCGGGCCAACCCTGGGCACACATGATCATCTCCCCCCACCCTCAGCCTTCTCGGAACAATAAATACAGGTGACCGTGATTCAATGAAACCACAACTGATTTCTCCATCTTGAATGCCCCTCAAGGGGACAAAAAGGGGGCCAAAGAAGTTTAATGCCCATCCCCTCTTAAAGGAGAGTGGACACTTCTTTCCCCTAAGGGACAGGGGAGACAGAACTGCCCCTGTCAGAACTGCAGCAGCTCTAGAAGCAATCAGGGAGAGGAAAGGTTGGGGTGACAGGGAAGAGGATGTTCTCCAGCAACCTCACTCCTTTGATCCATTCATCCCTTATCAGGTAAGGGGTGGTCCCAGTGTATCAGTGGGGCATAAAAAGGGGAGCGCTGACAGAGAAGAATCAGGAGGAAGAAATAAAAGGAGGGAGAGCAGTTTGGTGGGGAGAGGAGGGGAAGGAGAAAAGGAGCCCTAAAGCTCACTGCCCTCATCTTCTTCCAAGAAACGGCATCAACACACAAGAGGTATGAATGAAGAGGGTCTGGAGGGGATTCAGGGCCCCCAAAAGAAAGGAAGAAAAGAGAAAGCAAGGGCCTCGTGGTCCCCAGGTCTTCACAGGTGAATGTGCTCCAGTTAGAGCAACAGAGTGCTGGGGGAGTGGAGGGAGACGGTGTCAGTGGGGTGGGAGACGTCGGGAGATCACAAGAGGAAGTTAGAGCCCAGGGACAGCTTCTCCTCCTGCCCAGATGTTGGCAGAATCTGGGTCTTCAGATAAGAAAGGTGAAGTGTGGGGAGGGTCACACTCCAAGGCAGAAGGAAGAGGAACTCTTATCACCGCCGCACCCCTCCCACCCCCCGGCATCCCTTGGGTTATCGCAGGTGAATACTCCAGTCAGATGCCACACTGATGCCAGGCTTGCGCAGGATCAACACAGAGGTCTCAGGGTCATGCTGGAAGGACAGGCGGCTTTCGGGAGATCCTGGTGGAAAAAAAAGAAAGTTCCACACCTACAGCAACAGGTTATGGCACAGCAACTACTTTCCTATGGGCAAGGTGTCCCCGGCCCCGCCCCTACATCCCCTCTGTCCCCACCCCAGGGGCCAGCCTTGCTCTTCACCTTTTGTCTGGAGTACCACGGCTGCTGGCTTTCCGGCCCCTATTATCACCACCCGCTCAATCCAGATGGGTGTCTCAAAGTGGCCTCTGGGGTCTGCTGAGCTAGAGGGAGCAAAAGCAAATGCCCATCAGGGAGAAAGATGTCAGAGCAGAAGGAAGGACGAGACCTTAAACAAGGTCATACGCAAGGTCATAACACAAGAGAAGAGCACAATGTGCGGTGAGCACCCCCGAGGCTACCAAGGAAGAATGGGCACTTCGTTACCTGGAGACCAGGGTGTTGCCAGAGAATGAGAACCGACGTAGCAGGAACTCATGGCGAGTCTGATAGTTGAACGTGTGCCCATCATCTAGAAACAGCTCTCCTTGGGCGGTACCCTGGGCAGGAGGTAGGATGGATGAGAGCCTGGGCCCAAGAGGGAGTGAGGGGCACTCCGCGGGGGACTGAAGCCCAGTAAGGGAGCAGAGGGCTGAGGGGGCTCCCTGTCCATGTGCTCACCTGGGGACTGAGAGCAACGAAAAGAGTGATGGGGTCATCCTTCATGCAGTCGGAAGAGCGCCGCACCCGCATCCATCGGGGGATAATGGTCCCTCCACGCTGGAACACGGGGATCTAGGGCGAGAGCAGCGCTGGGATAAAGTTGCCCCACTGTCCAATCTTGGGCCCTGCAGTGTCTCTTGCTCTTCCCCATCTGTGCCCACTTAAGTCCTGGACCCTGAAGCACACACTCTCTCCTTCTGGAAACTTACAGACAGATGGAGCTGGCAGTTGGGCTGGGCATACTCACACTGCTTAGAGTGACAGGCAGGTACAGGGTCTGGGGACCATAGTGCTTCTGGTAGCTCTGAGTGTCATACCACACCTGTGGGTGGCAGGAGAGATACTTGGTCACTCACCACACAGGGCCCCCATCCCATTTACCCTCTTTGGCCTCTACCACCTTTCCCCACCGCGCCCTTTCTTCCTTAACTCACCTCCCCTTGGCCAGGCAGATAGACCTGCACGCCATGAGCCCCGGAGTCTGATACGGGGTGAACCAGTAACGCATCCCCTAAGACACACCAGAATCAACTGTGAACTGAGGGGGTCGGTTCCCAGACAGGGAGCACCAGAACGCCTGCCCAGCCTCACTCACTCCTCCCTCCCTGGGCGTCTACAGCCACCCCCACCCCCCCAAACCACCACAGGTGCTCACTGCTCAGCCCTATCCCAACCCACCATCATCTGCCCTCCCCGTTTCTTACCAAGCAGGAACTGATCATCTATACTGAAAGTGGTCACATCCTGAGGATAATGCACCCACAGGGGCCTAGGGAGGAAGCAAGACAAGAAAGGAAGACACCTGCTGTCTTGGCAGATGTCAAAGATGCTGCCCCAGGAACTGGAGGAAAGAACAGCACGGCCCAGGAGCTTGCAACCAGACAGCCCAACTGACCTGAAGGCCTCGGCTATGCACCCTACCCTGGGGCTGGTCATTGAACTTGCTAACCCATCTCCTTGCCTCCTCCTCCCCTGTCCCATCTTGAAACATTCTCCCCGCAACTCTCCAGTGGCCATTTTGTCGTCCTGGGTCAGGTGAAATTTTCCTCTCCCACCTCATCTTCTACCTCTCCCTCTGGTTCCTTACCCTGAGACACACAAGGCTTTCTATTCCTGGAACACAACAAACTCATTGCCACTGTACAATTTCTGCACTTGCAGCCTCCTCTGTGGGAACACTCTTCCTTGAGGTCACAGGCCATCTTCTTCATTAGTCAGGCCACCTCTCACATGCCCTTCTTCTTAAGAAGGCCATTTGTAGAAATTAATTCCATATCCCTGCTCTATTTTTTCAAAGAGCACTGTTGGCAATTTTCTTATTTGTATATTTGCATACGTCCGTCTGTCTTGCTCCCAAGGACAGAAGGACTCGTCTGCCTTGGTTCAGCCTCTGGGGATAGCGATGAACAACGCCTGGCAGTAATGTTTACTGCTACTCATCCCCTTTATTCTTTTCTTACTCTTGACCTTGAAACCAGAGTCTCCCTCTTTTATAAGGCCCTGGTGGGTGACAAGAGAGGTCCAGAGATGGAACCCAGTCCCCACTGTCCCTCAGCCACCTCGACCCACTCTACACACACCCAGCTGAATGCCTTACCTCATGACAGGAATGCCTTCACGATGAGCCTGATAGAAGAGAGTGTACCAGAAGGGCAGCAAGGAATACCGCTGGCCCAAGGCATCTCGGATTATGTCATGGTACTGAGTAGGTAAGAGCCAGGGCTCTCGCCGCCCAGTGTCCAAGTGTGCGTGTGCCCGGAAGAATGGCTGGTAGGCACCCATCTGGTACCAGCGCACAAGGAGCTCTGGCTCTGGATTTTTGAAGAAACCGCCCACATCCGCTAAGAAAGGGGAGGGAGGAAGCAGGTTGGAAAAGTGGGTGAAGGAGGGCTGCTGCCTAAGGAGCTCCCCCAGGCCCCACCCTGGACCCTCAGCTTGCTCTGTTCACGCCTGGGTCCCGCGCCCTCTACTTGCTCCTCTCCCACCAGACCAAGACCCCCAATTCCTCCCCCTCTCACCTCCGCAGAAGGAAAGTCCCACCAGCCCCAAGCTGAGACACATAGGGATAGAGATCTTCAAATGGTCCCATTCAGCAGTGTTGTCCCCTGTCCACACAGCTCCTAAGGAAGACAGGGAGATGGAGTTTGCAGACAGTGAAGGGCTCCGCTTTTCATACAGCTGACTCCTCCGACCTGCCACGTCCGCTCTAGGGCCCCCAGGGTCCTGTTGACGAAGGCACGGCAAAATGCACAAAAGCACTTGAAAGGGGACAGGACCCCCGATCCCTGGTTCCCTTTGAGTACCAGGGACAGCGGGGTGGGGGATGCGGTGCGCTGTTCTCAGAGGACAGCTGTGTGGACGGACTGCTCGGAAAAGCAGGCCTTGGCGCGTCACTCTTCCAATCTGGCCTTCACACCCTCTGCCACAGCTCTGTTCTCCAAGTCTTACCGAAACGCTGGGAGCCGGCGAAGAAAGCCCTGCTCAGGACAAAGGGGCGCTCTAGGCCCCCAGAGCGCAGCACAAGCCCCTCCGCAGTCGCCATGTGCTGGGTGGAGACAGAAGAGGACGGGTGGTGAGGAGCAAAAAGCCTGCCGTCATCTGGTGCGAGTTCCCCGACCCTCAGGCCCTCCTCACTCAGCCTCTTACCACATAGAAGCCATAGATGTTATGCACGTCTCGGTGCTCCCAGCCCCCATAATGTTGCGCATCCTTGAGCATGGTAACCTCAGGACCATTGAACACAGATGGTTCGTTCATATCATTCCAGACATAGAGGTTGGGAGCTGAGCCCTAAGTACACAAGGCAGAAATAGGATCAGAAAGACAAAGGAGAGAAAGATGACAAACTATGAAAGAACTCCTAGGAATGCAAAAAGAAGCCCTTCTCAGGTCCTCCCAGGATTAAGCCTCGGGATAGATACAGGCAGCCAACCACAGCAGGGCTGGCCAGCAGAGAATGACAAGACTCACGGAGGCAGGGTGGGAAGGACAGACGCAGGGAGGGGAGGGGCTGGCGTACCTCATAATTGTCAAAGCTGAACATGTTAGCCCACCAGGCCCTCATCGTGGGATTGGTAAAGTCAGGGTACCCAGCTGCGCCTAGGACAAGTTAAGGGTGGCTGTCAACCTCCAAGGGGCCAAAGGGCTACCATCCTAACTCCTGGTTTCGCGACAGCCTCTCCCTCAACTCTAGGCCCACCTACCTGGCCAGCACCAGCCCTCGTAGTCAGAGCCATCCCGGGTTTTGACATACAGACCCCGGTTCTGCAACTCCTCGTGTACGCGGTAGCCGGAGTCCACCTTGATGTGGGGGTCCACGATGGTCACCAGCTGCGGGCAAGGAACATGGGCGCTCAGAGCTCTCCAGGGCTGCTGTGCCTGAGAAGACTAAGCATGGCCACAGTCCTCTCACCTTCCGCCTCTTGGAGGCCAAGTGTTCGAGCATGGTAAGGGGCTGGGGGAAACGGCTGGGATCCCAGGTGAAGTACCGCTTGCCATCAGCATGCTCGATGTCCAGCCAAATGACATCACAGGGCAGGTTGTGATCATCGAAGCCCTGATCGACTTCCAGCACATCGGCCTCATCCCGATAGTTCCAGCGGCTCTGGTGGTAGCCGAGGGAGAAGAGCGGGGGCAATGCCTGGGTCCCTGCAGGCACGGGGGTCACAGTGGGGTCAGGCCCAACCCGGGGCCAATGGGAACACCCAGAAATCGAGGGAAGTTTGTCAACTAGACAGAAAGCGAAGGGTGTGGAGCCAGGAAGTAGGCTGAGGCACAGGATTTTTGAAAATGCAGTCATCCCTTTCAAGAAGACAAGGGCCAGCAAAGGAGGCTGCTGGCTGGCAGAGAGGGGACGCGCGTACCTGTGAGGCTGGCATACTGCCGGAACACATCAGACACGGAGGGCCCAAGCAGCAGGAAGACATCAATGATGCCACTCTCTGACATCCAGCGGACATCTGTCTGCGGGGTCTCCCCAGAGCCCTGCAGGTAGTCTAGCATCTTCCCAAACAGGGTCTACAGAGGGAACCACAGACACAGGTCTAACACCTACCCTCTTCTTCCCTGACCCAGCGACAAAGCCAGTGTTCTCAGAATCCTCACACAGCTGGCTCCTAACAAGTCACTCTGGGCTGAGGAGGTGAAGGGTCACCTCCTCAGTAAGGCTTTCCCGAACCACACCATAAAAGCAGCTCTGTCCCCATCCCCAGCACATGACCACTGCATTTCTTTCCCAGCACTTACCACCACTGAACTCCCCTGCCTTGTTACATGTCTAACGTCTGTCTTCCACCCTGACAGCGAGGATCTTTCCTACCTCAATGAGCAATACATTCCCAGCACCTAGAAAAGTATCTAGTACGTGATGTGGAGTCAGTAAGAAATGTACCAACAATAAGTGCAGAAAGGGCAATACCTTCCCCATTAGTGTGTGTTTTCTGGAAATTACTGGGGAATTCACATGCTGCTCCCAAGGCCAAGGGCCTCTTCTCCGTTGCAGTCCCCAAACAGGTACCCCTGTGGGCCTCCCGCCAGCCTCTTTAAAGCAAATGCCCTAGCACATTCCTTTGTCTCAGGCCTGATGATGCACTCATTGCTCCCCGCCTGCACGCTCACCTTCCCTGCAGTGTTAGAAGATATGTCAACCCAGGTCTCTGCGGCATTGAGCCAGAAGATGCCCAAGTCTCGGTGAGGGCTGTGTGCCAGGAGCACAGGCACAGACCCATACAAGGCCATGGGGTTGTAGAGCTCATACTGGAATACATCCAAATTGTAGAGGCGATACGGCTCCCCACCCCTGAAGGCAGACAGACAGACTGGCCTTAGGCTGTGGCACCCACAACCTCCACCCCACAGATATAGGTGAGTAATAAGAACTCGTTCCTCTACCCTTACTTGAAGAATTTTCTGATCACCAAGGAGATCTGGCCTCAGGAAGTGGTTCATGCTTGTCTGGAGTATCCAAACTGCATGGACACCACCCCACAGCCTCAACTCCCGACCTCTCTCTCCCCTCCCCTCCATGTCCTGGTGTCACCATGGGACTCACTCAGTGACCTTCAGCCGCAGGTTTTCAGCATGCTCAGGGATCCCATACACATGCTCCATGCCTGGCAGAGAGAAGTCCAAACCCACAGACGTGGGGCCTGGAAGGAAAGCAAAAACTGGGCTCCAGAGCTCCCGTTTGACAAGGAGTCCCTGCATCCCTGTCCAAGGCTCTTGCGGTCCCTCACCATATGGCTTGCTGTCAGAGTGGGTTTTGAATGTCTCCTCCCAGGCTCCTGGCTCATCTTTCTCTGCCTTCCCCTGGGTCTCCTCTGGCTGTGAGGAGGAAAGCAGACCACCTCCAATCACACATAGCTCTCTCTTCCCCCACCCTTTTCTAAATTCCGTCTCCGATGAGGAGACTGAGCTCAAATTTCCTGTGGGCCTTTCCCCTCCAGCCTCCCGGCCAGCCCTGTGCCCCAACCACCTGGCCCACCGACTTGCCTTGTCACCGTCCCCAGGCGTTTCCTCGGGCTGGTCCCCACCACCCTCAGCTGGGTCTTTTGATCCTTGCCTGGAAGGTAGGAGAGCTGTCTGCTCCAATCCAGAGGGGGCAGGGACGAGGGGCTAGTGGAAGGAGGGGTAAGGGAATAGAGAGCCAAGGGTCCAAAGGAACGAAGGCATTGGAGGAAGGGACTGAATGTTAAAGCTTGGTGAGGGACCCCAGCGAGCAGATAAATGTGCCAAGGACGGGGAGAGAAATGAGGAAGGGAGATGAGTAAATGCCACCAGGAGGGGCCTTCCACACACAGGACCAAATCCCCAGCCTCTGCCCGCTTCCAGAAGAGACAGGCAGGATGGCTCCAGTGCCTGCATTGGGAATGCCAGTGCTGGCTATGCTGCCTCCGAGACTCTGGCCCCAACTACTGTCACCGGGCCTCTTGGCCTGACACCAGGGTTTTACAAAGGCAAGTGGGTCATACCATGGTCAAGCCTCTACGGATATATGCAGGGACTCAAACAAGAGGTTCTGCCAAAGAATGCTTTCAAGGGCAGCTGGCAAGCAGCTCTACCTAGAGCCTCAGTGCGCCCCAGCTGAGAGCTAGAAACCCCAGCAACAGGCAGTATCTCTCCACCCCTTGGCAAAGCAAGAAGCTGCCTACATTCCTCAAGGACTTCCAGCATTTCATCTTCCTTCTCCCAGGGGGCTCCCAGCCAAGGGAACAGGGAAGAGTGACCAGATACCCACATACCTGGGGAAAGAAGGGTGAGGGCAGGGTGGGGCATGGGAAGGTCTGGGGCACCTTCCCTTGGGGGCCAGAGTAAAGGGCAGGTAAGGGCAGAGGAACAGATACAGTACCAGTGGCCATGGATTTACCTAGAGAAAAGGTTCTTGATCTTATCCCAAATGCTACCGAGCGTGACACTAACTTTATCCGAGAAACTGGGGCAGGAGGAGATGGGTAGGGAAGGGGGAAAGGAGGCACAAAACCAACACAAAAACAGAAACATAAAAGTGAGTTTCAGTCGACAAACTTCCAGAGATGGGGGGGTGGGGGGAAAAGAAACAAAACAAAACAAAACAAAACAAAACAAAAAAAACAAAAACAAAAAAAACAAAAAAAAGGAAGAAAATAAATCTGGGAAATGTGATGGTGTGAGAGGGGAAGGAGGAAAAGGCAGACCCAGGCAGGCCTCCCAGAGGAGGTGCCCAGGGTACAGCTCAGGGACAAAACTGACTTGCCTCCTGGTCTGTACAGGAAACGGAGAAAACTGTGACCCGGGTCTGCTTCCTACCCTCCCTGAGAGTCAGCTTCTCCCAGCCCCCGCCCCCTACCTGGTGGTCCTGCCACCCTGTCCCCTCCCAGGGAACCAGTGCCAAACCCACCACACCCCTAGGCTCTTTTACACCAGGTCCCTTCCGGTCCCAGGCCCCGTACTCACGGGACCCTGGGGGCCCTCTGGTGCTCAAAATCCAAGAGTCCTCGGGCATTGACACTGAGCAGAAGGCTGCGGTCCTCTAGCAGGTCAAGGCGGAACGGCCGCGCCGTCAAGATGATTTTATAGGGTCCCTCAGCCACAGTGAGCTCCACGCTGTTGTCGTCACGGCCAGAGACAGAAAGCCTGGGAAGAGATCAGAAGGGATACAAGGAAGTGCAAAGGATCAAAAGTAGTCACGACACTTCAGGAGAGAGGGGACCTGCGAAGGGCTATAGGCGTGTGGGGACAGTGCCAAGGATGGACAAATCAAAGGAATCAAGTAAGCGCTGGGCAACGGACCCAAGCATACGTAGAAGTTCCAAATGTAACAGAGGTAGCATGGCAGTTCGGTGAGGAAAGGACTATCCGATAGTGAAGGAGGAAAAACATTTCGGGAATAGGAAGAAAATGGTACTATCTATATTCCTACCTCATACTAGATACTAATATCAACTCCAGACAGGTTATGATTCTTTAACTTTTTTTTTAAAGTAATCCCTACACCCAACGTGGGGCTTGATCTCATGACTCTGAGATCAAGAGTCACATGCTCTACTGACTGAGCTCGCCAGGCACCCCTGAGGTAAGATTTTTAGAAGATGTAAACTTGAAAAAAAAATTTTTTTTTCTGACTTTGAAATAGAGAATTATTTAAACATACCTTAGGGGCACCTGGGTGGCTCAGTTGGTTAAGCATCTAACCTTGGCTCAGGTCATGATCTCACAGTTCATGAGCGTGAGCACCTCACTAGGTGAGCTTGAGCCCCGCTTCAGGTGAGGTCGAGCCCTGCATTGGGCAAGCTCAAGCCCCGCTTTGGGTGAGCCCCACTTCCCTCTCCCTCCTTCTCTCTCTGCCCCTCACTCGAGCCCTCTCTCGCTCAAAAAAATAAACAAATAAAAAATAAACACAACTTAGAGGGCACCTGGGTGGCTCAATCAGTTATGCGTCCGACTTCGGCTCAGGTCATGATCTCACAGAGCCCACTTCAGATCCTCTGTCCCCCTCTCTCTCTGCCCCTCCCCTGCTTGCACACGCTCTCTCTCAAAAATAAACATTAAAACACAGAAAACACAACTTAGAAAGTGCTAACACCAGAAAGTAAAGATTGATATTCATGACAACATTTCAAATCCAGAATTCCTGCTTAGCAAATCCAAATTTTCTCATTCAGATGTCATCAAACCAAGAAAAGTTTGAAAAACTGTCCCAGTCTAGAGAAGCCTAAGGAGACTTGACAACTAAATACGTTATCCTAGGGGGGATCCTGGAAAAAGGATAAAAACTATTAGATAAACTTTTATTAGATAAAAACTAGGGAAACCTGAATAAAACATGGACTTTAGTTAGTAACAATGATACCAAGCCATCAGGGATGACAAATGTACTGCATTAATACTAACAACAGGGGAAGAGGAGTGCAGGGTATACAAGAACTCTCGTAAGATCCTTGCACTACAGATCTAAAACTATCCTAAAATAAAAAATTTTTTTCAAGACACCTTTAGGAGAGTAAAAAGATAAGCTACAAACTGGAAAAGGATAGAGCTACAATACAGGTAAGTGAGAAAGGATCAAGACTAATGAATGGGGCGCCTGGGTGACTTAGTCAGTTAAGCATCCAATTCTTGATTTCGGCTCAGGGGATGATCTCATGGCTCATGGGATCGAGCCCCGCATCAAGCTCTATGCTGACATCGTAGAGCCTGCTTAAGATTGTCCCTCTCCCTCTCTCTGTTCTCCTTCCCCACTTCCGTGCGCATACACACACACTCTCTCTCTCTCTCTCAAAATAAATAAATGAGTATAAAAAGAAAAAAAAAAACGACTAATGAATTTCTGGGGCACCCAGCTGGCTCAGTCGGTGGAGGATGCGACTCTTGATCTTGGGGTTATGAGTTTGAGCCCACCTTGGGTGCAGAGATTACTTTAAAAAAAAAAAAGAAAAAAAAAACAAACTAATGAATTTCTACAAATCAGTGAGGATGAACAACAGGAGAATGAGCAGAACTATGAACTAGCGTTTCACAGAATTATAAACCAGAACAGACAGACATGTGCAGAGGTGCTCAGTCTCACTAAAAAACTGGGAAAGACAACGAAGCCAAGAAAACCACACAGCATCATTCTACAGCCATTCTATCAACCAAAATTCAGTCCGATAGTATTAAGGGTTGCAGAAGATGTGGGTCAAAGAGGCCTTTTCTATACTGCTTGTGGAAGTGTAAATTGTCAGTTGCTCCGGCTCTACCTTGGAAAACAGTGTTTCCATATTCTACAACTCTGTGGCTCCTTTCCTAGCTCTGCCCCAAAGAGAAACTCGTGCACACGGACACAGGAGACATGGACAAGAGTGCTCACGCCAACACTCTAAATAGCAGAAATACTGGGAACCCACCCAAGTGCCCCTGAATGTAGAAAGGGATCAATGGGGGGGGATATATTCATACGTTAATAGTCTACAGCAGTAAACGTGAATTTCTAAAGCTACATGCAACAGAGCTATATAAAGTTATGCAAAAAATGGAAATTCCAGGGGCAGCTGGGTGGATCAGTCAGTTGAGCACCCGACTCTTGATTTTGGCTCAGGTCGTGATCTCACAGTTTGTAAGATCAAGCCCCAAGCCAGGCTCCGTACTGGCAGCACGGAGCCTGCTTGGGATTCTCTCTCTCCCTTTCTTTCTGCCCCTTCTCCTGCACATGTGCGCTTGCTCCTTCTCTCCCCCAAAATAAATACATAGATGTTAAAAAAAAATAAAATAAAATAAAGGAAATTCTAGAAGCCCACATTCACTAAGTTACTTGCCCTGTAACACTCAAAACCAAACACAACTACATAATTTATGGCTTAGGCACGTAAATACAAATATGTTTGTGTACATATGTTCTTACACATACACGATACAACTGTAAGAACAAAAAAACAAGGGAATGATAAACTTGAGAATAACAATCACCTGTGGGGGTGATCAGGGGCACAGGACAGGGAGAAGTATATGGTTGGGTTGGGTAAAGGGTATACAACGTGGAGGGTTCATCATATCGAATTGTAAATTAAGTACTTAATAGAAAGCCATGCACGGGGTGCCTGGCTGGCTCCGTCAGAAAAGCGTGGGACTCTTGATCTTGGGGTCATGGTTTTGAGCCCCACATTGGGCACAGAGATTACTGAAAAAAATAAATAAGCAAACTTAAAAAAAAAGAGAGAGCCATACACGGAATACTCATAATGACAGCGTGGCATGACTCAAGAATTTGAGTAATCCTATCCCGAGTATTTGAGGAGAAAGAAAGAAAAAAAGAAAAGTGATCGGAAGGAGAGGTAAGGGAGGAACCAACCACACAGACATAATGCTGGAGGGCAAGACCTGGGGCCTTGTTTATTTCCTCTCCCCTCGTCAGCACCTAGCCCGGGCCTGGCACAGAAACGGAGGCAATAGCTGTTTGCAGAATGAAAGAAGACAGAAAGCGAAAGAGAAAATACATAAAGCAGAGGGAGAAATGGAGCAAGGTTGAGGAGAGTGGCAAGATGCTAGTGAGCTGTTACCCAAAAGCAGAAAAGAAAGTCAGTCAAATAAAGGTGCATCAAGAAGGAGAAAGAGGCTGCGGAAATGGATAGGTTTCTCAGGAAAAATTTACCGAGCTGTAGGGGGATCAGCCACCAACACATCTGACACCCGGTATCGGGGCCGCCGGGGCTCCAGTTCATCAATCCTGATCCGAGTCATGTTCTTTTGAAGCCCTTGGAGCTCCAGCACCAGCAACACCTGTGGGGGCAGAGGTCTGGATGTGGCGAAGGGAGAGGGCTACACCACAGAATGCCCTCTGAACTCACTCCCTCCTGAGGGGTCTCCTCCTTATTCCTCCTAAAATCCCCAGACAGTTGGGAAAGGATGTTGGCTGGCTACAGGTTCACCCCTTAGCCATTTCTCCACCCCCACCAGACTCCTCCTTTTCTCCCCTGACCTTGGTGACCTCGTTGATCAGATGGACTGTGAGGGCATCAGGACCAAGTTGCAGAGAATCCAGCAAGGCTCGGTACGGAGAGAGGCCTGGCCGTATGCTCCGTTGCCTCCTGCCAAGCGAAAGGGGAAGGTGGCAGGGTTCCCCGATGTTCCTAGGTCCCTCTACCACCTCAAGTGTCCCCAGGCTACCCAATCTGCCACAGCACCTCCCACGTTACCCCAGTTTCCATCCCACTCTCCAAGAAATATCATACTTGCAGAAGGAGCTCTCTTCACAGGTCTTAAAGTTGCTTCTATCCACAGCAAGGGTAACTCCCAGACAGACACCTAAACAAGCGAGTACCAAACCTGTCCAAGACCTGAGGAGAAAGAAGACAAAGAGGCAACGATCAGCACAGAGGTCAGAAAGGGCTCCACCTCCTGAGGTAAAGGCCCCTTCCCACCACAACCCTAAAAGGGGAGAAAGACAGAGTCTGGTTAAATAGAAAAGAAGGCAGAGTGGACATGGGGTGAAGCGTCAGGCGTGACGAGCTGGCTCGCTCACACCTTCCCTTCAAAAGGCACAGGAAGTGGACAAAGGATCTTTGGCCTTCACAGGCCCTGGTGTTGACTCTGGTTACATCAGCCTCTCAGAGGAAAGGAGCAGTAACAGCCAGTCCCGGGGGAAGTGGTGGTACCGTGTGAGGAAAAGAGAAACAAAGCGAGCCAGGCCTTCCCACGGGCAAGGCCTCAGGGGGAGCTAGGGTGAAAATGTTAAGGATGTACCCTCAGCTAGCCTGCTATCACGATAGAGTCCTAACATCCCCAGCACCCTAGGCATACTGGTCCTCTGATGTCTACTCCTGTATCTTCAAAATAAGTCACCACTACCACTACCTAAGCCTGAAAAACAAAAAATAACCGCTACGTGTACGGAGCCCTAATGTTCCTCCAGGGGCCTGGCTAACTGCCTATATCCCTAGTTTTCAATTTTCCCTGCAGTTTTTAAAAGTGCCAACACCTGGGTCTCGCTCCCAGCGATTCTGACCGAAGTGGCACGAAGCCGGGCGTCAGTTTTTTTAAATTTCCCAAAACAACTCTAATGGGCAACCACCATTCAAAACCACTTCTTTATACACACTACCTCTTTTTCATTTTTTTCGTTATTGTCTTTGTGAATGTAGGGTTGGGGTTTTTCCCAGATGGGAAAATTGAGGCATAATAGGTTCGATGATCCATCCAAAACTGAAAAGCTAATAAGGGGTGACATTGAGACTGAACTCAGCTCTGCCTGACTCCGGGGCCCACATACTTCACGATACACAATACAGCACACAACTTATGAAAAGTGCCTGCGTCATTAAGGACCATTACCCCAAGGTTACCACAAATTGTCACTTCCCCAATGTGCTCTCAAATGACAGAAAAGGGACTAATAGGCTTATTTGAACAAGTTAGTTTGAAAGATATGTTCGCCCATTCTGAGTAAACCGTAAACAGAGGTTCTCAAACTTTATTGTCTGTTAAGAATTACCTGCAGGACTTATTAAGTGCATATCCCGGGAGTTCGGGAATCTGCATTTTAAACATCCTTTCCAGTGACTGATGCAGGTGTTCCAAATAGGGGAGAAAACACAACACATGATTCCTTTCTTCTCAGCCTTAAAAGTTTGCAACCTACTAGCTAACAAGGTAGCTAAAGGGTAGGGCTTACTATGTACATTGTATCCAGCATTAGCCTCAATATTGGCTTGAAACCTAAACTAAGGAAAATCACCAGAAAGGAAATCACCCAACACAGTAAGCCCTCCAGTTCCAGAAGAATATGCAAAGGAAGTCAGGCCACACAGAAAAGTGAGGAAAACACCAGGCACTGTGGTTTGATAGGCCAACCAGGAATAATCAGTAGCAAAACCAGCAGAAGAAATGCTACCAGAAAATTCAATAGCAAGGTTTGGGACCCAAGTCTTGAGGAGTGACTGCGGCAGGCACACTACACCACTGACCCCAGGTCTACCTGTCCAGAGCAGCAGTAATCAGACTTAAATACCCTCTGGAGTACTATCTGCACAATCTATAAAATGGGCTTGGAGAAATGCCAATGAGGATAGGATTTCTAAAAGATCTTTCAAATGTGACCTGTTGGAAGGCTCTATGTACTCAGGGATGCCTTGAACGCCCCAGAGCAAGAGGCGGTCACAAGCCAAAGTCAGGAATGAGCCACAGGGTAAGATGCACCCGTTTATTGTTTCAGATCACAGGCTTCCAGAGAGTTGAGTTTACAGTCCAATCTTTTTTTCACTGCTGGTTGACAGTACATGCCTCTCCCACCCCGGTATATCCGTTAGGTCCGGGTAAACGCTTTGTGGCGCTGGTGATTGTTTTGAACCGTTTTTGTTTTTTGCTTTTTTTGTAATATAAACTCGAGAGCGCAGACCAAACCATTCGATTGCATGTTGTGTTTGAGCACCATCATCCAGGCAGGCCGTGAAGTTAACGTGCCCAGAGACCGTGAATACCGAACAAGCCAGGGTTGGTGTCCACGTGAAGACAAGGGCAGGGCAGGGTCCGGGACTCTGGGGGGGTAGGGCAAGAAAGGTAGTGCAAGCCGGACAGCAAGCCGCGGTGCTTCCCGGCTGAGGGGCCCGCGGGGCAGCAGGCTGCGTTCCCGGAGGCCGGGCCGCGTCTCGTCCCCCGCCCCGATGGCCCCGCGCACTGCAGGAAGGAGGCGGCAGCGTTAACCGCCGCGAGCCGCCAAGCGAGGGGGGACGGCTGCGAGCGGCCAAAGCCAAGAAGAGCAAACGGCTGCAGCCCTCTTGAGCCGCCGGGCTGGAGCGGGAAGCCCCAGAAGCAAGGGCCCCCAACGCCGCGCGGATCTACCGCGAGGAAACTGAGGGCGCCTGAGGCCGCCTCCAGAGAGACAAAGGGTGCTCACGAGGCCGTGAGTGACAGAGTTTTAGGAGGACATACAGGAAAGAGAGATATGGGGCTTGGGGGGCCTGGGGGCGTCCCGGGCGTGCCCCGGGATTCCGGGCTCCTCACCGCCTCCTACGCGCCGCCACTGCCGCTACCGCCGCCATCTTGTGCCGGGTTTGCTCCTTGACCCCGAGCCTCCCCTCCCCCCGCGCGCGTTGAGCCACGTATCTTAGCGCCCGCCCCTTCCGGCCTCCTGATTGGCCCGGCCAGACAACGGCCGGGCGGCTACCCCATTGGCAGACCGCACACAATAAATGCCCGCGGAAGGCGGGGCCGGGGGCGTGGCCTGGTGGCGGGGGCGGGATTGTTCAGAGCCAGGCGCTGTCCGACTTTGCCAGCTCTTAAGCATCAGACAGAGGCACTGGACTCTGCTTTTCTCAACTCGGTAAATTTTATTTAGAAAAAAAGGCGGGGGAGGAAAAAAGTGACACCGCTCTTTAGGCCAAGGTTTAGAAGAGAAGCCTCCACCTTTCTGCAGCACCTTAGCCCCCCCTCTCTCTCACTGCTTAACGTCCCTTGGCTTCCGAATCATGAAAAAGGCTATGTCCCCTGCCGAAGGAGAGTGGACGGTGAAGGTGCCTGGAAACGGCCAGAGAAAAGCCCCAAGCGGTCAATGTTGCGGTGGAGGACACTGTGCAGAACCGCGAGATGGGGTCCACCCTCACCCCCACCCTCCCTGGAGAAGTCCCGGATGAAGCGACCACGCTCTGACTGGAAGATGAATTTCTGGGGCAATGGCCCATGCTCCCGGAGAAAGCCCCAGACACTGAGCAGCAGCAGACGCACTTCGAAAGGTGCCAGTTGGCTAAATACCTCGTGCATATTCCCCAGGGCTGGTGGCAGGAGGCTTCCCTCAGCCATGACTGCTACCAGGGTGCAGGATGCCTCCAGGTGCCAAGGGGAGTGAGCTGTATCAGGGTGGCGAGAGGCTTCCCAATGACCCAAGAGGGCGGCCAGTAGCCCCCGCAGGAGCACGGAGCAGTAGCACAGGGCTGGGGGAGCAGCTGCTACCAGCTTTAACAGCTCAAAGAGCAGAGGCTGTTCCCGGAAGCGCCGGCCAATGCGGAGATCCCGCTCCACGGTGGCCCGGGCATGCTCCTCAGGGGGCCAGGCTAGCTCAGCACCAGCTGCATCAGGACACACACTCTCCACTAACGTCACTGCCACTGCTTTGGCTGCCTCCGGGCTCAGGGTGGGAGTCCCCCAGCAGCCCCCACATTCAGTCCCCCCGGGGGCACTGCAGCAGTGCACCAGGAGGCTGAGGAGGCTCTGGGTGTTATAGATCACTTCCTGCTGATCTCGCGACTGCACAAACTTGGGTGGCTTTAGGCCACGGCCGATGACTCCAGCGTGGAAAACTGACCAAATCCCTCCAGGACCTGGCACCGCTGCAGTGTGCCGCCGGTTTGTGTCCAACAGGGAGGCAGAAGCCAAAGGAGCGGAGACAACTGAAAGAGTCTCGTTGTCCCCATCCACTTCCCCTCCAAACAGTTCCGTGTTGCCCCGATGTAAGGCTCCCTCGACTAGCAGCTGCAAGACAGCCTTGAGCCCAGCTGGAGAGGTCTGAGAGAGGCGGGTAAGAAGCTGAGAGGCCGAAGCCACACCTGGGGGGCCATGCAGCCTCAGAGAGGCAAAGAAGCGATGCACTCCAGCTCTCACCAGTCCCAGGAGTTGGGAGGGGGACAGCGCTTCTTGAGGAAAGGGACAAATGGCCAGGAGGGAGGCAGCAGCTTCAGCTACTTCCTCCTCAGGATGTAGCAGGAGAGGAGCCAGGTCAGACAAATGGGCTGACGCAGACTCCCCAAACCGGGCCCCTAGGGCTGCAGGGCCCTCACCACCCTGCTGTTCCCACCCGACTAGCAGTGCCAAGTTGCGCAGGAACCGGGCAGTGAAGGGAGGCTGCAAAGTCCCCGCATGCACCCGAGCCAGGCAGCTTCGGAAAGCCAGAGGCAGGAGGCCAGACAGACTGACCACCAGCCCCGCATATAATTGGGTGGCCAGACTCAATTCTTCAGGGCTTCGGGCCCGGCTCAGGAGATGGCCTAAGGCCTCAGGTCCACAGCTAGGCCGAGTATAGACAGAGAGCAGGCCCAGGAGCTGGTGTTGCCAGAGGAAGCGCTTCCGTTCCAATCGTAATGTCTCTCCACACAGCTCTCCAACGTGGTTTCTTAGCGCATCTAGAAAGGGCACAGGGCGGGGGGGTGGGGGCGGACCCAGCACCCCTTCCCCAGGAGACCCTCCCCGGTGATGAACGAGTTTTTGCAAGTGCAGAAGCAGCAGCTGGATCAGCCGGTCACAGGCCTCACGCACAGTGTCTGGCACAGCCAGGCCTTGGGTGGTAATGACTGAGGCAGGCATGGCTGTGTCCACCAGGAACTGCAACAGGCGGTAGGCACCTGCCCCAGAGGCCTGGCTCACCAGGTGCACGGCCAGGTTCAGCATGTTGTCCAGCTCCTCCCGGGGGAATCCCTGCAGGTGCTGCTGCAGCTGGCTCAGCACGGCTGGGGGCTTAAGGCAGTCCACCAGCTCTCCAGAGACTGTGCCCAGCAAAGCTGGTGACATGACCGCCAGCTGCAGTAGGAAGGGAACTGTGGCCTGAAGGGAGGGGTCCCCACTCCGGCCCCCAGTGCCCCCTGCCAGGCTATCATGGAACATTCGCAGAAGCTCCCGTCGGATGCTGTCTCCGTGGCGGGAGGCCAGGTGCCCTAGGATGCCTACAACTGAGGCAATCTTGGGCACCCGTTTCTCCCCAGGGATAGCAGGAGATCCAGGAAAGGGGTCTATAGAGGGGGTTTGAGAAGAGCTTCCACCACTGCCACCAGCTCCACCTCCAGCCCCACCGTGAACACAGAAATCCTTAAGGCCACAGGAGAGAACTCGGGAGATGATGGTGCCAGGAAAAGAGGAGCCAATGTGGGCCACAACCCAGTCGAAGTGTGGGGAATGCTGGACAGAGGTATCCAGCAAGGCATCCACGCAGGCGTCTGGGCAACTACCAATGAGAGCTGAGAGACACTGAACATAGATGTCCATTAATGTGCGGGTGGCCCGGCAGCCCATCCACAGCTGCAGCAATTCGTTGAGGGAGCCAGTGGCATGGGGCACACGCTGGTGCTGGCCCGAGTATGTGCTGCTCAGCTGCCCCATGAGGTCAATGGACCACGCGCTAATCACAGGTGCCCAGGCCTTCGGGTTGGCCCGGATAAACTCAGACAGCACCTGCTGCACTTCCTGCACCACATCTTCTAGACCAGGTCCCCCAGCAGGGACGTGGGAGGGTGGGGGTGGACGGAGGTGAGGGGGGCCAGCCACAGGGCTTTCGTCCAAGGCAGCCAGGTGGGCGCGGACGCTCTCATCAAAGACGCCTCGCAAGTGGTCAAGCACGGCGGCCCGAGCCGGTGGCAAAGAGCGGAGCAGGAGAAGGCCACAGCGAGCATGTTCCCGGGCCGAGAGTTGGTGGCCCAGGATAGGGTCCACACCAGTCAGAAAAGCCTTGATTTCCTGGGACAGCTCTTGAGCACTGAAAAGAAAGCAAGAGAAGCAGACTTAGAGTGTTGGGAGATGGTGGGCACATTACATTCCGGGTTTTTTCCACATAAAACAGGGATAACTGTGCTTCAAAAGATAATGTAAGTGAAGCACTGATGCACCATATCAAGTTTCCACTAATCAATCACCCAATAAATGCTACCTATTTTTCTTTCAATAATAACAATAATGTCTATGTTAGATAACTCATCTCAGGTACTCTTGAAGTACTTTATATGTATTATTTCAATCCAGACAACAGCCCGATAAGGTAGGTACTATTATGTTCCCATTTTACAGATAAAGACACCAAGGTTAAGTAATCAGACTATAAGCTCCAAGAGGGCAGTAAACATTTCTGTGCTCTTCAACACCGAATACCCTTCTACTGAGGTGCCTGGTATATGGAAAGCACACCATTAAGTATTCGTTGAATCGAGTAAGTATACCTTGTGTGGCTACAACATCTGCTTTAAAAACACCTTTCCAACTTTACTGCCCTTCCCCCAAAACACAAGCACCCTCGTTAAGGCCTCCTAGTACCCGTTTCCTCCCATATTCTGCAAGCATCCTAAGCACACACCACTTGGACCCCACATCAACAACCACCACCTTCCCAGCATTCTCAGTGTGCCTTGGAACCACGGTATCCCTAGAGTTCATACAAGGTAATAATGTCTGCCTTTCAGCCCCTTCCCCTCCCAAAACGTATGGCTTCAGTCGTAGAGGTTCGGAAACCAGTGTTACGGGAGGAGGCAAAGTCCCCTTCCTCTTACTGCCTTTTCTGCCAAAGACCGCATCCTCTAGGGCTCCGACTGTGCCTTGATTTCTTAAATAAATAAATAAACCACCCTAAGGTAAGGGGGAGTATCTTAGTTGCAGGACAAGGGAAAGGCTAGAGGGAAGCATTTTGTGGGCCTGGGTTCTCAGGGAGACTCCATGAAGCCAGGGGACCCTGGGTTCTCTCGGCTCTAAAAGGGGCAGGACAGCTGGGTTCCCAAGAGTTCTGATATCCCCAACTCCTGTGAGAACAAGGCCGGGATCTGGGGTAACGGGGCGCTGCGGGTTAGGGGGAGGCACGACCGAGATCTTAGAAGGGCGGGCACTGGAGCCCAGAGTTTTGGCGCGGCAGCCCCTTGAGTTCTGGGAAGACCCGACCAGGAATCTCTGAGAACCCTGACGCGAGTTCTCGAGGTAGGATCCGGGTTTCTGCCGAGAAGGCTGGGGATCGGCGCAGGGCCGCGCGGTGGGGGAAGATGCCAGGGGCTCTGACTACCTGAGCGGCGCGGGACCGTGGGTGGCCGGGGCAGGCCCGGGAGGCCCTGGGGCCCCGGGAGGGTCGCACAACGCGGACATCCCGGAGCCCTAGCCCGAGCCCGAGGCGGGAGCGGCGAAGCGCAGGTAGCGCATGCGCGCTGACGGGAACCCTGAAAGGAACCAGCGACTAGGCTTCGCAGGAAAACCAGTCCGGCGACGTCCGCGACCCTCGTATGTTGGTTCCGGACCTGAGTCGGGCTCCCCGGAGCAGGACTGCGACTGTGACAGCAAGAAGCCGACCCGCCCGCAACAAAACCATTTCCCACCCAAAGGGCCTTTGACACACAAACTAAAGCAGGCTGCGGCTATTCACACTGGATTTAATTATTTTTGTCTAAAGCCAAAAATACAAAATATTCAACTCGCGAGGTTTTTAAAAAAGGAAGCACTGGGGCGCCTGGGTGGCTCAGTCGGTTGAGCGTCCGACTTCAGCTCAGGTCACGATCTCGCGGTCCGTGAGTTCGAGCCCCATGTCGGGCTCTGGGCTGATGGCTCGGAGCCTGCAGCCTGCTTCCGATTCTGTGTCTCCCTCTCTCTCTGCCCCTCCCCCGTTCATGCTCTGTCTCTCTCTGTCTCAAAAATAAATAAACGTAAAAAAAAAATTAAAAAAAAAAAAAAAGGAAGCACTGGGAAATATTTTAATCAACAAACAGTGACAATATTAAACGAATAAACAAGTAGATAAGTAAATAGACCGTGACAATGGAGAAAGCAGTTAAAGGAGAGAAGGGAAGGGAAAAGCGAGGCGGGGGGTGGGGGTGGAGAACGAAAGATGGGAGAGAAAATTCCCGAGAGGAAAAGGAAAGAGAGGGAGGAAGAGGAAGTCCGAAATAAATTGGGTTGTAGGTGTTCTTCCAGTCACAGGCTGGCTCTACAGTCACGTTAGTCTCCGTTCTTTAGGCTTTGCTCTCTCTCCCCAACCTGCCAACTCAGGGCCCTTCCTCTCCCTTGCGGAGAGGGAGCCTGGAAACTGTATGACGAACTCCTATGCATTCATCAATAGCCCCCAAAATGGCCAGTCTGTCTAGCTTAAGCTTCAGCTCTTCCACTTACTGGCTGTGTACTCTTCTTATCCTCCCTATGCCTGCTTCCTCCTCGGGAAATGAGAATGGTAACAGTACAACTACCTCCTAGGGTGTTGGGAAAATTGAAACCAGGGAATATGTTCACTGATCCTAAATGTTGGGATTCACGAGTGAACAGTCAAGAAAGAATTCTTGAGACGTCTTCGGTGCTAAAAAGGGAACAGGACCTGTGGGCAAAAAGAGCTACTATTGGTTTGTAAGGAGGCGCTGATTATAAACTTTCAGGTTGGGGAGGGGGTTAGGAAGAGCATTAGGTCTCTAAGGAATTTGGAAGAGAGGTTTCTAGGATCTTGAGGGGCTAGCTGTTGTTAGAAAAAGATCATTTACTACAACCTAGTAAACTCTTAGTGTGAGCCCCCTTCAATGTGTATCAGTGGGTCATATGTTTAGGCGATGATTGCTAACATGTATCTTGGGCAGGTAGAGATAAAGGAAGTTTCCAAAGGAATTTATTACAGGATCCTGGAGGTCCCACTAATGTCACGCTAAGGTTGTCTTTTGCCTCTTGCAACATATTAACATTGAGGCAGCTAAGCTTCCAGAGGAAGGCCACTCTGCTTGTCTCAAGTACTTGTCAATAGGCTATAAGTTGTAAGGAAGTTTATTTTTTTTCCTTTTGCCTTTGTTCTCCCCATCATATACTACCTACTAGCAAGATCTGTTCTAGAACAATAAATATTTCTGCTCCTAACACTGTCTCCAACTGGGACCCAATACTTACCATCTGAGAGCCTCAACTTATGATCTGTAAAAGGAGATTTTTGGGGTGCCTGGGTGGCTCAGTCCATTGAGCGTCCAACATCGGCTCAGGTCATGATCTCACGCTTTGTGGGTTCAAGCCCTGCCTTGGGCTCTGTGCTGGCAGCTTGCTCAGAGCCTAGAGCCTGCTTCGGATTCTGTGTCTCCTTCTCTCTCTGCCCCACCCCTGCTCGCACCCTGTCTCACTTTCTCTCAAAAATAACTAAATGTAAAAAAAAAAATTTTAAGGAGACTTTTGAAACATGTAAGTTCTCCAGGAATAAGACTATTATGTGGTCCTTGCTCTTAAGGATTTCATAATCCACAGGTGCCTGTTTTGGTGTTGGACAGATCTAGATTCATGTCTGCAATTTATCAGCAGTGTAACCCTGAGCAATTGACCCAACTGTTTGAAGCCCATTTCCTTATCTGTAAAATGCGTGTGTCTCCTATCTGACAGATTTTTGCAAACATCACTTAAGATCACTTATTAAAGGGCGCCTGGGTGGCTCAGCCAGTTAAGTGTCTGACTTCGGCTCAGGTCACGATCTCACAGCTCCTGAGTTAGAGACCTGCTTCCAGCTCTGTGCTGACGGTTCAGAGCCTGGAGCCTGCTTCAGATTCCGTGTCTCCCTCTCTCTCTGCCCCTCCCCTGCTCATACTCTGACTCTGTCAAAAATAAAAAAAGATTTAAAATAATTTTTTTTAATTAAAAAAAGAAGATGGGGCACCTGGGTGGCTCAGTCAGTTAAGCGTCCGACTTCAGCTCAGGTCATGATCTTGTGGTTCACGAGTTTGAGCCCCACGTGAAGCTCTGTCAGCTCAGAGCCTGGAGTCTGCTTCAGATTCTGTGTCTCCCTCCCTCTCTGCCCTTCCCCCACTCATGCTCTGTCTCCCTCTCTCTCTCTGTGTGTCTCAAAATATTAAAAATGTCTTTCCTGAGGCACCTGGCTGGCTCAGTCAGTAGAGTGTGTAACACTTAGTCTCAGGGTCATGAGTTCAAGCCCCATATCGGATGTAGAGCCTACTTCAAAAAAACATAAATTAAAAAAAAATGTCTTTCCTTCTCCTTCCTATTGCCTCCCCTCCTCTCTTTACTGCATCTGAATACATTTTCAAACAACCGCTTTTCCTTTCTGTGTTCAAAACTGGACATAATTCTGTTTCCCTGGAAAATTGGCTGATCCCAGTCTTAGGCCAGGGGAAGTAGCAGGTGAAATTGGAGCAGATCATCGTGTCAGAAAACAAGGAAGTGCTCAAATACGGATGGTGTTGTGTCAAAAGGACACAGAGACCGCCTTGAAAAGGCTCCTGTTGGCCAAATGTTGGCCATGACTTCAAGCCTGTAAAAGCAATAGTCCTGGATTATGACACACTGAGAAACAATCAGAATCCATAGTGATATTTTTACAGAGGAAGGGGTTTTCTTTACGGAATATATCACATGAATAATATCAGTGAATGAAGGATAAAATTAGAAAATTACCATTTTGTGCAGTAACTTACTAGGTAAAGATTATCATGGGTGCTACAATCACGGGGTGAAAGGATTTGGGGGAATAGGGTATTCATACAATCTCAGAGTAGCAGCCCCAAAGGTTACTTATGAATTACAAAGGGAAAGTATACTTTAACAATGGAGAAATCTGACAGACACCCACTTAACCAAGTTTCTACACTTAGAAGCACTAATCGTGAGACAAATTGATGTAAGCAATGGGAAATGGATTATTCCTAAATAAATAAATAAAATTACACTGGGCTCTTCAAAAATGTCAAGTTACCTAAAATAGGTAGAAATGCTGTGGAATGAGGGGCACCCGGGTGGCTCAATTGGTTGAGCGACCAACTTCTGCTCAGGTCACGATCTTGTGGTTCATGAGTTCAAGCCCCACATCGGGCTTGCTACTGTCAGTGAAGAGCCTGCTTCTGATCCTCTGTCCCCTTCTCTATGCCCACCCCCACTTGCGCTCTCTCAAAAATAAACATTTAAAAAAAAAGCACTGTTGAAGGAGACAAAAGAGATAGGACAATTAAATGAAGTACATGATCCTTGATTAACTCCTGGATTGAGGGGGAAAACAGCTATAAAAAATATTATTGGAGGGGCTCCTAGTTGGCTCAGTAGGCTGAGGTCCCACTCTTCATTTCCACTCAGGTTGCAGTCACAGGGTTGTGGGATTGGGCTGTGTTGGGCCTCACTGAGTGTGGCGCCCTAGATTCTCTCTCTCTCCCTCTGCCCCTCTCCCCTGCTCACGCTCTCTCTCTCAACAACAACAACAAAAGGATATTATTGGAACAATTAAGGAAATTCAAATATGAAAAAGTCAGTATTAGCTAATGTTAAATGTCTTAGGTGTGATAAGAGTATTTTGGCTATATAAAATAATGTTCTGGGCCACCTGGGTGGCTCAGTCAGTTAAGCGGCCAATTCTTCATCTTGATTTCCTCTCAGGTCACCATCTCACAGTTGGTGAGTTTGAGTCCCAAGTGGGACTCCTTACTGACAGTGCAACACCTGCTTGGGATTCACTCTCTCCTCTCTGCTTCTTCCCCTGCTGGCTCTCTCTCAAAAAAAAACCACAAAACACAACACTAACACAACACAACACAACAAAGAAACCTTAAAAAAAAAAAGAAGGAATGTTCTCTGGGGTAAAAATCTCATCTGCAATTGACTTTCCAATGTCAACAAAGACACATGCGTACATATTTGCAAGTGCATACAGATAGAACAACTGTTGGAAAATGCCAAAAATTGGCAAATTTAAGTAGAGTGCATTTATAAAGGTTCATTGTACAGATTCTTTACTGAATTTGAAATTCAAAATATGTAGTTGGCAGAGGGGTGAGGTGGGATGGGCTGTGGCAGGGAGAAAGGAGGTGCAACGCTGGACCCAAACCCTCCCTCTTCCAAAGAAGCTTACACAGATTAAACAGGGCAGAGAGATGTTTTTTCCCCCCTGTTGAACACACCTCCACACAGGCAGCTTTTCACTTTAATTAAACACCCCCAGTCCTGTCATCCAACAGAAGTTCTGAATGTTAAATGGGAAAAATAATGCTCGGTCTTCACTTTATTAAAAATATAATCCTCGGCGACTGGCTGGCTGAGTCGGTAGATCGTCCGAGTCTTGATCTCAAGGTCATGAGTTCAAGCCCTGCGTAGAACTTACTTTAAAACAAGAATTTCTTTTTTATTTACTTCAAGCAAATTTTTTTTAATGTTAATTTATTTTTGAGAGGGAGAGAGAGAGGGAGAGACAGAGAGAGAGAGAGAGAACAGGGGAGGGGCCAAGAGAGGTAGACACGGAATCTGAAGCAGGCTCCGGGCTCCGAGATGTCCGCACAGAGCCCACGGGGCTTGAACTCACAAACTGTGAGTCCGATGCTTAACCGACTGAGCCACCCAAGCGTCCCCCCCAAAATTTTTTTAAATAACAGTGGATTTTTTTTTTTTAAGTTTACTTATTTATTTTGAAAGAGAAAGCACAAGTGATGGAGACAGAGAGAGGGAGAGAGAATTCCAAGCAGGCTCCACACTGTCAGTACAAAGCCCGATGTGGGGCTCAAACTCATAAAGGTGACATCGTGAGCTGGGCTGAAGTCAGATGCTTAACCAACTGAGCTACCTAGGTGCCTCTGACTTTTTTTTTTTTTTTTTTAAGTAATCTCTACACCCAATTGGGATTCGTACTCACAACCTGAGATCTAGAGTCGCATGTTCTACTGACTGAGCCAGCCAGGCACAGAGGCTGGCTTCTCGTTGCCTTTGGGTCCTATTTCCTGTCTCGTTTCCCCACTCACAAACCCCGCCCGTTCCTACATTTAATCACACACATCTCAGTGAGAAGTCTAGGGCTTTATTACAAATTGAGCTGACTGTTAAGGACCCCCGTCTCCCATCTTCCTTCTCCACGCTCTTCCTCTCAACGCATTCCTACAGGGCGGCTCCCTAGGCCATTAAGGAAAAGGAATCTGAGAAGAGCAAAAAGGGGCAATGCCTTCTCCAAAGTCCTCCGAAATAACCAGAGTCCTCCTGGCTCCAGCTGAGAATCTTCCGGTGGGAGGCGTGGGGATTTAGCTCTTATCTTCGAGGTCCTCCATGTCTACATCTTGGGGGGCTTTCGTCTTCTTTTGCCGTTTGGGCTGCAGTTCACTAGTCCTGGCTTGCCTCGTGGGGGCTTCCACTGAGCAAAAGCAAAGAGGAAGCATGAAGGACCCCCAGTGAATCCAGGCTGCCCCCTCACCTCACCTCTTTGCCCCAGCCTCACCTTCCATGGCTGCTTTCTCTTTCTGGGCCAGCCGGATCTGCTGGAGGAGTTTTCTGCGCTTCTTCCCAGAGAGAGTAATGTTGGCACGTGCACTGGACCTGAAGGGTTGGTAAGAGCAAAGATGTCCAGGTTAACCGGAACCACCGCAGGCTGGTTCTGGCTATTGAAAACGCCTTTGGGGCGCCTGGGTGGCTCAGTAGGGTAAGCATCTGACTTCGGCTCGGGTCATGATCTCACAGTTTGTGAGTTCGAGCCCCACGTTGGGATCTGTGCTGACAGCTCAGAGCCTGGAGCCTGCTTCCGATTCTGTGTCTCCCTCTCTCTCTGCCCCTCCCCTGCTCTCTCTCTCTGTAAAATAAATAAAACATGAAAAACTAAAAAAAAGAAAAGAAAATGTCTTTGGACTCAAGTAGAAAGACCCTGAAAATCTAGGCTCTGAGTTAAATCTTTCCAACATTTAGCCACTAACATGCTTAACACTACTCCCGTACATATATATAGAGTACTTAACATTGTTAACACTTGGTATATGGCAAGAATTTGTAAGGGAAAACTGTTTTTCCTTCTATCTTCAATACTTTTTAATTTAATTTAATTTTATTTTAAGTAGTCTCCACGCGCAATGTGGGGCTTGAACTCATGAACTGCAAGGATCAAGAATGGCCCGCCCTACCAAGTGAGCCAGCCAGGCGCCCCTATTTTCAATATTTCTGACACCCAGTTGGTTGAGTGTCTGACTCTTGGTTTTGACTCAGGTCACCATACCAGGATCGTGGGATGGAGCCCCGTGTGGAGCTCTGCGCTGAGCTTGGAGCCTGTTTGGGATTCCCTTTCCCTCTGCCCCTCTCCTCCACTCACATTCTCTCTCTCAGAAATAAAAATATTTAGGGGCAGCTGGGTGGCTCAGTTGGTTAAGCTTCCGACTTGGGCTCAGGTCATGATCTCACAGTTCGTTGGTTTGAGCCCCGCTTCGGGCTCTGTGCTGACAGCTCAGAGCCTGGAGCCTGCTTCGGATTCTGTGTGTGTGTCTCTCTCTCTGCCCCTTCCCTGCTCATGCTGTCTCTCAAAAATAAATTTAAAATGTTAAAAAAGTTTTTTAATAAAAAAGTTTAAGTTTACTTATAAAAATTTATGTGAAGGTACAATGTTATCTAGGGAGGTGGGTGAGTCGACAGTTCTTAGATTCTTAGTCGGGTCCAAGACCCAAAGAGGTTGTGAGCTACCAGTGTTGTCCGCACGCTAGCAGGGTGTAGGCACAAACACAGCTGACAAACGTGCCTTGTATAAAGTCAGTGCACAAGAAAAGCGGAGGTGATACCTGCTGTGGAGATCGACACGGAGGAGAAAGGGGACTCGGGGCGGGAGGGGGCGGGGCAAAGGGAAGAGAGTCTGGCACTCACGCCCGCTTCTTGAGGTGGTGCCGCGTGATCAGGCCTTCGTCTATTACAGCTCCCACCACCCGGTGCTTCAGTCGCCTCTCCCGGTTCAACACCCGCCGTCTCTTGAACAGCTTCTTCTTCAGCTCCTGAGGGGGAGGAAGATGCTAATCAGACGGAAGCCGCGCACCGCGACCCAGGACCCCGCACCCGGCGACTCCAGCCCATAGATCTCATCTCTGGCGAGATTAGAGGGCTCCAAGACGCGTGGGGAAACGAAGTCGGGGCTCCCACACAATCACCGTTCGGGGCCGGTTGATCTTTCCCCCGGGAGCCCCCATGGCTGCGCAACGACTGTGGTTCGCGGCGGGAGTTTTGGCTCTGCGCAGCGTCCGCGTAGGCCCCGCCCCTCGGCCTCCGCGAGCCAATCGCAGCTCAGGGGCGGGTACTGAGGGTATATAAAGCAGCTCGGCGGCGTTCTAGTTCTCTCCCGGGACGGCGAAAAAGTAGGTGCGTAGGTAGGTTTCGGATACGAGGCCCGGCAGGGGTTCTGGGCGGGGCCTGCTCACCCTCCTTTTCTTGGCGGGGGCCGGGTGTACGGTCCCGGCCCCCGTAATGTACGGAGGCAGAGGGAAAGGGCTCTGGCCCCTCGGCGTCATGTCTTCGGTGCCCGCGGCTTCCGGTCCGCGGGTTCTATCCTCAACCGCCGGGACACCGGCTCCAAGGAGCCCAGCGGAACCGAGGTTCTACAGGCTCCTCCTTGGGGTGCTCACGACTTCTCCTTTTATTTCAGATTTGGGGAGCCGCCCCTGGAACCGGAGCTGTCGTGTCCCCCTCCTCTTTTAATTTACCGTTGCCAACAATAAAGGCCTTTCCTGCCGTAGTAAGTGTGTGTCCGCGTTTTTTCCATGGTTGTCATTAGGCTGTTCGCGTTATCCCACAAAGCGGAATTTGCAACCTTTCTCTTGGACCTCAGGCTCCTTCGGGAGTGCGGGCGACATTTCGCAGAAGGTTCTCTGGCCGACCTTGCCGGGATCTCCAGATGGCCGCGCTGCGAGCAACTCTCCACGTGGCGACCCTGGCGGCTGGGGCGCGCCGAGCTTTGTTGGGTAGGGAAGGTAGGCAGAGTGGGAGGGCAAGGCGGGTTCTTAGTGACCCTAATCCCTGAAATTGTGATTCTTCAAACCCCAGGGTATATTGCACGGGTGTTTTCTTTTTTTTTTTTTTTTTTGGTTTTTTGTTTTTTTTGCAGCAATCTGATGAAACTTGGGCCCTGGGTGACACATGTGCCCCACTCGTGTCCACAGGCTCCCTGGCTGGTAACTACCTGGCCCACCGTTGCCTCTGGGATAAGCTCCACAGCGGTCCTGGAGTCGGCAGCGTCCCCACGTTCGACTGGTTCTTTGGGTATGAGGAAGCCCAGGGGTTCCTACTGCCGCTGCTGCAGGAGGCACCGGCTGCCTATCCACTGCGGGTGTTGGACGTGGGCTGTGGGACCTCCAGCCTATGTACAGGTCTCTACACCAAGTGTCCAATTCCCGTGGATGTGCTGGGGGTGGACTTCTCTCCTGTGGCCGTGGCCCACATGAACAGCCTCCTGGAAGGTGGCCAAGACCAAATACCCCTGTACCCTGGGCACCCTGCCTCTCGACTACAGTTCATACAGGCTGATGCCCAGAACCTGGAGCCCGTGGCTCCCTCAGGCTCCTTCCAGCTAGTGCTGGATAAGGGCACCTGGGATGCTGTTGCCCGGGGCGGTCTGCCTGGGGCTTACCAGCTTCTGTCAGAATGCCTAAGGGTCCTAAGCCCCCGGGGGACCCTGATTCAGTTCTCCGATGAGGACCCTGATGTGCGGCTACCCTGCCTGGAGCAAGGGTCCCAAGGCTGGACTGTGACTGTGCAGGAGCTAGGCCCTTTCAGGGGCATCCCCTACTTTGCTTACTTGGTTCAAGTCTCTCATTAAAGACTTTAGTTCTAACTCTATATAATTTTTCTGTTGGGTGAGGAAAGAGGTGAAGGGAATTTTTTTCTTCTTTGTATGACGGCTGGGAAGCGAGGATCTTAGGGCTGGCCTCCATATTTTCTAGCCGCGTGCACATATTTTTGAATGTCTCCATGCCCCAGTTTACACCTCGGCAAGGTAGGAATAATAATAGGTGGAGTTGGGATTACATACAATGTCAGGTGAAACATTTAGCACTTAGCAATGCCAGGCACAAGATGAGTGCTAACTAGAGAAGGCTTCTAACCCCTACTAACTGGAATACCTATGGGCACAGATCGAGTTTCTGGGGGTTTTTTGTTTAAAGAGAGGAGTTCTTAATCCAAATCCCAGCACTGACTGACTGATGTGAGCCAGTGGCCCAACCTCCAAGCCTCAGTGTCAACCTGTGAAAAGGGGAAGATTGATAGGACAGCCAGAAGGGCCTCCTAACAAACTTCACTGAAATGTTGAGGGAGAGAGAACAGATACTTACCCTCAAAGCTCCTGGGAGGCAGGAGGTGTGAATATTCCACAAAGCAGCTTCTACACACGTGGGAGCCTGTTGCTGGGTTCCAGAGAGGACAGGGGTTGGAGGCTTCCTGATACTCTGTGTCCTCGGGAATCCAGGAGACCTCTTGTTCTACCTGTTCCTGCCCCCAGCTGAGTTCTGGGTTAAAGGTTCTTAAGGGAGATCTGGGGTCCAGTGGGCTCCAAGTCCAGCCTGGGGGAGAGGAGAGTTGAAGAGCCCGTTAAAAGTGAAAAGTATTCCTGGGGGCGTTTGGGTGGCTTAGTCGGTTAAGTGTCCTACTTCGCCTCAGGTCATGATATCAGGTCCTTGAGTTTGACCCTCAGTTCAGCTCTGTGCTGACAGCTCAGAGCCTGGATCTTGCTTCAGATTGTGTCTCCCTCTCTGCCCCTCCCATGCTCACACTCTGTCTCTCTCTCTAAAAAATAAATGTTAAATTAAAAAAAGTGAAAAGTATTCCTGATACATTACTGACTTTTTGAAAGATGAAGCAAATTAGTTTGATGTTTTTTTCTTTTGCTTATAAAAAAGTAATACAGCAATTGTAATTAAGAGCCTAATTTCATGGCCTCAGTTTTCTCATGAGGATAAAAGGGTCTCCCCCACTGAGTTCTGAAAATCATGAGATAAAAGTGTTTAGCACAGTGCGTGGCACACTGTAAGTCCTAATAAATGAGCTTTTTTTTTTTTTTTTTATTTTTTTTTTTTAACGTTTATTTATTTTTCAGACAGAGACAGAGCATGAACGGGGGAGGGTCAGAGAGAGAGGGAGACACAGAATCTGAAACAGGCTCCAGGCTCTGAGCTGTCAGCACAGAGCCTGACACGGGGCTCGAACTCACGGACCGCGAGATCATGACCTGAGCTGAAGTTGGACGCCCAACCGACTGAGCCACCCAGGCGCCCCTAAGCTTTTATAACAGTATCAGACATGGGGGAAATTCTGGAAGAAAAGGCATCCAAAATGTAACCTCTCTGGGTAGTCGATTTGGGATAATTTTATTACATTCCCCACACACACACAACAAATGATGTAAATATTTTAAAACATTTAAAACATTGTTTTAGAATATTTTAAAAACAATGTATTTTAAAATATTAAGTATATTTTAAAAATAATTAAAAGGCATCACCCATCTGACATTACAACTTCCCTCTAATGTTCAACTTTGCCAGACACTTTGACTTTTCTCTCCACCTCTATGTTATTCTTCACTGCATGAACTAAGCACCTACTGTGTGCCTGGTACTGCTTAATGCAGAGGACACAACTGAGTTTTCCATCTGGGCCCTGCCCTGAAGAATATCCAGGTCGCAACGGCCCCACTGAAGCAGCCGCCTCCCTCACCTGCCTCTTCACTTTGGTCCTGGAAGAAGACCTCGGCCTCCTCTTCCTCATCAGTGAGCAGCAGCAGCTCCTCTTGTGGCCAACCCAGCTCCCCGCTCTCTTCACTCCCCTCAGAAGCTTCCACCACAATGGAGGGCAGGCGAGTCTTTTGAGAGACCACCTGAATCAGGATAAGCAGGGTGCTTGGACCAAACTGGAAGATGAGTCAGCAGCAAGACACAGGGTAGGGGAGTACTAACCTGAACATCCTGGTGACCTTCAACCCTGCCAATTTCTCCTCTGTCCATCCACAGGGGGCTGGTCAGCCTAGGACTTTCTGGGTGCTGGGAGGAGCCTGGGCTATCTCTAGGCCAAGGCCCATCCTCGCTGCTCCCTGGCACAAGGGCCATGGGTTCTAATTCTTAGAGGGCAGAGTGGTTGAACTCAAAGTGGAGTACCCCTACTCAGACACTCCACAGACTGCTCCTTTAATCCTTGGAGCCTGGCCCCTAATCACTTCTGAGAAGAGAATGACAAGCTAGGAGATTATGGGCCTTCCAGGGGAGGGGAAAATCCCAAGAGATGGGATAGGAGCTTTAGGTCTCACTCCCCGGTGTCACTGGGAAAGGCAGGAGGGTAGGAGTCAACAAGGGCATCTGGATTAAAGCCCTGGGAGTGAAGAGCTTTGCTAACAAACTTGGAATTTCCTGATTCCTTTGCTCACTGGGTCTCCCAATTTGACATGGTTCTTTGTGTCTTACTTAATGAATATTTATAGGGTGTTTACTATTTACCAGTAACTGTTTTTAAATGCTTTATATATCAACTCATTTAATTATCCTAAAACTATGAGAAAGATACTGTCATTAGCCCTATTTTCTGATGCAGAAGCCGAGGCACAAAGAACTTAAATGATTTGCCCAGAGTCACACAACTAAAAGGTGCTTTCTTCTCCAAACTAGAACTCGGTATGTTACTCCAAACCCAGAGTTTTCATGCCAGGGGTGGGGTGGGGGAGCCAAGGGTTTCCCATGATGAAAACAAAACAAAACAAAACAAAACAAATTTACTTTCAATACGTTAATTTAACAAGTAAAATAAAGAAAAATAATAACATATGTATACCTTTCCCCCCACCCAGTACATTTGGCTTTGAGTTTTTGTTCAGAAGTTGAGATTTGGAGTGGATCAATAGACTGATGTAAGTATCTGGATGTCCGGTATGTGCTGTACTGAAAAACCACAAGTTATTGTAGGAAACTACAGAGCACAGCCCTAGCCCTGTATCGACCAGGAAATTTCGGAACTGGGCAGCCGTAAAACCCACAGCAACCATGAAGACACGCACTCCGACACGCACGCTCCCTTTAGCAATCCCACTCTGGACTTCATGGCAATGGGTCCGGTGCTCGGCCCTCAAGTCCAACGCTTTTGGACGCGCTCAAGCTTCCCAGTTAAAACCAGTCTTTTAAGACCCAGGTGCTCTAGATTCGAAGGTTTCGCTGATCAGGCCCTCTAGCCCGGCCCCATCTCTATGGTCTTCTCCGTGGGCCGCTCTAGCCAGCGCGGGGAGCGGTGAGACGTCGTGGCTCGCCTTCTAGGCTGCGGGAGGCTCCGGAGAGCGCCTCGCTGGTCGCGCGGTCGGCCATGGAGACCTTGCGCAAAGCGCTGATCGTGGGTGCCCTTCTGGGCGCCGGGGCTGGCGTGGGCTCCGCGCTCTTTGTCCTCGTGGCTCCGGGAGAGCAGCGGAAGCAGGCGATGCTGAAGGTGGGGGCGACTGGAAGTCCGAGGTGGGGTGGGCGGGCGGAGAGCCCCCGGGCTGGGGGTCAGGACTGCGAACCTCCCTTCCCGCCCGCAGGAGATGCCCGAGCAAGACCCGCGGCGCAGGGAGGAGGCGGTCAGGACCAAAGAGTTAGTGCTAGCCACTCTGCAGGAGGCAGCGGCCACGCAAGAGAACGTGGCCTGGAGGAAGAACTGGATGGGCGGCGGCGGCGGGAAGTCAGCGTGAGCTGGGACTTCCATCGTGGGCACTGGGACCTTGCTCCCGCGCAAGAGTCGGAGGCGGCCTTTCTCCTCCGCACGCCCAGCGGGGAGACCCGATCGAGGATGCCGCGCCCAGGCCTCCCTGAGGCCCTGGGAGCCGCTGCAGGGTGAGCACGTCCCCTATCAAAAGATGCACTGACTGCACTTTAACATCCTACGTCGCGGGCGGGGGCGTCGGATATGGTGAACCCGAAGGAACCAATAAATCACGTTCCTCCGTCCAGTCTGTGAGCCCTGCAGCCTGGCGCCTCTAAATGTCTAGAGTGTTCTGGGGGGCCCGTGCTGGGGAAGCGGATGACTGTGGCTCCCATGTGCCCCGCAGCGACCAAAACATAATGTCATGTGGTTGTTCAAGCGTACTTTTGATAACCAAGTGACATTCTTGAAATCAGAACTAATGCTGGAAAATCCTGTAGCAATTGGTGCCCAGGGAGGACACTTTGGGTTTCCTGTCCTGTGAGGTTGGAGAGGGGCTTCTAGCATTTAACATACACTATGATGCTTTCTGGGGCTATTGAACCTTTGGAGGTCAATTTGCTAGGAGTGAAAGGAGCATGCGTTCAGTAAGACAGATCTTGATGAAAGTCCTGCATGTTACAAAACCTCTTGGAGCCTCAGTCCTGTTACATAAAAGGTGGTAATTATCTTGAGGGTTGTTGGGAAAAAATTAACTTAGAAATGTAAAGTGCAGTGCTTGGCACAGAGCAGCCTTTGATATAGGTAGTGGGGTTTTTCCCCTTCCAGGTTTTCACTGTAGTAGTCTGTAATCCCCGAATCCAGTCATGGGATCTCCTGGGAATCTCTGAAGGAGCGAGATAATTTCCCTGTGGTCTGCCTCACATCCGGTGGTTCCAAAGAAGATAGCAATTGAAGGGGAGGGGGGAAAGCTTGCTTTTATTTATTATTTATGAGAGTGTGTTATTTATTTTTGAGAGAGAAAGATACGGAGTGCAAGCGGGGGAAGGGCAGAGAGAGAGGGAGACACAGAATCCAAAGCAGGCTCCAGGCTCCGAGCTGACGGCACAGAGCCCAATGCAGGGATCAAACCCACGAACTGTGAGATCATGACCGGAGCCGAAGTCAGACACTTAACCAACTGAGTCACCCAGGCTTCCTCAAGAGAGAGAATCGTAAGCAGCTTCCACGCTCAGCATGAAGCCCCACACAGGTTTCAAGCCCAAGAACCTGGGATCATGACCCGAGCTGAAATCAAGAGTGGGATGCTCAACGGACTGAGCCACCCAGGTACCTCTGCTTTTATTTAAATAAAGCCAGGACAATAAATAAAGCTTGGTTAACACTGAGGTGTAAACCCAGATGGTGCACTGGTGCTGTTTTCACCCGATGGATGAAGTCCTAAGCCAAATGCACTTGTTATGTGTGATCTTTGGTTTAACCGTGGCCTCTTTCTAGCAGGGGAATGAGAGGGAAAAGGTCAGCAGCTGTTTGAGGGACTACGAGGATGAGAGCAGCAGTGAGAGGCTGTGATGAAGGAACTTGGGAGGTTCAGAGCCTGAGCCCTAGAGTCAAGCTCCTCAGGTGGGTTGGTTTCCATAAGTCACATTCTTTCGTGTCCCAGTCTCTAAAATGGGATAATTGGGGGCACCTGGCAGGCTTGGTAGGCAGAAAGAGACCACGACATTCAGTCTCAGGGTTGTGAGTTCAAGCCTCACACTGGGTGTAGAGATTAAATAAAAACTGTTATACAAATAAAGGTGGCATAACTGTACCAACCCCAGATAATTGCCTTCATATCTCTGTTAACACATACATTTATTTTGAGAGAGCGAGCAAGCACGAGTTGAGGAGATGCAGAGAGGGAGAGAGGATCCCAAGCAGGTTCCATGCTGTCTGCACAGAGCCTGATGTGGGGCCTGAACCCATGAACTGTGAGATCATGACCTGAGCTGAAGTCAGACGCTTAACTGACTGAGCCACCCAGGTGCCCCCCAAATTACTCTTTAATAGCTAATACTTACTGGGAACTTATTAAGTGCCAGGGAACTACACTAAAGCACCTGTATCAGCGTTATGTAATACCCATAACAATGAATTAACAGGTACTATCATCCTTATTTTACAGGAAGCAACTAGGCTGGCTTCAAGAAGTCAAGGCGGGGGGGGGGGGGCGGGTGCCAAAAAAAAAAAGAAAGAGGCAGGCACACAAGTAAGGATCTCAGGCTTATGCACTACCTTACCCATAGGAGCAAATTGTGCTGCTCGTCGTACTCTACCCCCAACACTTCTCTTAACTTCCCAAAAAGAAAGATCCAGAGATTGTAATCAAGTTTCTGTATGGAAACTGAAGATGAAAAATAAGGTCTGCTTTAAATGCCTTCCCTGTAACTTCTCCCTCTGCCTCAGTTTTGTCCCTCCCAGCCACTCAGGAAGGAGTCAGGCACATACAGAACTCAGAGGGTCTATTTATTAGGAAGGAGATGTCAGTGCTCTATCAAACATGAAGATGTCAGAGAGGGATGGTGGGATAAAGGCCTCTCAGCTGGGACATTTCTTGGCCACAATGAGGACAGCAGAAGGCACAAGTCCTGAAGATGGGAGAAAACAGCTTTGACCTCAAAGATCCTTGCTCTTTGCCCCCCAAAATTTCTGGCTTCATACCATCCCCCCAAAGTCTCTTCCCCTGGCATTCCTTCCTTTCTCAGGCATCCCCTCCCCTCCCCCAAGTCCTGTTTCTGATCGCACGTGTCATACCCAGCTCCTGCAGAGGCCGTTCCATGTCAGCCTCTGAGAAGGCCCGCCGGGGGAAGCCACTGAGCAACTGCACGGGGTCCTGGTCCCCTCCAGGCTCTTCTCCACGGTGGAGCTCCACATAGAGCCTCACAGCTGCCAGCTGTTCCCGTGCCCGGAACGTCTGGGTCAGTGAGGTCCCATCTGGCAGCCTGACCTAGAGGGCAAGCGTGAAACACAGTATTGTGAGCGTCAAAACTGAGTGAGGTGCTCAAGTAAGGAAAAGAAGAGTTGCAAAGTTGGCTCCTGCTTCCCGTTAGACTGGACCGGCGTAATTACTCTTCAAAGCACCTCATGAACAACCACTTATGCTGTGGTTTACTAAGCACTGAAGAGAGGCTCCCAGCTTCCTCACATTTTAACAAAGACAAGATCACCCAAAAACCTCTAGATAAACACCACGTCGTGCAAGTTGCTGTGTAATAAACGAAATGAAAACATGATCAACTAAAAAGGTAATTGCTGAGTAAGAGAGAAGTATGGATTTAAATAAGACTAGAGCAAGTGAAATGCGATATCTTTCCTAAGAGTAGAGGAGGTAGGATTTCAAAAGTCACTTACAAAGAAGGGAGAGGTTTGGCAGAGGGAACATAACTGAAAAAAGCTCTGAGCCAGGTAGACAAAGGGGTCCCAGAAGCAAGACAGGAATTAGAATCAGTACCTGTATGCGACACTGGTCATATTCCCGCTTGGTGGGAGGCTCCTGGCTGGGAGAGGAGGGAACAGGGCCTGGCTCTGTTGGTGGTGACGGCCGAGAACCCACGCTACCACCATACTGGAGGACAAAGGAAAACACTGATCAGGCTCACCCACTCTTAAAAGAAACACACTACGCCCATCCTTTTCCTCTGAAGCTAGAAAAGGGTTTCTACTAGCCTACCTACTTCATGACCCCAGTGTCTTCCCAATCACCTACCTTCTTGGCTCTCTCTGCTTTGTCTCTTTCAATCTTTTCTCGGACTCTTTGTCTGGAATGCAGACAAGAAGAAAGTAGGTCGGACACTGACAAAGCAAATCTAGATTCCTTTCTCCTCTCGTATCCAATATCCCCATCACCCAGACCTGGCTGCTAACTCTTCAGCCTTTTCCCTCCTCCGCTCTTCAGCAGCTCGGCGCATCTCATCTTCCTGTAGCCGCTGTCGGGCAGCTGATAACTCTTGCCCTTGTTTCCTGCGCTGCCGTTCCCGTTCTAATGCCTCTCGCTCCTCTCTTTCTTCCCGCTCCCGCTGCTTCTGGGCCACCAGCTCCAACATCCTGTGTGGCAGAAAGGAAAGAGCTCAAGAGAAATGGACACAGATTGGGAAGGCGAGTTCATAATGGATTCAAAATGAAATCAGGGAACACGCGTCCCAAAAGAGGTGAGAGAAACAAAGAGAAAGCCGCCAAGGAAGGACGGAGGGAACACGGAAAGTTCCAGGTTCTTTGATCAGACTTGTGCATCATGAAAAAGTGGAAGGTGACCCTCAGAAATGTGACATTGTTCGTGACTATACCTTTTAGTCTGTTCCTGTCTCTCCTCTTCACTCAAAACGGGTTTGGCTTCTCCCGCGTTAGAGCTGGTTCCTACAAACAAGCAATCAGTGTTACTGGCCGTTCATGCTCCTCGAGCTCTCGTGAATAATCACACTGTGTCCCTCAGTCAGGACCTTCAGGGCCGCCTGGCTCCGAGGAGGTGGGTTCCCGTCCCAGGACGTGTCCAAGGGGGGTAGGTAGAGGCTCGTCTACATCGGGGTCGTCTTCGTGCTCCATCAACCTGGCAGGGGAAGTCGGGAGGGACGTTAACAATGAGGCTGCCCCTTCCAGCAGTCCCCAGTCCCCTGCCACCCGGTCTGAGCGCTCACCAGTCCATTGCAGCCTCGATGCCCTGGTTCCCCGTGAGGGCCAGAGCCTTCTCCCTGGGGGCAGAAACACCGTGAATAGCGCCCGCGAGCCATGGTGCGGGTCAGGCTGGGGCGTGGAGCCTGAGACCAGGCTGGGGGAAAGGCGCAGACAGGTCCGCGATCCCCGCGGGCCAGGGTTAGGGGGCTCCCTTACGCGCGTCCCCTAGGGAAGCCCATCTCGATGAGACTCTCCAGAGCCGTCAGCTCCGCCATGGCGCCACCACCGCCGCTTCCGCGGGGACCTGGAGGAGGGCGAGAAGGAGGGCGCAGGGAGGTCAGCGCTGGGGCGTCCCCGAGCCGCCGCACGGTGCCGCCCCCCGACGTCCCAGCCGGGCGTTCTCTTACTTACCCGGCTCTAGACCCGCCGCGGACACTGACGAGAAGAAAGCCGAAGGGAAGCGGAAGTGCCCGGATCTGTTTGGGTCACGTGGGGGCGGACGTGGACGGGTGCCGCCGAGAGCCAGAAAACACAGGCCCGGCTCGGCTCCGCTGCCCGGGCCCCGTGAGGGCGGGGAAGGGCGGTGCATCCGAGGACGCTGACGGGGGAGGCGATACCCCCTCCCCCCCCAGACTGGGACGCCGGCAGCGGTGGGGAAGAAGGGTGGTGCGGCTTTGAAACCCAAGGGCGGAATGAGGCAAGCTCTGAGCGCAACCAATTGGAAAGTTACTTGGCTTGTTGATCGGGAGCCATAGACATGTTCCTACTCTTTGACCCACTCATCCTCTCCGGGGAATTGAGCCATCCTCCGCTCGCCTGCCAGAGGGATCTTTTGCAAAAACATAACTCTGTGATCCTGTCATCACCTCCCTGCTTAAATATTCTCCATGACACTCCAGTCACTTAGAACGAAACAAGTGCTTAGTAGTCTGGCTTCCTCCGTTTTTTGTTCTTGTTGTTGTTTGTTTAGAGGCCTCTGTAAAGTGAGAATAACAACAATAAGCCCTTCCCTTAGGCACCTGGCAGGAGTGCGCTGTGTACATGTTGGTAGTGCGCAGCGTCATCTCCCACCACTTGCTGGTAATTTGTGCAGATTGCAAAACAGGCCGTCTTGCTTTTCCAGGCGCCTGCACCTACGAGTCCCTCCGCCTGGGCTGTCCTGCCTCTTTGGTGGGACTGGTTAATTCCCAATTTCAGACTGGACCCCAGGTTTGCTTTCTAAGGGAATCCTGCTTTGAGCAACCCCCATCCACCTCCCAGCTCCAGTATTTACCCCCTTAAGCATTTATTCCCCTGTGTAGTCCTCGTTGATTACTTAGCCCTACACGCTAAGGGCTGTTAGATCCCTTAAGGTAAACTCACTTTGAATGTTTATAAGGAGGCAGAGTCATACTAAGTTACTAACATTGATAGTATATGCCCTGGACTTTTATAGAATTAATGTATATTTAATCATCACAACAATCTATTTGATTATACTACTGCTAGTCACAGGAAACACACACAGAAAAATGTCACAAAGCTGGTCAATAGCTAAGCTAGGATCCAAACCCATGCAGTATGCATTCACTACACCACTGTGCTATGTTGCCTCTCCATAGTGGAGGGAACATCAGCTTTGGAGCTGGGCATCCTAACTCCTTACTTGTAGCCTCAAACCGTTTAGAACCTCAAATTTCTCATCTCCTCAAAGGGGACACCGTCTTTTGTAATAATGCGGTGAAGAGTAAGTAAGAATGCTTGCAAAGCACGTCTTGAGTAAGGAGAGAGTGGGTCCTCGTTATTTGTAAATGAATAAATGCTGAGGAAATACAGGAAGCAAATTAAAAAAGGGACAAAGTATTCACTACAGTGTGGCAAGTGCATTATAGATAACAAATGTATTCTAAATTTATCCTAGAGGTCCAGTAATTTTTTTTAAATCCATAATTATGTAGGACTGTGTTCTTTCATCTACTTCCAGGTCAGTACCCTATAGAAATGCAAACATGTGAGGATACACAGAGACATCACAACAAACACTGAAGACAAATGTTCCATTAAAGGGCGACAACTTCTGTCAGTTAAGGAGCATCGTCCTATGGAAAGTTATGCAGCCTTTGACATAACTAAGGAGGTTACAATTTGCCACAAATCATGGAACGTTGTGGAACATTATCCGTCATCCCTTTAGTGAATAAAGAAAACATTTGCACTGAACAAAGCACTGCTCTGCTAGGGGGTGATTACCTCCCGAGAAAAAGGGGAACTTTCCTTTATATTCTTCAGTAGTGCTTGAAACTCGTAGAAATGTTATTTCAATAATTAAAAGTTATAAGACCAGCAAAAACGAGGATTGTACTCTGTAGCCATCCCAGACTTTTCTACATCCAGTTAAGTGAAAGAGAAATTCGAAAATACACACTACTCTGGGGGGAAAAAGGACACACGATGCTGAAAAATAGGTGTGTGGAGGGAAATGAAAAGGATCATGAAAAATGCAAATGTCTTCCTTTAACATATCCTTTAATGTTGGTACAGTGGATGTGCAATAAACACAAATTGAGGGGAAGTGGGGGACATCCCTTGGGTTTGGGGGTCCCAGACAACAGCTCAGGCAGGTCCCTCTTTCCATCCCGTGTCAGCCATTCATTTTCACCCACTTCAGACACAGGTGGATTCTGACCCCGGTGTGCCCATCTTTGATATCTAAACAAAAGGCAACAGCGGGAATAGCCTTGCCCCAAACTCCCATCCTGCAGCAGCTTGTTCTCAAAATCCCATTGAGGCCACCAATGCGCCAGAGCCCTTTTGAGGGTGTATGACAGGGGTTGCGATTGGCTAACTACAGCCAACAGGTCTAATGTGGCCGGGGCCTGATTCCTCAGACCCATGAGCTAAGAATGGTTTCTCTGTTTTTACACTGTCGCATGGCTAAGGAAGTACCTATGCAATACCTTTGCTTTTGTCCTCTGGACCTGCAAAGGCTAAATCATTTACTATCTGGTCCTTTAAGTAAAAAGTTCCCAATGCCTTCTGCTCTGTTCCAAACCTTGGCCTGGAGCAGGACAGAAAGTCTGGGACCTGAACAAGCTCTCAGGTTGAGCACTGAGACTCAGCTGGGGCCCGAGTGCCTGGCCACCGACTCTGCTGTCCAGGCTGCTCAGGGCAGCAGTGGGAACTGCCTCCTCCCAGGGAGTCCAGGCCGAGCTCTGCTCCCTAAGCCTAGGCTCCGCTGGGCCTGAGAGGCCCCCAGGCTGCTTCAGAGCCCTGCTGCGGGTCGGGAGGCCACCCGGCGGCGGGGGCAGCCCCAGCGCTCTCGCAGGCAGAAATGCCAGACCAGAGCAGAGCAGCTCAGCAGGGCCAGCACTGTGCCCACCCCGATAGCCACGTGGACCAGGGTAAGCGGTCTGGGGGGCACGGCCAGCCTCCTGCAGGGCCCGAAGGGAGGGCCACCCACCTCCTCGAGGCCCTCCCCACCTGCCTGCGGCACGCTGCTTTCTCCAGCCCCATTTGCAGCCACCACGCAAACGACGTAAGCGCCCCCGGACTTCAGGCCCTTCAGTTCTGCTCTGCGGACAGTAGAGTTGAGGGGGGGACCCTTCTGGGGAGCCCCGTTGCCCTCCCATAGCAGCAGCCAGTATTGGTGGACCGGAGAGAAGGGGGCGCACCAGTGCACCACTGCGCTGCCATCCTCGGCCACCACGTGCACCTCTCCCAGGCGCGGAGGGTCGGGCGGCTGCGTGGGGCTGGAGAGCCCAGGGCACAGGCAGGCCCTGGGTCCAGCCCTCTGCAGCTCCTTGCACGGCACCTGAAGGTGACGGCAATGGTCATAGTCACAGGGGACGGCCCGCAAAGGAGGCCGTGGCCGGGGTGTCTCATCTTTGTCCTCTTCCTTAAGGTCTTGAGGGGCCAAGGACTGCGTTCTGGGAACCAAGGAGAAGGTGACAGCCAGGAGCCACAGAAGACAGGGAGAGCCCAGCATGGGGCCTGCAAGGGAAGGAGGTGGATAGGTCAAGACTGCCCAGACGCCATGTCTTCTAGGGCCCTTCCCTCAACAAAATCTCCAGGGACGGGGAACACAGCTGGGGGCCAGGAGGAGACCAAGAGAGAGGAGGAAAGGAGACTGACACTCTTAATTTGTCCACCAACTTCTGAACAGGCGATATGTACTTGGTTTTGGGCAAAAAAAACAAGCAAACAAAAAAACCCCCAAATATAGTCTGACACATGGGTGTGTGACCAGCCATGTGCGAAGTACCAGAAACAGTTAATGAATAAGCAAAGTGCTGGAGGGGAAAAGAAGAGGAAATGATTTATTCAGCCTGGGGAAGAAAGGTGGAATATTTCCCAGCTGCCACCCAGAGAAAAGATCTAAGTAAAACAATCATCGGTGGGAGACAGACACAAAAACCCAAAAGGAGACCGAAATGAGAGAGGAGAGGGAACAGAAGGGGAAACTAAGGACCTTGGAACCCTCTCCACCTGTCAAGGGAGTTCCAGTCCCTGCCTGCTCCCCCCCCCCAACCACCTCCCACCACTCTTCCCTGGCCCCCAGCAGCCTCTCACCGGTGGGTGGGTCTTGCGGCAGCTCAAATCTTCAAGCAGACGTCTTTGGGTCTGAGGCTGAGCCCCCAGGCGCACAGGCTGCGCAGTCAGGTTTTGTCAGTGTCTTCTCTTCAATTTCAATTCTCTTTTGGCTCGAAGCTTTTATACCCTTCAACTATGATGTCACCACGTAGCCCCCCTCCCCGGCCCCCCCTCTATCCCCGTGAATGCCAAGAAGCGGGCTGGTCCCTTCAGAGGGCCTGAGTCACGGGGCCAGGGAAGGGGGTGGGGGGGAGCCACATGCAGCTGTTTCATCTGGAGGCCGGGATGCCTGGGTTCTGAAAGGGGATTGGAATGTGGAAAGCAGCCAGGAGCTGAGAATCAAAAGGCTGAAGTTATGTGGAGGGGTGAGGAGGGGAGCATGAAACAGAGGGCCACCTGGCTGGAATCAGAGAAGAAAACAGCCGTGGGCAGCATGGGGCCTGGGCTACAAAATGCTGTTTCGGTAAAAATCATACCACATCCATGGCAGTCATTTCCTGTCTTCTGCCTCCCAATGGACGGAGAAAGGGAGGGGTGCACAGGCCAGAATGATGTAGCCCAGCTCTCCAGACCCGCCCTACATGATCCCCCTCCCCAGAGGGAGATGAAAGAATCACGTGGATGGAGTGGGCAGGATAGGTTTTCTCTCCTTGGACCTCCTAGGTTTGTGAACGGGAACAGCTGTACCCAAAACAGTCCAAGGTCTGGAGGCCTTCCCCACCGGCAGCCCCCAACAAGACAACCTCCTCCAATTCGGGGTGGCAAGGACGATGCCTGGGGAACACGGGATTTCCAATGGCCTTGAATCCATTTCAAGGAGTCAGGGAAGCAGCTGGCATGAAAATAGTTTATTGGGGGAAGCCACAGGAAAGGGAAGGGAGGCAGGTGGGAAAGGGCTGGAATGTGGGGACTCTGCCTCGTTCTCTTCAGGAACTAGAGCAGGTGGGCCGCTGTCGGAGATTGCCCACAGAGGGTTCAGAGCTGCCCAGAGTCTCCGGGGCAGGGGCAGGGGCAGAGGCAGGGGCAGGGGCAGGGGCAGGAAGGTTGGCCTCCGTCAGCAAAGCTGCATCCACCCAAGAGCCTGAACCTGGGCCAGGGGAGGGAGAAACAAAGTTAAATCGGAAATTAACCAACCAGGGGCCCTTCTCCCCCAACCAATATAATGTCCCCCCTACCCACATGCCACCCCACTCCGCCTGGGCCCCTGTGCCGAGTGCCCCTCACCATCACTGGCCTCTGGCTCCAGCTCCTCCTCTCCAGTCAAGGGCTGCTGATCGCGTTTCTCCTCCTCCGAGAGCTGACCCTCTGCAGCCACAAGGGGAACGCAGAGGTCAGACTGGAAGAGGCTGAAGGGGACACCTGAGGAGGTGTTAGGAAGGAGGATGGGAGAGCTGCGGCACCACCATACCTGCCCCTGGCGGGTCTTCAGGGCTCTCACCGCAGTCCTCTGTGATGTCTGACAGCTGCGTTGACTCCTCCTGGCCTTGGGGCCCTGTGCCTCCAGAGCGGGGAGAGGGCAGGGGAGGGCTAGGGTGGCTGCACCCAGGCGACGCCTCCTCCAGCCTGTCCTCTGACCCTCAGCCCAGCTGTGGGGGGCCTAAAGCTTCACCCTGGATAACACGGGAGTCCCCTGTCACCCAGCTCCCCAACCGTCATGCCCACCTGGAGGGTGGGCAGAGATTCTTCGCTGCACTGCCTTCCGGGAACTGTCTCTTTTCCGGACGTTTACCTGTGGAGGAGAAATTAGTGAGCAGCAAGGGTGTGCTTCCCGCGCAGTGATCTGGGCCCTAACGCCCGAGCCCCATGACACGCCCCAGCCCGCCCCTCAGTTAAAGAAGGATCATGAAGTTGGGGGGCGGGGCAGGGGGAGAGAGGAGGTCCTTCGTGACCTGCAGAGACAAGCGGTGGCGGGGCCAGATGCCCCCCCACACCCACTGCATGTAGCTGAAGAGCACGATGACGCTGAGGAACGTGAAGTTGCTGGCGATGCCGATGAAGGCACAGGTCATCGGGAAGTTGTACAGCAAGTACCTGAGGCAGGAAGTGGGCAGCGGTTACTGGAAAGCACCAGCCTCCCCGCTTCCCAGAAATCATTTCTGGGGAAGTTCAAGGCAGTTTCCCTCCAAGACAGCCCCCAGGGGAGCTGCGGAGGCCCCCACTCGAGCGGCTCCTCACCTGAGCCCGGTGAAGTGGGCGTGGATGCGGAGGTAGGCTCCGTACATCTGGACGCGCTTGCTGTGGATCTCGATGATCGCGCCGGTGGTCGGCACATACTGCGGAGGGCGGGGCAGCGAGCGTCAGGCCGGGGTCCTGCTGCTGTCACTCTTCCCAGCCCAATCTGAGCCCCACTTGCGGCGTCTGTGGCCGCCCCTGCTGACGGAGCCCAGAGGCTCCTCAGGTAGAACTCTGAGCTCCTGGGGAGAGCAGTCTCTAGTCTTCCTTCGCCCCCCTTACCGAGTTCTCTCTGTATTCCGGGTAGAGCTCCACCTCCAGGAGCTGCTTCTGCTCTGCAAAGCCAAACAGCAGGAGGCTAGAGAAGACCAGTGTGTCAAGCATCTGGAGCAGGTTTGAGCGGTAATGCAACATCACCTGCCGGAGCCAGGGCGAGGAGGGGAGAGGTTGGGGATGGGTACCCCCAGACTGCCGCCGCCCTACCAACCCCTCAACCTTCCTCGGGTCCCCTGCTCCCTCATTTCCACTTCCTACCATGCCCCCACCCCCCCCAAACAAGCCTTGGCCCAATCATTCCAACTGCTTGAGTAACATCCCTCCTCTCCTCAATCCACGTCTCCATTCCAGCGCAGCAAAGGTCCCTCTTCTAAGAACTTCATGGGTTAAGCCCAACACTGTCTCTGATCTTTCCCCCACGCAGTTCTACGATCCAGAATAGACCCTACGTTCCAGTGCTCCAGCTGAAGCATTTTTCCCCGTGTAGACATTCAGAGATACGCTTCATCACGTGGCTCTGTTGACAGTTCATGTTAAGAATGGAGTCTTGGGGCCTGGGTGGCTCAGTCGGTTAAGCAGCCGACTTCAGCTCAGGTCATGATATCACGGTTCGTGAGTTCGAGCCCCGTGTCGGGCTTTGTGCTGACAGCTCAGAGCCTGGAGCCTACTTCGGAGTCTGTGTCTCCCTTTCTCTCTGCCCCTCCCCTGCTTGCTCTCTCTCTCTCTCTCTCAAAACTAAACATTAAAAAAAAAAAAAAAAGAATGGAGTCTAATATTTATTGCACGCCCACCATGTGCTAAACCCTAACTGGTCTTGCTATGGGACCATTACTTTCATACCCAGTTAATAAGGCTTTGTAACCAAGGAGTTAAAGAAGTAGTCTCTCAGCTAGTAGGTTTCTGAGACAGAATGCCAGCAGACATCCGCCGGGCTCTAAAGAAGCCCATTTTGGCTCCCCTCTTCAGGCTTTGCCCCAAAGCTGGACGTGCTCATCAGATACCTGGGGTGTCTGTCTGGCTTGGTAAACTGACTCCTCTTCCCGATCCTGATGTGTCTGTGACCTCCAGAGCTAGGATGTTTTCTCCTGGAACCCTACCCAGATATTCTGCCATCCGCTGTCATCGCCACACCCTCCCAGATAGGCCACGGACACTTACGGAGCGTGAAGAAGTGGAGATGATTCGGCCACCTCTGGTGTAGCATGAAATGGTGACTAAGAACATGCCCAAGTCTTGATTCACAGGGGACTCTGGCAGCTCAAGCTCTAAGGTGACGCGGTACGGCTGTCCATACATCAGCACCTGCCCAAGGTAGCCCCCATCTCTCTTCAAAAAATTTTGTTTTTAATTGTACGGTCTCTGTTCCACTTCCCCCCATCCCTCCGAATAGGGCCACAATCTCCCTGATTAGCGGAGCAGGCCTCTCAGGGCTCTCATCCCAGGAGGGTGCTGCCCCCTTGTGGTGGCCAGGTCCCTCCTACTTCGGAGAGCTTCGGCATCCTATGCTTTGGCTAAACCGCTCTCTGCTCTGTTCTGAGAAAGGCTGCGTCACACATTTCTTTTCCAAAAGTGAACCATCCTGTTGCCAACTGGGCCATCTGTGACTCAGGCCTCTGTCCCCGTGAGGCCATCCCCCTGGGCCCAGCCCGCCTTCACTTATATTATTAATTAACCAAGCACCAACTCCCGAGCCACCTCTCAGGCTCTGTCACTCCAGATCATCTTTGTGTCACTCTGGGTCCTTACCTGGCTTCTTTTGGTAGAACCCTGAGACTCACAGTGGGAAGGCGTCTTCATTGGGCTTAACCTCAAAAAGCTAAAGATTTGCCACCAAACATACCCTAGTTTTTCCTGACCATTCCTGTACTCTTCTAACCCTTTATTCAGCTCTCAGCTGTAGCATGACCTCAGGGTGCATATACAAGAATCACAGGGGCAAGAGTAAAGTTTCTGTATTTAAGGGAACGGATTTTTTCTTTCTTTTTTTTTTTTTTGAGAGAGAGAGAGAGCACGGGGGAGGGGCAGAAAGAGAGACAGAGGATCTGAAGCAGGCTCTGTGCTGACAGCAGACAGCCTGATGTGGGGCTTGAACTCACAAACCATGAGACCATGACCTGAGCCGAAGTGGCACACTTAACCGACTGAGCCATCCAGGGACCCCCAAGGGGAATGAATTTAAAAAAACCAAAACCAAAACCCAACCCATAGTGAATCGCCTCCAAAATCCAGATATGATTGAGGGTGTGTTGAGCACTATCACTAAGGTAAAACGTGGAAAACTACTTCTCAAAGTCCTTTTTTATACAGATTCTGCTTTTCAGAATGAAGTACTATCTGTTGGAAAAAAAAAAAATGGATTCCATGACATTCCTAGCCCCCAGAAGAGGCCTGATGAAGCCAGCTGCTTCACTGAATTCTTTGCAACATTATAGTACGTAGTTCTCAGGGTGGGTTGGAGGGAAATAGAGTGACTCCAAGCTTATGGGTAGGAGTTTCTTTTTGGGGTGATTCAAATGCTCTAAAATTGTGCTGGTTGCTTAAAGTCTGCATACGCTAGAAACGACAGAACTATAGATTTTAAATGGGTGAATTGTATAGTATGTGAGTTATAGCTCAATAAAGCTGTTTCATATATGTTTTTATTTTTTATTATTTTTTTAAAGCTTATTTATTTTTGAGAGAAAGAGACACACAGAGTGTGAGTCGGGGAGGGGCAGAGAGAGAGGGAGACACAGAATCTAAAGCAGGCTCCAGGCTCTGAGCTGTCAGCACAGAGCCCGACGTGGGGCCGGAACTCACAAACGGTGAGATCAGACCCGAGCTGAAGTCAGACGCCTAACCGACTGAGCCACCCAGGAGTCCCATATAGATGTTTTTAAACTAGTAATTCCGTCTAAATAAACATCATCTCCTCCAATGGGATCGATCCACGGAATTGAATGTCAGAATCTTGAGAATGACTCCACACTTTTGTTCACATCTGTCTGCCTGATGGGCAGATTCCCCTCCTGTTCCTCCTTTCCCACCCAACAATCACCCTTCCTTAAAAGGTCTACTTTGAGCCTCTCCCTCCAATCCTTCACAACTTCTTCTGAAATGCAGAATCTGTATCTTACACTCTGCTACTTTATATAATGAACGAAATGATCAACCCGCTTTAATTACCAGGGACTACCCTGATTGGAGTCCCTGATATTGACATCCCCTCACCCTTCATCTTTCCCTTCCTTCCTCATCCAGCAGCCTCACACACAATTGTTTTAGGCTCTCTGAGCCACCATGCGGATCTCCACAATGGACAGCCACACGACTGTATGCACCATTTCAGGTGCAGATGTTCTGTGGCTTTGTTTCTAATTCCTTCTCAATGTATTCCATTTATTATTATTTTGAGCCACAGAAGCACACTGAATCAATGCCTTCACAGACGACTCTGTCATGATCTCCAAACTCCTTTCCCGGCAGGATTAAAATGAGAAATCTCTGCCTTGCAACATCCAACATTCTACCTCACTACTTTGAAATCTTCCATTTGGGACCCACTCACCTGGGACCCAAGGTAAGTGTTCTTGATAGTGTATGGCTACCTGGTGGTTGACTGGAAGGAGGGAAAGGATACGCAATCTCCCAGGTTATTGTATTGTCAAACAAGTCCAGGCTAAACACCAATCCCAGGGGACCCCAGATGCTAATGCTTACACTCCTCCCTTCAGAGTGACCATTTATTTCTATCCTGTGTAAGTCAGTGTCCTCTCAAGAACCACTTTTAAAAGACACTTTCCGGGGTGCCTGGGTGGCTCAGTCGGTTAAGCGGCCGACTTCGGCTCAGGTCCTGATCTCGCGGTCCATGGGTTCGAGCCCCGCGTCGGGCTCTGTGCTGACAGCTCAGAGCCTGGAGCCTGTTTAGATTCTGTGTCTCCCTCTCTCTGACCCTCCCCTGTTCATGCTCTGTCTCTCCCTCTCTCAAAAATAAATAAAACGTTAAAAAAATTTAAAAAAAAAAAGACACTTTCCAGGGGCACCTGGGTGGCTCAGTCAATTAGGCACGCAGTTGATTCTTGATTTTGGCTCAGGTCATGATTTCACGGTTCATGAGATTGAGCCCTGGGTTGGGCTCTGTGCTGAGCGTGGAGCCTGCTTGGGATTCATATTCATTCATTCTCTCTCTCTTTCTCTCTCTCTCCGGATTCATATTCTCTCCTCCTCCTCCCTCCCTCCCTCCCTTTCTGTCCCTCCCTGGCTTGCTCTCTCAAAATAAATAAACATTAAATAAAGTTCTTAGTAAGTTTGACCACTGATTATTACTAATTATGTTGCTAACGACTCAAAACACTCTGGTCATCAAAAACAATGTTGATGCTCCAAAGGTCCTTTTGAAGTGTTCAGGGAGCCTACCCTTTTCAGAGCCTCCACCAGCTTGCCTAATATAAATAGATGCACCCCAATTCTGCATTTCCCAGGGATTCTGGGTTTGTTGAAGTCATACCGGCACGTGGCCCATCTCCTGGCACAGTACCCTTTGTAACGGCAGGTTACACATATTTGTCAACAGTTTCATAATCTTACATACAGGCTTTCAAAACGCTTGGGTGGTTTCCATCCCAGTCCAGTGACATAGCTGATTGGTTGATTCACATTCACTGAGGTCTAAAACACATCTAATAGCTAGAGCTTGTCTGAAATAATCTGAGAGAGCATCGCTAACATCTGCAGCAGGAACATCCACACGCTTCAGATTTTACTTTTCCTTTAACCTCCTTTTCCTTGAGAGCCTTCCTCTTAGTCTCCATTGCTCAATCCCTGCTCACCAGGTCTTTTTCAAGCCCTCCGATTTCAAGTCTTCAGAGCTCTAATGAAACCTCTCTTCAGCTCCCATACTCACCCGATCACGTCCACCCTTAGCCAGCGAGACATTGGCAACAGGGAAGGAGCAGAGTAAGGAGGTGGAGGAATCACAGTCAGTCCTAGATGAGAATGGGGATGATACTCTGCTAAGTTAAGAGGGTCTGCCTTACCTGTCTGTACACTTCCTTGGGCCCCTAGGGCTCCCTCTTGTCCCCCATCCCTTCTTCCAGAACAGGCACCCTTCTCTCTGTCAGAGAGAGATGGAGAAGAAATGCAGCCAGGAGATTCAAGACACCTGAATGATTCTTTCTCTTCCTGCCACCTCAGCTCATCTCCTCTCATTAGAGTGGAAATTCTTAAGCAGGACTCCATGGACACTTCGTTGAACGGTTTCAGACTCAAATGTTTCTAAAGACCCACTTGGAGAGCTTCATAAAAATGCGGATTCCTGGGTCCTAGCCCCAGAGTCTGATTTAGTAGTTCTGGTCTGGGGCCTAGTTTGAGGAAAGTCCTCCCAAGGAATCCACAGATGGTCTTAAAGAGGCTGACACACCCCTCCAACTTGTAAGCAAAATTATACATGGGTGTGCGTATGTATATATACATATATATACACACATACATATACACATATGTGTATGCATACATATATATATATATATATATATATATATATATATATATATATGTAAAGATGTCTGTATAAGCTTTAAGTAAGTTCTACACCCAACATAAGGCTTGAATTCATGACCCTGAGATCAAGGGTCACATGCCCTCCCGACTGAGCCAGACAGATACTCCCTTGCATACATGTTTTTATAGCAGAAAGGGCCATAGCTTTCATGAGATCTATGCCTCCTAAAAGTTTAAGCAGCTCTGACTTAGAAATTACAGTTCATGATCAGGGACTCAAGACGGGGGAGGGGGGAAAATGACTTTGGACCATTGATAACAATGTCCTTGTCAGCATCTCTAGATTAGTCCTATGGCTCATGTTAAGAGAAGGGGAGATGATTTGGTTAAGGCCCGTAAAATCAGAAGGAACTGAAGTCCCAGGCAAGAAGCAGGACTCTGGGACTTTAGGTACCTAGTCACTTTGTGCTTGCATAATCTCTATTGTGCAGGATTATCAGGAGGGGGAGGAAGGCAACTTGTTGCTTTCCTAATACGTTCTTTACTGAAGGCTAGCTTAGTTCTGAGATGACTCGAGGGATGTGGTTGGCTAAGAGGTCTAGAGCGGCCCTGAGAGAGGTCTGATCCAACCCAAACAGAACAGACCCACACAGTGACAGCCTAAAAGAGGGATTTTTTTTTTCCTTCTTTTTAATCAAAGATTTCAGTAACCAGAGGTAGAGCTAGGACCTCAGAGCACTACCAACCCAGAGCTCCCTCAGCCTTGGGCTGTGGAAGGTAAGAAATCATATAAACACACTGGGCTCCAATGTTCTCCTCTGTAAATGAGGGGGTTGAACTGAATAAGCTCTAAGGGCCCTAACAGCAATTCTCTCAAAGGATGACTCCACTTCAGGAGAAGACCCCTCTCACCTGTAGTAGAAATGCACAGGGCTGAGGTGGCTGACTGTCGGCATGTAGGAATAGTAGAAAGAGCCGTAGAGGAAGACAGACACCCAGAGCAGGAGAAGGACGGTACAGAAGAGCACCCCAAACTGCAGCAGCAGCTTGCGGGCACGACCCGCCAAGACGTGGCCCACCTCCTGGGCCCACAGCAAGGCGGGTACTGGTGGGTCATTGACCATGGCAGGGAGTGCGGAGTGTCTGGCCCCAGGTTCAGGCTTTGAGTTCTTAGCTGCTCGGTCACTTGGACGCCACCCCTGGCCATGGGATGAAGAAGCTGGTGGTTCCTGGAAAAAGACGGAGAGGGGGGGAAAAATGGCTCTTTCCCCAGGGATGGTGGAGACAACAAGGACAAGTTTACTGGACTGGCTTGGAGGAACCAGAGATAGCTGGACAGACACAGCATAGACTTTGTTTCATATGGCTTTTCTCCAAATGGCTACGCTTCCCAACCAATTATCCCTTCCCTTTCTTTCACTGTGCTTTCTTCACCCCCAGTGACAGAACAACTTCGCTGAATTTGTCCTCTGGACACCTGATTCTGGGACAGGGTACCTTGACACTCATCCATAGCAATATATAATATACATAAAACGAGCACCTTAAAAGGCTTTTACACACGTGATGACACGGAGTCCACACTGCGAGGTGGCTGCACGGAGAGGCTGCGCGACTTGCCTAAGGTCGTACAGCCGCACTGAGAGCCAGCTGCCTAAGTGCCGTCAGAACTGTCTCCGGAGTTTCTCCTCTCCCGAGCGCACAACTGCGCTCGCTCCCGGACAGGGCCGCCCTCCACGCCGGGCCGGGAGTCCTGCAGCCAACGGCCGCTCCCCGCCACCACCCCTTCCGGCTGGCGGTGGGCGCGGCGCCCGGAGCCCCCACCGAACCGCGCCCCCAGGGAAACCAGCCCGCCCGCCGCCGCAGCTCTGCAGACTCACCAGCTCGCGGGCTGCCGGGGCAACGGCTACAAGAGACTTCCGCCTCCCGTGGAAGCCCCGCCCCCTCCCGCCGGCCGCCTCTGCGGCCCCGGGAGGCGGGACCTCACTCAGGGGAGGAGCCCGGCGCAAGGGGCGGGGTCTGCCGGGCGGCGGGTTTCCCACCTCGCGCTCCGCGCAGAGTCTCTCCCTGCGGTGGGTTACCCAAACCAAAGAGGACAAGCGCCTTCCTTCAGGCCTCAAGATTTGCCCCCACGGCATGCTATGAGTCAGCAGCATCCCCCCCTCAGACCGGCCCTCCGCCCACCTTCACCACCGGCCATTTAAACCCCGCAAAGGGGGAAAGAGGCGGTTATCCAGCTGGCGCTGATTTTTGTCGCCCACAGCTCCTTGCACCTGTAGGCGTCCTAGGCGGAGGGCACTGCCGGCTGGCCGGCTGGCCCCTATTCACAGCTGTGATAGTATTTCAGCTCCGTGTTTTGTCTCCAGCATTTGGGATCGACCTCCTCTGACCCTAACTAGACTCCCTCAGAGTCCCCACAGCGCACCAATCTAGACTAGATCTTGGCAGACGGTACCTTCTATTTTGTACATGACTCTTCACCCCGAATAACATCCCTCAGAGGGTAAGGTCGGTGTACGTCTTTGCATTCCACACAGCACCAAGCACAGCTCTGCAGGTCTGGGAAGTATTCTATCAAACCAATTCCCCCCACCCAAAACCCACCCAGGAAGCCCATCTGTTTCAATAAACACCCAATGACTCTCCCCACAATTCCCCCTACCTCTTCTTTGTCCGATTCTTTGATCTGGTATCTGCACACCTCTTTCCCCCCAGCTTCTTGTTCTTTAGGCATCTTCCTGACGTCCCTTGTCGCCCCTGGATCTTCCATTCGAATCACTTGTGGCTAGAATATGAACTGGTTGGTGATCTAGAAGCTGGTTACCTGTAGCTCATCACATTTTCCTGGGTATAGGGAATGGAGGGTCCCTGGGAAAGACAAGAAGATTCAGGTACTACATGCTATGTCAGAGCGGAGGGAGGAGGGGAGGGCGACTGCCCAGCTGATGTCAGATTTTCAAATGAGCAGGGTCCCCCGCAGCCAGTACTGACTCCACTGCAGGGGATGTCACAGGTCCAGACCACCCCATTTAAAGGGGGGGGGGGGGAGGAGAGTCGGCCTGGGCCTCAGCTCCTTCCAGCTCCTTCGTAGCCCAGACTCAGAATGCCTGCAATGGGGGAAGGGCAGCTAAGAGAGACCGGTAACAGTGGGGGTGTGTGTAGGGGCTGCAGTCAGCAGCCAGGCTCCCCCATTGGCCGGGCAGTTGGTATGCTCCAGTATCCGAGCAGCTCCTTCTAGCATCCTTCATCCTTCAGGTACCAGCGTCTGGGCAGTGCTGGAGCTTCAGGAACTGGGTCCAGCCCTCGACGGACCTCTGCCCCGACCCTCCCCAGTGGCCTTCTTTGTGTCAGCTGCTTCGGCTGCTGCAGCAGATACTTTCAGCGGCAACTCCCTGCAAGGTGGGGCACCCATCTCAAGCAGGTTTTGTGCACCCCACTGACTACTCCCCAGGGCTGCCACACTGCCTGTGGCTTCAGGTGAGTAGGGAGCATCCTGCTTTTCTCCCGTTGGGGCTCAAGGGGGCAGGTGGGGGTTACGTGCCCTCCTCAACAGGGCGGGGCTCTTGCTGGTTGAGGCTTCCAGAGCTGGGAACACATGGCTGGAAGAGCCAAAAAGCCTTAAATCGTTTGTATGTTTAATGATCTGTGGCCCAGGTCGTGTGGGAATTTGGGGGGGGGGGGGGGTATCTCATCCCACCTTCTCCATTTCCTTAGCCTGGGAAGACAGGGATGGGAAAGGCCCCTGGAGGATGGAGATTCGAGAAACAAAATACTGGGCCACATGACCCCAGCCTTGTAAAGGCAGATGAAAAATGAACATGGGAGGGGGGGGGGGGTCTTCAGAGAAGATTAGGCAGCACCCACCCACCTCCATTATGCTCCGAGCTATCCCTCTCTTTTCTCCAGGATGAAAGGGGAGACCCCTGTGAACAGCACTATGAGTATTGGGCAAGCCCGCAAGATGGTGGAACAGCTTAAGATTGAAGCCAGCTTGTGCCGGATAAAGGTGGGTGGACCCTGGATCCTATTAGTTGGCCCACTTGTGCTGTAGGTCCCCAAACCTCAGGTTAAGAGAGGTTTTCTTTCCTTGACTCCCTGCCATCAGGGGAGGAGTCTCCGGTTCTGTAAGGGCAGCCGTCCCCTGGCCGCTGGCCGCTGTCGGGAATGAGGGAAGAGAATACTGTCTTAAGGAGCCCTAGAGATGGCAAAAGAGAACCCATTTGGGGAGGGAGGCTGCAGCCCCTCTCAGGGGATCTGGCTAACCATTCCCCTCCTGGCTGTGTCCCAGGTGTCCAAGGCAGCAGCAGACTTGATGACTTACTGTGATGCCCACGCCTGCGAGGATCCCCTCATCACCCCTGTGCCCACTTCGGAGAACCCCTTCCGGGAGAAGAAGTTCTTCTGTGCCCTCCTCTGAGTCGCCCCGTCCCTCCCCACAAGCTCTTCACCTTTCCTTCTCCTAGGCCCTTCCTTAGGTCAGTAACTGTCTTGAGCCCCTGAGGGTCCCTGCATCCCATCCCTAGCCCTTGTCCAACCCTGTGAGGTTATCTGAAGCACAAGGCTCTCCGTCACCTATCTGTCGACCCCATTTCCTCGCCCACTTCGGCCGACCCCAAGTACCCCCTGACTAGGGGAGCCCCCTTAGCTCCGTCCCCAGAAGGGCCGTCCGACTGCCAGCGTCCTGCCGGCTTCTCTCTGTGACCCGCTCAGACAATGGAGAGAGGGATGGGCCGGGTGCTTGCTCTCAGTCTCACCTGGAGCTATCAGAAGGGTAAAGCCATTTGAAGAATAAAGTCATCCAGAGTCTCAGAGGACAGCTCCTGTGTTAGCGTTCTTGGGGAGAGGATCATCAATCTGTAGATCTGGGACTGTGTACGGCAGGTGAAAGGCTTGCCATACCCAAGGAATAGGGCTAGTCAAATCAGTTTAGGCACCGTCTAGGATCGGAGACCGCCTGGATTGGGGGGATGGCGGGCGCAAGAGAGCGTCTCGAGTGGAAGAATTTAGTTACAACAGACACTCAGGGGGCCACGGAAAGCACTCACACCCCCGCGCGCGCGCGAAAGCACTGAACGCAAATGAAAATGAAAACAGACCGAACAGGGCGGCTCTTAGGAAGGGATCTTGAGGGCAGTCGCAGACAGCAGGAACTCAGTAACGGAGGGGAGGAGCTCGGCCCCAGTTCCCGCGAAGGGGCAGGTTTTGCTTCTAAGATGGCCGCGCCCACAGTGGGCCCCTTTCCAAGATGGCCACCGCCAGGGGATCCGCGCCAATATGGCCGCCCCACGTCACTGGGTTTCACCGTACAGGGCTTCCGAGCTATCCCCATACTTAAAATGGCGGCCCCAGGCATCTGGAGTTCTCAATATGGTCCCTTCTGTGTTCATCTGGTCTCAAAATGGCTGCCCCTGCCCTCGTCAACTCGATGCCCATTCCTACCCACCCCGGAGTCTCGAAGTCGACGTCCCCCCAATCCAGGTGAAGGCACACAGGTGACTATAAGCAAAGATCGTGGGACAAGGGGACCCCGGCAAGCACAGCGTAGCAGGCGCTGGGAGTGTGGATCTTGCGAGGGAATCTCGTTTCTACTGCTTGCCAAGCAGAGGATGCCTTTGGAGTGTAAACAGAAGTGTGCGGTCAATGCCCGGCGCCGTTCCTCTCAGGCGCCCTTCCTTGGTTGCCTCCTGGTGTCCCTAGGAGCTGGATAAGCCCGAAACTGTTTCAGTTTGGGCTTCCTAGTAGAGCTTACTATGTTCCCCTTTCCCTCTCAGACCCATTCGGTCACATCCGCCAGAAACAACGTCCCCGCCCCTCGCGTGCCTACCAGCCTTCGTAGTGGTCCCAGCATGCTGTCTGGCCAGATGCCAAAACTAAGGCTTAAGGTCTCACGAGCGCCTCCCAGATTCAAACTTGGCGAGGTTTAGAAGCCCAGAATGCTCTTCTAGAAAAAAGCCTTTTCCTTCCAAGGGCGAACATATGGAGGTGGGACCAGGGCCAAGGCAGGTAAGCTAACAGTCCGAGGGTGTCTGCTTCTTATGCACTATCAACATCCCCCAAATTCAGGAATACATCCTAACCGTAGGAAGCCTAGGTCATGTTTCTTGCTGGAATATACTTTGCGGGGAGGGGGGGCGGGGTGCTGAAGGGAGGAGCCACCCTGAAGTAACAGAAGGGTGACCTGTTTTAGGGTGACCTGTTTTAGGGATAGCCATCACCCCCAGCTTCCCCACACCCCCACTTCCTTCACGCAGTAAGACAGTAAGCGTACAGGAATGCAGAGAGGAAACCAAGGGAATAAAGGGCATTCTACCAGGAACCGAACTTAGTCTCCTACGGATGTATCCACAGGTCCAGGGGCACCCGATGAACTTGGGGCACCTTCAGGAACAGCAGCTTTCCAGCTGCTGCTGAATTTCTGAGCCCTAACAGGCCCTGGAGGTAATCTAATTCATTACCTCATCCTACAGTGGGGACCCTACTACCCTCATTCTGTTCAGGAGTCCGCTTTAGTTTCTTCTTGGGTGTTTCATGAAAACTCCTGAAAGGATCAAGTCTATTTTAATCCCTGCATCCTGAAAGTGTCTGGCACATAGCTGGCACTCAAATATTTAATGAATGATTGTACTATATACGCTTAAGTAGCAAGCAATGCAGAGCAGTCACTAAGAACCTTGCTCTTTTTCTACTGCATCAAAGTGTTGGGCAAACTCCAGAAGAGTAAGTGAAAATTTCCACATAAGTTCAGACTTGGTAAAAAGCCAGAAGTGCTCAACAAAGGTAGTCTTGATAGGAGTTGTGTGTGTGTTGTTTTAAGCCTCTGCTTAATTTTTCTGCACAACTTTCATACTCCTCAGATTGGGGGTGATGGCTGTAGCCCTAGCTGGGGAAAAAGGGGGTTTAAGAGGTTACCAGAGACCAGACGTTAACTATAATTAACCACTAAAACTTATTAATTAGCTCTAACACTGAGTAACTTTAAATATTCCAGAGTATGGGCAAACACTGAAATCGAGGATAGCCTTTATATATACACAGCTGTAGGTCCCTGGGGTCTGAACATCTGTCTCGTACAGAGGGAGGAGTTAGAGCAGGACCTGTATCTGTTACAGCACAACCGTTCCCAAACTGGGGTTGTGAGCCTGTAGGCGTCTCAGCCTTAATGAGTCCTTGAACATGTATTAGAATTACAATTAGGATCAGTTAGTGCTAGTAATGCGGTGGTGCTTTTGTTAATTCAAGTGACATTCTCATTCCCCAAAATAAGCCCTATCTAACATCTTCCATGGTATAGGAAGGCTTTTCCTCCTAAGTGGCAACTAATCATTAATAAACTTACTTGGCTCCCAAATGGAACCGGCTTTACCTTGAACCTTAAGCATTTGAGTGGTTTTAGTACAGGCCAAATGGATCATGATTTATCATGTATTTTCTTCTACTCCAGTGGCCCAGGCGCTCAGAAGCAGGCACTAAGGAGGCTAACAATCATCAAGTGAATAGCAGAATCAGAAGGGAGTAAGAGCCACGCAAGAGGAAAACCAGCCTTGGTTGAACCCAGTATGACTTGAGGAAGCAGCACCAGAAATCGGTCAATCCATCCCCCCCCATGACACACTCCACCCCAGTCAGTGCAGCCACAGGAGATAGGGTGAATTCAATCCAAATGGTTATTTATTCTAAAACTGGAAGCTACGGTGCCTACATTTTTGCCAGGATGTAATGAGAACAGGGGAGGAAAAAGTTACAGATGTAAACAATGACACAGTTACATTTTTTTTTTTTAAACGGTAAAACCCTTTTTTACTGGCCACTTCCAAGAATGCTTTACAGGTTGTGCAAAAACATTTACAGGCTCCATGTGGTGTTTGTTTTTCTCACAAGCATTTCCATCTACAACAACTACAAAAGACGTCTGATAAAACACTAAACAAGTCTTCTAAGGAAAACAAGGCTAGGGATCCCTCTTGGTAAATCCACATTTTCCCCGTAACAAATTTTTTTTTTTTTTTTTTTTCCACAATAAAAAGACAGAAACAAAACCCAGACATCTACAGTTGCTGCAAGGGATCTCTTGGGCTAAACCAACAAGGATGTGGCAGTTTCACTCTTCATCCATCAGAAAAACAGCGTTTTTGTTTTTTTTTTTAAAGATGACTTTCTGGTGTCAAAAATTAACAGCAAGTACCTTCCCCTGGCTCCCCCCACCCCCCCAATCGGCTTAAGCTCTTTGCCCCCCCCCCCCCCGCCGGCCCTGAGGGCCTAGCACCCCCAAACCATGTGAGAGACTCTAAAAAGATACTATTCGCTGGAGGACTGAACATTTGAAAAGGGATGGCAACTTCCGCCTCAAAATTCAATTTTCTGTTGTGACATAATCTGGCCCTAAGGGAATTTCTTTGGGCTCCAGTTTTTGCCTCCTTGCCTTGACACTACGAGCAAAGCTCTCTCAAACTCCCTTAACGATAAAAAGTGAGCGGGTTACAGAAAGGTTCATGCAATCACTTCACTCACTGCCTCACACAGATCCGTGATGGCACCACAAGGAAGCAGGCGCCAAGAGAAAGGACATTGTTAGGAGCAAGCAAACTTCCTTCGTGCCAGCACCCCTCTTCCAGCCTCAGGGTCAGAGGTACTTGTAGGGCAGAAGGGTGTATCGGGCAGGGGGTGACCAGAGGACCAGATGTGGGCCTGCCTGCCTCGGGAAGGGCTGCATGGAGGTATCAATGGAGGGAGGGAAAGGTCAAATCTCAGCACAGAATTTTCGGCAGAGAACTGCCCAGGGGAGGAAATGGACACGTCGTCTGGTAAGTAACACAACGCTACCCTGGGTCTTCCCTCACTAGCAAGTGCTGCGATACATGGTGTGTGCAGAGTAAGTTCTAGGCTGACAGAATGCTGAGCAGGAAGATGAATGAAAACTGAAGCTGAATGTTGAAAGAGCATTCTCATGTCCCACCCATATTCTCGAGCCCAGCAACCTGAAGCTGTTCATCAAGAACTGGGAGGGGGTTGGTAAAGTTACAAACAAACACTATCCCAATAGAAGTCTCTCGGCGAGAGGCCTCTGTGGGGACATGCAGGGACAGCACCCCCAGACAAATCCTGTTTGAAGATGCTGGGAGGGGGCGCTCCCTCTCATGCACACATTACACGCACTCACATTCTCGCTCTTCCCCAAGTTCAGCAGCCCCACTCCGAGCTGCCTCCCACCCCCCCCACCCCGCCCCCCGCCCCCCCGCCCCCCCCTTTCCTATTCACTCTCTACCTGTGTATCAAAAAAACCAGTAGGGCTCATGCCCTCCACACTGTATAAAATAGTTGCTATTCTCAGCACCTGGGCCTGGTAGCCCACACCACAGGATTCACCTATATACATCTCCTGCTGCAGTGAAAAGAATCCTGCTTCGTTTCTGTGTGAGCTGAAACCCTGAGAAACGCTCCTTCTCTCGCACTATAAGAGGACAGATGCTCTAACAGAGATGATTTCAGGGACTTCCCGCCTGTCTCAAGTTTGGAAGACAGAGTAGAGACTGGCAAGTCACAATCTTCAGGCTGAGGGCTTCGATGCCCTTCTCCCCCAGGAGTCTATGGAAACTCATTAACGGGTACATGGAGGGTGCCGGCTATTCTGCCCTGCAATCACGAACGGTCCCCGTGCCTCCTTGGCCTGGGAAGCCTCCAGAACGGAGCCGCCCGACGGGTGGTCTTCCAAGCCTCAGCCAAACAGCACGAGGCACGGGAAAGGGGAGACAGGGACGCTTTGGCCTCCCAGCCCACCAGACCGGATATCCCAAGAGGGAAAGGTCAGTAAAGAAAATACAAACGGTTAGTTGGTGCAAGTGATTGAGAAGAGCCAATCGTTTATTTTCACTGCCCCGGTCACAAGTGCTCCCTCTGTCCCCACTCCTGCCTGCTCCGGGGAGAGCGCCCTCATGGGCGTCCCCGCCCTCTCCGCACCACCTCCTCCGCTCTCCCTTCCTTGGCTGCCAGTCCAGCTGCCTTAGAATGTCAGAAGGGTGACATTTTTAGTTCTTTTCCTGTCCAACCGCAGGATACAGGACAGGCAGCCCTAAGTGCCGCTTTCTGCACAAATGTTTTTTGATTACAAATATCTAACTAGGTTTGAAATGTTTTATAGAATAAGACAATATTCTTTTCAACAAACTTTTAAAAAAAATGTACAGTTTTGTCGTTTCCACCTCCCCCCTCCCCTGCCCCTGCTTGCGCACCCTCCCCCCCACCGCCCCTCCCCGGCAGCTCAGCCCCACCCGAACAGCCCCTGTTTTCCTTGGTTGTGTTTTGGGGGGGTGCCTGGCACCCCTAGAGATTCAGCTTCATGGCTGACAGGCGAGCATGACAGGGGCTTCACCGATACCCTTGGTAACCGTAGTAGTTCCTGTAGTATCGGTCTCTGTCCTGGGGGTGGTAGTAGTAATTCTGCCACTAGAAGAGAGGGGAAACCCCATCACTCAGAGCCACAGCTGGCCAAGCACGGAGAGGCAGGACACTCATTCCTCTAGTCCTGCCACCCCCGCCCCCATCCCCAGAGGATACTCACATCCCGATTGTACTGTCTGTAATAGTCTCTGTATCTGTTGTACTCATAATCCCGCCCGTAGAATCGATCATAGTCTCCCCTGTATCGATCGTAGAAATTACGGTAACCCTGAGAAAGGAGAAGCGAAGACTGGTGGGCTTTGGGCGTCAGGATCCACTGCCATCCCGTTTTGAGTGAGACACACATCAGAGCTTGACATTATCAACAGGCTTAATCTTCCCAGAATAAATTCTTCCAGAGGAACACATTAAATGGGCAAAACCCTAAGCCCTGAGAAAACAGCCCAAACCACTCTGCTCCCCCAAGCCAGTAGGAATGGCCATCACAACCCAGAGGGAGGAGCAGAAGGAGAGCTGCACTCACCCCTCTGTTTCCAGACTGCCCCCAGTACTGCTGCCCGTAGGCCCGGTTGTCGTAGCCTCGGCGCTGCCCGCCCACTGGAAGAGAAATGGAGAGCGTGCTCACACAGCTGGCATGGGGTCCTGGCTCCACGTCTGAGTGGAAATCAAAAAGTCGGAGCCAAAGGCAATTCTGGGGGAATAGGAAGCCTGTTTCTGTCAGGCTCACACGGTGGTAATTAAGGCACCAGCCAGGAGCTTTTTAAAGAATCTGAAGGGGGGGGGGGGGTGGGCAGAGAAATAGAGACACAAGAAAACCAAGCCACCTTGCTTTGGAACCTGCCCAATTCCTGCAAAACATTTAAGATGGCAAAAGGATACATGGCAGAGTTAGAAACAGGAGTAAAAACTGCCATTCGTAGAATCACCGACTTTCAGTCTTGGAAGGGACCCCAGCTATCCTGTACCCCAGACCCATTATTTTATGCGAATGAAAAACAAAGTCTAAATAACAAGCTCCTTAGGGCAGAAACCTGGTATTCCCAGTGCCTGGCACACAGCAGACACTCAGAAGCTTTGCTGACTTACACACACACACACACACACACACACACACACATTTTTAAGGTCAAGTGAATGCACACTGTGGGGTTAACTGACAAACTAGATAGACATGCAGGAGAGAAGTGAATTCTACTACTAGCTTAACTTACTTTGGAACCCCCCCCCCCCCCCTAAATTACTGAATAATGCATTCACTTTCTGGTCTGCACAGCTGGCTTGATCCAACAGACAAAAGCAGCAAGAAAATTCGGGTTGGGAATCTAACCTCACTGCGTAAGTCCTGAGGACATACTGGAAAAGCGAAGCATGAGGTAAAGTGTGGGGCTCGTATTTAAGAATGAAAAAACACCTGCACGGGAAGCTTGCGCAAACGCTTTTCGAGACACAAACATTTTTGTTGAAAAGTAACTCCCTTTTGCTGAAGGATTATGGAAGAAGCGCAAGAAGGTGGTTGGTGGGGAGGGAAGGACACAGGAAGCATATGCTCCTATAATATAGAAGGTACTTCCTCATTGTCTGGGACTGGACTTGGTTTCCTTAGCCTTTCCCTGTGGCTCCTGCCGTGCGCAGCACAAAGAACAGACTGAGGCAGGGGGGCTGGCAGGTCCCCGGGACTCACCATAGCCTTGGCCTCGGCTTCGGTTCTGCCGGTTGCGCTTGTTTCGGTTGTTTCGGCGGTTTGTCCGCTTCTCGGAGGGGGGCAGCAGCTTCCTTGCCTCCTCCTTGTACTTAGTGACAATGGGCTGAGCTTCCTCCTTCTCCAGCTCCCCGTAGGTCACCTCATCCATATAGTCGCATTTTTCAGGCAGAGAGAAGTTGGCTGTAAGAGGAAGGGAGAAGCTTGTGGGAGCTGAAAAGCGCATACACCTGCAAGATCTCACCCCAAAAACCCCGCTGTAGGAAGAATGGGATTTTCTATGCACGTGAAGGTGCTGGGTTCATACCCACTGGCTTATCAGAAGTTTCCCCTAAACTGTAACAGTCCCAAGCAAAGGACTACTTGCAAATTAGATTTACCAGTTCTCAAGGGATCCGTAATAAATTAACAGTGAATTGGGTGAAAGTTTCTTATCAGGACAGATGAAGGTAGCCGGAGGCTAAAAATAACTGAGGAAATTTTGGTTGTTGGTTAGATAACATGCTAAGAGAGACTCCATGAGAAAGTGACCCAAACCAAAAAGCATTTACTTATCTATATGAGGAGAGAACAGGAGACAAGAGTACAAGCGGCCTCATTTACCACTTGTGCATGATGGGCCAGCACATTAGCCGGTCTCTAGACATCAAGTTCTGAGGGTGAGTCTCAGTGGAATTCAGCTCTATGGGGCTCTCTTGATCCTGAGATGAAGCCAGTCAGCCCTCAGTTTTATAAAACTGAACTAAATTCCTCCAAGGACCTGAATCAGCTATGGACTGGCATGGTTCACTCTGAGTCAACTTGGAGAATCCAGCTCTTAGATGTGTAACTAGCTCCCATGCCTGGGCATTATCAGAAGTTAAAGAGCCAGTAGCCGAGCAGACAGGTGGGATGACAGAAGCTAAAGGCAGCAAAGGGGGGAAAAAATCACACTCTAGAGGGAACAAGGGAACAGCAGGAAGTGGGATCAATCAAGATGGTTAATTCTGCCTCACGGAGATGCTGCTATAAGGCTTTGTATCATATTAAAAACTTCAGGCACACACCAAAAACCGAAACAAAAAAACAAGCCTAACGTGATATTAGAAATCAAGACATACTGGTAAGATTGTTCACTCCAAACTCCCCCCCTCCACCTTAAGATATAAATTCAATGAAGACAAAGCTTCATTTAATTCACTATTCCCCTATGCCTAAAAGAGTACTGGACAAACAGTGAACACCCTTGAAACTTTTACTAAATGAATAATGGAATCAACAAAGCCTCAGCTTTGAGTTTTAATCACCCTGTGGTCAGTCACTACCTCACTTTTTGTATCTTCTCTGGAATGAATCAAGGAGTTACTGCTGGGGCGGCTGGGTGGCTCAGTCGGTTGAGCGTCCGACTTCCGCTCAGGTCATGATCTCACAGCTCGTGAGTTCGAGCCCCGTGTCAGGCTCTGTACTAATAGCTCAGAGCCTGGAGCCTGCTTCTGCGTCTCCCTCTCTCTCTGCCCCTAACCCACTTGCATTCTGTCTCTGTCAAAAATAAATAAACATTAAAAAAAAAAAAAATTAAAAAAAAAAAAGGAGTTACTGCTTCTCCAGTTACTCTCCTCATTCATTTACCTACAAGTGCTTCCTTGATTTACTCTTAATTTACCATTAGTTTACTCTTTGGATTACACTTTTATTTTTCAGGTAAGCTCTATGTCCCACCCGGGACTCGAACTCATGACCCTGAGATCAAGAGATGCATGCTCTACCGACTGAGCCAGGTAGGTGCCGCCAGATTTACACTTTAGATGGGGAGAATCGCTCCAAGTGCTAAGAGGCCTTGGAAAGGTGTGCACTGACCAAGGACAGGCTCCCTAACTTGTGTAACATTAGCCCACCTTTCATCTCCAGCATTATAGACTCAGGCACATCATCTCCCTCCACTTCCTTCCTCAACTCCAGCCTCTTCTTCCAATCTTCCTCATTAGGAACAACCACCACCACTTTTCGACAGAAAGTCTTGAACAGCAACAGCTTCCGCCGTTGGCCAGAGTTGTACACGTTACACTAGGGACAGAAAGAACAAGAGATGTTTCAGGAATAAAAATTACCACTCGTATTCAACCGAAACACTTACTGAGCATCTTTTACAAGCGAAGCAAGAAATTAGGGGTCTTATAGACACAATTTCCTCTAATTCTTCAAACTCTATATGACAGGTATTACTCCGTTTCGCACATCAAAAAAACTGAGACTCAGAGACCAAGACTCGTCAAAGGCCACAAACCTAGTTAAGTGGTGGAGCCAGGAATCCACACAAGCTCCACCTCTCTTCCCATTGCCTCTATTATGTGTTTTATAGTCTGGTCCATATACTCTCTGGTAAAAACACGAATAAAAAGGTATCCCTGAATTCCAAAAACATTATGACTCAGTCATAGAACACAACCACTCGGTCATACTTAAGGAACCTGTTTCTGATCCTTAATTCTGTCTCCCTCTACATACGCACCCCGCTTGGACTGTAAGCCGTTTTATCAGATTAAATAGATGCCAAATCTTTCATCTTTGGACGGTCTGTAAAATCAGGTTTCTTGTCAATGTTTTCAACGATACCTGATCAAGAATGAAGTTCCTCTTTGTCCGGGAAGCAATCTGGACCAGCTTACTAAGGCACTGGGAGGCTTGCTGAACTAAAAGGTCTCTGCTTTTGGGGTCCATCTCTGGCTCCTCAAGCCCCTTCATCTGATGAGTTCAAGAGGAAGTGAAGAGAAACACAAGAAGTTATGCAGCAAGTTAAAACCCAAGAGTCACTGGTAAATGCCACCTCTTTTAATGCGATCAAAGCTATCATAGCTATTCATAGCATATCATTCCTATTCCTCAATGCTGTGAATGCATGCTGTCCACTCCCTAAGAGTCATTTCCATCTTGATCTGGACATGTTCCAGGTTTTATCTGCTTTGAGAAATCTGACAACACAGCAAAAAAAAAAAAAAACAAAAACAAAAACCAAAAGCCCTAAACATATATTAAGACCAACTCCACCAGGAAAGGGTTATAGGCATTTACTTGGAACCTCCAGAGCAAATACCACAGCTCACCTCTCCCAGCAACTCACCCTCATTTGACTGATCACAGTCTCAGCTCCCAGGACATTGTATCTTTTCTCAGGGTTTTCTTTTGCGTATTTTAGTGCCCACTGGGTCTTTCCAGATCCAGGCAGTCCAACCATCAGAATCACCTACAAGTAAACAGAACCAGGAATGCCATGAAAACTAAGTGAGGGTCAGGTTCATAAAGCCCAATTTAAGAACATCATCATCTGCCCAGTCAGGTGAAGCTTTAAGAAAAGTCTTCAAGCCAACCATTCCAAAGCGTAAGTTTTGCACACCGTTTGGCATACCTCACACTGATCTATTGTCTTGGGAGGGACTGCAGTGCGCACACGCTCCTCGACAGGCACAGCATGGATGAACACAAACTCTTCCGGTGGTGGGAAGAAGGGCTCCTCCTTCTGACCAAAGTTTAATTCTACAACACAATTTTTGCAGAGGACATGGGGTAGGAGGGCCCGTTCTGCCAGGGATTCCTTGTTGATCCGGAATGCCACACCTAGGTCTTCTCCATTCTTGGAAAAGGAAAGTTCTACTTCTTCAGCCTCAAAATTCTACAGTGACAACAAACAAGAGCATTCAAGACCTTACAGGAGTTGAGACTGATTAAATCTTGCAATTTAACCTTTAAAAGAAAAACAAAACAAAACAGACTGCTAAACACAACTAAGCAAACAATACATCAAATGCATAGAAGAGTGGGGTGCCTGGGTGGCTCAGTCGGTTAAGCGTCTGACTTTGGCTCAGGGCATGATCTCGCGGTTTGTGAGTTCGAGCCCCACATCGGGCTCTGTGCTGACAGCTCAGAGCCTGGAGCCTGCTTCAGATTCTGTCTCTCTCCATCTCTCAGCCCCTCCCCTGCTCATGCTCTGTGTTTAACGTTAAGTAAACGTTAAAAAAAAGTTTGTTTTAAATGCATAGAAGACAGCAGCTGTTAGGAAGCAAGTTGAATTCCCAGTGCCCTCTACTCACTTCTCACTAAGAATCCACAACTTTTAGGAGCACTTACAGCAAAGCAGCCAATGACATCATTCTCCCCAAAACTCTGGCCAAATTCCTCAAATTGCCCATTCTCTGCCTTGAGTCCTCGTCCATCGAAACCATAAGAGAATTCATCCTCACCTAGAACAGACAGCAAATTAGTTACCTATACCCAAATTTCCCACGGAATAAACGGCACGGCAGCAAACACTAACGATTCAGTTAAAAAGAACGTTACCAAGCTGTGGACGGGAAAAATCAACAGACCATCCAACTCGAAGCAGAGAAACCTCTGTGCAGCCTTCTTTCATCGGGAGATTCTGGGTTACCTGGCCAAGTCAGAAAAGGAACTCTCAGATACTCCGACCAACTCAGGAGCAAAGTCTGAGCTGGAAAGACAAGACTTGTGTATCAACTGAAAACAACTGTCACAACTCAACCTCAGAATACCAGCGATCAGTGAATTTAAACCAAAGCCACGGGAGTCAATTTGTCGGTTACCGAAGCTAAGGTTATCATTCAAGTGTGGTGCCTTTTCTGCATTAATAAAATACTGGGGGGCAGGAACCAGTACGTAGCAGTCTAATAAATAATTTAATAAACAAATGGTCTTAATGAGCTGTATACACTACCTTGGCCTCAAAGCAGACTTTCCCCTTTGTCACACCGTAGGTACTCCTTGCCCCAGACCAAAGGGTGGGGAACTTCTCTGAGAAAAGCGGCTGCCCTCCATAGCGGTCTTTGCTCACTTGAAAATGGAGATCCGAGGTATCTGTTAGAAAGAAACAATCTGTTTATTCCAAAGCCCAACACTTGAAAATCATCAACAGAACGCAAATCTACCCAGGTGTCAAGAATGGATACAAAGTCTCCTATTGCTAAATCTCTTAAAATTCGCAGGCCATGAAGTTTTAATCTCCAAAATCACTTTGGGTTGGTTGAAAACCCCAACCTGTCTGCCTTATACATACACGTGTCCAGGTTCACAAGAGTTTGATCCTCCTCCTCATCTTTTGCCTCTTCTTCAGGGGGTGGTGGAGACTTTGAGCTATAGGTATGAAAGAAAAGCAAATACGGTGTATCCAAAGCCCTCTTCTTTGAGGGGTGTCTGTATCAAGTCTTAAACTATCAGTGAATATAAAATTCCAGCAGACAGCTTCTATCAGCAAATGAGAAAAGAGCAACAGGAGCTTTCAGAGTGGATTCAATCTGAAACTTACGCCTAGAAAAATCTATTGCATTTTTAAGCCACCCCTTTCCATACTCTCCAATCAACATCAGGTAGATAACAAATCAGAGCAGACACCCCTTTCAATGAAGGGGACCGTTTCCCTCACCGGCTGTGGTAAGCCTCCTCTCGGAATTCATAGTAAGCTCGGCCATGTTCATCCTTCTCATCCCGCTGTCTCTTTACCCCCCGCCGCTCACCATCTGAGCCTGCTGGTTTTGACTTTTCACTATCTTGGTCATCTCCTACAAAAAGGAGGGAAAGAAAATCAGTTTTCATCTTGGAGCGTAGAATAAGCTCAGAACCAATAGAAACTAAAGGGGCTGAGTAGCTGTCTAATCAGAATAGCCAGGTTCTTCCCACTGTATCCACAGAACGTTTTATTTCCAAAGATCATCTTCCTGTCACTGGCTGATTATTTCATAAGAAAGAAAAGAAAAGAAAAGAAAAGAAAAGAAAAGAAAAGAAAAGAAAAGAAAAGAAAAGAAAAGGAAAAAAAGAAGAAAAAAGAAAAGAGAAAAGAATGGAAAAGAAAAAAGGATGGACATTATGGGCTAATTACAGTCAAGCAGCAGATAAAAATTGGACAATTTTTGCATTCTAAATTTATCTGCTTAAATCAGGTCAAACTTGCAGATTTTCCCACCAATATGACATTTAAAAAAATCCTCTAAGTCTTTAAAGAATTTCATAGGTTAATTTAATTTTGACTCTTGATTGTCAGGTTTGGATGTAAACTAGGCACTTAATACACATTTTCCAACATTTTCCCACAGCTTCATGATACAGAAGCCTGAGCGTATGTGTCTTTTTTAAAGAGTTTGCCTTTGCAGCTTTACAATGCACAGCCATCCACAGCTTTTACTTGTACAGCAAACAGACTCAGGTGCATATTCACAGCTGTACTTCTATCATGGAATTTTTTTTTTTTTTTTTAACTGAAGGTTGCCAAGAGCAAACCATTAAGTCACAAGAGACCCATAAATAATACTGCATCTTTACTGCACATAATTTGGGGTAGAAAGGTGTTGTCGTATATTTAGCAACATTCTCTGCAAGAGGGAAAAAAACTGGACTTTTTCTTCAAGCTTTTGTAGTTTGCAACGTTAAGGTTTTCAACAATAATTTCCTTAAAGCGGTCCTTTATCCCTCAACCTTTTTTATCTTCTATTTGGGATACACACGAAGTCAAAGGTTATGTAATGGGATTTTTGTTCCAGGACACAGAACAAACAATCTGCAACTTGCATGTGACTGTCTTAGAAAGGGTTCCAATTATACCATGATTACTTATAGCATCCTAAAAAAATGTAAGAATTAAGGCACCCCACTACACAGCAAGACTTGGAAGCACCTCTAGTTTTCCTGCCTACTCTCACAGATAATTACGGATTTGGTCTAACCATCCAATCACTTCAAAAGAAGAGAGAGAAAGGTCACTAACTCCCTGGGCAACTCTACACACTCTCTTCCACGAGGTTATTCCGTGAACCCCCCGACACCTCAATAGTTCCAATTCAGGAAGTCAGGGACCTAAAATTTAAAAATGCTTTAAGTGCACAGCCAATCCACAAATTTGTCCATCGGCAGACTCAGTGGAAAAATTAAAACTTAATCATAAGAATTCAAGCAAGGTAAAACATCTAGCCAACTGGTGTTAACTAACTTACTCTAAACGCACTAGATTAAGACTTTCCCTTCACTAGTTAACTATTAAACTCCACACCCTCAAACCACAGGCTGCTAAAGCAGGAGCAAGGTTAGATTTTCAGATTCACTGTGTGGCTCAAGCGCCAGTAACGTGATGGAGCGGACTTTGGCGAACTTAGCCTATTGCTTAATATTTTTAAGGCGGAAATACCAATAGGTAACCCAAAGGCCAAAGCCTCCAACAGTCCTGTCTGGCTGTCCCTGCAATAGCCAATTTCTCATCGCATTCCCGCTTTAGGAAAAGATAACCAATACGGCGGGAGACTGCTCCACAGGTAGCTCACAAGCAGTTCGCATGCAAAATCGCTCACTTCCATCCACCACCGCCAAGGAACCAAGTTAGGCAGGAAGCTCCCTCTTGCAGAGAGGGGGGCCGCCAAAGGCAGTCAAACCCTCCAGAAAGGTGGGTAGAGAACGAAAGCCACCTCCCCTGGGGAGAGAGTCCCACCAAAAGGCGATGGGAATCTTGCGCTTTCGGGCAAGCGAGAACAAGGAAACGGACCCCGCAGTGCATGGCTGACTGCTGGGTCGGGGCAGTTTGGAGCCGGGCTCCGCTACCAGCTCCTCACCCTGTTCCTCTGCGGCCTTGTCACCCGGAGCTTCGGATCCTGGTGTCTCGTCCCCGCTCCGCTCCTCCGGCTCGTCTTCCTCCCCCTTGCCGGTGCCCTGCTCTTCGCCACCATTTACCCCACCTGACCCGGCCGTGGCCTCCTCTGCCGGCTTCTCGGAAGCATCGGGCTCGGCCGCGGCCTCCATGGCTGCCGCCTCCGGGGGCTCCGGCGGCGGCTGCGCGGCCTGGCCCGAGGCCTGGGCAGGAGGTGGCTCTTCGTCCTCGTCCTCAAGCAGCGCCTCCTCGTCCTCCTCCTCCTCTTCTTCGTCCTCCTCCTCGTCCCCGCCCGGGCCACCGCCCGACGCGGCCACAGGCCGAGGCTCCGCCTTGCAGGCCCCGCCGGGCCCGGCCCCGCCACCGCCGGCCTCGTCCTCGAGCATCTCGGCGTCCAGCGCCTCCTGCAGCCGCTGCGCCAGATCCACCTTGAGGCCGCGCGAGTCCAGGCCCCGCCGCTGCAGCTCAGACCGCAGCTCGGTCACTTTCAGCCGCTTCACCTCCATCGCCACCGCCGCCTCCTCCGCCTCCCGCCGCCTCCTCCCCTGCGAACCGTCGACCGAGCCCGACCGCGCAGGCGCCGCCGCCGCCCGCCTCCGCCTCACGCGCCAGCACTGAGCCCGCGCGAGCGAGCGCACGCACGTACGCACGCAGGCACGAAGGCCGCGCGCAGCCTCCGCTACGTAGTGTTTGTTTCTCCCTCTCCTCCCCTCCCCCTTTCGGCTCACTGAGCCCAAAACAACGCAGCGGGGAACAGCTTTCCTTCCTGCCCCCTCGGTTCCCCTGCCGCGGGCGGGCGCGCGCCGAGGACGACCGATTTCCCTCCCCTTACCTCCCGCCCCCTCTCACCCCTGGGCCAATCGCCGCCAGTGATTCCACCGCGCAGCCGCACCGGAGCCGGAGCCGGGAAGGACTGGCTACGGCTCAAGTGCCTCGTAGCACGGCGGCGTGTGCGCGCCCGCCTTCCGTACTTCCAGCCATGGGCTCTGCGCAGACGCCCGGAGCTCCCTTCCTGCACGCCCCTCCCACCCCGTCACCACCCTTACTCCCGTCTGGCTTCCGATCGAGCTGTCGTCTAAAGTCTTGCTTGCTAGTCTTTCTTCCCTACTGGCTATACGTCCCCCCCAGCTTCTTGAGAGTTAAAAAAAAAAAAAGCCCAGGAGGGATGCTGTAGCGACTTTAAAGCCGCCTAGCAATTGTCTGCTTAGTAAACAAAGGGCTTCCTCAAACTAAGGAATACAGCGACACCCTCCCCCCCACCCCGGCCCTCTTCTCTGAATCCTTTAACTTCTCTACCCAGCAACAGACGCCTGGACCTCGCCTTTTAGCTTTCTTATTGGCCAACTTGAATCGTCATCTGCAATTCTGATTGGTTATCCGTGATCGGCCGGATTCTTCCAATTGGCGAAGCTGACGGGAGATTTCCCCGCCGCCCCGCCCCGGGTTGATCTGCAGGGGGCTGTAGAGGCGGGGTAGCTTCTGCGGGATTATTTTTCCGGGGCCGCTTTTGATTGGACGGTGTGGCGCATTGCGCGCGACCCTTCAGATACCAAACTGCCGAGACGTCGGTCCCGGTCGTCTAAGTGCTTCCGCCCGTAAACCGAAGCCGAGGGGGAGACTTCCGTGCTTGGGTATTTGCAGAGGGCGAGGGGTTGGCCGCGGAGCTTGGTGGGCTTGTAACTGAGCTGCTCTGCGGCCGCGCCAGCTTAAGTCTGTGAGTTGGTTGCACAAACCACATTCAGCTCGGTCCCCAGCTTCTGATACCGACATAAACAAATGCTTATTTAATACGCGCAAAAAAAGACCAGGAGTGGTGGCAAGCCCCGTAGACCTTTTTTAGCAGTTGTCCCCGCCTATTCCCTTCCACTTCCGGGTCAAGAAGGTGTGTCCAAGAGAAAGGAGGAAGCAAATTCCGCCGGCATTCCCACGCCTGCCACAGTTCCTTAGCCCGGCCCTTCCTTTTTCGGGAGGGTCTCTTCACCCCGGAGTCTCCTCTTTATGAAATCACTTAATCTCTGGCTTTGCTGTTCCCACATCCTCTCCCTGATTAGTCCTGTACGTTTAAAGATTGAAAATTACTACAGAGAAGAGACAAGTAAAACTCATTCCCGGGGGGCGTCCTGGAGAGGGCTAATTTCCTGCCTTCTTAAATCGGCTATCTAAATCAGTTGTTTTGCTCCCATCTCCAGAGCTTCAATTGCTCTTTCGCGTCCCAGTTCCACAAGAGCTCTGGGCGACAAAGAGTTATGGAGAAGCGCCTGCAGGAGGCTCAACTGTACAAGGAGAAAGGGAACCAACGTTACCGAGAAGGGAAGTACCGAGATGCTGTAAGTAGGTACCATCGAGCTCTGCTTCAGCTGCGGGGTCTGGATCCAAGTCTGCCCTCCCCGATACCTAATCTAGGACCTCAGGGCCCGGCCCTCACACCTGAACAAGAGAACATACTGCACACCACCCAGACAGACTGCTACAACAATCTAGCTGGTAAGAACAGGGCTGAAGGGTGGGTAGAGTATCAGGGCAGGCACATGAAAATCCGTGAACATTAGGGAAAAGCACGGGTGTGCTTTTCTGCTGTCATGTACTTATTCTGCCATGAATCGAAATACGTTTCCAATCTATGGGCCTCTAAATGAGTTTCTATAGAGCCATGCTTCTCAAACTTAACCTGGAGAGTTTGTTAACTCAGCCCCACCCCTAGAGATTCCGATTTAATGGAGCTGAGTGGGAGAGGCACTACCGATTTGCATTTCTAACAAATTTCCAGGTGATGCTGATAGGTTTAGGGAATTTTGCACGCTCTAGAACAAACACTGAACTTATGTTTAGGGCGTTGTTTCTTTAATATTTATAATAGAGGAAAGAAGGCATTTGCTCCAGCGGGTGGTGTGAGACATTATTAGATGTTTGGACAGCTTTTGTTCGTTTTTCTCCTTCCTTTAAATCAGTTCCTGGATAACTAGGATCTCCCATCTCCATATGAACTTGGGTGAAGAGATGGATGCCAGAATCTGTATCACTAGGATTGATCTACTAAAAGAAAGGAGACTTCGTAGAGGTCTGTTCTATGGCAGGCAAAATAATCATGGAGCTAATTAAATTATTTTGGAGTATATTAAAGCATTCTAATGACCCCAGCTGAGGCTATGGAAATTATTAGGGTTAGTTTTTATACTTCGTAATGGTTGTTTAAAAGTGATTTTTTTTTTTTTTTTTTTTTTTTTTTAACTACAGTAGTTTTCCGCTATGGTTTGGTGAAAATCTAGCTTTTTTACAGTGTGAGTCCAGTGCTACTCTCAGATTCAGGTAACAATAGTCATTATGGTAGCTAATGTTTCAATTCATTAAGTTCAATTACTTATTGGGTACTAAGGAACTAAGGATATAGGAGTATAATAAGGTAAAGAGTGCTGCTCTCTCGGAACATATATTCAAGTAAGGGAGATGGACAATTAACAAAGGTAACATACATATTATATTGGAAGGTGGCAAGTGCTGTGGAAAGGAATAAAGCAGATGGGCACAGTGAGTGCCGCAGGCATGGGAATGTTCACTTTTAAAGAGAGTGATCAGCCAGTGTCTTCACTCTCCAGGTGGACCTGAAGTCAAAGCCTATGGCTTAGCCATCCATAGAGCGTCCACTTGGGAGTGCTTGGGAGATGCTCCATAAAGAACTTACTGGATTAGCCATTTTCACTTATTGAGTGCCTGTAACACGTGGGGCAGTTTATGTACAATATCTCTCATCTTCAAATTCTACAAGATACTTGTGATTATCCCCATTTTACCGATAAGGTAATGAGATCGGCTCGCTGCTGAAAATCCTCCAATGGCATTTCATTAGACTTAGGGAAAAAACCCAAACTCTGACCCTCACCTTCAGGGCCTGACATGGTCTGGCTCCTCCAATACACGGAATTTGCAAAACCCATTTCTACCTTCCAGCTTTATAGACTTTCTTCTTTCTCAGCTAGAATGCCCCGTCCCTTGAATGACCCTTGTCATTCAGATCTTGGGTCAAAAGTCACTTTCTTCGAGAGTCTTCGATAATCAAGCATGACCCTGGCTTCATTCACTTCATCCCAATACAGTTCTGTTTTTTTGTTTTTTGGGGTTTTTTTTTTTTTTTTCAAAGCAATTTAGAAAATCCGTTTGTTTATTGTGTACTCCTTCTACTTGGGGACTAGGATGTGAGTGGTGTTTACTCATCAAGAGGTCTGCCTTGTTCCTCTTACCCACTGCTCCTAGCTCTCCCCAGCCTGTGGTCGGTGCTGCAGAACCAGTTGTCAGATAATGAATGAAGCTACAGTAATGGGTTAGTTAAGTATAAACCATATGACCACTTGGTGGGGATATTGTAGAAGGGATGCAGACATAAGCCCAGGCCCTTTAAGTCCTCGGAAGCCCTGATTCTCCTTTCTTCTCAGCACCATGATTAAATAATACTATGTTTAATTCCTACAGTCATGAAATAGGGAGCACGTTTCTCTTCTTAATTATAGAAAGGCTGAGCATTGTCTCCTAAACAGATTTGGATTTCAAAGTCCCATTATGTAATCCAAGGGAGTAGTGAGTAATATATCATCATTTTTAATGATGGGGACGCCTAGGTGGCTCAGTCGGTTGGGCGTCTGACTTCGGCTCAGGTCACGATCTTGCAGTCTGTGGGTTCGCGCCCTGCGTTAGGCTCTGTGCTGACAGCTCAGAGCCTGGAGCCTGCTTCGGATTCTGTGTCTCCCTCTCTCTCTCTCTGCCCCTCCCCTGCTCATGCTCTGTCTCTCTCTGTCTCAAAAATAAATAAAAACGTTAAAAAAAAATTTTTTTTTAAATGACGATTTGGGAATTAGAGAGTCCTTGGTTCAAATTTCTTATTCCACCCAGAAGCTGTAGGATCTTCGACAAGTTCCTTTACGTCTCTGAGCCTTGATTTCTTTGTCCACTAAATGGAGATAGTAACACTTAACCAATTTCGTAGCGTGGATGAGAAGATTAAATGAGATAAAGCACAAAGCACGGTGCTGCTATTTCCTCACACAATTGATGGCAGCCATTGTTGTTTGTAAAGCTGCAGTGTGATAATTGTGGTTAGATGGAGGGCTCAAGATGGAGAGCCTTGGGTAGAAGAGAAACAGAGAAGAAGAATTTTAAACACATTTTAAAGTATGTTCCTGTCAGTTTTATAGCTGGGCCTAACCCACCAGTAGGCACATAATAAGCGTTCAGTAGATATTAAAGTTGATTAGAAGGCATGTAATGCTTTTGTTCACTGTTGCATCCCCAGTGCCTAGAAGAAAGTCTGGCCCATGGTAGACCTTTGGATGTATTAGTTGGGTGAGTGAATGTTGTTGGTATCGTCCTCTGTTTGATGCAGCCTTGAGTTGGCCACTAGAACTTCACGTAATAAGTCCCTCTTTGCTCTTCTGTCTTCTTTTCATTTGGCCTGTTAGCCTGTCTCCTTCAGATGGAGCCAGTAAACTACGAACGAGTGAAAGAATACAGTCAGAAAGTCCTGGAACGACAGCCTGATAATGCCAAGGCCTTGTATCGGGCTGGAGTGGCCTTTTTTCATCTGCAGGACTATGACCAGGCTCAGCACTACCTCCTGGCTGCTGTCAATAGGCAGCCAAAAGGTGAGAGAGAAGGGGACCGAAGTGGTAAGGACAAATGAAATTGTCTTGCTGAGGTGGTATCGGTGGAATGGGGGATTTATTTTACTTCTTTCAATTTACCGAATTTTTAAAAAGCTTATTTATTTTGCAAGAGAGCGAGCGAGCACATGCATGCACACGAACAGGGTACAGGGCAGAGAGAGGGGGAAGGAGAAGGAGAATCCCAAGCGGGCTCCACGCTGTTAGCGCAGAGCTCGATGCGGGGCTCGATCTCATGAACTGTGAGATGATGACCTGAGCCAAAATCAAGAGCCGGGTGCTTAACTGACTGAGCCACCCAGGCGCCCCTTGAAATTTTTTCGACTAGGTAATAATATATTCATATAGTTCAAAATTCAAAAAGTCTGAAGAGGTGTTTGAGAAACTGGCCTTCTTCTATTCCTGTATTCTTGCCTCCACAAGAAAGCAATATTGTACACCCTCCAGAAGTATTATGCTTCACCAGGCATACACACCATCTCCCTTCCTTCCCCCGGTGAAAGAGATTGTAAAGCATTGTTTTTCAAGTTTCTGTTCCGAGATTGTAACTGAAGTAGGATCTGTATTCCAATCAATATACTTGCTGATCCTCCTTTCTGCCAGTTCCCCAGCTGGGTCTGGCCTTGGCCTTAGCTATCATTTTATTCTTTTAGCTCCGCTAAGCCCAGGTATGACCCAGAAAAGGGGCAGGCCTACCTAGAGAGAATTTGAGACTTGGTACTTGTTTCCAAGGCAGAGATACCGCGAAGTGGATAACAGACTCACTCCTGTGTTGGTGGTTCAGCACTGAAAATTCTCTCCCATTTTGCATTCTGGCTCAGAGTGGCTACTAGATGCTAGAGGTAGAGGGTCCCCCAGGGTAACGATGCAGCAAAAATTCTCTAAATGATTGGGGGAGGGGGAGACACCTGGCTAGCTCAGTCGGTGGAGCAGGTGACTCTTGATCTCAGGGATGTGGGTTTCGAGCCCCCATGGTGGGTGTAGAGATTACTTAAAAATAAAACCTTTAAAATCTTTAAAATCAAAATGAAATAAATGAATGGGAAAGCCACTGTGAATTAATAAAGACATAAAACATGAGGCATTTGCTCGTGTTTCTTACCTTCAAGTACATAGATGAACTGCACCCATGTAGAGTATTTTAGAGGCTCTGCTGTAACAATAGCTGTTTCTTCAAGCTCTTTCTCATGATCAGATTAAGAACCAGCCAGCCCTGACCGTACAGAGATTTTTCTCCCTGGACAGAGATTTTTTTTTTTTAATTCAAAGTGGTATTAATGAATGAGATTGACTGTTGCAAAGAATAGTTGTGATCTATTCAGATCTTAGAAAGATTTTTAAAATCAAAAGTATGTGTGGGGTTGGGGAGTGGGGAGATGGCAGCAGGGTAGGAGGACCCTAGGCTCGCCTCGTCCCACGAATGCAGCTAGAGAACTATCAAATCATCCTTAATACCCCAGAAATCAACCTGAGGCCTGGCAGAACAAACCCCGCAACTAAAGATAGAGAAGAGGTCACATCGAAGAAGGGCCAAAATAGCATTTAAAGTCATATACCCATGCTTATGTGTATTTCTTCACAGGAAGATTCCTGGACTTTGGAGAGTAAAAAATACTCTGCATGTTTTATAGATACAAACAAACTTATTTTCCCAGAGAATATATTTATTCTGATACTTACAGAATCAGTAATAAGTAAGCTCAAATGATTCCAGATTCAGAAATCTGGTTCTCCTCAAACCCACTTTCTATAGGAAGTCCTTTGAAAGATTGGAGTCTTGATTCAAAATAATAGTGCTGGTTTTTATCGTTTATGTGGAATGTCCTTTGCGGTTATCTCTGATCTATTTTTGTAAAATAACCTCATCCCTAAAGTGGGGGGTTAAAATGCTAACTTGCATAAACCAGTGACAATAACTTGGTATTTTCCCTAAGTATTCATAATCAGTATGTTTGTTTTGAACGTTTTAAAGGGACTTGTTTATTATTTTTATCCACGCCTAAAAAATATCTGACTCTATAAAAGTCAGTTGTGGTGGGGAAAGAAGTGTGTGAACCATCCTTTCCTACCACAAGGTGTGATCATGTTCTAACTGTGTCTCTAATTGCCTCCTTTGCCCTATTCTAAGACGCCAATGTCCGGCGGTACCTCCAGCTAACTCAGTCGGAACTCAGTAGCTACCATCAGAAGGAGAAGCAGCTGTACCTGGGCATGTTTGGTTAACAAAAGAAGAAAGACGCTCCTCTACTTGAACTTAGGTGAACCATTAAAGACCCATCGAGGGGAAACCTGAGCCTCAGCAAGAGAAATTAACCCCATACCTCTGACCCAGGTGGATTTCTGTTTTCTTTCTAGCTCTGCACAAACTCTTTGGCACTTAAGCAGGCTGTGTCTTTTTTTTGCCTGTCCATCTACGTATTTGTATAGCTTTCCATACGTGATATTCTTGGAGATGTTTGCTTTGAGAAATACAATCAGCTATATGTGAAATAATCCTGTCTATGGCATAGATTTTAACGATAGATGTTGTTAGATGTGCCCATATGCAGAGGAAAAAGCTCATAAGGATGAAATCACGATCACAAAGTTTTTTCTTTGGTTCCTCAGCTTCCCAAAGCCAAAGTTACATAGGCCACAACCCAGGAAATATATTTTTTTGTGAAAATAGACAATTACAAGTTGGACCCACATGACTTAAACGATTTGAAATTAACCATTTTGATTAAATCAAATTCCTTATGTACATTCAGACCTCCGCCCCACAAAAGTATCTGGTTCCTATTTTTTCTGGTGATAATTTCTAGTCCCTGGTATTGTTCATACTCAGATCATTCATACAATATGCTTATTTATTTTTTTCATTAAACTCTCCTATCTTAAAACCTTGAGTCAAGCATTTAAGTATTTAATAAGTCTTCAGCCTCGTGCCAAAAAACCCCCCAAACCCTAAGTAAACATTTTCTTTTTTAACACGTGCATATCTATAGTATGCTCATTTCTCTTAAAAAAAAGGGTGGGGCGGAGGGGACAGGTTGCTGCGTCTTCTTGAAACAATACCATGAAAGAGCAGGATAAAAACATCAGTCTGTTCTTTCCCCGTCACCTTGTATTATGCAAAAGCTCAGTTCCTTACAGAGGAGGGAAATGAGGAAGAGTTCTCCTTCCCTAGTGCTTAAGCTCCCCATGGAACTTTCTGGAAGTTTTGTCAGTGCAGGCTGTGGACCCGGTACAGTCATGTCTCCGTAGGAAGTTCCATCGACCAGGAGATCCTTTGCCATTTTGTGCGCTTGTTGTGAATAATGTTCACAGTGTATTATGGGTAGAGGCAGTAAGCATGTGTCGCTAGCCATTACATAAGGACAGATTTCAGAAAGAACAATAAAAACAATCCCAAGTCCTCCGTATTGCCAAGTGTGCATGAGTTTTCCATTTATCAGTAATGCCCCCTCCCAATGAGCCAGGCTCCGCTCTGCGTCTCCCATACCCCTTAAATAATACAACTTACAATAAAAAGCTTTTCTACCAAATAATCTTGTGAGTCTAAGGACAGAACTAACGAAAATAGAATATTTCATTCCTTTCCCAAGCTGCTTACATTTCTAAGCCTAGGTTGTTGACAAAATTATGTCATGGTTGCATGTTTGCTTTGGGCAAGTTTTGCTGATTTTCTTCTTCTCTTTGTTTCCCCCCCCCCCCCCCCCCAAAGACTAAGCTATCTTCTGCATCAATGAGGAAAAAATAAAACTGATAATTCAAAAATTGTATTTTAGATCAGGCAGTATTCCTTCATTTGTATGTAGATAATGGACTGACCTATATTTTATTTCCTGAGTTTAAGCCTACTTCCTTACAATTAAAAAAAAAAAAGCATTTAAAAACTGAAAAAAATAACAAAATAAAAACATATTTTAGGAATGTATTGCACTGATCCTTTTATTAGCACGGTTAAGAGACAAAGTGGTCAGGCTTGCATTTCATTCTTCATTTTGAAGGCCAGCTTCCAATGGAGATGTTAATGAACAGGAAAGTGGACAAAGATGGGCAGCCAGATGTGGGTGTGGAGGAGGTCTAGCAAGCCCACATCCTGAAGGAAACAGCTAGAGGGCACCTAAATGTCAGTACTCAGAAGTTTCTGGAGGAGGAGGGTGCTCACCTTACGAGTCCTTAATGGATTCCATGCAGAATTTCAGGGTGTGATTGAAGAGAAAGCATTGTAGATGTGAAGGTCCATACTTTGGCACATAACGGACAGTTGAGAGCAGTGTCTCCCGAACTCCTACCCACTACCTTTACAATTTTGCCAAAACCACATACTACCTATACTATTGTTTTCAATATTTTATTTAAATATATGTTTTTAAATTTTTTTTTTTAATGTTTATTTATTTTTGAGACAGAGAGAGACAAAGCATGAACAGGGGAGGGGCAGAGAGAGAGGGAGACACAGAATCGGAAGCAGGCTCCAGGCTCTGAGCCATCAGCCCAGAGCCCGACGCGGGGCTCGAACTCACGGACCGCGAGATCGTGACCTGAGCCGAAGTCGGACGCTCAACCGACTGAGCCACCCAGGCGCCCCTTAAATATATATTTTTAAAGAAAACTTGGGACAGAAGAACATGTTAATAATACCAAGGGGGTTTACTCAGCAAACTGTAGACTGTGAAACTGGTAAGACAAGTAACCCAGTTCCTTCAATAAATAAATTACAGGGAAAAGGAGAGAGGCACTTACAGATTAAAAGAGGCTTTGGGGTACCTGGTTGAGTGTCTGACTCTTGATTGTGTATCAGCTCATGATCCCAGGGTCATGAGATCAAGCCCCATGTCAGCCTCTGTACTAAGCATGGAGCCTGCTTAAGATTCTCACTCCTGGGGTGCCTGGGTGGCTCAGTCGGTTGAGTGTGGGACTCTTGATTTCAGCTCAGGTCATTCTCAGTTTCTGGGATCGAGTCCCATGTAGGGCTCTGCCACTAACAGCATGGAGCCTGCTTGAGATTCTCCCACTTTCTCTGCCCCTCCCCTGCTCATGTGCACGTTCTTACACTCTCAAAATAAATAAACTTAAAAAAAAAAGATTCTCTCTCACTGTCCCTCTCCCCCCACTACCGCTCCTGTGTGCACTTACTCTCTCTAAAATTAAAAACCAGAACAAGGCTTAAGGGGCATCTGGCTGGCTCAGAAAGGCATGTGACTCCTGATCTTGGGGCCACGAGTTCAAGCCCCACGTTAGGTGTAGAAATTATTTAAAAATGAAAATCTTAGGTGCCTGGGTGGCTCAGTTGGTTAAGCATCCAAGTCGATTTTGGCTCAAGTCATGATTTCATGGTTCGTGAACTGGAGCCCTGAGTCAGGCTCCGCACTGAGTATGGAGTCTGCTTGGAAATCTCTCATTCCTCTGCCCCTTGCGCACACACACACGTTTTCTTCCTCTCAAAATAAACTGAATAAACTTAAAAAAACAAAAACAAAAAAGAAAAACCTTTAAAAAGAATATTGAAATAAACTTTTTAAAAAAGGCTTAAGAGGGGCGCCTGGGTGGCTCAGTCGGTTGAGCGTCCGACTTCACCTCAGGTCACGATCTCACGGTTCGTGAGTTCGAGCCCCGCGTCAGGCTCTGGGCTGATGGCTCAGAGCCTGGAGCCTGCTTCCGATTCTGTGTCTCCCTCTCTCTCTGCCCCTCCCCCATTCATGCTCTGTCTCTCTCTGTCTCAAAAATAAATAAACATTAAAAAAAATTTAAAAAGGGGCGCCTGGGTGGCGCAGTCGGTTAAGCGTCCGACTTCAGCCAGGTCACGATCTCACGGTCCGTGAGTTCGAGCCCCGCGTCAGGCTCTGGGCTGATGGCCTGGAGCCTGTTTCCGATTCTGTGTCTCCCTCTCTCTCTGTCCCTCCCCCGTTCATGCTCTGTCTCTCTCTGTCCCAAAAATAAATAAACGTTGAAAAAAAAAATTAAAAAAAAAAAAAAAAAAAAAAAAAAGAAAAAAAAAAAATTTAAAAAAAAAAAGGCTTAAGAGACATCAAATAAATGTGACTCTATTTTGGATTGTGGTTTGAAAACAAAACAAAGTTTATGAGATGGGGCGCCTGACTGGCTCAGTTGTTGGAGTGTATGACTCTAGATCTCAGGGTTGTGGGTTTGAGCCCCATGTTGGGTGTAGAGATGACTTGAAGTCTTTAAGTAAGTGAATAAATAAAAGGTTATGAGACAATCAGAGAAATTTGAGTAAAAATTGTTGGGAGTGAGGGGTGCCTGGTCAGCTCAGTTGGTGGAATGTGTGACTCTTGATCTCGGGCTCATGAGTTCAAGCCCCATGTTGGGCATAGAGCTTACTGGGGGAAAGAAAAGAATTATTGTCAGTTTTGTTGAATATGATTAATGGTATTTGGTCTTTTTTTTTTTTCCAAGGGTTCTTACAGAGATGCACACTGAAATTGCTTACTAATAATTGGGGAGGGGACTAAGGAACACTTGCTATCATTTGCCAAAGGAAAAAAAACCCACAAAAGTAAATACATTTTACAGTAAAAATAGTACATGACCAGGTAAGTCATCTTTGGAAACATTGGCTTTGGAGAAATTAAAATTGAAATCCAGGGGCACTTGGCTGGTTCGGTCGGTAGAGCCTGTGACTCTTGATCTCAGCGTTGAGTTTGAGCTCCACATTGGGCATAGAGTTTACTTAAAAACAAATAAAGTCGGGGCACCTGGGTAGCTCAGTTGGTTAAGCGTCCGACTTCAGCTCAGGTCATGATCTCACAGTCTGTGAGTTCCAGCCCCGCGTCGGGCTCTGTGCTGACAGCTCAGAGCCTGGAGCCTGCTTTGGATTCTGTGTCTCCCTCTCTCTCTGCCCCTCCCCTGCTCATGCTCTGTCTCTCTCTGTCTCAAAAATAAATAAAAATATTAAAAAAAAAAAAAAAAGTCAAAATCCAATGCAAAGGACTGAAATGGTGACTTTTGTGAAGCTAAGCTTGGCCAAAAATGTCCAGTGATTGAAGAGGCAATAGACGGCAAGTGAAACCATACACTTCTAAAATTGCCAGTCAAGAAAAGAATTGAAATCCTAAATTAGAAATATATATCTCTAAAGCTGGAGAGCAAAGGGTGGTTGAAAACTTAAGTCAGCTTATAGCTCAAAAACAAAGAACTCCTCAGGGTGAAACTTTTAATAGGTGGAGCCTGGCCCATACCCTCCTCAAATGAGGCTGATTTGGGCTCAGTAGAAGGCAGCGTTATCCAACAACTAGGGCTGTCCGATAATAGACTAGGTTTCCTTTGGGGATGGCAAGTTCTTTTTAAAGGTTATTTAAGTAATCTCTACACCCAAGGTGGGCCTTGAACTCACGACCCGGAGATCAAGAGTCACAAGCTCTACCACTGATTGAGCCAGACAGGTGCCCCGAGTTCTTTTTCAAGCAGGGGTTTCACAACCGGCAAAAGAAGGATCCATTGTTGGACCAGAGGTTAGATGAGCTCACCTGTGGTTCCTTGAATCCGTGGTCGAGACCATCGAGAGGAGTGGAAATGAGAAAATTCTCTATTGGTCCCACCTCTACAGACCGGCAGAAACCGTTCCTGGCGTCCAGCAGATAAAGTGAGACAAAAGACAGCTGTGGCCTTTTGTGTTGGCTGCTGCTTTGAACATCTTGCAGATTCCTAATTGCCATCGCCAATGAAAAATGCATCTCATGCTGGGAACTGAAAGCAAATACTCCCTCTTGAGGAGAATCTCACCAAGTAACAGATCCTTTTTTAGTTAGGTAGAACGCATGGCTGAGATAGTAACAATGGTTTATGTTCTCAAGACTGTCTGGAGAAGGTCTGTACATTGTATACACATGCAGACACAGATATTATGCCTTGCTTTTAGGAAATGATGTTCTGAGACAGCTGATTTTTTTCTCTAGGTCTCTCCATATATAATCATATGTGTATAATTTTTATATAATTCACATGCCATAAAATTTACCCTTTTAAAGGCAAGTCATTGTTTTCAGGCATTTTGATTTGATCTTGTTCTAGGAAAGACTTTGGAAAAGGTGCTCCACTTAGAGTAACTTACGGGGTGTGCATGTAGATCTTGCATTGTTACAACAAGGAGCCGAGGTAGGAATATATTTGCACCAATAAAATTAGCCCCTTGGAAGACAAACTAAGAAGTTATTCCAACACAAGGAAAGTGAAAGGCATAGAATTCATCCAGCCATGAAAACGTTAAGCATCAACGTTTGCATCCCTTAATGCCCCAGAGAAGGAGCTTTTCTTTGGCCAAACCTCCTTCTTCTAACTCAAAAACAGTAGCTTGCTCGCAAGAGCAAGTGCTGGATATGACAGACAAATCCAAAAAGAAAAGTTCAGAAAATTTACTCATTTTCATCTTTTCCTAAATTTCCCTTCCTTTTTTGCATTCAGTTGCTTACGTGCAGAACAGAGGAGGGTTTTTCGGGAGCCCTCTTATACCATGGCCCTACTCTTCATACACACCGGGGTAGGCCCTTCTCTTACATTCCCAGAACTCCCAGAACCCACATCAACACCCCAGGCTCCTTATTTCTTTGCTGTCTTTACTGCCAGTAACGAACTGCCTGTGTGACCCCAGCTGAGTAATCTGACTTCTCTAGGCTGTCCTCGTGCTTTCTAGGTGAGGGAGTTGGACCAGAGGAATGATAAGATTCTCTCTCCGGAGTATCTTGCTTTTAGTTTTTCCCAAGTGCCCATCCTGTCCATACCACAGGCCCTCCACCTGCCCCACAAGCCCACCACCCTGGAGCTTCGTGCTTTCTGCCTTTCAGTTCCCCATCTTCAGAGACCTCAATTCATATTATGACACACAGGCAAGAATTTCAAGTAATGGATACAGTATTTGTTGTTGAAACAGTCAGCCAAAGACTTTCTATGTTGGAAGTAGAGGTCACGTGGTAAGGGAGCAAAGCCAAACACTTAAGAGGACAAAAGAGAAAACTAGTTCTTGGTTAACTGTCTTCAACCATGTTCTAACTCGGCGCCGTGTGCATGGCATTTGAAGCCATGACTCAAATTCTGCTTGCCCCTTAACTTGCCCTGTGACCTTGAACAAGTTAACTTCGATTTTTGAGTCTCGAGTCGGGGCGCCTGGGTGGCTCAGTCAATTAAGCGTCCAACTTCTGCTCAGGGCATGATCTCGTGGTCCATGAGTTCGAGCCCCACATTGGGCTCTGTGCTGACAGTTCTGAGCCTAGAGCCTGCTTCAGATTTGTGTCTCCCTCTCTCTCTGTCCCTGCCCCCCCCCAAAATAAACAAATATTGAGTCCCAAGTGTCCTTGTCTGTGGAAGAAGGGAGGCGGGGGAGGGGGTGCTAACACCTCGTAAAATTGATGACAACTGAGTATTTTTATGAAGTCCTCAATACAGCCCAGGACACAGGAGCTCAACTACAATAACCCATCATCCTGTAAGAGTCCCTAATTAGCACACTTCTCCTAAGTCAAGTCTATGTTGTCCTTTGCGCATCTCACTTTTTCCCTCATTAGCATCCTGACTCCTACCCCAGGTACAGATATCAGATTCCTAAAAGGTCCACAGGAAAGTTATGAAAGAATCAGGAGGCATGCGGGTTTGGGGAATAAACCAGCCAACACCAGTTCAAAGAGATACTTTCACTGCTACCTTTATGGTCCAGGATGCAGGGTGAGAAGTGATTACACCTCAGCAAAATTCCCAGTGCCCTTGGAGAAGGGCTCATTGAGTCGCAATGCCCCATAAAGTCCTGCTGCCTGGCTGGGGAAAGGAAAAGTGGGAGGAATCCTAAGCCCAGGGCACAACGTTCCTTCTGCTCCCTGCACAACCCACCCCTCGCAGGGGAAATGAGAGGCTTCCAACCTGTGCTGCCCCCTGATGATGGCAAGAGCAGGCCTAGCCTCAGCTCCTGCTGATGTCAGTTTTTGGGGCCAAGTACAAAATCTTTGGGTGGCCCTCCACCACCGCTGTTCTGTCTGTCTGCTGTAGGGGAGCCATGCAGGGGCTGCACCCCCAGGAGGGGGCCAGCCTCTGGATCCGGTTTGCTGCGTTTGGCCAGGTCCTCATTGTGAGCCTTGCGGATGTGGCGGTATAGGTCCCCTGACTGTGTGTAGCTGCGCAGGCAGTAGCGGCACTCATAGGGTCGCTCGCGTGTGTGCACGGTGGCGTGGCGCCGGAGTGTGTAAGAACAAGAGAAGGTCTTCCCACATGTCTTGCAAGTGGGCACATCCTCCGTGAAAACTCCAAAACTTCCCGGGGTTGCTTCATACTCAGAAGGCAGGTAAAGTGGCTCATGCAGGGCCGGGGGGGCCGGCAGCGGTGAGGTCACCAGTCCTCGGTGGTACTGCCCTGGACCTGGCAGCAAATGGTAGGACAGATGAGGATCTGGGGGCAGGAAGTGGTCACTTGGTCCCACCTCCTCTAGTCCTGCCCTGGGCTCCTCAAAAGCCTCTGGCTGAGGGGGCTGTGCGCCAAACAAGGCTCCTCCAGGTGGGAAGAACCCCTCGGGACCCTGAGGCGTTTCCTCTGACACATCTGGCTCCTCATCGGAAATCACAATAGCTTCCACTTTCACCTGGACCAGCTCAGCTTCGGCTGGTGCTGGAGCCTGGGATGGAGCTGGGGCTGGGGTTGGGGCTGCCGCTGGAGCTGGAGGATAGAAGCCTTGCAATGGCGCTCCGGCACCCCTTGGTTCCACCATCCTCAGACTCTCACCCACATCAAGGGGAGCCAGCGGCTCCACTGAAACTGCTGGAAGGCCAGAAGAGAAGTAGTTTGCAGGAATGGTCTCTGTGGAGCTACTAGGGCTGGCAAGGGAGACATCAGCCACTGGTGGAGGGGGGGGGCGTAGATGTGGCGGGTCAACCTCCATGCCAGGCTGTGTCGTGTCTGCCCCACCGGACACTGGTGGCTCATCTGGAGGACAGACAGTTGGTGAGGGAGCTGCAGGGCCCTTCCATTCCCCTTTGCCCCAGTGGCCTGATGTCTCAGCAGATGCCAATGAAGGCTGGGGGCCGCGGGAGGGGTTGGACAAAAACTCCAAACTAGGGGGCTGTGAGTTGGTTTCCTCCTCCTTCTTGGTACTGTCTGCCTCTGCCAGGGCCCGGGCTTGCAGCCGCCGCTTACACACTTTAACGATGTCATTCATGTGCAAGTAGCTGGCAGCTGCCAGCACATCCTCCACGGGGGTATCCCCCCTCAGGGCCAGCTGGCCAGCGTACATAAAATCCAGAAGCAGCCCAAAGGCTGGGGCTGTGACAATTTCATTGTGGATGCACACCAGATCCCTCTTGTCCAGTTCCCGCTCCTTGTAGAAAAGCTGGAAGAATGGGCTGCAGGAGGCCAGCACAGCCCGATGGGCCAAGAACTGGGTGCTACCCACCATTACGGTGCAGTCACAAAGGAAACCCTGGGACCGCTGCTCTCGGAGGCTCTGCAGCAGCTGCTGGCTGTGTTCTGGGAACTCCATAGCACCCCACGGATGGAAAAGGACCCTAGAAAGGTCCCCACCAGTGGCTCCCTGGGAAGAAAGGACAGTAAGTTAGGGCAGGTAACCTCCCCAGCAACCTTAACGTCAATCCTGTGCTATCACTTGCCACTCCAAAGCCTCTGGCAACACCGTCCTGACCCCAAGACGCCCGCTGGAATCGCTACCCTTGTTTCTCCCAGGTCACACCCAGGGGGTCTCCTTTTAGCTCCGCCCCCTCGGCCCAACCTTAGCAGCAGGCCCCGCCCCTGTTCGCAAAGGCACCGCCCCGGAAGTCCCGCCCCCTAACCAGCCTCCGCTTCCTCGATGCCCACCCGGCGGCTTCCAGCAGCTCCTCCAACTAGGAGTCTCTTTTGCTTCCAGGCCTTCCCGGGAGATGCCTCCACGCCCCACTCCAGGAACTCCCCTGAGCCTCTCTCTCTCTCTCGCATTCCAGGAGCTAAGAAGTCCTAGGGTGGGAACTAGAAGAGAAAGCTGATCCTTCACCCACCAGCGAGCAGCCACCGGCGAACTCCGCCCCTTCCCACCTTCTCAGTTTTCATTGGCTCAAATTTGCCTTCCCTCGGTACGGATTGGCTCATTGTCCACTGACCATCCCCCCGCTCTGACTGGCGTCTGCAAGTGGGTGCTGGTGGCCGTTGCTCAGGCAGCTAGGCTCAGGATTGGCTGGCGCTTCTGTCCTAAACTTTTCCTCTTCGTCCCGCCTTCTTTGCCTCAGAGACCTCTTGATTGGCTGAGCTTCTCCCATCTACCTGAGGCAACAGGAGGGCGGGGACCGGCTCCATGGAGACGAGCGCGACGCCCTCTGGGCGGGGCGCGAGGCTCGATACCCCGCTGAGTGTTTGTGCTCAGGGCAATGGGGAAAGGGAGAACCTACGAGCTGGTGTAGTACCCAGGGGGCCTGCCTCCTGACCGGGCTCTGCCGTAACGGTGGGCATTAGCTACGTCTCTCCGAACTGCAGGTGTCTCTTGAAAGTCCCTTCTTCCCTCAAAAAAAATGATAAGATGCCTTTTTGCTCCACTACCCCCAATCTGATGGTTCCAGGCTCCTGGCTCAGTAATGATGGTGTCTGAGAACTGGCAGCTGCACCAATGCTCTCGTACGATCCTTAGCCTGATCTCTAGTCAATTTACAATTAAGAGTAATTAGATTGCCTTTCTCTGTGTCTGGAGCAGCCTGGGAGGTGCTGATGGAAGGGAGGGAGTGGGCTCAAGGCCTTCAATTTTCCAGTCCAGGAGAAAAAAGAGTGTGGTTAGTTTTGTTTTGTTTTGTTTTGTTTTGTTTTGTTTTGTTAAGTAGGCTCTATGCCCCACGTAGGGCCTGAACTCAGGACACTGAGATCAAGAGTCGCATGCTCCACCAACTGAGCCAACCAGTTGTCCCCAAAGCATGATTACTTCTGAAGAAATTTTTTGAGGGTACTTAGGCAACCAGAAGAAAGGGCTATAGGTTGGGAGGCAATGATACCTGCCTCTTCTCTGACTAGGGCAATGTGTTTACAGGGTTACCATGGTCACCACCACACTAGGCATCTTAACTTTGTTCTGTAGCCCCTCCAATGAGACAGAACCAGAATTAGGGACATTCATCAACCTTTCATCCTTGTACTAAAGACCTGTGGGCCATACTGGCCTCAGCTTGAGACCCCATCTTTTCCAGATACCCTTCCAAGCCATACAATATTGTATAGGAATTAAAACTAACATGAGCAACATTTTCATTTTATAAAAAATATCTATATTTTCAAAACCCAAAACATGCAGTAATAATAGTAATATTGTTTTATATTTTCCCAATTTTCTTTAATGTCTTATAAACAGATGGATTCTCACATCTGCTTGTGTTTTCAAGGTATTATGAGATATTGTTTTGATTATGTGAAGAAAATTTGACCTCACACAAGTATGAATGCATGGAATTTCCATTGCCCGTGGGGAGGAGTTTGTATTTTATTCTGAGGGTAACCGGAAGCCATTGATGAGTTTTAAGCAGAGGAGTGTTCTGATATTTTAGTTTTCATTTATTTTCTCTTTTTTTTTTTCATTTATTTTCTCTTTTTTTTTCCATTTATTTTCTTTTTTTTTTTTTTAAATAGGCTTCACACCCAGCACAGAGCCCAATGAGGGGCTTGAACCCACTACCGTTAGATCAAGATCTGAGCTGAGATAAAGAGTCAAATGCTTGGGGCACCTGGATGGCTCAGTTGGTTGGATGTCTGACCTTGGCTCAGGTCATGCTCTTGCACTCCGTGAGTTTGAGCCCCATGTCAGGGTCTGTGCTGACAGCTCAGAGCCTGGAGCCTGCTTCAGATTCTGTGTCTCCCTCTCTCTCTGCCCCTCCCCCACTCATGCCCTGTCTCTCTCTCTCTCTCCTTCAAAAATAAATAAACATTAAAAATTTTTTTTAAAAGTCAAATGCTTAATCAACCAAGCCACCCAGGTGCCTCATGATTTTAGTTTTTAGAGGCTTATCCTGGCTATTCTGTGAAGTAGGGGATCAAAGTGGGAGCAGGGAAGAAGATGTGGAAATGGTCCCATAGGTGATGATGATGGTGCCCTGACAAAGGTAGTGGTGGTGTAGAAATGCTGGGTCAACAGATTTTGCTAAAATGAGGGTAGGAAATTAAGGACAAGTAAAAAAGGAATGGGGGCACCTGGGTGACTCAGTCAAGTTTTGGACTCTTGATTTCAGCTCAGGTCGTGATCTCATGGTCGTGGGATCAAGTCCCCAGCTGAGCCCTTCATTGAGCCCCGCGTTGGGCTCCACACTGGGCATGGAGCCTACTTAAGATATTCTTTCTCCCTCTCCCTCTGACTCTCTCCCCTGTTCACACACTCTGAAAGGAAGGAAGGAAGGAAGGAAGAAAGAAAAAGGAGACAAGGATAGCCAGAATTTTGGCATGAGCAATAGTGTGGTTGACAGAACCATTGCCTAGAGGAGAGAGAGACAATGGGAAACCGAGAGTTCTGCTTCCTCTTAGCCAGTTAGACTTGTGAGCCTGAAGATCAGGGGTAATTTTGGGTCTGGAGATACATGTTTGGAATATCATCAACATACAGATGTTATTTAAAACCAAGGGACTAAAGGGATTATCCCTTGTATGGTAGAGGACTGGTAGAGTTACTAAGCAGTAAAGAACATAGGCTGGGAAGCTTAAGCAATCCTGTATTCTACAGGTTCAGAAGAGATCAAACTGAAGGTGAGTCAGAGTTTGGGCACAAAGACTGAATGCTTGCCACACTGGGGTATTGCCATGCATACTGGACCTAGATTTTCTTAAATTTTTTTTCTTAAGTAAGATATGCCTGGGGTGCCTGGGTGGCTGAGTCAGTTAAACATCTGATTCTTGATCTCAGCTCAAGTCTTGATCTCAGGGTTGTGGCACAGAAGGAAGAGCCCAGAACCTGGAAGAGGGGCAGCTGGGATGGATGATCCTTGCTTAGAGATTGCCCTCCAGCAGGACCTGGGTCTTGTGTTTGTTTTTAGGAAACAGGTGACAGACATCATCATCTCTAAAAAGAGATAGCAAAAGGTAACTGAAATAATCCTCCAATAGACTTTCTTTGTATGCCAAATCTCAATACAGCTGATTGTTCTCCATTGCTGTTTTCTCTTTCTATTCTAGCTTATCTCTGATCTTGAAGCTTTGGAAGTAAAGGGATCAGGGCTTGGGGAAAATTTATCATGGCCAACCCATGCCTGGGGAGCTCAGAGAGATAGGAATAGGTTCATTGTGAGATGAGGTTCAATCAACCCATATTTTAAAATTCCAGTATTTGCAGAGTGCCATTTGGTGCTAGAGACTTCCTCACTGATGCAACATAGATATGTACAAGGGTGCAGGGACAGACCAGGCACAGCCACTCATTGCTGACAAAATCCAAAGGCAGATAAACTTGTGGTAGGGAAACCAACATCTGGGAAGTCAGTGGATTAGCATCTCAAAGACTATCTCCAAAGCATGGAAAACATTCCCGTGTTTTCAAGAGGAGAATTCAGGGCAAAGGTGGGTGGGTGGGTAGGCAGTGAAGATCAAGTCTTGGAGTCAGTCATGGGTGGGGTTTTGCTTGCTTGGGACACTACTTATTGCTTGAGGGGGGTAATTTTGGAGTCCTTCAAGGGATGCTTTGCCTTCAGGGTCTTTCCCTAGAGCCCAGAGACAAGCTGGCATGAAAAAGCCAACTGGAAAGTTTGAGGTCAAAATGGAGGCAGCCAATGCCATCTTTTATGGGTTCTAAGAAGGGGAGTGACATGATTAGACTTGATTTTTGAATACATCACTGTGGACAAATAAGCACATAAAAAGATGCTGAACATCTTTAGTCATTAGGGAAATAGAAATTAAAACCACAGTGAGATACTACCACACAGTTACTAGAATAGCTAAATAAACAAAGCCTATTGACAATACCAAATGCTGATGAGGATATCAGAGCAACTGGAATTCTTATACCTGCTTATGCAATTATGATTTAATATTTTACCATACCACGCAGACACAATACATCAAGAGCAATGATAATAGTAAACTGTGGTGAAATAATGAGGAAGAAGAGATGAGTTGTTGTTTTTTTAAGATTCTATTTTTTTAATTTAATTTTTTAAAGTAATCTGTATACCCAATATGGGGCTCAAACACGCAACCCTGCGATCAAGAGTCCCATGTTCTACCAAATTAACCAGCCAGGCACCCCAGGAAGTGGTGAGCTTTAAGTATCTATTTCTTTTCTTTTTTTTGGTTACATTTATTTATTTATTTTTGAGAGACAGAGCACAAGTGGTGGATGGGCAGAGAGAGAAGGAGACACAGAATCCCAAGCAGGCTCTAGGTTCCGAGCTGTCAGCACAGAGCCCGATGCGGGGCTCGAACTCACAAACTGCAAGATCATGACCTGAGCCAAAGTCAGGCGCTCAACTGACTGAGCCACCCAGGCGCCCCAGTATCTATTTGTTTTTAAAGAGGGTTAGGACCTCAACACCTGGGGTGGCTCAGTTGGTTAAGCATCTGACTCTGACTCAGGTCATGATTTCACAGTTTATGAGTTCAAGCTTGGAGCCAGCTTCAGATTCTGTGTCTCCCTCTCTCTCTCTCTCTCTGCCCCTCCCCCAGCTCACACTCTGTCTCTCTCTCTCTCTCTCTCTCTCTCTGAAAAATAAACGTTAAAAAAATAAATAAATAAAGAGGGTGAGGACCTTTTTTTAAGAAAAGTTTTTATTTAGGGGTGCCTGAGTGGCTCAGTCGGTTGAGTGTCTGATTTTTGATCTCGGCTCAGGTCATTGATGAAGTTTTGGGGTGATGGGGGGTTCATGGGGTCTGGAGCCGATGACCAAGAAAGAATTCTTGAAGATGTCTTTGGTGCAAAAACGGTGATGTTATTAAAGCACGGGGACAGGACCTGTGGGCAGGAAGAGGTGCACTGTATGTGTCGGGGTGGGGGGGATCTTTTATGGAGTTGGGGGAGATAAAGTCCAGAGGGAGTTTCCAAGGAGATTTTCACATACTTAAGACTTACTGAAGGCCTAGCTACTGTCAAGCTAAGGTTGTTTTTCTTTCTGGTAAAGCATTAATATTAAGCATTAACATTAAGACAGTAGGGAGTTCCTAGACTTTAGGCTGTTGACGGGATTGCCTTTTTCTGGTAAACTGGTAAAGACTCTTATCCAGTTTAACCATTTGTTTTTGTCCTTTCCTGTTTGGGGGTAGTCGGGAGTGTCCAAGGAATATCACCCATATCCCATGAGGAGGTGGGGGGGGGGTGCTGTTAGCCTGCATTTTGTCCTCAGCTTGCCCCACGCTCCTTTATCAGTCATGATCTCACAGTTCATGAGTTCGAGCCCCATATCCAGCTCCGCACTGTCAGCGAGGAGCCTGCTTGGGATTCTCTCCCTCCCACCCCCGTCCCTCCCCTACGTACTCTCTTTCTAAAAAGTAAATAAATAAACTTAAAAATTTAAAAAAAAGTTTCTATTTATTTTGAGAGAGAGTACAAAGTGAGAGAGGGGCAGGAAGAGAGGGGAGGAGAGAGAGAAAGAGAGAGGGAGAGAGAATCCCAAGCAGGCTCCACACCAATGCACGGTTTGAACTCACAAATCTCAAGATCATGACCTAAGCCGAAGTCGGTTGCTTAACCCACTGAGCCATCCAAGTGCCCCTAGTTTTAAGTATCTGTTAAGAATTCTGACTCTAATTACAATGTGTTCCCCGCCCCCCCCCCCAGCACACACACACACACACACACACACACACATATCAAGTAATTCTCAGACACAGGCTGAATGTCCTACAACTCAATTTAATTCTGAATCTATCTACTTGGCAATAGTATCGGGTTCCACGGGTTAAGAGCTCAGTCTTGTAAGAGTGCTCCCTCTCCCCCACCCCCAACTTTAGATGCCAATTGAAAGTCTAGGTTGTCATGTATGCTTCTCATCTACTAGCTATAGATTGGAGGTTATAAAGAACCCTTTGGTGCAGGTGGGTTGGAGAGATGCTGGTCCTTATCCCACCTAGTTGAAAAGTGAATCTCGCAGACAGCAGAGAGTGAGCAAAGCGATAGGGTTTATTGAAGGAAAGTACAAAGCTCTCAGGAGTGAGAGGGATGCCGACTGGGTTGCTGGGTATGATTTTTGTCTCTGACTTTTTATTGGGACTTTATCAGGAACTAGATAACAGTTTGTGAGACTCTATTCATGACACCTAGCACGGGCAGATCTGGAATGCTTTTATCCCTTTTTCCCCCAAACCTGCACACAGCTATAGCATCCCACCCGCATATGCAACCAGGGCACTGTGGACACCACCAGGAGTAGGAGGGCCAAGGGCCACTGTGGTGAGCCTTGAAGTCTAGGGCGGGGGTCCCTTGGTGGAGCCCTCCCAGCTGCAATCAGCCTCTCTTAGGGTCCCTCATCTGGCTGTGCCTACTGTTAACTCTTTCCCTACTCACCTTTTTGGGTTTGGTTAATTTGCTAGAGTGATTCACAGAACTCAAAGACACATTTCACTTACTAGATTACTGGTTTATTATAAAAGGATGTATCACTCAGGAATGGCTAGGTGAAAAAGCTGCACAGGGCAAGGTATGGAAAAGGTATGGGACTTCTATACTCTCTTAGAGTGCTACCTTCCCCATATCTCCAGGTGTTCACCAACCCAGAAGCTCTCAGAAACCCATCCTTTTCGGTTTTTAGGAGGCTTCGTTATACACGCAAACACACACACACACACACACACACACACACACACACACACTGGATTAAATCTTTGGCCGTAGGCCAAAGATTCAACCTCCAGCCCCTCTTCCTTCCCTGGAGGTCAGGGGGTTGAGAGTTCCAACCCTCCAATCACGAGATTGGGTACCCCAGCAACCAGCCCCTGTTATGAGATGATTTTCAAATATCACCTCATCAACATAAACTTGGGTGTGATTGAAAAGGGTTTGTTATGAATATGGAGACACCTTCATCACTCTTACCCTTTAGGAAAAGGGTTTTAGGAGCTCTGTGCCAGGAACAGAGAAGACCACCTATGTTTTTCTTATTAGAAGTTACAGTATGACAGCTACCTTTGTTTTTTTTTTTTCTAACTTTTTTAAAAGTTCATTTTGAGAGAGAGAGCACATGAGCATGAGTGGGGGAGGGGCAGATAGGGAGAGAGAAAGAATCCTAAGCAGGCTTCCCACTGTGGGTGTGGAGCCCGATGTGGGGCTCAAACCCATGAACCCTGAGATCATGACCTGAGCCAAAATCAAGAATCAGATGCTGAACAGACTGAGCCACCCAGGCGTGCCATGTTTTCTTTTCTAACTTTTTATTTGAACAATGTCAAACACACAAAAGTAGTAAGAAAAATATAAGAAACCACTATAACCCATCATCTGGCTTCAACAGTTATCAATATATTGCCAAACTTGTTTCATCTATACCTCTGCCTTTGTTTCTTTTTTTAGTATACTTCAGTTAATTGTATGTTATAATAATAAACATCATTAATTTTTTTCATTAAATGTTTAATAAAGGCTGTATTTAAAAACTGGCTTGCAAGTTTTCTGAAATATTAACAATTGGCACCTGGCTGGCTCAGGCGGTAAAGCATGGGACTCAACCTTGGGGTTGTAAGTTCCAGCCCCATGTTGGGTATAGAGATTACTTTAAAAAAAAAAAAAAGGCTCTTGCAGCTGTTTCCAGCACACCGCTGTCCTTAGGGGAGGCTGGCTAGAAAATAAGAGAGAGGAGGAAGTCAGGACTGCTGAGGCCCATTCATATACTTCCTTGCCTGACCATGGTCAACGGGATCTGCATGGAGTCTAAGTGGCTGACTGGTGGGTTCAGCCATTCTAGGAAATGGGCAATGTCAATGGGAACTGATGTGTGACAGCTCTGAGGAAGCAGGATGTCCTTATTCTTGCAGGACGGTAGGTCAGGCTCTCTTATTTACAACACACAAAAACTTATTCGGGCAGCAGGGAGTTTGCTCAAGGAAGGCCCCAAGGACTGTCGTGGATCTAGAGTCAACTGCTGAGCCTTTCTCATGGGTCTGTGGCTCATGGTTTCTGCTTCTTTCTGTATGGACCTTTTATCAGTCAGGGTCTCCACAGGGAACAGATTGCATGCTCACTCTGGCTAATTGAGGTGAGTTTAATAAAGGGACTGTCTACAAAAATGTGGGTAGAGTTGAAGGAACACACAGGGGCTCACCGGTTCTCTAAGCCGTGTGTGTGTGTGTGTGTGTGTGTGTGTGTGTGTGTGTGTGCATGCGCGCGCGCGTGTTGGAAGGAATGGGGAAATGGGAAGGAGGAGTGCAGTGATCTGTTTTCTCACACCTGGAGGGAGCGCTGCCTTGTGGGCTCTGATTTTGGCTGCTTCATCTCCAAACTACCTGCCGGCATGGGGTGGGTGTTCCCCTCCGTTAATGTTTGGTGAACGAATGGCTGCATGAAAATCTGGAAAGCCCGAATATGCAAGTCTTGGGGTCAGACATCCTGAATTTGAATCCTGGCCGTGAGTGACCCTGAAGTGACCTCAACCCTCTGAGCCTGGAACCTCATCTGTCAACGGGGACAATAAATCTTGCTTGGTGGGGTTGCTGTAGAGATTAAATGAGATGAGAACAGCTACTTACTATGCTTACTATGTGAAAACAGTCTTCAAAAACTTGCTATACGAATGCACTCTGCTAAAACGCTTTATTTATGTTGTCTTTTATTAGCTAATTAATTCCGTTTAAAAGAGTTTACCGGGCACCCATTCTGGGCCAGACACTTGCTTTACCGGAGTCCGGCGGTCGGACCGCCGGTGGGCGGGGAGGAGGGGGCGGGGCCTCGCAGATTTCCCACCCACGACGGCGATGCCCAATTGGGTCCGCGGAGAGGGCAGAGTCCCGCCCACTTCGCTGGGGCAGGCCGGAAGCAGAGTTGCTGCGGCTGTGTGTTTCCGGTTGGTCCAGAGGCGCCGCAGTCCCGGCGGGAGTGGATTCGGCTGCTGTCCCGTCCGCCGTGGGAAGATGTTCTACCACGTGAGCAGAGCACGGGGTGGCGGCGAGGGCAGGGTCGAGAGGAGGAGCGAAACGTGGCGCCGGGACGAAAGGTTGCTCCTCACCCCGGGTCGCTGCCGCGCCTTGCTTGGTCTCCATCCCGTTTTCCCTGCAGATCTCCCTGGAGCACGAGATCCTGTTGCACCCGCGCTACTTCGGCCCCAACCTGCTCAACACGGTAAAGCAGAAGCTCTTCACCGAGGTGGAGGGTACCTGCACCGGCAAGTGAGTGCTGCGCCCTCCGTGCCACCTGATCTGAGGCGCGTGTGGCGCCCGAGGCTTGCAACCTCTCCCCGGGTCCTACTCATCCTGCGAGGACCTGCCACCTACCCTGGGGAACCCTCTCACCCTCTCAGGCACCCCAGGCAGTCAGTTGCTTCCTTGCTTTGGGTTCCCACGGCGCCCTCTGCAAAGCTGGATCATGAGACTTCCTCACTTCAGCTGAGATTGTTCACTCATTTACTCCGCAAACGTTTCTAAAGCTTCTGCCGTCTGCCAGGTTGTGTGTTGGGCTCTGGGAACAATGCAGTGAACGAGATAGAATCAAGCCAGCTCTCATGGAGCTCACAGCCTAATCATTGTTCCTGTGTCTGTTCTCCTGTGGTTCTGCTGGTTTTCTTTCTCCCACACGACCAGGGACCTGGCCTGGCACATCTCTGGGCTCTGCACATAAGGGCCTCTCACACAGTGATGAATGGGGTGGGATGAGCCCAGGGCTATGGAGTATTTGGCCTCTCTCATCAGAATAACCACATGCAAGTTCCTGAGCCTCATCTTGTCCCTATAGAATCAAGACTGGGGACAGGCCTGGGAATGTGTGTTTTAAGAAGTTCCTCTTAGGTGATTCTAAGGCATCCCAACGATTGAGGTCTCTTGGCTCAAGGATTTCAGCCTTCTTGGACACTTATTGTGAAATTATTATGAGAGCAGTGTTTGGCATTTTGAATACTGATCAGTATCCTGTCTTCTCTTAGTCATTAAGTTCTGGGGTCGGGGTGTCCTCTACTTCCCTTTGTGCTCTTCTCCAACCCCCAGGCTCACTGACTTGTTGCAGATGGTTTTAGAGGCTCTTACACACACGGTGCCTTTCTTTTTCCCCATGCTTGTAGGTATGGCTTTGTGATTGCTGTCACCACCATTGACAATATTGGTGCTGGTGTGATCCAGCCAGGCCGAGGCTTTGTCCTTTATCCAGTTAAGTACAAGGCCATTGTGTTCCGCCCCTTTAAAGGGGAGGTCGTGGATGCTGTTGTCACTCAAGTCAACAAGGTGAGACTATACATAGCGGAGGCAGTTGGGTGGCCGCTCAGAAGATGTGAGATGGGTTCCAACTCCTCTTGCTAACTCTGTGTCCTTGGCTGAGTCAGTCTGTGCTTCAGTTGCCTCACCTGTTAAATGGTACCGTAATCTTGTGCTGTCTCCGTCCGGGTCATGTAAGTCAGCCTGAGTAGTCAACAATAGCACAGCCTCCATTCGTGGAGTACTTACTGTGGGCCAGGTAATGTGCAAAACCTCACGATGACTGTGGTGGGTGCTTTTATCCTTTTTTATTTATTTATTTATTTATTTATTTATTTATTTATTTATTTATTTATTTATTTCAAATGTTTAATTTTGAGAGAGAAGGGGGAGGGGCAGGGCAATGGAGACAGGATCCAAAGCAGGCTCCGTGCTGACAGTGCAGAGCCCGATGTGGAGCTCAAACCCATGAGCCACGAGATGATGACCAGAGACGAAGTCAAGAGGTGGATGCTTAACCTACTCTACTGAGCCACCCAGGTGCCCCATCCCTTTTTATAGAACCTTAAGCTTGGAGAAGTTAAGCCTACTGGCCAAGGTCATGTGGTCAACAAGTGTTCAAATTGTGGACTGACAAGTCCCAGGCCTTGGCTCTTTACCGCACTGTTTGCTTAACTTCAAATGAAAGCTTGAGGGCCGCGTGGGTGGCCCAGTTAAGCGTCTGACTCTTGATTGCAGCTCAGGTCATGATCTCAGGGTTCATAGTTTAAGCCTGGTGTCGGGCTGTGTGCTGACACTACGGAGCCTGCTTGGGATTCTCTCTCTATCCCTCCTTCCCTTTCTCCCTCTCTCAAAATAAATAAATAAATAAAATTAAAGGGAGTGCGCTTGGGTAGCTCAGTCAGTTAAGCATCTCACGTTGGCTCAGGTCATGATCTCACAGTTCGTGAGTCTCGCATCAGGTGAACTTGAGCCCTGCTTCGTGTGAACCCTGCCTCCCCCCGCCCCGCCGCCCCGTCTCCCTCTCTGTCTCTGCCCTTTGCTCACTTGTGCCTTCTCATAAAAATGATATGAAAATAAATAAAGTGAAAGCTTAACAGAAGAGAGACCAGAAAACAAATGATACAATCCAGAGTGGTTTCAGGACATCAAGAATATTAGGAATCAGACAAAGATGAGCTTAGAAGACATGGGGGGGGGGCGGTAAAAGAAAAAGCAACATCACTCATTGCCTTTTAGGTTGGACTCTTCACAGAAATTGGACCTATGTCCTGCTTCATCTCTCGGCATGTAAGTCTGGGCATGCTGGGGGTGCCAAGGAGGAGAGACACCCATCGTGACCATCTCCAGAAGGCACCCCTGTAAAGCACTGACCCAGTCTGGCTTTCCTTTCAGTCCATCCCATCAGAGATGGAGTTTGATCCTAACTCCAACCCGCCATGTTACAAGACGATGGATGAGGTGAGGAGGGAGGAAGTCAGTGAGAGGGAGGAAGAATGAGCCCTCCAAGGGATTTCGGCGTGAGGGGTATCTGAGTATACTGTTCCTCTTCCCCAGGACATTGTGATTCAGCAGGATGATGAGATCCGCTTGAAGATCGTGGGGACCCGAGTGGACAAGAATGACATTGTGAGTCCCTTGCCTGTCTTCCTGCCTGTACCAGGCAGAGCTGGGAGCTGTTGACTTCTTACAGCTCCTGGGGATGTCGTGCTCTCTTCTGCCAGGAAGAGGGGATGGGTGGGCAGAAGGCCTGGGGCTGGGCTTAGAGGATAGTTCTGTGGTTGCTAAGACTTTATGTCCTTTTCACCTTCCCTCCTGCAGTTTGCTATCGGCTCCCTGATGGACGATTACTTGGGTGAGTGCCTGATCACGCATCCGGGGCTGTTGCCTGGAGAAGGCACAGGTGTATGGGGGTGGGGGGGTGGATGTGGGACTTAATGCGCGAGTCACAGATGAAAGGAACTCTCATGCTGTCTGCTTGGAAGATGCAGGACACGTGCCCTGTGGGATGGGAAGTATATGGTAATGGCCGCCCCCAAGCTGCGAGCTTGACTGATGTGCTTTTCCTGTTCTTGCAGGGCTTGTGAGCTGAGCACCGGGGTGTGCTGCTTCATTTGGTCCTTATCTAGGAGATGTGACTGTCATGCTTCCCACGTTGTCCAGAGGCCCAGTCTGGCTGCTGTGGGGAGGCAAAGAAGGTTCCTTGTCCCCAGAGTTGCGACTCTGCAATTCTAACCATAAAAGGTCCTTGTTCTCATGGAAGTGTTAGCTCCTTTCTTCGGTCAGAACAACTCTTTTTTAGAAAAGGCTGGGGGCCAGTTGCTCACTTGCCTCTCTTTTGGTGGCCTGATGCCTCAACTAGCCTCAGCTACCCAGGGGACCTGACTAACCCCTTGCAGAGAGCTAAAGTTGACCTCATTGAAGGAAGGGCACTAAAGTTAGGTCTTCAGGTTGCTGCAAGTGATACTGTCATTAGAGTCACTCCGAGTTCCAATCTGGTTTCAGGATATTTGGCCTTCCCGCACCCTTAAAACTAACCAAGGGTAAAGCTGGGAACTAGGGGAGAGGAGATCGTGGGTAGGGAGAGGTGAACAAGAGGACAGTGATGACACAGACGGGGGGGGTGGGGGGGTGACAGGTCCCAATCCTTCCTAGGATGAGTCACAAACAACAGAAGCCTTTACTTGCTAATCAGTCACTAAACTGAACCAAAGATGTGGAAGGCTTCAAAATGTCAGGGTAACACAGCAGAACTCCATGAAATGACTATAAGATTAAACAAACACGCTACCCTCCCTCACGGTATGCTCACACTCTGCTTTTGTAATATTTGTGTGCCTTGGAATGCCCTTTCCTAGCCCGTTGGGTTGCTGCCTGCTAATCTAGCAAATCTCCGTCAATTCTTTCTTTTTTTTCTTTTTTTTGAGTAAGCCTCACGCCCAGTGAAGAGCCCAACTCGAGGCTTGAACTCACGACCCTGAGATCAAGAGTCAGATGCTTAACTGACTGAGCCACTCAGGTGCCCCTATAATTATTATATAATGCATACAAAGCAGTGATTATCAACTAGGGTGATTTTTGCCGCCAGGGGCATGTGGCAATGACATTTTTGGTTGTGACAGCTGGGTCCTGGATGGTACTGCCTTCTAGTGGGTAGAGGCCAGGGATGCCACTAAACATCCTACAATCTGTAGGATATCTCCCCCCCCCCCCCCCGCCCCCGCCAGCAAATGATTATCTGGTCCCAAATGTCAATCATGTCAAGGTCTAGAAACTCCGATATGAAGCAGAATAGTGGCTGAAACACGGTAAAAAAAAAATTGGCCTTTGAATGTGGTTTCCTTCTTGCCATTAGCACTCCTGGACAGATAGAAGCTCTAACATTTGCACCTTTACAGTGGACCACAAAACATGCTGTTTTGTTACTGTCTCCTGTCTCCTTTCTATTTCTTTTTTTTTTTTTTTTTTTTTTTTACATAATCTTTACACCCAACTTGAGGCTTGAACTCCGACCCTGAGATCAAGAGTCTCGCACTTGACCGACTGACCCAGCCAGGCACCCCTCATTTTTTTGTTTTTTATCAGGTAAAGAGTCAGTTGAGATCATTGTAGATTTGCACGCATCCCTCTCATTTTTGTATCTCCAGCTCTTGGCACTGGGCCAGGTTTTCCAAGCTTGTTGAATCTGGGAAAGTGTGCTGGATTAGCAATGAATTTCCCCATGGAAACCACGTTGAAGTCATGTTACCATTTCAGTATACGGTGAGTTGATTACTCAGGCTGTAGGGATTTCCCCTAGGCTGTAAACAGCATGTGTCTCACGGAGTAAAATTCTTCCCAAGTTCTCAAATGGAACCACTCATCCGTTAATTGTGTTGGGGATAATCTGGAAGTAACACCAGGCCTACAAGGAAGTGACTGATGGACAGAAGTGGCTTGTGGAACGTGAACATGTGGGTGCCGGTGAGGACGTGGGGTGTGGCAGCTGCCAGGAAGGTGTGTGCTGTGTGGAGAGGGGATTAAGTCCAGACGGTCTGGAGATGGTCTCCAGGCCTCTTCTTTTTAAGGTTTGTAACTGAAAGTTATGGCCTCTTAAAAAGGTCACAGGTAACAGGAGTATCTGCCTGGTAATGCTAATTTTTTTAAAAGATATTTTATTTTCGGGGCGTCTTGGCTCAGTTGGTTTAGCACCTGACTTTGGCTCAGATCATGATCTTGCGGTTCGTGAGTTCGAGCCCCACATCGGGCTCACTGCTGTCAGCTCGGAGCCAGCTTTGGATCCTCTGTCCCCTCTCTCTGCCCTTCTCCCACTTGTGCTCTCTCAAAAATAAAGCATTTTTAAAAATACACATTTTATTTTTGATAGCAAGAGAGCGCTTGAGCAGGGTAGGGGCAGAGAGAGGGAGACAGAGGATCCGAAGCAGGCTCTGAACTGACCGCAGACAACCCAATGCGGGACTTGAACTCATACTGTGAGATCATGCCCTAAAGCTGAAGTTGGCGACCTAACTGACTGAGCCACTCAGGTGCCTAATGCTAAATCTTTTACACACATTGCCCACAACAGTTCCACGAAGTAGATTCTGTTGGTCCACTTGATAGCTGATAAAACAGATTAGAGAGACGAAGTGTAATGCCAAGGGTACACAGCTAGTGAGTGGTGGAGCTTTGTTTTGTTTTTAAACTTGTCAGTCTGCCTTCAAAGCCATCCTAGCTCTTTTTGCCAGGCTCTAGGTGGCTGGGGAGTGAGTGGGACCCACCTTTCTCCTATCTGTGGTCATGTGGGTCTCACTACTGCTCTCGTTGGCCCCTGCCTCCCCTTGAGGCTGGGGGCAAATGGGCCCCAAAGTGCTTGAATACAGCTTTACTATATCCCTCAGGCCCCTGGGCCTTCTGTCATTGTGTCATGCCTTTGAGCTTGCCAATGGCTGTCCAGACTAACACCTCAGCAAGGAGAGCTGCCAGCAGCCCAGATCCTGCTGAACTGACCTCAGACTCAGGATGGTGGAGGAGGCCCTGCCGCTTCCCTTTATGCAGAGGTGGACAGACACTCCAGTGTTCAAGCACAGTACTGACACTACAGCAGATGTCATACTGACTATAACTGGAAGAGACTCAGCAGGGTCATAGTCTCCTTAGGTGGTGTTGCCATGGCAACCTCCACCACATCCATCTGGCCTTCCCAGCTCTAGCCTGGGAGGATCTTTTTTAGAGGCAGCAGCATCTTACCCTGAGAGGGAGGAAGGGCGAGGATGTGTACATTCACGCTCCTCCGCAGAAAACTCCTTTCTATAATGAATAGCCCATTGCAAACGACCTCATTTTGAATTAACATAAAGGAATTAATTCACTGTCTGCCTCCTGAGGTGTACAAGAAGATTCAACCTCAACTCTGCCAAGTGCTTTCACAGACATCATCTCACTTAATCTACAGTAACCCTGTGAAGTGAGTATCAGTACCCCATTTTGCACTTGGGCGAAAATATGGTTAGGCAATTTGCCCCAAAGCGATGGTAGAATTTGAACCTAGGTTGGTCTGACTCCAAATACTATCCGTAACCCACTAAACCCACTTGGTTCTGAATTGAGAGCTGTCCAAGTTTAGGAAAGCATGTGCATGTAAAGTGGTCAAGGAAATCGAGGCAGGTTAGGCGTTATAGTTGGCTTACTGAGGAAGGGTGCCGTAATGAGCACAGCCCTAGAGTCTGTATTTTGCACGTGAGCTTGTCCCAGTGAGAAGACTCTTCTGCCCAAAGAAAATACCTAGTGGGAGCCCCATCAGTCCTGCAGGTGATGTTGGAGGGGTAAATTGAGCCCCACCAAGTGGGCAAGAAAACTAATTTACACACCAAAGTTTAAAGCTTCGCTGCAGTCACATAAATGCAAATGCTTGGAAACTCAAAGTGCAGACGAGATCAAAAGAATAGAGACGCTTTCCTTGACAATACGCTTTTAAAACATACACAAGGGCACTTGGGTGGCTCACTCCGTTAAACGTCTGACTGCAGCTCGGGTCATGATCTCACGATTCATGAGTTCAAGCACCGCATGGGGCTCTGCTCACGGCTTAGAGCCTGGGGCCTGCTTCAGATTCCGTGTCTCCCTCTCTCGCCCCTACCCTGCTTGAAGTCTCTTCTCTCTCTCTCTCTCTCTCAAAAATAAATAAAACATAAAACACACAAAACCATACATACCAACTCTCAAAACACCCAAGAGCTGTTGCTTTAAGAAGTCCGACTCTTCAGCCTCACGTGACCCCCTGCGCCCAGATTCTTTTACAGCCCCTTAACAGAGGCCAATCGCGAGGCGGGAAGCCTGCGGGTGGGCGGGAACTTCGCAGGACGCTCGCCGATTGGTTGTGCTCCTGGAGGGCGGGGCCTGGGCTCAGAGAGAGGGAATTAGGGTGAGCAGGGTGAGTGGGAGCTGCCTTCGCCGCCACCGCCGTCCGGGTAGCCGCCTTTGCCGCGCCAGAGCCTTCAGGTGAGCAGGCCCTCGCAGGCCCAAGGACTCTCCGTCCCGCTGTGGGCCCCGCACTGACTAGCCTTAGCGCCGGCTCCGCTGGGGGCCCGCCCCCTTCGCTGACCACGTGACCCAAGTTCGGTAACCCCTGACCTCCTCCACCCTACCCCAGCACTTCTGGATCTGGGATGAAGGGAGGCTGGGTGGGAGGATGCGCTCCCCCGACGCCCGTGGCGGTCAGTTCCCACGCCACTTTACCAGTGTGGCTAGTGGCTGGGGATGCAGAGGAGAGGAGGTTGAGGAGGGGGAGACCTTGGTCAGAGCCAGGACTTTGTGGGTCTTAATATAGGCACATAATAAGGAAAGACCTTTGCCCGTGGGCAGGACTTCATGCTCCCATTTTACAGGCAGGAAAACAGAAACTTCAGAATTATCCATTGGCGGGCCTCCAACTCCAGTCTTCGGGCTGGAAATCCAGGCCTTGTCCCTCACACAGCCTACCGCTCTGATGACTAGGAACAGGAGTTGAGTCCCTGCTGCCTACTTAGTGCTCGCTGGATGTTCTCGGACAAGTCATTTCACATTTAACCTCTCTGAGCCTTGATTTCCTTGGCTGTGAAATAGACACGATACTTACATAACATCTGTCTCATTGTTACTGAGAATAAGATGAGGTATAAGCCATATAAAGCACCTAACTGTGTGCCTCAGGCATAGCATGTGCTTGGGAAAAATAGCTATTCTTTATTCGGTTTTGCAGCAAGCGTTTATTGAAGGAGTATTATGTGCTGACCCTGTGCCGGACTCTGGGGATGCAAAGGTGAGCAAACTGGCATGATCCTAGCTGGGCATGGAGCTTACAATATAGTGGGGAGGTGTTACCCACACAGTTACACAATTGTATAGTTACCAACTGTGCTAATCGCTTTGAAGGCCAAGTACTGGGACATTGTGGAGGTCTGAGAAGACTTCCCTGAGCAAGTGACATTTGAACTGAGATCTGAAGGAGCCACTAGGAGCCCACTAGACAAAGAGATTGGAGGTGGAGGAGGAGGAGAGTGTTTCAACTAGGGGAAAGAGCGTGTACGAATGTCCTGGGATCGGGTGTTTTGGGGGAAATGGGAAGCGGCCGTGGCGGGAATGCAGAACACGAGAGGGAAGGAAGTGTTGCAGAAGTCGATGGATACGCAGGGCTTTGGAACCATGGTACAGGCTTGTTCTTGATTCCAAAGGCAATGTAGGGCCACTGGGAGAAATGCGGGAGGCCGGGTTAGGGACCTGGAGGTTTTTGGATTTAGGGACCTGGAGGTCACTGGTGACCCAGAAGCACCTGGAACTGGGCCTTGCTGCCTGTGGTGCCGATGCCTCACTTTGGCCCTCGTGGGCCTGCCCTCTCGTTGTGGTGTCCGTCACTGGAATCGTCCATCAGTTGCTGTTTTTGTTGGGTTCTTATTCTGCCATATCCTGTGAACGGAAGAGCAGGTTCCTGCTGTTAGACCTCTAAGCCAGACTGGGGAAGATCAGACACATGGGCAAAAGCCCAGCTACTAAAAGCCTGACAATCCCTAATGGCATTTGGCGAGGAAGACCTTAAATGACAGACTGGATTTGCCTTAGCAAAGAGGAGGGGTGGGGGCTTGGAGTAGAGAGGGAGACGACCAGCCTGAGCACTGGTGGTGGAGCACCAGGCAGGCTGGAAGACTCTAGGCTGGTCTTACTGGGAGGAGGGATCAGCTTGAATAGCTGGGGGGATTTGGGACCAAATACAGAATGTCAAGCTGGGAGCCGCCTGGGTGGCTCAGTCAGGTGAGCGTCACGGACTTCAGCTCAGGTCACGATCTCACGGTCGGTGAGTTTGAGCCCCGTATGGGGCCCCTTGCTGGCAGTGTGGAGCCTGCTTGGGATTCTCTCTCTTTCCCTCTGCATTTCTCTCTCTCTCTCTCTCTCTCTCTCTCTCTCAATAAATAAAGAAAAATGTCAAGCTGGGGAGTTTAGACTTTCTTTTAGAACCAGCGTGGAGGGGCGCCTGGGTGGCGCAGTCGGTTAAGCGTCCGACTTCAGCCAGGTCACGATCTCGCGGTCCGTGAGTTCGAGCCCCGCGTCAGGCTCCGGGCTGATGGCTCGGAGCCTGGAGCCTGTTTCCGATTCTGTGTCTCCCTCTCTCTCTGCCCCTCCCCCGTTCATGCTCTGTCTCTCTCTGTCCCAAAAATAAATAAAAAACGTTGAAAAAAAAAAAATTAAAAAAAAAAAAAAAAAAGAACCAGCGTGGAAGTACTAAAGATTTCTGAGCAACGGAGTGTCAGGATACAAGTAGTGTTTTCATCAAGACTTAGTAGATAGTGGTGGTAGCAAGAATCAGAAGGAAGAAAACATGACTTTTTTTTTTTCTTTTTTAACGTTTATTTATTTTTGAGGGGGGCGGGCAGAGAGACGGGGACAGAGGATCCGAAGCAGGCTCTGCGCTGACAGCAGACAGCCCGATGCGGGGCTCAAACTCATAAACTGTGAGATCACGACCGGACCAGAAGTCAGACACTTAAACGATTGAGCCATCCAGGCGCCCCTGAAGTTTTTATTTGTAACTAACCATGGTAACATCTTCCATCATCCCTTTGGGTGGTGTTCTGGTCCTTGGCTTTTTCATACACCGTCTCGTTTTGGCCTCATAGCCACCCTGTGAGGTAGGGAGGGCAGCGGCGATTGCCTGTATCTTACAAGTTCGGACACCAGGGCACAAGCTGATGACCAGGGCTCTCAGTCACAGTCACTCAGGAGGTGGTAGATCATGGCTGGGACCCAGTTCTGTGAACCCCCTGAGGCCAGGCGCTTTCTCAGGCATCCCTGTTGTCTGACCCAGCTCGTCTGTTTCTTGTTCTTAGCCTCAGTTTCCTCGCCTGGACACTCCGAGCCTCTGCGGCTCCTTGTTCAGGGATTCTGGAACAAGAGCAGCGAGACTGGTTCAGAAGGCCTTGAAGTCGGGCTCCTGGGCCCTGAGAGAGACTGGGTGGCTTCTCAAACCTTCTCTCCTGGCTCCCAGCTCCGTCGGGGCCATGTCCGAGCGAGAAGAGCGGCGGTTTGTGGAGATCCCTCGGGAGTCAGTCCGGCTGATGGCGGAGAGCACAGGCCTGGAGCTGAGCGATGAGGTGGCAGCTCTTCTCGCGGAGGATGTGTGTTACCGTCTCAGAGAGGCCACCCAGGTATGCCCCCCTCGCTCCCCGCACCCCTCCCCGCTCCCCTTAGTCTCTCCTTGATGGCTGCCTCCCACAGGGATTTATTACACAGCTGTATTTGCGGCACCTGCTCTGAGCTCTGAGGGACAGAGGCGGTCCTTGCCCTCTCCGGAGCTCCCCTTTCAGCCAGTGGGGCTTCTGGCAAACAAAGTGCTGGCTGGGCATCGTCCCCCCCATTGCCCCTCTTCTCAACAGCCCCGCCAGGCAGGCCAGGCAAGTTCACACTCACATTCTGCGTGTGAGAAACTGGGTCCCAGAGAGGGAACGTCACACGGGGGGGTGCTGTCCGCACCAGAGCAGAGCCAGATTCCGGGCTTCCTGGTGTCCTCTTTGCCTCCTCCCCAGGCTGTCTCTCTTCCCCTGGGGACTCCATACCCCCTTCTCCCTGTCCCCTGACTTTGTTCCTCCCCTCCCAGAATAGCTCTCAATTCATGAAACATACCAAACGGCGGAAGCTGACTGTCGAGGACTTCAACAGGGCCCTCCGCTGGAGCAGCGTGGAGGTGAGTTGAGCGCGGGCTGCACAGGGCTCAGGTGGCACGACCCACCCCATGCCCAGCACAGACCTAAAGACCAAATGTGCACACAGGGGCAGCTCACAGAAACCACAGGGTAGGTGCCCGGGGGCCAGGAGGTTAGGGAAGCCTTGGAAGAACTGGGACTTGAGCCGGGCTTTAAAGGGAGGCTTGGGTTAGGCTAAGCCAAGAGAAGAGGAGACATTCTGGGTAAGGGAGGAGCCTGGGCATAAATGTGAGTATTAGACTGTCCTGCACAGTTGTTGTGGGGCAGGGACTTGAGGGAAGAAGATCATGTTTAGAAGAGAATAGCGTTGGGGTGCCTGGCTGGCTCCGGAGAGCATGTGACTTTTCTTTTTTGGTGGGGGGAGAGCACAGGCCGGGGAGGGGCAGTGAGAGGGGGACAGAGGATCCAAAGCGGGCTCTGTGCTGACAGCAGAGAGCCCGATGTGGGGCTCAAACTCACCAGCCGTGAGATCATGACCTGAAACGAAGTAGGATGCCTAACTGACTGAGCCGCTCAGGTGCCCCAGCATGCGACTCTTTTATTTTTTTTTTATTTTTATTTTTTTCAACATTTTTTATTTATTTTTGGGACAGAGAGAGACAGAGCATGAACGGGGGAGGGGCAGAGAGAGAGGGAGACACAGAATCGGAAACGGGCTCCAGGCTCCGAGCCATCAGCCCAGAGCCTGACGCGGGGCTCGAACTCACGGACCGCGAGATCGTGACCTGGCTGAAGTCGGACGCTTAACCGACTGCGCCACCCAGGCGCCCCCCCAGCATGCGACTCTTAATCTTAGGGTTGTGAGTTCGTTTGAGCCTCATGTTGGGCCTGGAGCTTACTTTAAAAAAAGAGGGGGAGGGCACCTGGGTGGCTTAGTTGGTTGAGCGTCTGGCTCTTAATTTCGGCTCAAGTCATGATCTCAGGGTCCTGGGAGCAAGTTATTCTGAGTGAGGAGCCTGCTTGGAATATTCTCTCTCTGTCTCTCTCTCTCTTTCCCTTTCCCTCTTTCTCTCTCCCTCCCCCCGCCGCCCCTCTCTTCTGCCCACATGCTCACACACGCACTCTCTCTAAAACAAAAAAAAAAAAGTTTATTTAATTTTTTAAAAATGCTTTTTGTTTATTTTTTAGAGAGTGCAAACAGGGGAGGGGCGGGAAGTTGGGGGGCAGAGAATCTGAAGCAGGCTCTGAGCTTTCAGCACAGAGCCCGATGTAGGGCTTGAACTCACGAACCCCAAGATTGTGACCGAAGCCAAAGTCAGACGCTCAACCAACTGAGCCACCCAGGTGCCCCTACATTAAAAAAAAAAAAAAAAATTATTAAAAAAATATAGTGTTTTCAAAGTTGGGTGAATGTTTGGAGGGCTGGCGGCAGTGGGTTGGGTCTCAGAGCCCGTATGGTTATGGAAGGACAGACCAGGCTCTACTCCCTGACCCCGTGAGTACCGGATGCTCCAGCCAAATTCCCGGCAATAGGCCTGAAGCCTCAGGCATCTCCCCTTTTCTCAGACTCTTGGATTTCCCTCAAACGTAGGCTCCCTGCCCTGGTCGGTAGATCGCCTCTTTCCTCCCTGGCTTCAGCCTGCCCTCCGATCCTCTCTTTGCTCAGGCTGTGTGTGGCTACGGATCCCAGGAGGCGCTGCCCCTGCGCCCTGCCAGGGAGGGCGAGCTCTACTTCCCTGAGGACCGAGAGGTGAACCTGGTAGAGCTGGCCCTGGCCACCAACATCCCTAAAGGCTGTGCCGAGACAGCTGTGAGAGGTGACTGCCGAGGTCCTGCATGGGGTGGGGACAGGAACTGGGCTGTCAGAGGAGGGGTGGGTGGGGCAGAACTCCTGCATGCGGTGGTGCTACGAGGGGCAGAACCCCCTTAGCTGACCGATCTGTGCTCTGGTTCTAGTTCATGTGTCCTACCTAGATGGCAAAGGGAACCTGGCGCCTCAAGGATCAGGTAAGGGGTAGTACGGGGAACGGGCTTTCTGGACTTTCCTTCCTTAGGAGCTAAGGGCGGGGGGGTGCTCCTGTACCTCTCTGCTTCTTTTTTTTGTTTGTTTTTAACTTTATTTTGAGAGAGAGCGCAAGCGTGAACAGGGGAGGGGCAGAGAGAGGCGGGGGAGAGAACCTAAAGCAGGCTCCTCGTTGCCAGCGCAGAGCCCAATGCGGGGCTCGAACTCATGAACCGTGAGATCATGACCCGAGCCAAAATCGAGTTGGACAAAAAACCCGAGTTGGGCGCCTAACTGACTGAGCCACCCAGGCACCCCTGTACCTCTGATTCTTCATCTCACGAGTATTTACTGATGCCCCGTTCTGAGTGGGCACTAGTCCCTGCCCAGAGGGCTCGGATTTGGAGCTATGAGCCCAGACCTGGGACCAGTCATGATGCCGGGTGTTGGATGCTAGCACAGAAGTCTGGGCGACTGGGTCCCCTGAGGGCAAGTGTCCAGGAGGGACTGAGGACTGAGCAGGAACCTGCGTGGCAGAGGACAGGTGGGAGGCACAGTACGGAGCACAGAGGCGTGGAAAGCCTGCAGGCTCAGGGCTGAGCAGGGCTGCTCCGAGGAGTTGGTGGCTGTGTGCTCTGGGAGTCCCGTGTGAACAGGCTTCTGGTGGGGAGGGGAGGGAGGGGAGCCGGCAGGTGAGGCTGGGCTGGGCTGACCCTGACCACCTCCTGCCCATCCTCCCACAGTGCCCAGCGCCGTGTCTTCGCTGACCGATGACCTTCTCAAGTACTACCAGCAAGTGACTCGAGCCGTGCTGGGGGACGATCCGCAGCTGATGAAGGTGAGCGAGTGGACCCGAATTGGGGCACAAAGTCCAGTTTTCAAATCCCCATGGAATTCGTTCTTTTTTTTTTTTTTTTTTTTAAGTTTATTTATTTACTTAATAAATCCCAAGCAGGCTCCACATGCTCAGCGCAGAGCCCGACACGGGGCTCGATCCCAGAAAGCAGGAGATCATGACTGAACCCAGAGCAAGAGTCAGACGCCTAACTGACTGAGCCACCCAGGCGCCCCCCACAGAGCTCTTTCAGGCCCCTACTTCCTGTCCACTGCACACACCTGATGTGGGTGGGAGCGGGGGTGCAGGGCTCTGAGGCCGCCCTCCTCCAGGACCGCCTTGCTCTGCCCACTCCAGTGGGAACCCCTGCTCTCCAGGGAACGGGCAGCTCAGCAGGGCCATTTTGGGGGGACTCGGGTGGTCAGTACCCGCACACCTTGATTCCAGAGCCTGCTCTCTGGGGTGCCTGTTGACTTGGGGCCGAGTGAGGCAGCCACGTTGCGGCTCTCATTTGTGTGGACTTGAGAGGGAGAGAAGGGAAGCGGAAGGAGCCGGGGTCAGGGTGCCCGGCCAGACCTGCTCGGAGAGACCCTGCCGCTTTAGCCTCTGGGACTCCGCAGGCTGCCTGTGGTCAGTCCTCCCGTGTCCAGAGTCGGGCGAGCGTTAGTTTGCTGGTCTGCTCCACGAGGTGGCCTCTCGGGGTTTCTATCCTTCTTCCCATGTCTGGCTGTTGCTCCCGTTCCTTAGGAGCTTGGCTCCGGTTCCCCAGGCACCGTGCCGATGGGATGGGTGCGGGGCTTGGGGGCTGAGCTCCTTTCCCACTAGTCTGCTGTCTGCTCTTGTAGTGCCTGAGCATAGGAGCTTTATCCAGAGGGGTCTGGAGGTCACAGGTAGTGGAGATTCAGGGTTAAGAGGACTTTTCTCATGTACTTAACTCTTTTTGCTGCTTATAAAAGCTGTATCAGCATGTTTATTATAGAAGTATTGTAATATAAAAGGGCACCTGGGCAGCTCAGTCAGTTAAGCATCCGACTTCGGCTCAGGTCATGATCTTGTGGTTTGTGAGTTCGAGCCCCGTGTCAGGTTCTGTGCAGACAGCTGGGAGCCTCGAGCCTGCTTCGGATTCTGTGTTTCCCTCTCTCTCTCTGCCCCTCCCCCGTTCATTGTCTGTCTCTTGTCTCTCTGAAAAATAAATACACGTCAAAAAAAATTTTTTTCAGGGGCGCCTGGGTGGCTCAGTCGGTTAAACGTCCGACTTCGGCTCAGGTCGTGATCTCATGGTTCGTGAGTTCAAGCCCCACATCAGGCTCTGTGCTGACAGCTCAGAGCCTAGAGCCTGCTTCGGATTCTGTGTCTCCCTCTTTGCTCCTCCCCCATTCTCACTCTGTCTCTGTCAAATAAAAAAACATTAAAAAAAAATTTAAAAAGATTTTAAAAAGAAAGTGAAAGTTTCCCATGGAAACATGTTTTCTCCCCCCCAAGTTTTAACTGTAATTTCTCTAGTATAAACCAAGGTGGTATTATAGTAAACATCTGGTTTTAGAACAAGTGCTTTTCTCAGTTAAAACCACGTTGGCCACTTAGGTTGTGGGCAGTTTTTATTATTACAGACTGTGCTGTGAGTGGGTATGTGTGTAAATGGGTAACTTTTATGGTGGGTTAAATTTATAGAAGTACACTTGAATAATCAAAGAATATGAACATTTACATTTTTTAAAAATTTATTTATTTTGAGAGAGAACATTTAAATTGTCATACATAAGAAGTAAACTGTCCTCTAAAACATGTCAGTTTAGGGGCACCTGGGTGGCTCAGTCAGTTGAGCGCCACACTTGGGCTCAGGTCGTGATCTTGCAGTTCTGTGGGTTCGAGCCCTGCATCGGGCCCTGTGCTAACAGCTCAGAGCCTGGAGCCTGCCGTGGATTCTGTCTCTCCCTCTTTCTGTGTTTCTCCCCTGCTCGCGCTCTATGTCTCTCTCTCTCAAAAATAAATAAAGATCTAAAAAAAAAAAAAATTTTTTTTAAATGTCAGTTTCTACTTGGGGCTGGAGGACCCAGTGCAGTCTGGCCTCTTCCTTTTCAGATCGCTCTCCAGGACCTGCAGACCAACTCCAAGATCGCAGCACTCCTCCCCTACTTTGTTTACGTGGTCAGTGGGGTGAGTGACGCGGCTGGGGCAGGGTGGGGACGGTTTGTGGGGAGATAACCGGGTAGGGCTCGTGGCAGGCGCCGTCGCGGCGGTGGGCTCCTACCTGCACCCTCGTGTCCCCCTAAGCGACCCTCTTCTACAAACAGGTGAAATCTGTAAGCCACGATCTGGAGCAGCTGCACCGGCTCCTGCAAGTGGCTCGGAGCCTGGTTCGGAACCCACACCTCTGCCTGGGGCCCTATGTCCGCTCCCTGGTAGGGAGTGTCCTCTACTGCGTGCTGGAGCCACTGGCTGCCTCCATCAACCCTCTGAACGACCATTGGACTCTTCGGGATGGAGCTGCCCTCCTGCTCAGCCACATCTTCTGGTAGCCGCTGGGCCTAGCTGAACGAAGGGTGGGGCTGTCACGGTGCCGAGGGGTTGCGTTCGGGGGCGGGTGAGACGTCTGGCTTCGAGGCCATGCGTTGAGGGGGCAGGGAGCCTCTTCCATTAGAGCTTCCCAGTCGGTGTGCCTCGGCACGCTGGGATTCTAGAGACGGACACCCGGTATCCCCAGGGTTGGGCCCTTCGGCCCTTCAGGTAGCCTTCGCTCCCCCTTAGCCTTCCTTGTCCACTTACCCCGGTGCGCCCCGACCGGAGTCCAGTTTAGGCTGCCCTGTGCCTCGTTCTCCTCTCTGACCGAATGCCGCTCCCGTAGGACACACGGGGACCTTGTGAGTGGCCTTTATCAGCAGATCCTGCTCTCCCTGCAGAAGGTGTTGGCAGACCCCGTGCGGCCTCTCTGCTCTCACTACGGGGCTGTGGTGGGGCTGCATGCCCTCGGCTGGAAGGTGAGGACCCCGGCCTTTCCCACACACAGAGCCGTAAGAGCTCCCATTTGTAATCAGAAAAATAGTATTTGTGTGTCTTTTATCAGGAAAATGGTATATGCTTGGGCCGCCTGGATGGCTCAATTGCTCAGGCATCTGACTCTTGATTTTGGCTCAGGTCATGGTCTCGACGGTTCGTGGGTTTGAGCCCCACATCGGGCTCCGCGCTGACAGCATGGAGCCTGTTCGGGATTCTTTCTGTCTCCCTCTCTCTCTGCCCCCCCCCCCCCCCCCCCCGCTTGCTCTCTCTCTCTCTCTCAAAATAAAAATAAATTAAAAAACTAAAAAAAAGGTATATGCTTGCTGTTGCCATGTACTGAGCTCTTGCCTTAGGCCCCACTATTTGATAGCTTGCCTTTCTGTGTATACATGTCTTATCCTTTCAGAAGTTCTACATGGCAGGTATTAGTATATCCCCACTTCATAAATTCCTGGCCATTCTCTGTTAATCATGTTAAGGAACCACCCCTCAATTCCTCTTGTAGTCAGGGTTTGTTTTTGTTTTTTTAATGCTTATTTATTTTGAGAGAGACAGAAGGAGCCTGAGTGGGGGAGGGGAAGAGAGAGAGGGAGAGAGAGAATCCCAAGCAGGCTCAGCACGGAGCCTGATGCGGGTCTCCATCTCACAGACTGGGAGATCATGACCTGGGCCAAAATCAAGAGTTAGGTGCATAACAGACTGAGCTACACAGGCATCCCCTTGTTTGTTTTGATAAGCTCTCAGACTGTCTTTGTAAATGTTGGCACCGTGTCTTTTTTTGTGGTTAGATATTTTATTTAACTACTACAGTTATAGAATTATTTAAGCTCTTATACTTGAGTCAGCTAAGTTGTGTTTTTCTCGGAACTTGTTGATTTAACGTTTTCATTTTTTTTTTTTTTTAACGTTTATTTATTTTTGAGACAGAGACAGAGCATGAACGGGGAGGGTCAGAGAGAGGGAGACACAGAATCCGAAACAGGCTCCAGGCTCTGAGCTGTCAGCACAGAGCCCAATGCGGGGCTCAAACTCACGGACCGTGAGATCATGACCTGAGCTGAAGTCGGCCGCCTAACCAACTGAGCCACCCAGGCACCCCGATTTAACGTTTTCAAATCCTCAGGCTGTGGATGCCTAACCAAAGAACTCTTAACGCATCAAAGCCTGTAACAGATGTCACATCCTCTGTGAAGTCTTTTTTTTTTTTTTTTTAAATAGAATGTGCAAGGGGCGCCTGGGTGGCTCAGTCGGTTGAGCATCCGACTTCGGCTCAGGTCACGATCTCGCGGTCCGTGAGTTCGAGCCCCGCGTCGGGCTCTGGGCTGACGGCTCAGAGCCTGGAGCCTGCTTCCGATTCTGTGTCTCCCTCTCTCTCTGCCCCTCCCCCGTTCATGCTCTGTCTCTGTCTCAAAAATAAATAAACTTAAATAGAATGTGCAAGAGTGAGAGGAGTGGGTGGAGGGAGAGGGAGGGAATGTTAAGCAGGCTTGTGACCTGAGCCAAAATCAAGAGTCCATCGCTTAACTGAGCCACCAAGGCCATCCATCCTCTGTGAAGTCTTAATTGCTTTCCTCAAAATTAATCACAGGATTAAAATCATATAATCGGAGTCCAGGCCTCGGATCGGTTGTTTGTTTTTGTGCAGGTGGTCTGAACTGAGTCCCAGTGTACATTTAAGCAATAGTACTTGCCTATTGACTGTATAGGGTTAATAGTTGGCAAATTAAATTTGTCTGTTAGCAATGGGCATTACCTATATCCTCTAGCCCTTGTCATACATGTCAGTGATAACAGGGTCACTTTACGTGGTCTTTGTACCTGACCTTCATTCTCAGTGCTTAGCCGAGGCTTGGGCATACAGTGGGTTCCAAATAAACGTTGGCTGAATACGCCAAGCTGAGAATTTCCTGTCAGAGGTAAAAGTACGTCTTCCGTGGGCAAGGGTACTTGAGAGGCAATAAGCAACAAGGTGCTTACTGCATTCCCTTTTCCCTTCCAGGCAGTAGAACGAGTACTGTACCCGCACCTGTCCACTTACTGGACAAATCTGCAGGCTGTGCTAGATGATTACTCCGTATCTAATGCCCAAGTTAAAGCAGATGGACACAAGGTCTACGGAGCCATTCTGGTGAGCGCCTGCCCCTTCCAGTCTCCCTTCCCTGGCGTGAGCTCAGCAGCTCACCTGCCTTAACTTTGGAAAACTCGACGGGCCCAGGTGCCTCCTAGTTCTTGCCTATCCTAGTCCCTCTGCTCTTACAGGTGGCCGTGGAGAGACTGCTGAAGATGAAGGCCCAGGCGGCAGAGCCCAGCAAGGGGGGCCCAAGCGGCAGGGGGTGCCGGCGCTCGGACGACCTGCCCTGGGACAGCCTTCTCCTGCAGGAGTCTCCCTCCGGGGGCAGCGCGGAGCCAGGCTTTGGGTCTGTCGTCCCGCCGCCGCCAGGAGGCGCGGGGCCGGAGGATCCTTCCCCGTCGGTGACCCTGGCGGACATCTACCGGGAGCTGTACGCCTTCTTCGGTGACAGCTTGGCCACCCGCTTCGGCACGGGCCAGCCCGCGCCCACCACTCCGCGGCCGCCCGGGGACAAGAAGGAGCCGGCGGCCGCTCCGGACTCGGTGCGGAAGATGCCGCAGCTGACGGCCAACGCCATGGTCAGCCCGCAGGGCGACGAGAGTCCCCGGAGCGGCGGCCCCGCGTCGGCCTCCGCGCCCGCCGCCTCTGAGAGCAGGCCGCTGCCGCGCGTGCACCGGGCGCGGGGGGCGCCCCGGCAGCAGGGCCCCGGCGCCGGCACCCGCGACGTCTTCCAGAAGAGCCGTTTCGCCCCGCGCGGCGCCCCCCACTTCCGCTTCATTATTGCCGGGCGGCAGGCCGGGAGGCGATGCCGCGGGCGCCTCTTCCAGACCGCCTTCCCCGCGCCGTACGGGCCCAGCCCGGCCTCCCGCTACGTGCAGAAGCTGCCCATGATCGGCCGCACCGGCCGCCCGGCCCGCCGCTGGGCACTGTCGGACTACTCGCTGTACCTGCCGCTCTGAAGCGGCGCTGGCCCCCCAGCCCCGCCCCCCGGCCTCTGTAAATAAAGCCCCTGTCGGAAGTGACGTCTGCGCGCTCGTGGGTCGCGCCGGATGAGGCGGGGCTTGGGCGGTTGGCTCCCGCGGCGGCGCTTCCTAGTGGCGAGGGCGCCATGGCGCTGCCCTGGTTGCAGCGCTTCGAGCTCTTGCTATTCACAGCTGCCTTCCTGTGCGGGGCCGTGGCGGCCGCGACGCTGACCCGGACGCAGGTGCGGGGCGGGGCCGGCCGTGGGGTCGGGTAGGCGGGGGCGGGCTGGCCGGGGCCGGCCTGGTGCCGTCGCGCTGCGCCTCGGAGCCGGGGCGTCGGGGGAGGCCCGGCGGGCGCCCGTCTGCGGCGGAGATGCACCGGCGCCGATCGCGCTCTCCGGCCCCGCCCGCCCACGTTGTTCTTCAAAGTCATTACCTGGCCTAGGGACGGGTCTTCCGGAGTGTCTTCCAGCACCACACGTAGCCGGGTCTGGTGGCTGCGGCTGCATCACCTTACCCTGGTTCTGAAACAGAAATCGGCCCGGGCCCTGCCTACACGTTTTAACTCAGGCACTTGTGCCGAGCTACGCCAGGAAATAAAGCATAGCGTAGCGGAGATGACCGAGCTTCCACACGATTGCAGCACGGTGTGTGAATGACAAAATACGGAGGTAGAAAATGCCCAAAGCAGGAGGGTTCCCCCCCCCCCCGCCCCCAGCCTGCAATCTTGCTAATAAACAGGCTCATTTAACCCTATAAGGCACGATTATGCCTTTTTCGTGTTTTTTTTTTTTGTTTTTTTTACAGATTAGGAAATATCGGAGATAGTTGAAGGTTACACAAGTTCTGGTTTTACTCTAGGCTTTCTGCAGAGGGGAGACCAGAACTTGTGAGGCATCTGTGAAGCTCACTGTCTTTTATAACCACCGCCTATTTCCTGATCCTTCTGTCCGCTGCAGGTTTGACTTCCCCAGCAGGCCCTCTCCTTCAGTCTACTGGCCCAGAAACAGGAACTGACAGTGCATAAATAACTTCCTAGGGTGGCCCTCTCCTAGATTATCCCTCACACCTGCCCGGAGCCTGCACCCAGGCTCTAACCTGAAATCTAGGTAGGACTCAGCAGCTTCTCTTCACAGGGTTCCTTCAGTAGCCACTGTCCCTTGTACGGCGTGGCCGCCCTCAATGGCTCCTCCCTGGCTTTATCCCAACCCTCGGCCCCATCCCTCTGCTACTTTGTGGCCGGGGTCTCTGGCCTCCTGGCCCTCTACTGCCTCCTGCTCCTGCTCTTCTGGGTCTACAGCAGCTGCATCGAGGACTCCCACAGGTGACTGCCCTACCCTGAGAGTCAGGGGCTGAGCTCGGGGAAGGCCCATTCCAACCACAAGGCTTGTTCTCTCCCTCCTCAGAGGCCCTACAGGGCTCCGCATTGCACTGGCCATCTCTGCTATAGCCACCTTCCTGGTCTTAGTGTCTGCCTGTATCCTTCGATTTGGCACCCGTTCTCTCTGCAAATCCATCGTCTCCCTGAACATTACAATTAGGTAATGGGAGAGGGAGGGAACCCTGGCTCGGGCTGACTGCCTTCCCTTTTTGTCCCTCTCAGTTCTCCTCTCAGAGGGCATCCGGGCACAGGTATGTTTGGGGTATATCCTCCCTTTCTCACCACCATCTTTTGACCTCACAGCTGCTCCGAAGCCCAGAAAATTCCATGGACACCCCCTGGAACCGCTCTGAAGTTTTACTCCAACCTATACGATGCTGAAGTGAGGTTCTGGGACATGAAAGACTAGGTGGAAACTCAGGGGTCCACAGACTCCTATAAGCATCTGTAGTTGTCAGGGTGCCCACCAGTGAGAGGCTGAGAGGGGCTGATGGGCTTGTTGACCTGACAGCGAGCAAATAGCTGTATGTGGGTGGAACTGGATTCAAGATGGCCACGTTCCTCACGCTCTTGTTCCTGTTTCCCACAGACCTCTTCTTGGGTGAATCTGGTATTGTGGTGTGTGGTCTTGATGCTTCAGGTGGTGCAGTGGAAGTCTGAAGCCACACCTTATCGGCCTCTGGAGCGGGGGGACCCCGAATGGAGCTCTGAGACAGATGTTCTTGTTGGGCCACGCCTTTCCCCTTCCTGAAGAGTAACCAGAAAATCCTTCCTGCAGCCAAAGACTCCATGCCCACGTGCCTACGGTCCTCTTGCCCCCACGTGGCCCTGTTTATACCGGGAGCCTGTTTTTCCCTCCACGAGGGAAACGTGACCATGGGCTCCCTCCACCTCTCTTCCTACAGCTGTTTTTGTACCAAAATATTAGATTACTTTTTTCCTTCATCTTGGTGCTGAGTTCTTGGTGTTGAAAGCACTGTCGGCAGGTGGATCGGAGGACGGGAGCGAAAGCCAAACAGACACGGAACCAAAAGTCAGAGGTACTGTCGGCTGCCTTTGGGATGACTGCTCTTTTATTTGCGGTTAATGAACCCTGGGCCCCCTTGGGTGACCCCCATCCCCGAGCTCCGGTTTTTATTCCCCTCTGGGAGGGGTGAGCCATCCGCAGTGGTCTCTTCACAAGCTGCGGTAGGCACCCACAGTGTTGTCAAAGAGTTTCGTGTTGGGGAAATGTCCAGCTTTGTCCAAGAGGAAGTAGAAGCGCCGGCCTTTGATCTTCAGAGGCAACATGGCAGGGACTTCACCACGGTGGGCCATGCAGGATACGTGGTTCAGAGGAACGGTGAAATGGGCACCCAAGCCAAAGGGAGCGTGAGTGGTGAGGGTCACCTGCTTTCCTCCAGCCAATAGCATCACTGAACGCACAGAACGGAGGGAGAAGAGGAGACCGGCACCAAGTACCAGGGTACCTGCAGGAAGAGCAAAGTTTGGGGTGGGGCATTTTCGCGGGAGAGCTAAGCAGGAACCTCTCCGGTCCCCCCAAATTAAAACAATTGCGACGATGGTAACATTTTTTGAGCTCCTCTTCTACCCCGGGGTCTTGTGTTCCGTCATTCCTTCCCAACAACTTTAATGTCCACCCCCATTTTAAAGACAAGGAGACGGGTCCAGAGCCGTGTAACTGCTCAAGCTCGCAGAGTGGGAGGCCGACCTCACCCTAGGCCTGTCCGAGAGCTTGGCTCAAGGCCCTCCCACCTCCAGTACTGCCCGCCTCGGAGGGCCGGGAGCCCCTCCCTGTCCTTGTCGGAGCAGGGAAGGTCGTGCCCAGCCACCCCACGTCCCCAAGGTGGGAAGCCAGCCCACGCCTCACCGATGGCGCCGCAGCCGAGCGCCAGGCCGTAGCGCCAGAGCATGGAGCGCAGGTCCGAGCGGCCGCGGTCCGGGAACTCCGCGTCTGGAGACAGCGGCCGGGCCGGGGGTCGGGCCAAAGCTGCCACGGCCAGGGAGGCCCAGAAGACGCCCTGGCCCGCGCAGAACAGCCCGAGGACCGCGAAGAAGCGGCCCCGTTCGTGCTCGAAGAGCAGCACGTCCCGCGGCGGGGCCGCGGCGTGCAAGGACCGGTGCACGGGCAGCGGCCGCAGCGCGAGGAGCAGCCGCACCGGCCACCGCCGCCCGGGCGCCGCCATTACTACGGCGGCGCTGCTTCTGGAGCGGGATTTCCGGCAGGCGGGCCCCGCCCCCAGCGCTCAGCTGCCCGCAGCCTGGGTCCAGCCCCGGGAGGGAGGGGAGGACGGGGGTGGGGGTGGGGCTGCCCGCCAGGCTCCGCCCCCGCGCCCCCTCCTGGCAGGGGCGGGGCAAAAACAATCTAGCACGCGTGACACAAAATACAGTATCACTCTTTATCTTAAAAAGTAAGGAGGGTTCTGGGGTTAAGTACACAAAGCACCTAGGTCCTTCGGTAGTTTAGTGTCAGTTCTACAAAGTAAGCTTTGGCTTCCTGGCACCAGTGAGGCTCAATCTTCCAGAAGTCTTCCAGAAGTCTCCCAGAAGGCAGGTGAGGAGAGGGATCCGGCAGCCCATCCTCTTCGGTCACGGTCACAGTCACAGGGTGGCCTCGGTCGGTCGGGGCCAGAGAGGAGAAAACGACAGCCATGACAAGGAGACGTCAATATCCAAGGGCTATTTTACAGGGGGCTTCTTCTGGGGCATGACTACGGATCACTTCATGAACGCCACTTCTGGGATCTCGCCCTTGGCCTTGGCAAAAAAGAAAAGGTCAGCAGGGCCAGCCCCTTTCCCCCACCCCCAGCTTGCCTGACCCTCTTGAAGGCCCAGAGATCTCTGGCCTTTTTGCTACTGAATTCCCAAAACTTACCTTCAGATGAGTAAAGGCCTGGGCAGATCTGGTGTAGTCCCAGTTGTTGTCCTGGAGGCACCTGCAGTGGGGGAAGAACAGGCACCTTCATTAGAACCAAAACGCACTCACCCTGATGGCTAGATGCCACTTCAAAATCCATTATATAGTAACACTTGCCAGTGTGTGCCAACAATTATATACATTCTTGCACTATGTATACAAATGAAAAACTTGTAACAATCCAAATGTCTATCAATGGCCTACTGGATACAAAGGATTACTAAGTAGCTGTCAAAAGGAGGAAGGTGATTTTTACAGTGATGGAGATGTGCCTGGGTGGCTCAGTCGGTTCAACTTCTGACTTCAGCTCAGGTCATGATTGCAGGGTGAGTTTGAGCCTCATGTTGGGCTCTGTGCTGACAGCTGGGAGCCTGGAGCCTGCTTCAGACTCTGTCTCCCCCTCTCCCTGCCCCTCCCCCGCTCATGCTCTATCCCTTTCTCTCTCTCTCAAAAATACACAAGCATTTAAAATACACACACACACACACACACACACACACACATATAGTGATAGCGAAAGATGTTCACAAGATAAACAAAAAGGTAAGTTGTAAAACAGTATATATAAAGAGACTTCATTTGGGCTTTAAATTTTGTGATGCTGATTTATGCAGAGGCCACATTTTTTTATGGACCGTATTTATAAGTTCTGGTTTTTACAATTTTAGGAGCACTCATTATTCACTACCACCCCTACCTCCATTTCCCCCTACTGCTACACATGCCCAGCACTCACTTCTGGGACCACTCAAGGTTCATGCCAGACTGGGTAGAGAATGCCTGCAGCATCTCCTGCTGCTCTGGGGAGAGGGTGGGCACTGGGCTGGAGGAAGGTGTGGGTGCAGGCATGGCGAAGGCTCTCTGGATCTCATCAGGGCTGGCATTGCGCACAAACAGCTCGTCATTTACGATGCACAGCCTGTGGGACAAAAAGCACTTTAGACAGCTGGACAAACAGACCACCTCATCTTCCCAACTTTATTCCTGTTCTCATACTTGACACTCTTACACTCGACAGGTTCTTTCAGCATTCACAAAGTACCCCTCCCCCACTCTTGGTCATTACATTTTATCATTTACGACCCTTCCCATACAACCCGTGTATGCGGTTCTCTACCAAACACACTAGAATTACACATTCTCCCCCAACTCTGGACAGTTCTCATCCCCACTTATCTTCACGACAGGCCACGGAAGTAAATATGCTAGTTTCCAGACGAGGAAACCTGCCCTTAGCTAGAAGTGGTGGGGCCAGGATGAAAAACCCAGCCTAGCTCCAGAGCCAAGCTCACCACCATTGTGAGAGCCTCCTCCTGATTCCCCCCAGCCTTTCTGAAATTCTGAAAACATCCTGAGGACCGGCTCCCCCATCCCCGCCCCTACCAATTCCCACATGCTGGCCATGGATTGGGACTGGGACCCCATGTGGTAAGCCAAACACTTACCCTGAATTGCTGGCAGGAACAGCGACAAATGTCCTAGTGAAGGCTCGCAAAGAATCCCGAGATTTTCCATCCACTGTAATGTTAACAACAGCAACGACCCCTTAGGATCAGCCACGCTTTGTGTTTACCGAAAGCTTCTCCCATCACGGTCTTACTTGATACGACTAACCTGAAGTAGACCAGACGGATGACTGCGTGTGTACAGGGGGGCAGAGGTGAAGAGGAATGTCGGGCCAGCGAGGGCAATAACCACCCGTTAGCCCACCCACAGAACATCTGTGTGCAAGGTCCTACGGCAAGCCCTTCATTTACTCCCCACAGCACCGCTAGGGGATGGCTATTACCCCTTTTTACAAATAAAGAATCTGGAGCTCAGAGTTCATGTACATTGGCCACGGGCACACGGGACCAAGGTTGGAATGGAGCCTTGGACCTGCCTGACACCAAAGCCTGTGTCCTCCTAATCCTCAGGTTTGTCCCATATCCCAGACAGGAAAGACAGGTGGAGAGGGTAGGCCTCACGAAGACGGCTTGGGGCAGAAGAGGAGGAGGTCAGGGAAGGAGAGGGAAGGTAGCTGAGAAGCCGAGAGTGCGGAGAAAAAAAATCTAGCTGCAGGAGGGGCCCACTCTGCAAACTCCAGACTCCACCAAGATTCTCACCTTCCTTGAAGACCCCGTTGACGGAAAAACACAGCAATGTGCTCTGAAAGAGAAGCAGCGTCAGTCACCAGGTGGGCTCCCCGCCGGAGCCTAAGTCCCCCATGCCTCGTGACCGCCCCTTCCTTCCCTAAGTTCAGGCTCCGGCCAGGGAAGAAACAGGTGCTTACTGTCTGGGCGCTTATGTCTACCACAAAGGAGTTGACGTCGTGCTGAGTTTTGGGCAACTCATTGAGGAAGGCAACAACGTTGAGACGCGTGTGCTTCAGCAGGCGGAACCGCAGGGCTGTGGGGAGAACCCAAGGTCAGGGGCTGCCACACACTCCTGAGCCCTGTGACCGATTCCTTCCCACCTCCGTCCCAGGCTTTTTGCTCCCATCACACACTTACTGGGGTCTTTGAGCTTCTTCACATTCCTGCTGTCCTTGAAGTACTCGGCCAGGTTGCTTCTAGGGGGATAAGTGGAAAAGGAGGCGGTGGTCAGCGTGGGATGGATGCTGGCAGGTGCTAGCCTGCATCTGCCGAGAAATGCCGGTCCCGGGCAGTGACACTCACCGGGAAGGGTTCTGGGGGGTAAAAGGAATGCTGAGGGAGCAGCAGGCCCCGTCATGGTAGGCGTCCAGGAGCCGCTGCCGGTCTCCAGAGTCATACACCGCATAGTACCTGCGGGAAACACAAAAGGGCAAGTCTGAATTCCCCGCTCTGGATCCACAGAACGACCCAACAGCTGCCCCGAGTGAGCGGCACTGGGGCTGGCCCACCTCTCCCCAGCCTCAGGGGTCCTCCAGCAATACTCACTGCTGCAAGAAATGCAGGACCAGGTTCTTCAGGGTCTCTGTTCCAAAATAGCTTCCCTGGAAGCAAACAGGTATCAGAATCCCGTAACCAATACTCTCCTCCCCACACGAGTTCTAACTCTGCCCCACTTCTTACCTTGCAGGGCGGTAACGTCGTAGGGGCTTCAACGTCAAAGGCAATCGGAGGGGGTAACTCATGGCCATCCTGCAGAAAGGAAGTGGAAGTTGACAGCATAAACAGAGATGAAAAAGGCTGGATGAGTAATTAGATGGGAGAACTAAGAATGAGGGGGTCAGAGGACAAAGAGACATGGAAAAGATCCCAGGAGCTGTGATAGGTACAACTTTTGTCTACAGGCATTTCTCTGGGAAGAAAGATTATATAACCTTTGCCAGATTCTCCAAGGGCTCCATGTCTCCAAATTCATGGTCATACAAACATACGTGAGGTGGGACCTTTTGGGTGGGAGAGGCTATGCTCGTGAGAAAAGAATTAAAAAAGCTGAGGACTTACCAGGCGTAATAATTTGGGAAATCGTTCGCGAATGGCGCTGTCAAGAACAGGACAGAAGTGAGTGATGCTTCAGAGCCACCGTGCCTCCTGAGCTGCTCTAGGAGCACATACACCAACGCCCAAGGGACAGCCCCTCCCGTCCTCACTCCCGCCAGCCTCTGAGCTCCTGGGAGAGAGGCCCCACTCCCCACCTCACCCGGGGCACCCAAAGACAACTGCCTTGAAGGCTGACCCTTTTCTCTCTGCCTGATCCGAGCGCCACGAGAACAGCGCTCCCAGCCCGGGCTTTAAGCCAGGACGTCCTTCCCCACCCTGCCCCCCTTACCTTCCACCTACTCACCTGTGCAGCCCCGGGAGGAGGGAATGGGGTGGGAGCCCAGGGGCTCCGCTGCCTCAACAGGTATCCATCAGTTCTGCCCAGTCTGGCCGTGGCCAAGACCAGAAACACCACAGGGATGGCACAGGATGTTGGGGCAGGGAGATGAGCAAGGCAGGGTTTAGGAAGAGGTGAGGCGAAGGAAGAGGAGAGGAAAGGAGAAGAAAGGAGAAGAAAAGAAAGGAGAAGAAAGGAGAAGAAAGGAAAAGAAAGGAGAAAAAAGGAGAAAAAAAGAAAAGAGAAGAAAAGAGAAAAAAAGAGAAGAAAAGAAAAGAAAAGAAAAGAAAAGGGAAAAAAAAGAAGAGAGAAGGTAGGATGGGGCAGGGGAGAGATGGGGGAGACAGAGGGGGAGCAGAGAGAGAGAAAAGAAAGAGGAAGCAAAGAAAAGGCGAAAGAACTATCAGGCAAGGAGGCATTTAGAAGAACGAGGAAGGAAAAAGGGAAGAAGACACCCAACACAGCCTTTTCCTTCAGCTGCCCCTTTCCCTGTGGTCCAAGGTAGAAACGGAAAACAAATTCTTGCTGCAGCGAGAGGGCAGTTGCTGTCGTCCAGGTCTCTGCCGGCTACCTGGGTCCCGATCTGAGCTGGGCGTGGGAAACGAAGCAGCCATGGGGGCGGGAGACCTCCCTCAGAAGGTTGAGGGTTCAGGCCCCTGCAAAGTTGGGGGGGTGAGGGTCTGTGCCCCACCTCTGTTGGCCCCCAAGTTCTCTCCTGATGGCCCCTCTGCGACTGTGCCTGTCTTAGGTTGTTCCTTCCCTGAGGAATCTTACCCGTCTCTGGCTAACCAGCCATCCTCCGGGGCCAAGCAGGGTGACGTGAGGTGTGTGAGTGAGGGCGGGGCGGCGCCCCCCGAGAGGGTCAGTTCTCTGTCTCCTTGGTAGCCATTGCCCCCGTGGCCTCCACGCCCAGCACCTGCCTTGGGACGCCCTCGCCTGCTGGCGGGGCCCCGGCTCTGATCACACGGCTTGGGGAACCCAGGTTTCTTCTCCAGGGAGGGCCCAGCTCACAGCTCCGGGCAGGAGAGACACACTGCATGGCACCAGCTCCAAGGAGTCCTCCACCTCAGCACGAGTGGGAAAGCCCAGGCAACAGCCTTGGGCACGTGGACCATGAGAGGAGAGTCCCTCTTGGCACGGCAAGAGGGGCCGTCGTGAGACAAAGAAGGGAAGGCCCATCAACAGGAAGTCCCGGGGAGGGAGGGCTTTCTCAGCCCAGGAATACCGGGCTCTTAGCACAAGGCAGCTCCACGTACGGGGCATACGCAAGACACCCCCTGGTCGTGGTAGAAAAAGGGAGGTGCCCTTCCTGGAACAGTAGGGTAGGGAGATTCTAGAAAAGGCAGTGTTCAGGAAGGAAGAGGCAAGACCACAGGACAGCGAACAGGCAGTCAGGTGAGAAGGAAGGAGAGGAGACCTTGGGGCCAAGCTGGGACACACGGACAGACGAAGGGAGGAGCACGTGATCCTCCCAAAGGACAGGCGGCTCCAGCTCAGGGCTGCACAGCTCCTGCAGACGGGCGCTGGTCAGGGTGCATTAGCTCAGCCTCCCAGGGGGTGAAGGTCCCCGGGAGGGGAGACAGAGGCCACAACTGACCTGATGTAGGTGGACTGGTCTCGGAAGGTGTCACACAGCGGGTTTCCGTCGAGCCACAGCTCTTCCAGCTTCAGCCCTTTTACCTTGTCCAACTCCCTCTCGGACTTCAACTGCAGAGACGGGGACAGAGAGCGGGCAAGAGACCCCGGTAAGGAGAGGCAGCGAGAGTCCCAGCTCGGAAACTCCCTCCCGGGGGCCCCCCTCTGCTCACCCCGCCCACAACCGGGCTCTCCTGCCTCACCTCGTTTCCGGAGAGGTTGAGGATCTTCAGGTTGGGTGCTTTCTGCACCAGGCTGGACATGTCATCCAGCCTGTACAGCCTGTTGTTGCTCAAGTTCAAGGACAACAGCTGCGGGCAGAGGAAAGTTTAGAGGAAGCGCCACCAACACAGGGTTCAGAGACGCATCTGCCTCCCAACCCCATCCTACCCACCCCACCCCGCCTCCTCCCCTCTCAAAACGGGACAAAGGCCTCACCTCGGGGATGTTCTCCTCGATGATCCGCAGGGTGGCCGCCATGCAGCTCCTGCGATTCAGGACAACGTCAATGTTCTGGGCCACCAAGTCTTCAGCACACAGAAAGGAAGGAAGGGCGAGTCTGAGAGGGCTTTCCCAGGTCAGAGTTACTACCAAACCATTCTCAAACCGTCCCCGTCTGACAGATCCCCCCGCTCGGTCCCCACCTCTCTGAGCGGGACAGCTATCAGCCATACCTGGGTCTGAACGGAGGCCCTTCAGGTCAAGCGCTTGTTGGGAGCCATCATATCGTTTGCTCATGATCAGCTACAGGGGAGGGAAAATGGGCCGGTGGTCACTGGGGCTCTGTGGGGGGGGGGGGGGGGGGTGGCGGGAGTGCATGTGGGGAGTGGGGGCACTGGAGGGAAACAGGACGCGAGCCTGCCTCACCTTTAGCTGCTCCACTTGTTCCGGCTTCAGCTCGTTCTGTACAGAATGGGGTGGGACAGAAGAATTGATGATGATAGAGATCTGCACGGGAGACACAGAGGGCAGGGTGAATTCCGGGGAGGCCTAAGCAGCGGGCCCAAGACCCACCCCCAGCCACGCCAGGCCCCTGACACACACCCTTCGGTTCTCCTGATCCAAAATCTTATAGTTGACGGCCTTCAACGCAGAGGCGGTACTGGCATCCTCAACAAAAAACTGGGCCCGTGTGTTTTCATAGTGAAACTGCACAAAGAGGAAACAAGAGCATGAGGCTCGGGAGCCCAGGGCCCCTGGTCCAGCTGGCCCCTCGCCTTCCTTGGTGCCCAGCCAGCCACGCAGGCCTTATCTCACCTCGATGGGGGTGAAAGGGACACTGCACTTGCTCTGAATCACACTCAGGAGCCATGACTTGTCATATTTTCTGCCATAAGGAATCTAGACGAGAGGGAGAGAAGGGAACAATGTGGAACGAAGGCTGACCGGCAGCCCCGGTCTACTCCTTTCACACCTTCCGCCGACCCTCACAAGGTTTTCTAAAGAAAGGGCCAGTTAAAAGTTTTTTGTTTTCTTTCTTTCTTTCTTTTTTTTTTTTTTTTTTAACTCAAGCCAGACATGGATTCCTTGCCCTCCTTTCTGTCCATTTAAACTTAGCATTTCTTGGGGTGCCTGGGTGGCCCAGTCAGTTAAGTGTCTAACTCTTGATTTCGGTTAAGGTCATGATTTCACTTAAGGGAACTTAAGGGACCCGAAGCCCCACACTTGGCTTGAGCCAAATGGAGGCATTCAGAGGAATTACTCCATCTCCCAACCAGTTTTCATGTTTCCCTTTAGATGGTGTCCCCATCCCTGCCCCCCCCCCCCCCCCCCAGCATCCTGCTTGTCCTACTCCTTTTCTTAACCTGCTCTTGGGTGTTCTAGAAGAAAGGAGAGACACCTGATTGTGGAGAAAACAGAGGAAGAGATTGATTTTGTCACGTGAAAAGTAGAAACCTTCATTCTGAGCCCAGCTCCCTGTCTCCCTTGCACATCCACTTCCCCAGACACTCACTGTAATCTTAAACCAGTTCTTCGAGGTCCCGTCCTGGCTGGTGCCAGCCCCTCCTCTCTCTGGAAGAGCTCTGTCTCTCCGCACGGTAACATGAATGCGGTCTCGATCATGCCAACTGTCACCTCGACGGTTGGGTCGGGCAGCATAGGGGTTGCTATGGGGAAGCAGAGAACAAAATGCCCACAAACACTAGGCATGTCTTCTCCAAGGCCTGCCCACACCGTTGTCAGGATTACAGCTAAGACTGCTCAACCAGTAAGCTGGCCCTGGCATCCCTCACTTTTCCAGGTGGAAAGAGAAGTGACGTGGCCAGTAAGAGAGCTTTATCAAACAAATGGGCTGCTAAATTCAAACCAGATCAACTGGTTACTTACTATCGTACTCGGGGAACCTCCTGGGCATCACTCATCGCTACATCTCTGTCATCTTCCTCCAGGCGGGAAGACCGAATGCCAGAACCTCCTCTTCCAGACCTACGGTTCCCCTCACCATATTTCCACCGGAAGGGACCCCGGCCCTTCTTTCTTCTTTGAGGGAAACTAACACGGTCATCGTGCTCTGGGGTTAAAAGCAGAACATCAGTTAGAAAGTACATTGCTAGTCCAGCTACCTTGCTGGGGCAGTCACAGTATCCAGCACCCTGCTATCGGATGAGATACACAGTAACTACAGGGGCCACTTCCCTGCCAACTTCTGTCTGTTGAGAGAGAACCCTCTCTGTGGCATGGCGGCATGAGGGAAATGTTACTGGAAGACAGTGTAGGGCTTTAGGAAAAGGAATCAGAAACTGGAACTAACAGAGAAGAGAAGCACAATGTGGAAGTGTGAGTGGACCCAAAGCAGAACTAGACACAACTCGGACCCCCGGGGAAATTCACCTGAAACTTGCTTTCTTAGCCTCCCAAATCTATTTAACCCCTCTCAAACTCTGGGTGGTGACCTCTCTCACATCTTCTAAAATCAACCAATTACAGTGATTACATTAGCTTTCAGTAAACAATACTTTTGCATACAGAGGACAAACGGCATACAGTTACAAAGGTGGTCAATTTAAAGGCTTTTTAAAAACTCTTGTTCTCAAACTGCCACTCTGAAGTTTTGGGAGTGAACTCTTCATTTCCTTGGCCAGAAATGCCTTTTTAAAAAAATCTTTTTTTTTTTTTTTTTTTTTTTTTTTTTTAGTGTTTATTTATTTTTGAGAGAGAGACCAAGGCAGAGGCAGAGCAGTACTCATAGGGGAGGGGCAGAGAGAGACAGAGACACAGAATCCGAAGCAGGCTCCAGGCTCTGAGCTGTCAGCACAGAGCCCAACGCAGGGCTCAAACTCACAAACTGTGAGACCATGACCTGAGCCAAAGTCGGAGGCTTACATGACTGAGCCACCCCAGGTGCCCCCAGAATGCCTTTTAACTCAGGAGACAACTCCTAAGACTCAGGTTCCAATGACAGCTCGGGGAGCTTAACCAAGGGTCCTTGACTGCTCTCAGGTAACATGACCTTCTGAATCCTGGTGTGTAGGAATGGCTTATTTAAAAAAAAAAAAAAAAAAAAAAAAAAGGTCTGTTATTCCTAAAAAGATCTGCCTCTTGCTTAGTAAGGACTCTGCAAACAATGAACCCTAAGAAATGACCCTGGGGTGGGGGGTGGGGGGGGGGGTGTGGAACGAATAGAAGGCACAGCTAACATTCACTGAGAACTTTCTCCAGTGTCAGGCACTATGCTCCAGGCACCTGATATGAATGATCTCATTTTAGCACATACACGGACACACTAAGAAAATAAATACTGTTACTACCTCCTTACGGGGACAGAAAGTGAGACCCGGGAATGGACTTCACTCAAGCTTAGTGAAGACAACTCAGGATTCAAACCTCGGTCTTCTTGCGCTCCTACCCACTATTCTGGACTAAAATCCAGTGTAGTGTTCGGACTAGCACAGGGAGCTGGTGTGGAGGTCTAAAACATTAGGCCAAAGCCAAGGCCGCAGGGGAGGCGGGGCAAGACAGACTGGACGAGGTGGAAAGCAGCACACCGGCAGCCGATGAACTGGGCGGGCACTGACTCACATTAAAGGAAGAGTCTGGCCGCCAAACTGAACTGACAAGCATCAACCACCTACAAAGTTCAAAGGAATCTCGCCACCCCGCCGCCAAGCCACCCGCTCCAAGCCGAAGCTCCACGCAACGCCAGGATTCCCGAGCCAACGCCTCGGGCGCTCAGCCTCGATGGAGGCCGGGCCCCCGGGTGGCCTCGCCCCCGGCCCGCGCCGCGCCCCCGCCCCCCCCCGCCGCGGACACCCGGCCCCTCGCGGCCTCCCGCCCCGGGGCTGCGGCCTAGGCCGGCACCGCCCACCGGGCCCCAGATCGCCTCGCTTCCCGCCCAGAGAGCCAGCACTGACCGTTGTAGGACTTCCCCTCGTCCGCCATGGCACAGCGAGAAACAGGGCAGGTTCAGGCGCGGGCCACGACCCCGCCAAACGTCCGAACACCCAAGCACCCCAGCCTAATCGCTCCTACGCCCGGCGCCACCGCATTTATCCTGCGAACTACGTCGCGCGCCGCCGACGTCCCCCGGTGGTGGGCGGTGCCGCCGAAGGAGCGCGGCCCGCTGCGCGTGCGCACTCGGCTGGCAGCTGGGTCGGGGCGGAGCTCGCCTCTGCCTACCGCACCAGAGACCCGGGCGCCGACAGCTCGCGCAAGGTTGGGGCGGGCCCAGTCGGCCCGCGGTCTGCTTTCTTCTTTCTTCGGGCATCAGCTAGGCCGGCACCTCTGGGGCTAGCGCCGGAGCAGACAGCAGGCTGGTGCAGCCCAGGACTCCGAGAGGAACAAGAAAGGGGGTCGCACGAAGGGCCCTCCGAGGAATGGGAGGCCCGGGCCTCGGAGCGGGAGTGATTGTTCATAGACCTCAGTACTTAAGTCTCGGCCCAACCATTTGCCAGCTGCGGATATGTACCACGCTTTCCTCATCTATAAAATGGATTATCAGGCAATAGAAAACTAGCACGTAAACCCCAAGAGGGCAGGGTCCTCGACAAATTCATGGGTGGTTTGGTTTTTTTTTTCTCTAACCCCTGGCTCAGTACCCTGCCTGGCACGCACCAAGAACTCAACAAACATTTGTGAAATAAATGAATTTCCGATCTCCACATCCTCCCAAGAGTTGCCGAGTCAAAGGAGCATTGCACTTCCGACTTTGGCAAGCAATTGGCTTCACAACCTCCTCACCCACCACAGACGTGCTGGGCCAGACCTACATTCTGTGTCAATTGGGCAGTGAGGATGCAAGCGAGACACCCGGTGAACAGAGGCCAAGGGGACCTAGTAAAATGCCTTGGCTAAGAAAAGCCATAGGTTCTCCTAGGCGACTTCCCCACCCTCCCACCCCGACCCTCGCCAAAGTTCTAGGGCCAGCTTGGTGTATGGTTATTGTTTTCCTGTAGCTTGAGCTGCTTTTGGGGTGTGTGAGATGGGGGGGGAGGGACTCCAGTAACCTCAGAAACTTGGTTGTGGGTCCTGGCCAAGAAGCATATGAACTTCCCCAGAGGGTGGATATTCCAGGCAGGCCTCCATCCTCCTGTGACTGGCTTGGATGAGGGGCTTGGAGGGGACCAAGAGCCTCAGTTGGAGCGGGGAACAGATTCTTCGCCTTTCACTCCTTGCAGCAGGCAGAGCTCCTGTGTCATCCAGCGTAAGGAAAAACGGGGCCAGCTGGTCAGAGGATGCAGCTGAAACAGGTACAAATGCTCCTAGAGATGGTCCTGGAAGTTGCTACCAAACAAGGACCCCCTCTGGGGTCCCGATTCCCCCTCCGAAGGGAAGTTTCCATGCTAATGAAATGCTGCACTTGAGTCCTCCTCCACCTGGAGGCAGTTGTGTACATGGGACCCAAAGCCTGGCCCTTCAAGCGGTTGGCCTGGCCTTTCGGTCCCTGTACTGGGCGGTGTGCTCACTGCATAGGCCCTTCGACGCTCCCACCCAGAAATGACGACAGGGCCAGTGAGGCTGACAGTCTTGCTGTAATTGGGAGAAAACGGGCTGCAGCACATTTGGCAGAGAGAGTCACCAGCAGCCAGAGTTGGGGTTGTGCGGGCAGCCGAGGGGCTCAGGGCCCCCTGCCTCACGTGGTGAAGAAAGGAAGAAGAAAGGTCAAATTCTAACCCAGATGGGAAAGTTGGTCCCAGGGGGGCAGTTTCGCTTCCTCTCCTCACTCGCAGGAAGGTGGGGAAACGGCATCATCTCCCCTTGCTGCCAAAGTTTCCTTTGGAAGAGGCTGGGGAGTTTCTAAAAATCTCCTACCTAGTGGAGACAACCTCCTCCACAGGCCCCCAGTTGGCCTCTGCTCTCTTCCAGCCACTTCACAGCAGAGTACAAATCCAGAACCGTGTGTTTCGTGGGCCTGAGGGTGGTGAGGGGAGGACAGGGTGGCCAGAGGCAAAGGGTCAGGGGTCAGGGGCAGTGGCCATTCTCAGCAGTTCTAGGGAAACAGGGCCTTTCTCCCCAGCACCCTGCACAGGCTCAGCGGCAGCACTGGCCACCTGCCCTCCCAAAAGGGTTCCAAACCCCCACGAAGTGCCTCAGAGTAGAGAGGGTTCAGGCAAGGAAGACCACAAAGATGATGAAGAAGACAATGAGGATGAGGAAGATTTTGACCATGAGCCACCGGTTAGAGGTGACCGACTGGAAGTACTTGAGGATCTCTGAATGGGCGGCGTCAACATCCAGCTGGGCTCCCAGCACGTTCTCGTCGATCCTGGGGACAGAGCCAAAAGAGGAAAGAGAAGGACACCGGATTAAAAAGAAGGCTATTATACTATAGTTACGGACACGGGAAGATAGTCACAACGTGTGGGAGTGGGAAGTAGGTACATACATTGCGATCCCATTTTTGTGTATACGCACTTGTGTCCAGAGAAAGCTCTGGAAGGGTAACGTAGACAAGTCTTGGCTCTGGTTTGAAAATTAGCTCTGCAACTTATTAGCTTATGATCTTGAGCCAGTCATTCAGCCTCCCGACTCATTTTCCTCAACTGCAAAGGAGGGAAAATGAGGATACACCGACCCGGCCTCTCCGGTTGTTGTCGGCCTTAAATGAGTTAACAGAAGGTGCCCAACCCTTAGTGAGAGCCGCCAAAATGTTGGCTATTTGAATTTTTTGCTCATCAGGATTTATTGATTTTCGTCTAAAAAACAGTATTGAATTTGTAACAAGGCGGGGGCGGGGGGGGGGGGAACATCCATAGATCATTAGAGTTAGGAAATCCCAGCTCTGAGTTAAGACAGGAAGAAAAACTGCATGATATGGACAGGAAGTCAGGGGAGAAGAAAAGCCCTGCAATTAGTCGAACATGTCTCTCCAGCATATAGAGAAGTCCTCAGACGAAGGGCCACCTCTTGAGACACCGCTGAGGAAAGTAAAACATTTCCCCGCCAAACTGCATATGCAATCCTGAAAACCCAATGCAAACCCAGGTCTTTGCAAAGGGAGTCCCTGGGAGCAGAGACCTCTGTGAGCTCTGGGGACCGAAAAGGTGGAGCCTTGTAATCCAGTTGGAACATGAGAGGCTGGGCCAGTGGCTGTAAGCCCAAGGTCCTCAGAAGGTGCTCGTGAGAACTGTGAACTAATCTCTGTCCAAATACAAGAGCCCAGGGGTGCCGGCTGGCTTATTCAAAAGAGCATGTGACTCTTGATCTTGGGGTTGTTGAGTTCAAGCCCCGTGTTAAGTGGAGAGATTACACACATGAATACATTTAAAACGAATTCAGATACAGGAGCCTGGACTGTACATGATTCCCTATTTATATCAGAGTGGCTATAACTCAATTAGTATCAGGTTTCCTACCTCTGGGCTGGAATTTCATTTCTCAGTGTGGATTCCACTGGCATACCCCAGAAAGCTCATCTTGACCATTAGGAATGGCTTTACTTAACAAAAATGGATAGTCAATGCAGTCAGGCATAAGAAAGATTTTAAACTTTTTAAATTTAATTAATTTATTTATTTTGAGAGAGGCAGAGAGAGCATGCACAGGGGAGGGGCAGAGAGAGAGAGGGAGAGAGAATCCCAAGCAGGCTCCACACTGTCAGTGCAGAGCCCGCCTCAGGGCCTGAAACCACAAACCATGAGATCACGACCCAAGCCGAAATCAAGCGTAGGACACCCAACCGACGGAGCCACCCAAGCACCCTTGGCCTAAGAAAGATTTTAAATGGGAATCCATGAATGAAAACTAATGGGAGAGGGTATTGGTGGTGAAAAATTAGGTATTGGCAGGATACTTGGAGAAAGTAGGGGGGGAGTAAAGATGGAAATGACGGGGGTGGAAAATAATGGCTTGGGAAGAAGGCTGAAGAAAATAGAAAGGGAACAAGTCTGCAAGGTGGGGAGGACAAAGGGGTGGATGGATGGAGAGGCAGGAAAACCCAGAGCACGAGAAGGTGTGTGTACGTTGGGGATGACAATAAAAAGGAGGTTGAATGGAAGAAAACACTAAACCTAGGGACTGGAAAGATTATTTGACCACAATTCAGAGATCTGAGATTTTAGTTTTCGGAGTGTAAGTTTCCCCAAAGCTTCCTAAGGACCAACAGAGGAGTTGGGTCATGTTCAGAGGATACAGAAGCTGCCTTTAAGGAGCTCCACATGGCCAGGTTTAGGAAATCTGACTGTAATAACAAAATAATGATGGGGCACCCGGGTGGCTCAGCTGGTTGTGTGTAACTCTGGCCCAGGTCACGATCCCATGGTTCGAGGGTTCGAGACTCATGTCAGGCTCTGTGCTGACAGCTCAGAGTCTGGAGCCTGCTTCGGATTCTGTGTCTCCCTCTTTCTAACCCCTCTCCCGCTCACACTCTGTCTCTAAAATAAATATTAAAAAATAGTAACAATGATGATGGCGGTGCCTGTGTGACTCAGTAGGTTAAGTGCCCGACTTCGGCTTAGGTCATGATCTCATGGTTCGTGAGTTCGAGCCTCACATTGGGCTCTGCACTGATGGTGCAGAGCCTGCCTGGGATAATCTTCCTCCCTTTCTCTCTACCCCCTCCCTCCCCCCCTCAAAATAAATAAACATAAAATAATAATGGTAATGGATTATCTTACATTGAGTAAAAATAATCCATTATTCCTAGTAATGTTTAAAGAGAAAAACCTCCTTTAAAAAAAAAATTTTTTAACGTTTGTTTATTTTTGAGAGAGAGAGAGAGCGCACACGAGCAGGGGAGGCGCAGAGAGAGAGGGAGACACAGAATCTGAAGCAGGCTCCAGGCTCTGAGCTGTCAGCACAGAGCCTGATGTGGGGCTCGAACCCACGAACCACAAGATCATGACCTGAGCTGAAGTCAGACACTTAACTGAGTCACCCAGGCGCCCAAGAAACCTTTAAAAAAAAAAAAAAAATGGGGGGAGGCACCTGTGCGGCTCAGTTAAGCGTCCGACTTCAGCTCAGATCACAATCTCACGGTTCATGAGTTTCAGCCCTACAACGGGCTCTGTGCTGACAGCTCAGAGCCTGGAGCCTGCTTCAGATGCTGTGTCTCCCCCTCTCTCTGCCCCTCCCCCGCTCTCACTCTGTCTCTCTCTCCCTGTCTCTCAAAAACAAATAAACATTAAAAAGATTTTTTTAAATTTTTTAAAAATGTTTGTTTTTGAGAGAGAGAGACAGGATGTGAGCAAGGGAGGAGCAGAGAGAGAGGGAGACACAGCATCTTGAAGCAGGCTCCAGGCTCTGAGCTGTCAGCATAGCAGGGCTCAAACTCAGGAACCGGGAGATCAGGACCCGAGCCGAAGTTAGGATGCTCAACTGACTGAACCACCCAGGCGCCCTGAGAAAGCTCCTTCTTTACAGAAGGATTCCAGCTGTAAAAATGTAGCAGAGAGGAAAGAATAAGAGAATTGCCATGTTGCCATATACAATGTTACAAATGAATCAGGCAAGGACCATCATGGGCGGAAGGAGCTGCAAGTTCACACGGCCTCAAATCGTCACCCCATGGAAAACTTGGTGGGATGGTCACCACAGTCAACAAGTGACCAAACCTGGCATCGCCAAGAAAAGGATGACCTCACCACGTGCCTACTGATAACAATCACCTACACAGCTGGCCAAAAATCTAGAACCTAAATCCAATCGTGAGGCAACACTGGATAAATACACGCGTGGGACTTTCTGTAAGAGGCACTGGCCTCTTGAAAGGAAAGTCCGTGCCACGAGAAGCAAAGCTTCAGAAGGCAGACTAAAGAGGCAAAACAATCTAATGCCACCTGTCAATACTGCCTGGGTCTTGAAGGGGGAAAAAAAATGCTTTTAGCATTTTAGCGACTCTTATCTAGCAGTTTAAAAAAATTTTTGTTTTAATGTTTATTTATTTTTGAGACAGAGAGAGACAGACCATGAACAGGGGAGGGTCAGAGAGAGAGGGAGACACAGAACCCGAAGCAGGCTCCAGGCTCTGAGCTGTCAGCACAGAGCCCGACGCGGGACTCGAACCCACAGACCGTGAGATCATGACCTGAGCCGAAGTCGTAGACTCCACCGACTGAGCCACCCAGGCGCCCCCTTTTCTAGCAGTTTTTAAGAACAGCTGGGGAAATTTCAGTATGCACTAAATACTGGACAGTGCTAGAGAACTGTTCGTTTTCTTAGCTATGATAATGGCATTGTGGCCGGTCAGGAGAATACCAGACCTTGGCAGATATGTGCCAAAGTATTCAGGGATAAAAACATCATGATCTTTGCACTTACTTTCAAATGATTCAGAATTAAAAAAAAAAAAAAAAAGAGAGAGAGAGAAGGAAAGCAAATACGATAAAATACTAAGCGAATCTGGGTAAAAGGAACGTATAGGTGTTCATTGTACTATTCTCCCCACTTTTCTAGTTAGAAATTTCATAATTTATAAAATGGTGTGAAAAAGAAAACAAAGAGAGTAACAGATCAGCAGTTTTCATACCCTTAGAAAAAATAAGAAACACCTTTGGGGTGCCTGGGTGGTTCGGTCGGTTGGGCATTCGACTTCGGCTCGGGTCATGATCTCACAGTTTGTGAGTTCAAGCCCTGCGTTGGGCTCTATGCTGACACCTCAGAGCCCGGAGCCTGCTTCAGATTCTGTGTCTCCCCCTCTCTCTGCCCCTCCCCTGCTCAGGCTCTGTGGCTCTCTGTCTCTCAATAATAAATGTTAAAATTTTTTTTTTTCTTTTCAAAGAAACACCTTTTAGGCATCCCCTAAATGAAAATTCTCATGTCTCACGTCCAGAAAGTCTAGGATGGGACCCAGGAATCCACATACTGAAGAACTTAGGACTAAATTACTTTTTTTTTTTTTTAAGTTGATTTCATTTATTTATCTTGAGAGAGAGAAAGAGAGATCAAGGGAGGGGCACAGAGGGAGAGAGAGAATCCCAAGCAGGTTCCACACTGTCAGCGCAGAGCCTTATGTGAGGCTCGAGCTCACAAACTATGAGATCATGACCCAAGCTGAAATCAAGAGCCAGATGCCCAACCAACTGAGCCACCCATGTGCCCCTACATCGGTGGTTTCTAAAGAGGGTGCTTAAATCCAGATCTACCGGCATGCAGGAAGCAAAGAGAAGAATGTTTAGGTCTGTTTTATTATTATTATTTTTTTAACGTTTATTTATTTTTGAGACAGAGAGAGACAGAGCATGAACAGGGGAGCGTCAGAGAGAGGGAGACACAGAATCTGAAACAGGCTCCAGGCTCTGAGCGGTCAGCACAGAGCCCGACGCGGGGCTCGAACTCACGGACTGCGAGATCGTGACCCGAGCCGAAGTCGGCCGCTTAACCGACTGAGCCACCCAGGCGCCCCAAGTTTAGGTCTATTTTAAAACTTTCATCCTTTCAGGGGGCCCCTGGGTGGCTCAGTTGGTTAAGCGTCCAGCTTCAGCTCTGGTCATGATCTCACAGTTTGTGGGTTCAAGCCCCGCGTCGGACTCTGTGCTGACAGCTCAGAGCCTGGAATCTGCTTCAGATTTTGTGTCTCCCTCTCTCTCTCTGCCCCTCCCCCGCCTGCACTCTCTCAAAAATAAATAAACATTAAAAACAAAACTTAAGAGGCCCCTGGGTGGCTTAGTTGGTTGAGGCCTCCCTCATCAGGGAGGCCACAGACTCCCCCAAGTCTCTTGTGAGTATCAGACCACACATCACATGCCACTCGGATGTCCCATCTGGCACTCGGCATGTCCAGAACAAAGCTCGTCCCTTTACCCAGCGCCAATCTACTTCATCCTGTATTCTCGCCCTGAGCACAAACTCCTTGCTGTGGCGCACCGGCCCTTTGCGACCCGGCCCTGCCCCCTCCGGTTCCCTCCCTCACCACCCCCCATGCCCTGTGCGGTAGTGCTGCATTCTTGGAATCCACCCAAGCTCTTTTTCATTTCTGAGCTGGTCCTCCCCGCCCCCCCCCCCCCCCCCCACCCCAGAGAATGGCCTTTTCTTTCCCCTTCTTCGGCTGGCATTCCTCCTCAAGACTTAGCTCGGTATTTTTTTTTACTTCTAGAAAGAGGTACCTAGTCTGAGTTCCCTTATCTCCTTCACTTCCTGCCCTTCCCATGCTGAACTGCAACTGTCAGCGTATGACGCTCCGAGTGGACATGAGCTCCACGAGGACCAGGACTGTCTTTCACCGTCCTATCCCCATTTCCAGCAGGACTAGCTCGCAGCCGCGACAACAGGTGTTTGCTAAACCAACGACCAAATGAATACTAACGCTGAAAGATACTTAGGACGCTGTTGCAAGGAAGACTAGAAGGTAAAGTTGCACGCGTGCTATCGTGTTAACTATTTAAAACACGTACGCGATGGACACAGAACCCCAATGCCTTTTATAATTGTCTCACTGGATCTACAGTAATATTCTAACATTCAAAATACATCACAGCCTGAGGAGCTGTGGAGTGTCTGTGGAACAAGCCAGTAAGGAGTTCCCGAGGTATCAGTTGAACCAAGTAAGTGTCAGTCTTTTGAAGTCTCTTGATTCTAAGACCAAGACAGCTGTACTCACAGCACCTTATAAATGGCCGGTACCATAGTTGTTGAATAAACAAACATCCTATTAACCAGTGGTTCTCAAACTTGGATGCTCATCAGAACCCTCTGAGCTTACAGGTCATGATCTCACAGTCTGTGGGTTCGAACCCCGCGTCGGGCTCTGTGCTGACAGCTCGGAGCCTGGGGCCTGCTTCGGATTCTGTGTCTCCCTCTCTCTCAAAAATAAAACATTAAAGAAAAAATTTAAAATAAATAAATAGAAGAACCCTCTGAGCTTACATAAAAATGGGAGATTCCTGGCGGGCCACTCCACTCACATCCACGGAATCTGAATCTCCAAGTGTGAGGCCAGGGACCTATCTTCTTCACCTCTGCCTAATTAAATATGTGAGGCTGCTTAATGGATCAGCACAGGGAAACCTGCTTTATACAAATCCAGGTGTTCACCAGTTTCATTCGACCTATACCCCAGCGTGAAAGCACTCTGCTAGGCGCCCTGGGGAATAAAGATCAACCAAGACTGCGCGCTGCTAAAAGGCCTAAGAGCAAGTGGGCAGGCACGCGGAGCCGTGTGGATTCCTCTACCTCCCACATCTCCTTCTGCCCCTCTCTCTGCCGCTGGCCCCCCTTGTACTGAGCTGAAGAGGCTGAAATTGTGGGAGGAACTGGGCGCAGTCTGAGTAAGTAACAGCCAGACAGTTCTGAAACTTTGTGAAAGATACAAATGTACACATTCAAGAGGCTCAGCCAACCCCAAGAAAGAGAAATGCAAAGAAAGTGACATCTGGACACATGCTGGTTAACTGCTGAAAAACAAAGACAAAACAAAACAAACAAAAAACCCCCAAACAACTGAAAAGTAGCCAGAGAGAAAGACATCACATAAACAGTTCATGTTACCACTGCCTTCTCATTAAGAACAAAAAAGACCAAAAGAGAGTAGAGTGATACATCTGAAGTGCTTAAAGAGAAAAACCATAAATCCAGAATTCTATCACCAGGGGAAACATCCTTCTCTATAGAATGAGGGTAGGGTCGCCTAGCTGGCTCAGCCAGTGGAGCCTGCGGCTCTTGAACTTGGCGTTGTGCGTTCACACTGGGCATAGAGCCTACCTTTAAAAACACAAAACGGGGGCACCTGGGTGGCCCAGTCGGTTGAGCGTCCGACTTTGGCTCAGGTCATGATCTCGCGGGTCCATGAGTTTGAGCCCCGCGTTGGACTCTGCTGACAGCTCAGAGCCTGGAACCTGCTTCGGATTCTGTGTCTCCCTCTCTCCCTGCCCCTCCCCTGCTTGTGCTCTGTCTCTCTCAAAAATAAATAAACCTTAAAAAAAAAAAAAACGGGGTGCCTGGGTGGCTCAGTTGGTTAAGCGTCTGACTTCGGCTCAGGTCATGATCTTGCGGTTTGTGAGTTCAAGCCCCACGTCGGGCTCTGTGCTGACAGCCTGGAGCCTGCTTCTGATTCTGTGTCTCCCTCTCTCTCTACCCCTCCCCTGTTCGCAGTCTGTCTCTCAATAATAAATAAGCATTAAAAAATTAAAATAAATAAAAATAACAACAACAACAAAAAAAAACAACTACAAAACAGGGGCACCAGGGTGGCTCAATCGGTTAAGTGTCCTGACTTTTCAGCTCAGGTCATGATCTCATGGTCTGTGGGATCGAGCCCCGCGACAGCTCTTTGCTGACAGTGTGGAGCCTGCTTGGGATTCTCTGTCTCCCTCTCTTGGTCCCTCCCCGGCTGGTGTGTGCACACATGCTGCTCTAATACTCTCTCTCTTTCAAAATAAGTAAACATTTAAAAAAAAACAAAAACAAAGGAGGGGTACCTGGGTCACTCAGTTGATTAAGCATCCAACTTCAGCTCAGGTCATGATCTCACGGTTTGAGTTCAAGCGCAGCATCGGGCTCTGCACTATTCAGAGCCTGCTTGGGATTCTCTCTGCCCCACCTCTCTCCACACACTGTCTGTCTGTCTGTCTCTCTCAAAATAAATAAATTCAAAGAAGAGAGAGCGAGAGAGAGACGCCTGGTTGGCTCAGTATGTTAAGCATCTGACTCTTGGTTTCAGCTCAGGTCATGATCTCACAGTTCGTAAGTTCCAGCCCTGCATTGGGCTCTGCGCTGGCGGTGTGGAACCTGCATGGGATTCTCAGTCTTTCCCTCTCTCTCTCTCTGCCTCTCCCCTGCGTGCACGCTCTCTCTCTCAAAATAAATAAACTTAAAAAACAGAGGGAAAGAAGGGTGCCTGGGTGGCTCAGTTGGTTGAGCGCCGACTTCAGCTCAGGTCATGATCTTACAGTTTGGGAGTTCGAGCCCCATGTCGGGCTCTGCGCTGACAGACAGGAGCCTGGAGCCTGCTTCAGATCCTGTGTCTCCCTCTCTTTCTGCCCCTCCCCCACTCATGCTCTCTCTCTCTCTCTCTCTCTCTCTCAAAAACAAAAAACATTTAAAAAAAAAAAAGGGGGGAAAGAGAATAAAAGTGAAATAAAAAAATTTTCAGATAAAAGGAAAGTAAAACATGCCAGCAGATCTGCACTACAAAAAATGCTACAGAAAGTTCTTCAGGTTAACGGGAAGTGATACCAGACAGAAACTGGATATCCAGGAAGGAATGGAGAGCGCTGGAAATGGTCAACAGAGAAGTAAATCGAAAGACAATTTTTTCCTTTTAATTTCTGTGAAACAAAAACCATAATACTGGATTAGGGGATTTCGAACGTATGTAAGTGCAACAGATACGACAACTAGAGTGTAAAGGCTGGATGAGAGGGTTGCGAAGTTCTTCCATTTCACATGAAGGAGGCTGTAAAAGCTGATGATGTAATCCCTAGAGGAGCCACTTAAGAAAACAGGAAAAAGAAAAAGCAAACAGTAAAATGGTAGAAATCCAACCTTATCAAAAATTACACTAATTTTATGGAATCATAAAATTGAATAGCCAGAGCAATCTTGAGAAAGAACAAAGCCGGAGATATCACACTCCCTGATTTCAAACTATACTACAAAACATTAGTAATCGGGGTGCCTGGGTGGCTCAGTCGGTTAAGTGTCCAACTCATGGTGTTGGCTCAAGTCATGATCTCATGGTTCATGGGTTCAAGCCCCATGTTGGGCTCCGCGCTGATGGTGCAGAGCCTGCTTGGGATTCTCTCCCTCCCTCTCTCTCTCTAGCCCTCCCCTACTTGCGCGCGCTCTCTCTCTCTCTCTCTCTCTCTCTCTCTCAAGATAAACAGTAAAAAAGAAAAAGAAAAAAAACCGTAGTAACTAATACCGGCACAAATGCAGACACAAAGATCAACAGAACATGAGAGAGAGCCCAGGAATACATCCACCCACGTAACATCAATTGGTCTACAACAAAGGAGATAAGACTATACAATGGGTAACTGTCAGACAATCACTTCAATAAATGGTGTTGGGAAAACTGGACAGCTCCATGCAAAAGAATGGAACTGGACCACTTTCTTACACCATACACAAAAAGAAACTCAAAACGGATTAAAGACTCGAATGTCAGACCTGAAACCATAAAAATCCTAGAAGAAACCATAGGTGGTAGACTCCTTGACATCACTTAGTGCCATGTGTTTTGGACCTGACGTCGCAGGCAAGGGCAACAAAAGCATAAATAACAAATGGGAGTACAACCAAACTAAAGAGCTTTTGCACAACAAAGAAAATGATTGGCAAAGTTCGTTTCTACTGTGAGGGAGAAAAGTTTGCAAGTCATATATCTGATAAGGGGCCAATATCTAAAATATAGAACGACCTTATACAACTCAACAGCAAGAACTCCATAAACGATCCAATTAAAACACGGGCAGAGTCTAAGTAGATGTTTTTCCAGCGAAGACATCCAGATGACCAACAAGCACATGAAAAGATGCTCAACATCACTCGTCAGCATGCAAACCAAAACCACAATGAGATACGTGACTTCCTACCTGTCAGAATGGTTAAAAAAAAACAAAAGAAAGAAAGAACAAGTGTCGGCGAGGATGTGGAGGAAAGAAACCCTTGTGCACAGTTGGTAGAAATGTAAACTGATACAGAGATCGTGGGAAACAGCAAGAAGATTCCTCAGAAAATTAAAAATAGGGGCGCTTGGGTGGCTCCGCCAGTTAAGCGTCCGACTCAACTTCAGCCCAGGTCATGATCTCACGGTTTGTGGGTTTGAGCCCCGTATTGGGATCTGTACCAATAATGCAGAGCCTGACTGGGATTCTCTCTCTCCCTCTGCCCACTACCCTCTCAAAATAAATAAATAAACTAAAAAAAAAGAAAAAAGAAAAATAGAACTACCATACAATCCAGTAATTCTACTGGGCGTTTATCCAAAAAAAAACCAACAAAAAAAGCCCTCCAAAGACCACTAACTCAAAACGATACATGCACCCCTATGTTCACTGGAGCATTATTTACAACAGCCAAGATATGGAAGAACCCTAAGAGTCCATCGATAGGCAACTACTCAGTCACTTTCTTAACACGTCATCCTGTTATAATTCTCCCTGTAGACCTTATCACTACCCGGAAATTTCTTGTCAATTCTTTTGAACAGCTGCCCTCACCTGCCCAATTGACTTCCGTACCTATACTATGGAGACTCCACGGTCTTACTCATCACTACATCCCCAACACCTAGAATGTCGCCGAGCATGAAACAGGTGCTCAGTAAACACTTGTTGAATGGATGGACTTGGCCCTGTGGGTGGGCCAGATTTACTCTACTCTTCCAAAGGGCATCAAGCTGTCCCCGGGGGAGCTTTAGGATGCCACCCTATGGAGAGGAGAAGGTCCTTCTGTCTAGGGTGGAAGAGAGAGTCTCACCTCTGGATGGTCTCTTCCTGCTCCTTAACCATGTGCGCCAACTGCTGAAAGATGGAGCCCAGCTCGACAATCGTGGACTCAATGTTCTGCATGGTGTCTGCCCGGCTCTGGATGTAGGAATCCTTCAGAGGAGAGAGAGCACACATGAGCACTGGGAGCTTCCTCAGGGTAGAGCCTGCCTCTTTAGGACCGTCCCCGCTTGCCATTCCACGCAAGGCCCATTTCAGCCCTTGCTGGTGGCCCACAGGGGAGGACAAAGGAGCATCTCCTCCCCAGTTCAGAGCCCAGGTACCTGCTCATCAATGAGCTGCAGCTGCTGGCTGGTCCGAGGGTCCATCATGTCAATGGCCACATCCCCGGAGGCACGGGACTCCGCCCCCAAAACCACAGCACTGCCCCCTACGGAGAGAAAGAAAAAGCACTTCTTAGGTTCAAAGCCCACGTGCTCTGGATGTGACTCCCAGCTCTGGCACTTAATAGCCTTGTGACCCTGGACAAATCATTTAACTTCTCTGAGCCTCGGCTTCCTCAACTGTAAAATGGGGGATAGTAACAACTGCTTTCCCAGAGGGGGGTGGTGACAAGTGAGAGAGGGGCGCCTGGGTAGCTCAGTTGATTGAGCATCCAACTTTGGCGCAGGTCATGATCTCACAGTTTGTGAGTTTGAGCCCTGCATCGGGCTCGCTGCTGTCAGCACAGAGCCTACTTCAGATCCTTTGTCTCCTGCTCTCTCTGCCCCTCCCTGGCTTGTGCTCATCTCTCTCTCTCTCTCCCCCTCCCTCTCTCTCTCGCAAAAATAAACATTAAAAACAAAATTAAGTGAGAGAATGCGAATGAAGTGCACGAAAAGATTAGAAACCGTCATCGTACTGCATGTGACTGACGTCAGCCCCAAACACGAGAATGTGGTAGACTGAGTGTGGATCACGAACGCCAGCAATGAGGTTTGACCTCTGAAAATCCTAGCACGTCCCTTGCTTGTCTGTTCTCCTACCCTACTGCTGCCATCACGGGATTAGAGGATGCCATCAGAGCCAGAGGAACTGGGTCTTTCCCCTCAAGGCTCCCCTCGTCACCTATGACTTACCCAGGTGGTTGGGGGCAAGGGGCAGGGCTGACACAGGCGCCCGGGAGAACTGCTCCCGCCGGTTCCTCTGCTGCTTCAGGTTCTGGGGTTGGGGAAGAAATGCAAAGGTCCTGAGGCCTCTGGGAAGCAGGCGTGTTAGAGAGGCCCTCTTGTTGGTCCTTGACCCTGTTACCTTCACCCCTCCACTTGTTCCTGCCCCATTTCTCCCTTGGGCCCTTACCCCCAAACTCCTACCCCTCCTACAGATTTTCCTTACCTCTGTCCTCACTTCTAAAACTGATTTGAAGTCATTGGACATCGAGGCCAGTTTCGACTAGAAGAAAAGGAGAGAGAGGATCAGCCAAGGAAGACAACACCTTTCTCCCTTCTGCCTCCCCCTCTACCAACCCCAGGTCCCACCTGCAGGGAGACCACGATGGTGTTGGAATGAGTTTGCAGGTGCCGGCCGCTCTGGCTACCCTTGGCCCTCACAAAATCCTGAAGCTGGGCAATTTGTTTGTTGAGGCTATTGATGTCCTAGGGAGAGCCAACAGAAAAACTGTTAACAAAGGGTTCCTCAGCCAATGTCTCTCCCGCATGGACGGCTCTGGCATGGAGGGCAGGGCGGAAGTTACAAATGGGAGGGAGGGTGCTTCAGAGTCAGACCAGAAGGGCCTGCTAGGATGTTCCAAGCTCTGGACTTTGCTCTGGCTCAGTCCCTGCAGAGGAGAGCCAGAAGAGGTGAAATATGGTCTCATCCATTTGTATACAAATTTTTTTTGAATGTTTATTTATTTTTCACAGAGAGAGAGACAGACAGAACATGAGTGGGGGAGGGGCAGAGAGGGAGGGAGACACAGAATTCTACGCAGGTTACAGGCTTTGAGCTGTCAGCACAGAGCCCGATGCAGGGCTTGAACTCACGGACAGTGAGATCAGGACCTGAGCCAAAGTCGGATGCCCAACCGACTGAGCCACTCAGGCACCCCTGGTCTCATCCATTTGTAAATAAATGGCTTGCTTACCCTCTTCGCCCTACGGCCCAACTCTACCCTGTGAGGCCAGGCACATGGCCACAGAACTGCTTCAAAGGCCAAAATCTCAAGCCCAGAGCACACTGACTGACAAAGCACCTGTGCAGTAGGCAGGAGAAGGGAAGTCAAAGTCTCCACGACGGCCCAGAAACATCAACAAAATGCCTTTTATATACAGAATTCTGTTAAAAAATTATTATTGCGGGCAGCCTGGGTGCCTCAGTTGGTTAAGCAGTGACCCTTGATCTTGGCTCAGGTCGTGATCTCACAGTTCATGGGATGGAGCCCCACGTCAGGTTCTGTGCTGACAGTGCAGAGCCTGCTTGGGATTCTCTCTCTCTCTCTCTCTCTCTCTCTCTCTCTCTCTCTCCCCGCGCCTTTCCCACTCATACACACACTCTCAACATAAGTAAACATTAAAAAAATATTTTTATTGCAAAAGAGTGAAAGCTGTGACTTATCCGAGGTCACACATAAGGAGGTACCGTAGCACAGCCAGGCCTTCTACACCAGACCAAGGCATCCTCTGCCCCCCGATCTGGCTTGGCAAGTTACCAAGGGCCACATGAGACAAGAGAGATGAAGGAGGTGGCCACAGAGTGGCAGAGAAAGCTTGCCCAGGGGGTTGGGGGTGGGGAGCCCAGGGAGAAGAGGTCAGGAATAGTGAGTTCAAGGAATAGGCTGGAAGACAAACTGGATTAGGCAACTTCTAGAATTTCTCCAATAGGCCCCAGGTAGTATTCCAGGTGCAACCATTCTTTTCTTTTTTTATTTTTTTATAAGTTTATTTACTTATTCTGAGAGAGAGTGAGAGAGAGAGAATACCAAGCAGTCTCTGCACCAACACAGAGCCTGACGCGGGGCCCGAACTCACGAACCTCGCAATCGTGACGTGAGCTGTAAATCAAGGGTGAGACGCTTAACCAACTAAGCCACCCAGGTGTCCCCCCGCCCTACAGCAACCATTCCTGAGACCAATGGATGATTTTCACTGCTGGCTGGCTGTCCCTTCAGAGCTGATGCACCCTCCCTAGAGTCCCGTGGCCAAAACTGCATTCCAGGTTTTCTCCCCATAAAATCCCCCCCCCCCCAGGGTTCTAGCTTAGAAAACGGCACCACTTCCCACCGAAGTGCCCAAGCTGGAAGCTTCTAAGTCACACATTCGTACCTCCTAAGCCCATCTATGTGCCACAACGCAGCCACACTCGGCTGATCGCTGACCAGGCACTCGGCACCTTATATTCGTTTACTGTGCGCCACACGGCACGCTACGGAGCTTATAACTTGCGCTTTGTGGTGAAACTTAACGTGGACGACAACTCCTAATCCCCCCACCTCCAACGAAAACCTGTTCCCCCTTCTCCCTCCTTTTCTGTTTTGGTAAATGGCACCGCCAGTCGCCAGCTGCCCAGACCAAACGCTGGAGAGCCGTCCTCCTCTCTTTTCCCTTGATCCACATGGAGCCTACACGGAGCCCACAGAGAACCCAGCCGATTCCAACAGATGCTCCGAATCGAGCCGCTCGGCTACTTCTCTCCTAACCCTATTCTAGACCAAACCACCACCTTTGCTCTCTCAACTATAGCCAAGAGCCTCCTAAATGACCTTCCCCTTAAAGCCCACCCACAACAATCCGCTCTCTACACAGCAACCACGGTGAGCTTTGAACCAGAAATGGAGCAGGTCCTCCCTCTGCTGAAAATCTTCCAAGAGCTTCCACTCAAGTTAGAACACAAACCAAATTCTTTGTGCAGCTCACACCTGACTCTGTGTGGTCCAGCCCTGCCCATTTCCCCAACCTCATCCCCTCCCAGTCTCCTCACTTGCTCTGCTGCAGCCACACTGGCCTCTTTCGTGTTTATCAGATGCATTAAGGTGGCCCACCCTTCAGGGCCTTTCCCTTTGCTATTCCCATTTTCTGGAAAGTGCTCCCACCAGATCTTTGGATAACTGGCTTTTCCTTTACCATTCAGGTCTCAGAGTCACTTCTCACAGACTATCCTTTCCTTTCCTTTCCTTTTTAATTTAATTTAATTTAATTTTTATTTTTTTTAATTTTTTTTTTAACGTTTTATTTATTTTTGAGACAGAGGGAGACACAGCATGAACGGGGGAGGGGCAGAGAGAGAGGGAGACACAGAATGGGAAGCAGGCTCCAGGCTCTGAGCCATCAGCCCAGAGCCCGACGCGGGGCTCGAACTCACAGACCGTGAGATCGTGACCTGAGCCGAAGTCGGACGTCCAACCGACTGAGCCACCCAGGCGCCCCTTAATTTTATTTTAGAGAGAGAAAGAGAGTGTGAGCAGGGGAAAGAAGCAGAGGGAGAGGAAGAAAGAGAGGATCTTTCAAAAAAAATTTTTTTAAATTTATTTTGAGAGAGTGGAGGAGGGGCAGAGAGGAGGCCAGAGGATCCAAAGCAGGCTCTGTGCTGACAGCAGAGAGCCTGACCCAGGGCTTGAACCCAAGAACTGTGAGATCCTGACCCGAGCCAAAATCAGATGCTCAACTGACTGAGCCACCCAGGCGCCCCAAGAAAGAGAGGATCTTAAGCAGGCTCCATGCTCAGCACAGAGCCTGACATGGGGCTCGATCTCGCGATCCTGGGATCACGACCTGAGCTGAAATCAAGAGTCGGACGCTCATCCAACTGAGCCACCCAGGCGCCCCTCACAGATTATCTTATATCACCCCATCTAAAGTAGGCCCCTACCCTGAGGAACTCACTTCCCTTATGTCTTTAATGGGATTCACTACCCCGAAGTCGTCTGACAAACTCTACTTGTCGAGTTTCAGATAGGAAATCCTCAAGGGGAGGTACCCCATCTGTCTTGTTCACTGGGGAGTCCCCCAGAACCAGGCAGCTAAAACTCACTCCATCACGTGAGTGACTCCAAAAACAAACAACTGAATCCTCACATCCACCCTACGAGGTGGGTGCTGTTATCAGCCCCCTCTTATTTCCGAGGGCACTGAAGCTCAGAGTAGTCAGGCAGCTCACCCAAGGGTACACCATAACCACTGGACTGTCTGAGAACGGGCTGTGGTTCTTCAAAGCTTACGCAATAGCGCCCCAATAGTTCTGGTATCCTCTCTCTCCTACCCTGCATGGCACCTCTTGAACACGTCTGCCCTGGCCTTTGCCACCATCATCTTTTCACTGGACAGCGGCGGCAGCCTCCTCCCTGGCCTCTCTGCCCATCCGTGCTCCAGGCTGGTATTTCCCCCCCGGCGGTCATTCAGTCAACAAACACGGAGCACCTTTTCTACACCAGACGCTATTCCAGGCATTTGGGATACATCTATGATCCCAAGATGAAAAAACAGCAAGAAAAAACTCTCTGCTCTTGGGGCACTTATATTTTTCTCTTTTTTTCTTTCTTTTTTTTTTTTTTTTGGTTGAGGGCTGGAATGAGGTAGATGAGAGGGAACGGAAACAATAAATTAAGTGAGTTAATGATACAGAATGTTAGAAAGCATGAAGTGCTATAAAAAGCACAGTTTGGGGCACCGGAGGACTAAACAACACGCTCAGGGTAGGCCTCCCTGGGCGAACAACATCTGAGCAAAGACATGAACTTTCTTTTATAAGCCGTGCCTCTGCACCCTGTGTCCTCTGTCTGGAATGTTCTTCCACTGCCTCTACACAAGCCTTGACACCAGTTCAGATTTCACCCACCTCTGTAACATTTTTTCCCAGCGTCCTCAGGCTGTCTCATTCATCTTTTTGAAGCTCTGTTTTGTGCCACTTGCCTTCTACTCGTTCTGAGTACGAATGTATGGGACTAGATACCCCTTACAGACAATAAGCCCTCAGGGTGGAATTCTTGCCTCAGGTTTGTGAGGCAAGGGCCCAGCAGGGCTTTGTACACAGCACATGACCAAAGAGTGTCCACTGACTCAATGGATGAGCAAGGTCTTTGGGGCTGGCTCCAGAAACTCGCTCTGGACCTCCAAGACAAGGGGAAATTGATGAAAGCGATCTGACCGGAATGCTAGCTCCAAACAGCTAGCAGCTCACCTGTTTGATGATGTAAGTTAGCTCTTCGATTTCCACTGCTTTGTCATCGAAGAGGGACTTGCGCTTTGCCACTGTAGAGACAAATGAGGCCAGGACGGGTGAGGTCAAAGACAAGGCTCAGGGAGTCCGGTTCCTTAGAGCTCTTTGGTTCACTGCCCCATCTCTGAAAGACCCCAAGAACTCACAGATCGTCAGCTTCTCCAGCTTGGCAAATGTGTTGCTGAGGTCTTTCCCGATGCGCCTGGAAGCAAGCATTAGTGAGGGCACTAGGAGAAAGAGCAGGACAGGACCTGTTCCTATTCCCACATTAGCTCCCTCACAGCCAAGGCCACCAAAGGCAAGCCAACTCCTTCCCAGACACCGCACCACCCCACCACGTAACTTCTCTCAACTTACTTGGCCATGAGGGTAAATTCACTACGCTGCCGGACAGCACGCAGAGCCGGCTTGTTTGTCTGGATTCCATTCTGAAAAGCAACATCAAGAGGTGAAGCTTGAGTTCCCCCTCCCCGTTTCCAGCTTTCGCTATTCCTCAGGTGCCCACTAAATTCTCTCTAGCTCTTGTACCGGACAGTCTAATCTTGTCAGTAGTTGTCACGTGGACCCAGGTTCAAATCTCGACTCCTCCACTTACTAGCTGGAGGGGTTGGGGCAAGTGACATGCACCATTCTGAATATCTATTTCCTCTTGTATAAAACGCAGTTGCTGGAATCAAGCAGCATCAGGGCTATAAAGTACTTTAGTCATATACCTGGTACGTTATAAGCACTAAATAAACGACAGGCACTATTAACATTCTGTTTCTCCAGTCTGGAAATCAAAGAGGATAACTGGAAAACTCTTGGTGATCATACAGAAGAGCAGTAAAAATCTTTCAAACTGCAGTCACTCGGGGCCCACTTTGATTCAGAAAGTCTGGACTGAAACAAGGGAATCTAATTTTTTTAAAAAGCACTGCAAAGGAATTTTGACAAAAATTACTTATCAGGAAAACTTCTTTCATTTTACAGATATAAAAACTGAGGTCCCACTAGACTTTCTGGCCCAACATTCTGTGGTCACTGAGCAAACGTATGGTAAGGACTATTCCAGAACCAGTATTCAAAGTGCCTGTCTCTGAGCTAAAGGCTCTTTCTAGAACGTGTTCCTTACCCAAACCAGAAATACTGCAGCCACCTCTCACCCTGAGATATTCCTTGCAAAGTAACAACCCTACCCTCTGGGGGATTTCTCACACAAAAAAAGTCTAGGTCCTTGCCTCTAGATAGCTGGCCCACCCCATTCCCTGTTGCTTAGTAGATCCTCCAGCCCCCTCCAAGCTCGATCAGCTCTCCATCGTGTCACCCCCAAAATTCAGTCCCTCAACAGTGCTGGAGCACAGCCTCTCCCAGATTTCAGTAAGGCTCGCTCCTGCCTTTCCCACTCCTGGTCCTTACCTGACGGCTCTGCAGGGACTTGCAGGCAGACAGGAACTCCTGGGTCCGATCCCGGCAAGACATGGTGTTGGGAGGGGGAGGGACCAGGGCCGCTGGGGGGGGCAGAGGGGCGATGTCGCTGCTGCTACTGCCAGCAGTTGCAGGGGACAGGACCTGTGTCTTTGAGAGACCCAGGTAGACACCCTGATCCGTGTTCTTAGACCCGTAGCGTTTCCGCGGGATCATTGAGACGCATAACCTCGGACTGTTGTGGAGGGGAGAGTGTCATTCCCTAGGCAGCTTCCTTCCCCATAAATCCTTCCCCCACCCTCCCCCGCCCCAGCCAGCAAATCCTCGGGTCCCTTCTGCACCTGGCACGGACTTTCGCGCCCAAAGCTACCCGCCGATCCTGGGGCCGGCCCACGGCGGGCAGGGGCCCGCTCTCCGGCCCAATCGGTTCCCCCTCCTCAGACTCTTCTTCCAACTTGGCTCGGGCGGCCAGAGCGCGGGCCGGGGGCCTTGAAACAGAGACAGGGCCAGAGGCAGGTCCCGTGGCCCCGAGGCTCCAGCCCGGCCTGTGCAACTGCCCCAGGCCCTAACCGGGCCCTCTCGTATCCGCGGATCCCTTCGACTCCTCAGGGAGAAACGGTGACGGACCTCCTGAGGAGGACACACTTCGGTGGGCGGAAGGGGGAAAAAATCTCTAGGTGTTTATTTGAAACAGGAAGTCCCACCCCCGCCCAAATCCCGCCTTCTGGGGGACTGCGACCACCGATTAGCTAATGCCGACGTCTTTCTCAACAGGGGCTTTCCTGATTGGACGACGAAGTATTCCCTCATCCCGAGCCGGGCCGGCAGGACTTGCCCGCTCGCCCCAGGTTCCCTTCCCCCCCTGCCGTCGCCGCCCCCGGAAAGCCGCTGCCCAGAGCGGACACGGTGGCCAGACCCCTTCTAGAGCGAGTCCTACCTCCTCTCTGCCGCCTGCCGCCGCCACCACTGCCACAGTCTCCCGGGTGGTCACCGCCTCCTCCCCAAGCGCTAAAGCCGCCGAAACCCGACCAAAGCCTAGAAGCCGCCACGTCACCCACACGTAACTCCACCCCCGGTGACGAGAAGGCGGTGCCACACCTTTTGGAGCACAGCAACCAGAGAGACACGCCCCCCCACCAAAAACGCAAGAGCAACTCCGCCCTCCCATTGGCTACGCCGCCTGTGACCCCGCCCCTGAGGAACCAGAGCTGGGGCCCAGGGGGCTGGGCCAGCCTCAGGGGAGGGGCCTTAAAGAGCCCCGGCGGTGTCCAGTGCGCCCAGAGCGGGCAGCGGAGACAAGCAAGATAGGAAAGGTACACGTTAGAAACTTTATTCTCCGGAGGCTGGGGCAGATTGAGAGCAGGTTGGGGTCACCCCTTCTCCGGCTCCTCCAGGATCCCCTCCCGCTTGCTCTGCTGTAACGCATGCTTTTGACTCTGGACTGACTGCCTCTTGTTTGAACGAGAGCCCCGACGGCTGCACAGGGATAGCCGCCGCCACAGCACGGTGATCAGAAGGCTTTCGTTCGACTTGAGAGTCTTTTGGTCCGGCGAGTCCATATCGACCTCTTCGGTGCCTGCGGGGATGACGAGGCCACTGAGCTCTGCTCTACCCTCCCCGGTCCAACCTCCCGGGGAATCCCCTTCGGCGCAGCCCCTTCTCCCGCTCCCTGGGTCCCGCTAGTGTGTCTTGGGTCTCACCTTCGACTTCCTCCGAATCAGCCTCCTTAGCCTGCTCATCGGAGGTCTGAAAGTCCTTGTCTTGGCAGCAGCCCATGGTCCCGAGCGGCCCCGAACTCCGTGCCACCCACGCCAGCCCACCGGGCTCCGCACCTGGCTTTTGTGACATCAGCTATCCCGCTGCACCAGCGCTGGGAGCAGCCAGTCCTCTTTCCATTCTCCCATCACAAAAGGCTCAGGGTCATGGTGGGTGTTAAACTGTTTATTTACAAAGTTTATTTACAAAGTGAGCACAGGCTCTTCAGGTGCTGGTGGATCCAGGCCGCTGCTTTTTTCTCCGTCTGGTTTGGAGAGCCCCTTGGGTCTGCTCCAAATCAGGGAGCTTCCGCTTGGCGGCTGCCTCCAAGGAGGCCCAAAGTTCATCTGTCTCTGTGTCTTCTAGGGCCGCCTTTTTGGGCTCTTGAGGCTCTTGGGGCTGATCCTGGTGAGTGGGAGAAAACTTAGGAATCAGGGGCACAGTAACAGAGGCCCGGGGAAGGAGGATCTAGTTGGGAAAGCACTTTCATTTCCTGCTCCCGGACACTATTCCCATCCATGCTCCTATGTGGCCCTTTGCAGTAGCCCTGCCAGGATTGTAACTGTTAACCCCCCTCAGAGAACTTAAGTAACTTGGCTGACAGGCAGACAGTTCTGGCTGTGTTCCAGCTGTTTCTTTTTTCTCTCCATGGGGAAGTGCTCACATCTGTGCCCTTGCTCCCACATTCCAAGACCCAGCTGCTTACCTCCCAGTCATCCCTGCCTGACAGGAGGAGGCAGTTCAGTTGAGACTTGAGATAAACCTGCAAAACAAGAGGGGCCATAAGGAGCTAGGGACACTGAAACGGAAACGTGGCTTGGGGCACACAAGGCAGCCAGCTCTCACCTTATGCTCTAGACCCCGTGGATTCCGGATCCTGTGCACCCTCAAGACTCTGTCCAAGCCACAGGAGGCTAGTAGGGGCTTTGAAGGGTGGCACTGTAATCCTCGGACACTGCCTGCCAGCCCCTTCAGACAGCCCAGTAGGCGCCCTGGAGGAGGAGGGGAGGCATCAGCACTAGCCGGCCAGCCAACAACCATTGTTTACCGTTTCAAGTCGCTTTATGTTTCAATATTTATACCTCAACATAAGGTGGGGACAGGAGTTGTCATTAATATCTCCATTTTACAGGTGAAGGAGCTAATGTCACAGAGAACTGAAGTAATTTGTCCGAGACCCTACAGCTTCTGGTGAACCAGGATTTGAACCCAGGCAATCGGCACCTGAATGAGGGCTCCACCATGCCACTGTACCCCCAGAGGGAATCTTGCCCTTCCTCCCACCTCTTCCCCTCCTGCAAGGCTCCCTAGTCCACTCACCTTGCCGAAGGTCAATTTCTGCCAGCTGCCCATGAGTGTTGCCCACGATCACTGAACTAAGGAGGAGACCAGAGGTGGGTGGGGTCAGCAGGAGCCTCCTAGAGTCCTCTCCGAGCCCCACTCTGTATCCTCTCAACACTTACTTGCCCCCGGGAGTGAGGGTCATGGCCGTAAGTGGATACTCTCCATAGGTGGCCTCTAGGACTGGCCGACGCTGGGGAGAGGCTGGATCGTAGACACGGACCTGGAGAACACCGAAGCATCACGAGAGCACCCTCACGCCACATAGCCGTCCCTGGGTTGTCCGTATCTTCACTCCCTCCTTCATACGCTGCTTTCTTACTTATGACCCACTCTTAGAGAAACTTTCTCGTCTGAAACGTACCCCCCTCTTGCTCTGAGTGTTAGGGAAGAGTGGGCAGAGGAGATCTGCTTAGGGAGAGAGGTCCCCCAGGTTAGGGGGGGTGACAGCATTTCCAGGGTCCGCATGTGTGGGCATTCCACCCCTCCATACTCCCATCTTGGCATGAAAAGGCAAGCCAGTCCAATTTTCAGAGAGTACTGAATTTCAGGCAGGGAAATTTAGCCTGAGCAACAGAGGAGAGAGTAAGCCCTCACAGTGTTTTGAACAGCGACATATCCCCAAGATCAGATTTCAGTATGCAGGAGCAAAGCAAATGGGACAAACACAGGGACCCAGTCCTGCCAGGGTCTTAGGACTTCAAATGAGGCCAGCTGTAAAGATCCCCAGTCGGGCCCACCTGCCCTCCCTCCCTCCCTCCTATAAAGCTGAGCTGAGGGGGCGCCTGGATGGCTCAGTCGGTTGAGCGTCAGACTTTGGCTCAGGTCACAATCTCGCGGTCCTTGAGTTCGAGCCCTGCGTCGGGCTCTGTGCTGACAGCTCGGAGCCTGGAGCCTGCTTCAGATTCTGTGTCTCCCTCTCTCTCTGCCCCTCCCCTGCTCATGCTCTGTCTCTCTCTGTCTCAAAAATAAATGAAAACATAAAAAAAAAAAAAAAAAAAAAAAAGCCAAGGAGCCGAGGATGCAGAGGAGTGGGTCAGGCCTGGGTCCCAAAGCAAATCAGAGGCTGCATCAAGACCAGAACCCAGTTCCCCTGACACCCAACCCAGTGTCCTCTCATGACACCTGGACCGTGGGATTCTACTGTGAAAGAAGCAGAATTCTCCCTTCTTCTCTTCTCCTTTCCACATTGGAAGCGAAGGAAGGGTCACGGTTCAGAAAACTCATCCTACAATGTACCAGAAGGTCTCTGGCTCAGCCATGGGGCTGGGATGGCCGGGGGGCCGGGGAGTGGGGGGGAATGCTCCCTCTGGGAGCTCAGAGACAGAGGATGAAGCGTCGGCCTGTCCCAACAGGCAGGTTGTTTCGTTGTTTCTCTAGGAGGCTGCTTAAGCCCCGGAGGAGGTAGAGGTGGGGTAGTACCTCACCTGATGGTACCCTGTGCAGGTGACAAGCTTCTGAGATTCAGGAAGGAACTGTATATCTTGATCCCAGATGGGAACCCGCAGGTCGAGCCAGTCGTTCCGTACCTGGTAGGGTGGATAGATGGGGGACAGGTTGCAGGAGGGCTCATAGGCCCTGTCCTTCAGCTCTTCATCATCATCCCCCAACTCAGTGGCCTCAGCCTCCTTGAACCTCAGCCCCAGCCCCTCCCACCACTGTCACTCACATTCTTGGCCCTGAACACAGGCTCCTCCGACCCCTGTAGGTCCCACACCTTCAAAGCATTCTCTTTCCCACCCGTGGCAACCACGTGCGGGCGTGCTGGGTCTTGGCGCATCCTGCACACCCCAGGACCCACACTCAGCTCCAGGAGCTGAAAGAGACAGGAGATGAGAGTCAGTTCCGGAGTCCTTAATCCTATTCCCCCATGGGAATGCAAGCTGGTGCAGCCACTCTGGAAAACAGTATGAAGGTTCCTCAAAAAACTAAAAATAGAACTACCCTACGACCCAGCAATTGCACTGCTAGGTATTTATCCAAGGGATACAGGTGTGCTGTTTCAAAGGGGCATATGCACCCCAATGTTTATAGCAGCACTATCAACAATAGCCAAGGTATGGAAAGAACCCAAATGTCCATTGATGGATGAACGGGTAAAGAAGATGTGGTATAGATAGATAGATAGATACAATGGAGTATTACTCGGCAATCAAAAAGAATGAAATCTTGCCGTTGGCAACGACGTGGATGGAACTGGAGGGTATTATGCTAAGTGAAATTAGTCAGTCAAAGAGAAATATCATATGACTTCACTCATATGAGGACTTTACGAGACAAAACAGATGAACATCAGGGAAGGGAAACAAAAATAATATAAAAGCAGGGAGGGGGACAAAACAGAAGAGACTCATAAATATGGAGAACAAACTGAGGGTTACTGGAGGGGTTGTGGGAGGAGGGGATGGGCTAAATGGGTCAGGGGCAGTAAAGAATCTACTCCTGAAATCATTGTTGCACTATATGCTAACTAATTTGGATGTAAATTAAAAAACAACAACAAAACAAAACAAAGAAACAAACAAACAAAAAACCCTCTTCCCCCAAAGCCCTCCCTCGGTTCCTACCCGGGCCCTCATCTTCCCCATCACTGGCAGGGCAGGGGAGCCTTACTGGGTCAGAGGATGCTTCCTTGTCATTGTTACGCCAGACCCGGACGATCCCAGAATCCACACATGTGATGAGGGTGCTGTGGGCAGAGGGAGGTTAGAGTAAACAACAACAACAAAAAGTAAGTAAGTATGAAAGTGTTCTCTGGGCCCTAGTCAACCCACCCCCGGATTCACATTAACTAGACTCCCTCCTCCCATGTTTGTTATTTAATATCCTCAACGGGGGATGGTTTCTCAGTTTTGTAAGTGAGGAAACTCAAGCTCTGAGAAGTGTAAAAAGATTTTCCCACACAGCTCTAAATGTCAGAACCAGAGCTGGAAAGTCAAGTGTGTGATACTCCAAAGCAGAGTGCCTTTGCTATTATCTGGGGGCAGCCGGCCCTGCCGGTTTTTCTGAACCTTGGGTGGGTCACCAGGGGTCAGGATCAGTAGCTCTGAAAGAGCTGAGGTGGGACTGGTCTCACGTTCGGGTCTGGCCAAAGTCAAACACTAGCTTCTTCTCTCAAGTTCCCTGTTTGGCATTCCAGACACTAAATGTCAATCTCTCCCTAAAACACACACCCCCTCCCATGAAGCCCAAGCAAGCCTCCCCCAGGATCTGTGTAAAGCCCGAGCCTATGTTCTTTTTCACATCTGCCCACCCTCCCCGCCTCGGTTCAGGCTGTGGTGGTGCTTGCCTGGGCTTTGGCAAGAGGTTCTCAACCACTCTTTCCAACCCATTCTCCACACCCCTCCTCGCTCAAAACCACCTGCAAAATCCTAAGTGCAAATCTCTCAGTCTGACGCTGAAAGGCCTTCACATTTAATCACTACCTACCTTGCCCATCTTGTACTAAAATGCGCCCTCGGTTTCCACCCCCAAATACTGTTTACCTTGCCTGAAATTACCATGTAGCCTGACACCAATCCTTGGCCTCAGCCCAGGCAGCAGTCTCTTTCTGAAACGCGCTTACTCCTTTCTCCTCCTGTCAAAATTCTACCCATCCTTCATGGCCCAATTCAAGTGACTCACCTACACAGGCACTTCGACTAGTCAGTTGTCAGAACACCACCAAACCCACACAGCCTGTTCACAGCCTTCTCCCTCTTTGGAAGAAAGCTACCCCCAGTTACTTAACCACTAACCCTTCCCTATCCTTTCCTTTGGGAACTTCACCGTATCGTTGGTGGTTGTTAGTCTCCATTTTCAAACATACTCTAAACTATTCAGTGACCTGCTCAGGGTCATCCAAAAAGCTATGGAGCCAGGAAAAATACCCTTGATGCAAACTCATGAAGGCAGGTACTGCACGTGTCTGGTTCGCCTGCAAGCCTTTGCATTTCGTCCAATGCCTATTAATAAGCAGGTGTTCAATAGCACCTGGCCTGTCACTCAGCACCTGGGGTCCCTAAGGGTTGATTGCCCATTATTCGGCAGTCCCGCGAGAGCCTCCACGCTGTCCTTACGACCTGAGCGTTCAGCGAGGGGCTCGGTCTTACCCGTCGACCTGGGCGAGGCCTCGGAACGTGCCCTCCCCGCCGGGGCAGTGCTTGTGGCCCTGGAATCTGCCCTCCTCGGTGCTGAAGTACCTCACTGTTTTGTCGGCGCAACCCATCAGGATCTGCGGGCAGAGGAGGGCAGGATGGCGACCAGAGCGAGGCTGCCGCACCGTAGATCCCCCCCCAGCTCGGGACCGACCAGCGGCCGCTCACCTGAGTCTCGCCGCCCGCGCCCCAGCACAGGGCGCTCACCGCCTCCTCGCGCCGCGGCTGTCCTGCCGCCGTGAAGTTCGCCGCCTGTTTGCGCTGAAGGTTCACCCCTGCGGGAGGCGGGCGTCAGTCGCGCCGGGGTCGCGAGCGAGGGACACCCCCCCCCCCCACTTCCCGATGTTGGGCCCGGCCACCCACCTTTCAGGATCCCGGTCTCGGTGCCCACCCACACATGGTTCCAGCGTGCCCCAGCAGCCGCCATAACGGAACCCAGCAGCCCACGGCTCGCACTTCCGGCGCAGCGTTGCGTCACCAGCGCGCCGCGTTTGATCCGGATGAACGCTGCCTCTTGCAGTTTAAAAAGCCGGAAGAAGGGCTCTTGGCTGGCTGGGTGGAAGGAGTTCCTGACTTTTGATCTCCGGCTCGTAAGTTCTAAAGCCCCACGATGGGTGTAGCGATCACTTAAATAAATACAAACTTAAAAAAGAGAAGAGTAAAGATCCCCTGGTCCCCTGCCTTCTGCAGCTGGTTTTGCTTTACGAACTCTGGAGGTGCTTGTGGAGATCTGGAGAGTAACTTGACAGTTGTGTACTTGGAGTGGAAGGCGCCTCCCTGCTCCAAAGCATCGTGTAATATGTTTTCTGTACAAGACAAGAAAGACGAGCACACCTTAGGGGGAAAAAAAAAAAAAAAATCACTGAGGCGCAATGGCTTCAACCTCGAGCGTAAAAGCCACAAACCGACGAAGGATGAGGAAAATGAGACCGATGATCTTAAAATAGAAACCTAGAAAGTGAAGGTAGCCGCGTCGTTTTTATTTCCTCGCATTGAGGTTTGGTGATGGTAAAAAACATCAGCTCCAACTGAGAATAAAACTGCAAAATTAACAGTATTTCTCCCAGGTACAAGCTGCTGCTGCATAAATGTAACCACCCTTCCTGTGAATGACTACAATTTTATTACAGAGATTTTGTTCTCTGAGATTAGACTACCAGAAATTTGCCCGTTTAAAATTTTATCAGTAAGAAATAAAGCATCGCACTCTTGCCTGCACAAGGCCTCACAGAGAAGCAGCCACGATTTCCAGCTCAGCTGCAGAGCTGTGAATGAGGGTTCTGAGCACAACATTCCACACTTACGCAAACGTTATTACCAAGGTAACAAGCACGATGTCTACTTCACAGGGTACACTGGATATTGACCCCTTTGTCCCCCCTCCACAGTCCTAGTTTGTATTGAACCTATCACATTAAATCAAATCTAAACTCCACCTTAACCTTAAAAGTCTTTCTTTAAATTACTCCTTTGTGAGACGTCTCCTTTGTTGGTGGACGGTTTCCTCTCATTGTAAACTCGGGGATACACCTGGGGTTTAGGCTAGGCTGGGCTGGGCCGGCCCCCTGGGAGTTCCCCTTTCTAATCCAGGATAAAACAGAGCTAAGCAGAACCAAACTACGCACGCTCCCAAACCCTGCAAATCGTTTTTGAACCCTTTAAAGAAAGCATTTTTTAAAAGTGCAAGAGAAAAAAAAAGTTGCTACTCCAGCTCCCAGACCGAGAAAGTTATTTTAGCAAATAGAAACTGCCTTGGGGAGAAGCACATCCTAAACATACCAGGAAAACAATTTCTGCACGCAGAGTAAGAAACCACGGGGATTATTCTCAAGTTACTTTACTTGCTTGTATCAGAACGCTCCCCGCTGAGCAATTTATTATTCCTTTTAACGTTGGCACACTTGTATTTGACAAAGACAGGGCACGGCCGGCGGAAAAGACACAGAACCCGAAAAACACTCCAATTTCTGAGTTGTCAGCACAGAGCCCACGGGGGGTGGGGAAGAAGGGAAAGCAGGCGTGCTCACAAATCGCATAAGTCATACCTGGGGTTAAAGCCACACACCAGAAAAAGTGTTCAGCAGCCCCACTAGCTTAGCAAGTTTAAGATAAAACACTATTTTACGAAACCGGAGCCAAAACTCCTCTAAAAACAACGTTCTTTTTTTAAAACCGTTATTGTTCCCCCAAAAGGGGGTGCACCGTTCCTGGAAGTACTGCAATACCAGGTCGATGCGTGGAGTGGACGGAGCAAGCTCCTATTCCATCTCCTAATTCCAAAAATCCATTTAATATATTGTCCTCGGATAGAGGACGTATCAGATATTAAACTGATAAGAACAGATACTACACTTGATCTTAGCCAAAAGGCCGAGAAGCGATGCCGTTGCAGCCGCCTCCTGGCAACCCTTACCCTTACTATAGCTTTTAAGATTGTGGCGATTTTTATGACATAATGATTAGGTTACCTTGAAATATGTAACATTTCTCAAATTCAACGTCTCATTATTCTTCCTTTATAATAATAGCTAGATTTTTTTTTTAAAAAAGATCTTAAATAGTTGTCTTTGCTGCATTGCCTGCCTGTACACGCTCCGCTTGTTTTACATAACCCCGCCCTGCCAATGATTTTCTTTCTTGGGATTGGTCCACATACAAGTCTGGATTTCAATATGGGCGTGGTCTCTTTGCCTCCCAGACTCGGGCCTGTCTGCCCGCCTGCAGGCCGCGCGGCGCTCTCGGTGAGTGTGTGGAAGGCGTTTCGGTAGGTGGTGGCGCCCTTCCCCGGGACGTTTGTTTATCGATCCCAAGTACAGGCTTCGGAGTCCGAAGAACTGGATTGGGATCCCTGCTCGCCAGTTCCTAACTTGATGACATAAGGCCCGTTGCTTGGAATCTCCTTTTCTGTTAACTGGGGACTAATAACGCGCTTACACGGCGGTAGTGAGAACCCAGTTGAGGTTGGGCTTTGGGGCTGCATTCCCCTCTCATTCTAGGGCTCCCCTCGCTTCCGCGCCTCCTCCTTGACTGTACCATCCACCCGCAAACCACTTACATCTTGCCGTTTACGACGCATCGTCCACCGTGCGCCCTTCACACAAGGGAAGAGATGCCCGGAGAAAGGCGTTTTGGAGGGTCCCGATTCCTAAACCCAGGTGGGAGAGACAGGCTGAGGCCAGTGTAGATAAAATGTAAACGAAGCAGTTCTTTTGTAGGCTCAAGGCGAAGTCCGGCTGTATGAAAAGGATTGATGATCAGGCGGGAACTGAGAAAGGACTTGAGGTCCCGTTTCCTTGGAAACTATATTAATATAAATGTGGAGCGTTCTTTTTTTTTTTTTTTTTTTTCTTTTTTTTTTTTTCTAATGTGGAACGTTCTGTTGTTGGAAATCCCCTTCACTGAAGCTCTACGCCCGGGCTGGAAATAGAGGCCGTTGTCTCTGTGTCAAGGTGACTAGGTGGGACCTTCTGTTCTCACTGACAGGCTTTCAACTAGCAAAATTTCTATAATCTATGATTTTAGAGAACAAGGTTCTCAGCATTGTGTCCCTGATGCTAATAAACAGGCAGTTTGTAAAGGTTCCCATATGTAAATCCAGAGCCTCCAGGGAGGGCTGAATTAAGGAGGTGTGGCCGGTAGAATACTGCCCCCAAAAAAGATACTCCCGTGCTAATTCTCAGAACCTCTCAATGTGTTACCTTCCATGGCAAAAGGTACTTTGCAGATGTGGTTAAATTAAGAGTTGGGGGAAGGAGAGTTTATCTGGGATTATCTAGTGGATGCCTGTAATCACAAAGGTCCTCATCAGGGTCCGAGGGGGGCAGGAGCCAGCGTCAGAGTGATGGAGCACATATAAGGTGGATGAGCCATTGCTAGCTTTGAAGATGCAAGGAGGTCATCAGATGGATGTGGGCAGCCTCTAGGAGCTGGAAAAGGCAAGGAAACAGATTCTCTTAGAGCCTCCAGAACGGAATGCAGCCCTGCGGACCCAGCTTGATTTTAGCCCACTGAGACCTGTTTTGGATATCTGACCTCCAGGACTGTAAGATAATAAGTTGTTATGTTTCAAGCCACTGAGTTTGTGGCAATTGGTTTCAACAGCAATAAAAACCAATACAGGGGCAAAAGCAATGTTCAGTTTCTTTCGATCTGAACCTTCTCCAAATTCTACTGGACCCAACCTCGGGCAAGGCCACAGTCCCCTAGCTGAGTGGGCTTCACCTTCTGCCCCAGGCTATGTACAGCCAAGTATCGCAGAACACAGATCTGGTGGCCGGTGCTTCCTCAGCTCGGTCTGCAGTCAGCAGCAGCCCTGTTCCTCCTCTGAAGCCAAGGCAAGTGGGGAGTGGCTCCTTCACCCTCAGTCCGCTGTTACCCTGCCCCTTTCCATACAAGTATGGGAGACTGACAGTGCAGGCACCATAAGAACTTGGAAATTAACCTTTGCTCCTGGGAGGCCATGTGTCCATTTGTTTATGCTTATGGAGCACATACTCTACAATGATAAAATCAGACAGGACCTTTGGCTTCGTGAGTTCGTGGTCTACTGGGGAAAACTGGGAGAAGGCTCCTGTGATTCTCCAGGCAAGAGCTGGAGGGGATTTGGGCAGGGTGGCTGTGATGGCAGAGGTGGAGGGAAGCGGAAGGGATCACAGAGAATCACTGGCTTTGATGACAGGCAGAGTGAGGCCAAGGGAAGAGTATTCTTTCCGTGTGCATACATTTTAAATTTGATGTCTTGGGGGCACCTGTGTGGCTCAGTTGGTTAAGCTTCTGACTTCTGCTCAGGTCATGATCTTGCTGTTTGTGGGTTCAAGCCCCGCATTGGGCTCTGTGCTGACAGCTCAGAGCCTGAGCCTGTTTTGGATTCTGTGTCTCCCTTTCTCTCTGCCCCTCCCTTGCTTGCGTTCTGTCTCTCAAAAATAAACATTGAAATAATAAAATAAATTTGATGTTTTGTTTTCACAAAACTGACACACTATACATTGTCACATGTTCAAAGGCTTATAACATCCCCCCCCATAAAATGTTTTAATGGTACTTTTCTTGTTGTTTATAAATTGATTAAACAATTTTAGACTTTCTATTTGTGTGTGTGTGTGTGTGTGTTCTTAAGAAATGGTATAAACTTGGGGCGCCTGGGTGGCTCAGTCGGTTGAGCGTCTGACTTCAGCTCAGGTCACGATCTCGCGGTCCGTGAGTTCGAGCCCCGCGTCGGGCTCTGGGCTGATGGCTCAGAGCCTGGAGCCTGCTTCCGATTCTGTGTCTCCCTCTCTCTCTGCCCCTCCCCCGTTCGTACTCTGTCTCTGTCTCAAAAATAAATAAATGTTAAAAAAAATACTAAAAAAAAGAAATGATATACACTTAAAAATCAGCACAATATAGAGCATGTCAAAGAACAGTCTAGTCAGTTTGAAGAATTTGATTTTAATGTAACTGCATCTCCCAACCCTTCTGAGAATCTGTTGAAGCTTTCCTCAAATGAGTTGCCTTACACACGTCTTGCATACCATTTCCTGAGGGGATTCTTTAGGGCCCCCTAAGCCCATTCATTAACAACCACAGTCCTAAAGAGACAGGAGAACCTGACTGAAGGCGTCCAAACACCTAATGAGGTCATATCAAGTTGGAGGTACAGGGGCGCCTGGGTAGCTCAGTGGGTTGAGGGTCGACTCTGGATTTCAGCTGAGGTCCTGATCTCACAGGTTCCTGAGTTCCAGCTGCGCATCAGGCTCTATGCCGACAGTGCAGAGCCTGCTGGGGATTGTCTCTCTCTCTGCCCCTCTCCCCAAATAAAGAAATAAGCATTAAAAAAAAAAAAAAAAAAAAATGGAGGCATAGATGGGGATGGTCCTGGAAGCCCTGCTTCGGCTTGTGGCAGGGCCGTCTGAGAGCACAGTCTCCTGGACTCAGGGCTGGCTCCACTGGGCCCACTTTCCCGTGGCAACTCGGGGGTGGATTTGGACAGCTCCTGCAGCTCCTGGAAGAGAAGCACCAGTTCTCCTCTTGGCCACCGATGCCACCACCCCCTTTGCTAATTTGTGTGAACCGCCCCCCCCCCCGCCCCTCGTCCCCCAGCTCTCTAGAAATTCGAATTCACACTTTCTACTGAAAGCCTCTCATCTGGTGCCTGGGCTTTCGGTGCTATGGTGACAACGGATTCCGTCTCCAGCCTGACTGGTCAGTGGTGCCAGGCACCGTTCCGAGTGCTTTGTATGTGGTAACAGCCTTAAGAGAGAAGTGGTGACTGTCATGTTCCGCTTTTACAGGAGAAACTGAACCACTTCAGGTCACACAGCTAGTAAGTGGTGGAGACTCCAGCCTCAGGCAACTCCTATGCCATACCACGTCTGCTTGACTCCTTGGGTGTCAGGGAGGCATCTGAGACTCACGCTATCCAAAAGCATTCCCTACTGTCCCCACTGCAGTGTCCTTTATGCTCCCGTCACTCACCCCCACATCCACTCTGTCCGCTAGTCCTGTTGCGTCTACTCCAGAATACATCCTGAGTGACTCCGTTTCATCCCATCAGCTGTTCCTTCCTTAGCCTCCGGAACTCCCCATCTTAGCTCAAATGTCACCTCCTCAGAGACGCTTTCCCTGACCACCTTCTTACCAAATCACGGATTCTTGTTCCCTGCTGGCATTTCTCACAGATCTCAGGGTGTCTTCAACTTAGCACTGTTGACATTTTGGGCTGTATGATTCATTGGAGTGGTGGAGAGGGAGCTGGCCTGTGCATCGTAGGGTCTCCCCACTGGATGCCAGTATACCATCCCCAAAGTTGTAACAACCAAAAACGTTTCCAGGGATTGTTAAATTTTTTCCGGGGGATGAAGTCACTGCTGCTTGAAAACCACTGTTACTTCAAACTATCTTATGCACTCACTGTCCTATTTTCCCTTTCCCTCCCTCCTGTAAGAATGTAACTAAACAGCAATCAACAACCGCAAAAGCAAGGCCATGGCTCTTGTGATCAGTACACTGCTAGGTTTGGGACAGAGCAGCTGCTCAGTGCTGTGACCATTCATGGAGGTGGGGAGACGGGGTGTTGTGTCAGAGGGGAGCAGACCTGGGCAGGACAGGGACTCCAGGGACTGTGTCCAGTTAGATAGATCAGGGAAGGAGGTCAAGGGGCAAGTGGATGTACCTGAAGCTCAGGGGAAAGGTGGTCTGAAGCATCAGGAACTCGAGGAGCCAGGCCTCAATCATTCCAGCCCTCTCCCCCGTTCCTCCATATTGTCTGTTATCTCATCTTTTAGCCAGAGTAGCCATTGACTTGGATCTTAATTTGAATTCATTTGCCAAATGGTGAGAATAGTATTCCTGGAAGGCTTCACTGTCAACCAGACTCTTCCAGTGAATACCTTCTGGCCCCTGTACCAGCCTAGATCTAACTTTGGTTCCATCGTCTCCTTGCTGAATCCCTCGGCTGGGTTAGAGTAGAAGCAGCCTCCAGACTCCTAGAGATAGCACCCGGCCTGATGGCTAAGTACCTAGGACCTTGAATAGGAACCCTCTCCTCCCCTGGTATTCTGTGACAGGGACAAGTCGCTTCTTTGCTAGTTCCCCTTTATCCAAGGATACTTCTGGCAAAGACCTCCCACAGTAAGTACTGGGGTGAGAGGTCGTGTGCATAGTGGCTGGTCTGTAGTAAAAGCTAAACGCTTGCTGTTTTGTTTCAAGTCCACCTGACCTTAGTGGCTTTGACACAAGTGATCTGATGTTTCCTGGTCAGCACTGCAGATTCTCACTGCTTGTGGTAGCTCACTGTTTCTCCTGTGTTCCTCCCAGGCTTTTTTTTTTTCCCCACCAACTTTAAAAGTTGGTCCTTGTCTCTTTTCTTATGCAACCTATTTGCATCCCACTTATACATAAGTATAACTATCCGCTCCCCAACAGCGCCATAGGTTTGTGGGCTTGACTGCCCACCCCTAAAGCTGGCTTGCCCAGGGCCAATTAAAAAGCAGACTTGAAAACATTAGGTATGTGTGAGGCGACAATCCATCTGAATGAGACTGTAAATTTTCAAGTACTCATTCATGTCCTTAACGCCACTTGCTAAATTTATGCTCAGAAACAATGGCACATGTAGATGGAAAGATGGATGTTTGATGTCAATTCAGGTGTTCACTGAGCATTCCTACCAGATGTCCTAAGTGAACAGAAGTTCTGGTTTCCCATGGAAAGAACAAATGGAAGACAGACACAAGCAGGGTTATTCTCATCAAGTTATATTTACACCAACAGGATAAACACAATAATTGGCCAAAGTAACCCTTTTAGCATTGACTTAAGAAAAATTTTTTTAGGGGCACCTCATTGGCTCAGTCTGTTATATGTCGAACCATTGAATCCAGCTCAGGTTATCTCAGTTTCAGAGTTCAAGTCCTGCGTTGGGCTCTGCACTGGACAGCATGAGGTCTACTTGGGATTCTGTCTCCCTGTCTGAAAAATAAAAAAAAACTTTAGAAGTAGGCTCTGCCCAAACACGGGGTTGAAACTCAGGATCCTGAGATCAAGAGTTGCATGCTCTGAGCCAGCCAGGTACCCCCTAGCAGGGACTTTTGAGTGGCACCCTGAGTTACCTACAAGAACCAGGACAATTCCAGATAAAGGGAAGAATGTAGAGACCCAGAAACTCATTAGAGGAACAGAAATTCAGGGACTACTGGCCTGATCCTACAGAAAGCAGACTCCACTGAAATGTTGGGAATTTTATATGCAGAAAAAGGGCAGTGAAATACCAAAATCTGACAGCCAACATTTTGAGTCTGAGTGGTCCTTAATGGTGATTATGCCTTATGGCTCTTTGTGCCTTATGAACCAAGCCTGCCAAAGTTAAGGCAGAGCTAAGGATCACCCAAAGCCAGGAAACTTTTCATGCAGTGAGGCATGTATTGGGGGAAGGAAGATCTCAGAAGGCTCCTTGAACAATGCTTCCCTGAGCTAGATACCATCAGGCAAAATGCCACATTAAATTGGATACTGCCAACTTCCCCAGGATTATTTCCTTCTATCCGGCTACATGCACAAGTCACAATGAAGGTTAAACCTTTATTTAGAAAGGGTTAAACAATTATGTTAATTGCAATAACTAGGTTGTACAAAAACAGGACTTGAAAATTCCCTTTTGATAAAGAACTGAATTCCTGTACAGAATAAAGTGCATTTTCTTGGTAGACAAGAAGAATGTATGTACTACACTGAGTTTACAAGGGACTACCCTTTAAACTAGTTCACACTGGAAAGCATCAATAGCTCGGTTGGTTGAACATGATTCTTGATTTAGGCTCTGGTCATGTGGGTAAGCCCCACGTGGGCTCCACACTCAGTATGGAGCCTGCTTAAGATTTTCTTTCCCTCTGCCCCACTTCCCCTACTTGCTTTCTAAAAAAAACAAAACAAAAAAAACCCCTAGCATACCTACTTTCAGGTATACTTTTGTTTTTCTGTTAGCCTGCTTCAGATTCTGTGTCTCCATCTTTCTCTGCCCCTCCCCCACTCACATGTGGTCTCTCTCAAAAATAAACATTAAATAAACACCAATATTTGGACAAATACCTACCCATTATCTATGCCTTGTTCCTTCTTCAGACCTGAAAAAAACAAACAAACAAAAAAAACTCTACGTCAAAGTGACTTTCCTTCCCTTTCCCATCTTTAGAAATCTCTTGTAATCCCTCAGACTGTTCCTTCTGGAACAAGCTTCCTCTTTTCCCCCAGCCAGTCCCAGTGGGTTCACCTTTACAGGCTCTGGGACTAGAACAGGAAGTAAGACATGTGACTGTTTCTTCACTGGGAAGTTTTAATTTGGACCATCTAGTATCTAGGTTTACCCACCTGACTTCAGGCTGGAGCTGAGCAGAGAAATGGCTGAGGGTACCTGTAAAAGAATGATTGGGAATTATAGGCCTCTCAGTCATCCCCCTGGGTCCCTATTGCTTAGAGGGAAGGCACAGTTATAAAGGTTATGTAGTATTCTGCATGCACATTTTACATAGAAACCACCAGCCAACTTACCACTTCTTACTCTAAGATAAGCTCACAGCTCAGAAAATACCTTTCAGTCACAGTGTTCAGACTGGGGCGGTATTGCATTCATCACTGGTGAGTGGGAGCTTGTCACAGATGGTTCAGGGTGTCCACAGACAAGACTGAATTAAGTCAGTAATGTCTTCTTCGAAGAGCTACCCAAAGTGTCGCCCCCTCCCCGTTAAAAACACCTAGTAAACTTTACATAATGGCTATAAATGACAGCATTACAAAGGCATTTACCTCAAATCATTCTTGGGCTCCAGAGAAGGTGCTGAACCTGAAACAAACCAGACTGGAGTCAGTAATGCTTACCTTCAGCAATAAATCGTTCCCCTTTAAAACCATCATTTCTAGGAAAATCAGATTTCCAATCTCAACAGCAAGTTATCAGCCGAACGAGATTCCATGTAAGTCATCATGTGTTTAGGCCCCAAAGGGTGTTTTTTTTGTACCCAATATGCTTCAGGTATCACGTATGGAAACTACTCACCTCTGAGCAAATGAGCAGGTTATGGATAACCATACCTAGAGAAAGACAAAGCTGTGGGTAATGAAAAGTCCTTCCACGTGGCATCCCCCCCCATTCCTACTTTTTCCAGTTTCTCAGGTGTTCACATGTTTTCATTCTGGAGTCATAGTGAGCTAGTTTTATTCATCATGGAAACTTGCCTATTTGGTGGCATGAACCACAGACATTAACCAACTAACCTGTTAACTCTGGAGGCCTTTTGGTAGTATACACGAACAAGCTGCTCCTGAAGAAGATCATGTAATTAGCCAAGCAAGTATCTAAAACAGCCAAAGCTATTCTAGCTATGTAATTAATGGGTTTAAGTGAAGAAAACCCAAGCAAATACTATTGACAGGGATACGCTGTACCTCAGACAGTTCCTTATGGAACAAATTCTCATCCTCTCACCCAGTTAGCCCCAGTGGGTTCACCATTACTGGCTCTGGGGCTAGAACAGGGGTAAGACAGGATGCTTGCTCTCTTCATTGGCATTATACTCTGGGGCAAGCTGTAATCAGCAAGGTTACAAGTACTCACCGTCCTTAACTCTTTCCACGAGTTCGACCCTGAGCACATCAGTGGGCATCTAGAGAAACAGATCAAGAAACATCACTACAAGGAAAAAGAACCAGAAAGCTATACGGGCTGATCAAGTCTTTAGTCACAACGACAAGACAAATAAAAACCACACGATGGAAAAAAAAAAAAAAAAAATCACCCTTTGATGGGTTCACATATATGCTAACAAAATAACAGTATTGGGAGAAGCTACTCACCATAAGGTAAATCAACATATTACCACCATCAGGACGACCTGCAAAAGGAGACCAGATGGTTATCAAGAAATACTAGGCTAGAACAAACTTTCTTTATTAATAGAAACTGCCATCAGAACTCTAACATGCTATTAATTGTTGTACCTCACAGAGGATCAGCATATCTATTCAAATCATCTGACAGTGACATATGGGTGAGGGAGAGCACACCATCTCAAGAATTAACTGTACTGTTGGGTTGCTCTCTCCCTCCACAGGAAAGTCATTCTAAGAGGAATAAGCTGCAAGAAGCAAAAAGGCAAAACTGCTCACTTTGCTCTCCTGGTTGTAGGCCAAACAGGAGAGGACACCCCAATCCCCTCATTTGGTCAAAAAATTACCTGTCTTCACCCTTGGAGGCAGCTGGATTCCTCAGGCCTGGGGAGGAGACGCTGGAAACAGAAAAGAAGGCATTATATGTACCTAAAAATAGCCATTCATAGGTCCTTGAATACTCTTGGTCCACTTCTCAGCAGGAAGATGACATCACTTTTAAGATCAGCCATATGCTTGTCTTTTTTATGTTCATCACAGAGTGGCCAGCATAATCTGAACAAGAACAAACCCCATCTAGACACAGTGCCCACCTTTAACTGCGGTAAATCACTGCATACCCACCTGGAGCATCACTGGAAGCTTACTTTGCAGGGATAGGTCTTGTCCCATCCTCCAACCCGGAAGGTCTTTTGAGCTGAACCACATCTGGAAGGAAAAAAAAAAGGGGGGGGGCACCTCTCACTTAGTTTCATACTTTGCAGTCGGTCTTCTTACCTCCGCGCAAACACCCGAACATTCGCTGCGGGCTGGTGCTACTCAGAACTCTTAGGCTTTCTCCACTACTCCATCAGAAAGAGAGAGTTCAATCCTTAGTATCATCCCCGTAGCACTTCCCACGGGGCCCCCGTACACTCGACAACGGAGGAAGAGGGGGTAAAAGAGGGCCACCCACTTACCCTAACAGGTCGGCTCTTTTCCATTCTAGCGTTCAGACGTGCGCCTGAACCCTGCAGACAAGAAGACATTAAATCAACACCGGCTTTTTCACAATCGTTTTGTCCGCCGGAGCTACGACTGTGTCGCATCTCGGCTGTGCAAGGCCCGTCTCTTCAGAGTTTCTTATCCTCACGGAGCTCAGTACAGGTCTGTGAAAAGGTTCTCATCACAGAGAGGGCCGCCGGCACGGCCCGCCATCGCCATCTTGTCCTTCACAAAGCGCCGCGGCTGCTTCGTGGCCTCAAGGCCGTGGCCGAGCTCTTACCCCTCCCCCACCAACCAATAAATGCAATGTATTAGTGCTCAGGCAAGCCACGCTCACTTTTTATTTTTCCCTCGCTTCACCTTTTAAAAAGGATAAAGTAAACAACCCACACACTTACCCGACACCGTGAAAAAAAAATGAGGCAGACGGGCCGCAGCGAGATACTTAAATACCACCTCGCAGAGGCCCACGGGATTTATGGGCGGGACTATGGCGGGCGCACGCGCATATGGAGACAGCGCGCGAGCCTGGGCAGTTGTGGGTAGGGAATTCCTGGGAAGGCGGGAGTACAGTGCGCACACTCAGCCTCTGTGGCGCGAAAAAAGACGCGCATGCGACTCAGGGAGTCGCGCTGGCGCTCATTGCAGCGGGGTCCGTACCGCCGGCTCTCTAGGACGAGAACGCAGAGATCCCGGCTTTGCAACGATCTTGGGAGACGCTCCGTCCCGGTCACGACCGCCTGCTCCCACACCACTCCCTGTGCCCCCCCCTTACCCACACACACCCTAAACTGGTGTGCAGGCTCCGCCTCCCCGTGAGGTTCCCCCTGGACCTCATCGTGAAGTCTCGACCGGCGTCATCCCGGTTACACGCCTGCCTCCCGGCGCGCCTCTGCAGGCCTGGTGCGCAGGGTCCCTGCGTAGAGGGCGGCTGTGGGGTACCGGGAGCGGAAGGCCTTTTGTACGGAGCCATTTTGGGAATGTGAATCAGGCCCTCAGTGCTCCTGCTCCGCTTGGATCTTCTGACAGGGTCTGATTTTTCCCGAGCGACGGTTTTTCCCGTCCGATGTCGCTAGGAGCTTGGCTTGTAGCAGGGCGTATACATATACAGGTTATATATAAAGTAGGCTCCACTGTCCAGCGTGGGGTTCAAAGTCACGGACCCTGGGATCAAGAGCTGCGTGCTCTACCTGCTGAGCCACCCAGGTGCCCCTGAATCCCAGGTCTTTCCACAGACCAAATGAATCAGAATTTTCATGTTGACAAACTCCCTGGCTGATTTGTATATGCCATGTCCACTGTGCTTTCTCAAGACTATTTTCAGTCGCTTTCTTGACCTCTCGGCAACACTACCCAGTTGATCCATTCCCTATGTCCTGAAACACTGTGTTCCCACAGTTCTTGAGACCCTGTCCTCTCCCACTGTTGACATTTCTCATAATGTCTTGTAAGGGTTAAATTGTAGTATAGGGCTAACGATTAGCTTGAAAAATAACAGCTTTGTGTTGATACTGAAGGTTAAGAGATAACAGCCTTGCTTTATTCTTGAAAACTATGCCTCATACTCTTGTAAATTAGGCTTCACCAATTAAGGAAACAAAAGTCCAAAGAAAAGAGCATCAGAGGCAGGGTCAAGGGGATCCACTGGTTGCAACTTAGAGGCAGAAAGTCTAAAATAAACACCTCGTTAGGCAACTGTTTCTGACTCATCTGGAAACTTTCTTTGTTCTGTTCCAAGGTGATGATAAAACGATGTGATCGGTTATAAAAACTCTGTACCCCGGCTGTTCCGGGCGCACTCTTATCAAGAGTGTTGGTCCTGATCGGTCAGCCTTGCCTCTCATTGTAATAAAGTTTGTTGTGACTGTCACTGGTCCCCATAGCATTCTGTTTCAGGAGTCGTGTGGATGCAACAGTCTTAGTGATCTCTTGAAGTAGATAGTGTAGCCATTCCTTAAACAGTAATGTACCCCCAGTTGGGTGCCACACCCAGCTATTTTTCTCACTCTGCCTGGGCCACCTTATTCACTCCCATGATTTTATTTTTCTCACTCTGCCTGGGCCACCTTATTCACTCCCATGATTTTAATGACCAGCATTATGCCTATGACTCCAGCCCAGGCTCTTTTTCCTGAGCTTCACAGCGGTAATTCCAGTTGCCTTCTGGATGAACGTTATCACTTGGTTGGTCCCCAGACTCCTCAACTTTTCCAAAATGGACTTCACCTCACTATTCATTCCACCCAATTGTCCATGCCCCCCACTTCTGCTACCCTAATTCAAGCCATTCACCCTGAGGTTTTTACAAAAAATTTAACCTGCTCCCTGGGTCTGGTTTCCTCCCTTCTAATCAATCCATTCTCCCCCTTGCAGCCAGAGTGATTTTTCCAAATAAAAAATTATGATCAAGTCTCACTTCTCAGCTCATAAAACTTCAGTGCCTTTCCATCGTCTTTAGGACCCATCAGTATAGCCGTTAAGACCCCTGCTTTCCTTGCCAGCTTTTTTTTTTTTTAACCACCACTCCCTCCCCAAGCCTGATTCACCTTGCCTCCCACTATAACTCTTTTTAATTCAAGATCATGCCCGTGAAAATCATCATTGTATCCCTGTTGCCTGGCAGAATGCAAGACACTAAGTAGGACTCAGTATATATCAGTTTATCTCCATAAATTTCGAATGACCTTTTTCCAGCCCCAATTCATTGCCCTACATATCACAGGTGCTCCTTGCTTACTGAGGTCCGGGAGGGTTTGCTCAGGGAGCAACTCTGCCCTCACCTGGCTACAAGAGGCACTGCCTCGCTTAACGGAGGTGGATATACAAATAACTACCGCTTTGCCAGGAATTACTAGCTTCCATGGAGAAACAGTCCCAATTTGATGACAGAATTACTGGATTGTGGAGAAGCGTGACACCGGGGAGGATTAGCCTGGTCTCAGAGGAGACGAGAATGTTGAAGGTTATAAGGACAGGCTCATATGCTGTATTTGTGGACCTGAGGGAGGAAGGTTTGGGATAATAGGGAGTTGATACGGGTAGGAATTGATCTTTTGGCTAAGCTCAAGTGTGGTATCTGTTCTTATCAGTTTAACATCTGATACCTCCTGTATCTGAGGACAGTGTATTCCATTGATTTGGGGAGCGGGGGCTAGAATAAGAGCTTGCTTTGGGTACTCCATTCATCGTTTCCCTGGTCCCCGGGTGCTTAACGGGGTTGATATACTTGGGGTTGGAGCGCATTACCACCACATCAGGTCTTTGGGCTGGGGGAAAAAAGCTATCACAGTGGGAAAGACAAAGTAGGAATCTCTGAAACTGCACCGTCCCCATTCCAGCGATGACCTTTTCTCCCATTCTGTCCTTAACCCATTGCGCTCCAGCTCCTGTACCCGCCCCTCCACGGAGGCCACTACTGACCTCATTCACTTAATCCCAGAAGATGCTTCCATCTTTCTTGACCTCTCTGTGGCATTTGACACTGGTGACCTCCCCCTCTTCCTGAAGTGCTCCCTACCTTTGCTTTCTGGGACCCTGCACCCCCCTGGGTTTCCTCTTCCTTCTTGACCTTTTTCACTATCTATTCCTACCCGTTCCTCAGGGTTCTGTTCCGGGTCCACTTGTTTTCTCCCTCGCTAGACTCTGCCTAGATAAACCAGCTTACCCATCACCTTGGGCCTCATTTACCATATATATGCTGCCATCTCCCCCACTTCATCCCAACACAAGATCTCCTGGACTGCACACCCTGGTATCTAACTGTCTATCAGACATCTTCACTGGGATGGCCCATAAACAGCTCAGCTCAACTTGTCCGCAATGGAATTTATCATCTTTTCCTACAAATCTGTTCCTTCCCCGACGTGCCCTCTTTGACTCGATTGTCTAAGCCAGAACGTGGTCATTATCCCTGCCGCTGATATGCAGTAAATCCTCTCCGGCCAAACACTTCCGGGAACGTATTTGTATCGGAGCAAGTTGGTTATTTGTTGCAGCGAGGAAGAACACACCCCGTGGGGAATCACGGGGTGTCTCAGTAAGAGGGTGTTAGAAAGAATTTACTGCAGGATTTGGGCTTGTGCTAAGTGATTTGTGGGAGATTTTAAGCAAGTGAGGCTTTACTCTGGATTTGATGTTTTCAGGAAGTGACATCATTTATTATTGGGTATCTTAATAAGTCTTACCTAGAAGGACGGAAGGATAGAATGAGACTGACTTATGATTGGTAAAGAAACCATCACTCATATTAGCGAGGACAGGGAGCAGTTTGGACTTTTGCTATCTGGACGATGTTCAAGCTTTTTTCTGTGCTCAGACGTATGGGATGGACTTGTTTTGCCTTGATCCACCATGATCACAGAGTGGCCTTGTCTTATGTTGATATTCTGAAATTACGTTCAACAGGAGACCACCAAGGTCTCGGTGTGAATCCCAGGCCAGCTTCTGGATGTCAGTAGATGCTTTTCTCCTTCTCAGTACCCTAGTGTAAGCCATTCACCCCTGGATTTCTGCTACAGATTCCCAAACTGGTTCCCTGGCTTTGACTTAACTCTCTTTTTGTGTGTGTGTGTTTTTTTTAAGTTTATTTATTCATTCTGAGAGAGAGTGTGTGTGGGAGGGGCAGAGAGAGAGAGAGAATCCCAAACAGGATCTGCACTGCCAGTGCAGAGCCCGATGTGGGGCTCAAACCCATGAACCACGACATCATGACCAGAGCAGAAATCAATAGTTGGTTGCCTAACTGACTGAGCCACCCAAGCATCTCATGACTTCAACCCCTTATAACCCATTCTCCACATTATAGCCAGAGTGATCTTTCTAATTTTTTAAAATTTTTTTTTAACGTTTATTTTTGAGATAGAGAGAGACAGAGCATGCATGGGGGAGGGTCAGAGAGAGGGAGACACAGAATCCGAAACAGGCTCCAGGCTCTGAGCTGTCAGCACAGAGCCCGATGCAGGGCTCGAACTCACGGACCGCGAGATCATGACCTGAGCCGAAGTCGGCCGCCCAACCGACTGAGCCACCCAGGTGCCCCTGATCTTTCTAATTTTTAAAAAAAATGTTTTATTTTTGAGAGAGAGAGAGAGAGGGGGGGGGGGGAGGGGCAAAGAGACAGGTAGACACAGAATCCCAAGCAGGCTCCACGCTCTGAGCTGTCAGCACAGATCCGAATGCGGGGGCTGAAACTTACGAACTGTGTGAGATCATGAGCTGAATGGAGCTGGATGCTTAACTGGCTGAGCCACTCAGGCGCCACCAGAGCGATCTTTCTAAACGGAAAGTCTGATCTCAGCTCAAAATCCTCAGTGCTTCTCCTTTGCTCTTAGGTTAAAATCTGTACCTACTGACAGAGCCAACAAGGCCCGTTTTCCTTTTCCAGTTTTAATATCACTACTCATTCCCTCCCTTGCTCTACTTGACCCCTTCCCTATATAAACTCCCTGAGGTCAGAAATCGAGTCTGTATAACTTATTTTATCCCTATCGTGTAGAACAAGGCATGACACTGTAATGCATCGAGTGCCTGCCCTGTGCTATGAAGGAAGCTCCTGAAGAGGCTGTTAGGAAAAATGCAGTTGAACTGTCGACAGCTTCCTGGCAACAGGAAGCTCGCTCAGAGGATGGAGGCTGCGTCTGCCCCCTCCTGGCAGCAAGAGGCACTGCCTCCATTCGTGGAGGAAAAGGGATCCGCAAATGAACAGGGCTCTCCTGGGATCTGGGAGTAGGGCATTCACCTCTGGGAAAAATTCAGTTTGAGGACAGAATTTCCTTATTTCCTGAACTGTGGAGAAGTATGCCAGGAGAAGCTCTCTCATAGAGGGGTGAGACTGGTTTTTGGAAGAGTTGAGGATGTGGAATTTTATAAGGGACAGCTGGGAAGCGAGTTCTGCTGGGAATCTTAATTGTAGGTTGTTTCTTTGTTTCTTGGCCCAAGATGAAGAACAGTATGTGTTCTTTAAAAAATGGTTTTTTAAAAAATGTTTATCTTTATTTTTGTGACAGAGAGAAACAGAGCATGAGCGGGGGAGGGGCAGAGAGAGAGGGAGACACAGAATCCGAAGCAGGCTCCAGGCTCTGAGCTGTCAGCACAGAGCCCAATGTGGGGCTCAAACTTGTCAACTTCAAGATCATGACCTGAGCTGAAGTTGGATGCTCAACCGACTGAGCCACCCAGGCGCCCCATGAATAGTATGTGTTCTTATCATTTAGTATCTTGTAAACCTGTACCTGAGGATACTTCATCAAGTTTATTATTATTATTATTATTATTATTATTATGTGCGTTTTTGGAACAGAGAGATTGAATAGGGGCTCTCTCCATCTATTCTACAAACCAACCCGATATTGCAGTACCCCCATGAATGGTATGGTTCTCCCTTTTGGAGTCAATATCAGTTAAAATGCAGACTGTTGCATTCCACTATGTCTTTTGGTTTTTGGGAAAAAAATTTAAGATAAATCTGCTCTTTCCCCTCTTTCTTTAATGCTATATTTTTGACACATATTTTACTTGTCTTTTATGTCCTGGTTCTTTAATATTTATTTATAGTGCTCTATTTAGAGATTTTCTACAGATGATCTTGTCCCTTAGTGATAGAACATTTTTCAGGTTACCAGATATATATTGGTGTAACTGACGTGGCAGTGAAATCTTTCATATGTTGCTTTGTGCACACGTATGAGAGTTTCTCCGGGGTATGCATCTAGGAGTGACATTTCCAGATAACAGCAAGAGTATTTTCAGTTTTATAGACTGTTGCAAATTTCCCACATGTCCTGAATTGCAATTCTCTGGTATTCCTGAATAAACTCATTTTTTTTCTGGTAAGATAACTGACAGTTTTATTTTTAAGGTTAACAGTTGCTAGTATAAATGGCAACTTAAAAAAATTTTTTTTCTCATTGTTTGCTACTGGTATACAGAACAGAATTGTTCTGCATCTAGTTTTTTAATTGAACTCTTAATCTAATAATTTTTAGATTCAATTGGATTTTTTTAAAGAATTTATTTTGGGGGCACCTGGGTGGCTCAGTGGGTTGAGCATCCAACTTCAGCTCAGGTCATGATCTCAACAGTTTGTGGGTTCAAGCCCCACGTCGGGCTCTGTGCTGACAGCTCAGAGCCTGGAGCCTGCTTCAGATTCTGTGTCTCCCTCTCTTTCTGTCACTCCCCCGCTTGTTCTCTCTCTCTCAAAAATAAATAAATAAATAAATAAATAAATAAATAAATAATTTAAAAATTACCAAAAATTTTTTTTTTTATTTTTAAAGTAATCCCTACACCCAAAATGGGGCTCAAACTTACCACCTCAAGATCAAGAGTCACACACTCTCCCAACTGAGCCACCAACCGCCCCTCAATTTGGACTTTTTTGTACAGAATTTTCTATAAGTAGAGCAAAACATTTAGGTCTCATTCCCTACCCCCCAAATTGAATGTTAGTTACCTATAAAAGTATTTTGTAAATTACTGATAGTAATTTAAATTTGAGACCTGAAACCATAAAAATCCTAGAAAATAACACAGCCAGAAAGGTCTCTGACGTCAGCCATAGCAACATTTTTCTAGATATGTCTCCTGAGACGGGGGAATAAAAGCAAAAATAACCTATTTGGGACTTCATCAAAATAAAAAGATTCTGCACAGCAAAGGAAACAGTCAACAAAACTAAAAGGCAACCAACTAAATGGGAGAAGATTTTTGCAAATGACATATCCAAAAAGGGTTAGTATCCAAAATATATAAAGAACTTATACAGGGGCACAAGACTAGCTCAGTTGGAAGGGCATGCAACTGTTGATCTTGGGGTCGTGAGTTTGAGCCTCACGTTGGGTATAGAGATTGCTTAAATAAATAAAACTTAAAGAGAACTTATACAAATCAACACCCCCAAAACCAAATAAACCAATTAAAAAATGGGCAGAAGAAATGAAAAGGCATTTCTCCGAAGAAGACATCCAGATGGCCAAAAGACACATGAAAAGATGCTTAACATCTCATCATCAGGGAAATGAAAGTCACAACTGCAGTGAGATATCACCTCATACTCATCAGAATGGCTAAAATTAATGACACAGAAAACAACAAGTGTTGGCAAGAACTTGGAAAAAAAGAACACTCATGCACTGTTGGTGGGAATGCAAACTGGTATAGCCACTAAGGAAAACAGTAAAGAGTTTCCTCAAAAAATTAAAAATAGAACTACCCTATGATCCATTAATAGCACTACTGGGTATTTATCCCCCAGAATACAAAAACACTAATTTAAAGGGATACATGCACCCATATGGTTATAGCAGCATCATTTATAATAGCCAAGTTATGGAAGCAGCTCAAGTATCCACTGATAGATGAAAGGATTAAGAAGATGTAGTACAAATACACAATAGGATATTATTCAGCCATAAAAGAGAATGAAATCTTGCCATTTGCAACAACGCGGATGGAACTAGAGCGTATTATGCTAAGTGAAATAAGTCAGTCAAAGAAAGACATATGATATCATTTCACTCATATGTGGAATTTAAGAAACAAAACAAATAAGCAAAGGGGAAAAAAGAGAGAGAGACAGACCAAGAAACAGACTCTCAACTGTAGAGAAGAAACTGATGGTTTTCAGAGGGGAGGTGGGGAGATGGGTGAAATAGGTGATGGGGATTAACAAGGGCGCTTGTGATAAGTGAAAGAGCAGACCTAGGCCGGCCAACTAGTGACTACGTCCCTGACATGGCCGCAGGAAGAGGTTCCCGCTCAAACCTCAGACCACGCCTCCTCCCCTTGAGTAACTTATGTTTTCTAAGAAAGCAGGCTACCGATTGATGCATTGATGCATTCTTCCGAAGTCTAAGGTGGGAGGAAGGGGAGTATGAGAGGCGTGGAAAGTGTGAGTAGAAGAGGGAGGGCTTCTCTCAGGTAGGGGCCAGAGGCAGGAGCCCTCAACCCTGTCCAGGCTTAGAATGACCTGGGAGCATTTTACCCCTCCCCAAACCAATTATTCAGAGTCTCTGGGGATGGTGTTTGGTGCTAGGTATTTATATAGCACAGCAAGGCTGACAGCCAATGGTTAATAGGTGACCAGTGAGAAACGTTCTGTATACACTGAGGCCAAACATGTTAAACAACCTCAGACACAGTGGTTCTTAAACTTCAGGTGCATCAGAATCTCCTGGAAGACTTGTTCAAACAAGTTCAAACAAGATCTGTTCAAACAAGATCGCTGAGCCCCACCCCTAGAGTTTCTGATTTAGTAGGTCTGTGACCACCAGGCCCAACCTTTGCATTTTTAACAAGTTCCAGGTGACGCTGATAATTGCTGATCTGGGACCACACCTTGGCAGCCATTGGTCTATCCTTCCCCAGCCAATCAGCTGAGGCCACGACCCTTCCCCAGCCAATTGGCTAAGGCCATGATCCCTATAAAACCTTTGTGCTTTTGAAACGCACCCTCTCCAGTATCTCACCGCTGCCTCGGTGCAGGTAGGGGATTGAGCTCGAGCTAGCTCGAATAAAGGCTCTTTGCTTTTGCATCGGACTTGGCTCCCTGGTGGTCTTTGGGGATCATGAATTCTGGGCATAACAATAAGCACCTGGTGACACGGAATTGTTGAATCACTATATTGGACACCCAAAACTAAGATAACACCATACGGTGACTATGCTGGAATTAAATTATTGATAGTACTATTTAAAAAATTTTTTAAAAATGTTTATTTATTTTTGAGAGAGACAGAGACAGAATGCAAGTGGGTTGGGGCAGAGAGAGAGGGGGACACAGAATCTGAAGGAGGATCCAGGCTCCGAGCAGTCAGCACGGAGCCTGACGCGGGGCTTGAACTCACGAGCTGTGAGATCATGACCTGAGCCGAAGTCAGATGCTCAACCGACTGAGCCACCCAGGCGCCCCTTGATAGTACTATTTTAAAGAAACTGGGTAATCAGTTCTAATGCTGCTAATTTGAGGATGAAAGGGAATCTGTTCTAAACTTGCTAGAGGATCCATTTCTTTAAAGTTTTGAGTTTTAGTTTTCTCTGTAGTAAACACCTTAATTTATTCAATATAATTTATTTTTTGAAAGCAATTTTAAGTTTACAGAATAGTGGACAGGAAGAATGGAGTTCCCATATCTTCCATTACCCTCTCTCCACCTCCCACCCTTTCCCCTATTAAAGTCTTGCTTTAGTGAGGTACACCTGTTATAGTTGATGAGCCCATACTGATACATTATTATTAACTAAAGACCATGGTTTACATTAAGGTTCATTCTTTGTGTTGTACATTCTGTGGGGTTTGACACATGTCTAATGACATGTATCCACCATTACAGTATTGTACAGAATAGTCTTCTGGTCCTAGAAATCCCCTGCCCTCCGCTTATTCAGCCTGCCCTCCACCCCCCACCCACTCCCAGAACTCCTCGCAACCACTGATCTTTCTACTGTCTCCATAGTGTTGGCTTTTCCGGAATGTCATATAGTTGGAATCATACAGTATGTAGATTTTTCATATTTGCTTCTTATGCATTTAAGATTAGCAATATGCATCTAAGATTCCTCCCTGTATTTTTGTGGCTTGATAGCTCAATAATGTTCCATTATCTGGATGTACCAGTTTCTTTATTCACCTAGTGAAGGACATCTTGGTCTGGTCGCTTCTGAGTTTTAGCAATGATGAATAAAGCTGCTATAAACATCCGTGTTCAGGTTTTTGTGTGGACACAATTTGTTGTACAGCTCATAGAACTCAGGGAAACCCTTTACTTACTATTCCCAGTTTATTAAAAAGGACGTTATAAAGGATACAAATGAATAGCCAGATGAAGAGGTACATGGGGTGATGTCTGGAAGGTTCCAAGCATAGGATCTTCAGACCCCATGGGCTTGGGGTGGGTTACCTTCCTGGTACATGTTCATCAACCTGGAAGTTCTCCAAACCCCATTGATTGGTTTCTACAGAGGTTCCATTACGCAGGCATGATCATTGGCCCTTGGTGATTAACTCAGTCTCCAGCCCCTCCTCCCTGCTTGGAAGTTGGGGGATAGGACTGGAAGTTACAACCCTCTAGTCATGCCTTGATTTTTCTGGTGGCCAGTCTCTACCCCAAAGCTACCATCAAGTGTGGTCTCTTTGGAAGAGGCTTTCTTATCACCCAGGAATTCCAAGAGATTTAGGAGCTCAGTATCAGGAACTAGGGACAAAGGTTCATGCCCTTTCTTGTGCCCTCGTGTTCTCTCTCTCTCTCTCTCTGCTTTTATCATATCACAGTTACCCATTTATAAAAAAGGTGAGGTTGGCTTTTACCATAAATAAAAAATCAATTAAAGGTGGATTAAAGACTTGAATGTCAAAAACAAAACCTTACCTTCTTGCATAGAAAATGTCGATGAATATCTTTCAGGCCTTGAAGTAAAGAAAGAATTTTTAGGGGTGCCTGGGTGATTCAGTCAGATAAACACGGACTTCAGCTCAGGTTATGATCTTAGGGTTTGTGAGTTTGAGCCCCACCTCGGACTCTGCACTGATAGCTCAGAGCCTGGAGCCTGCCTCAGACTCTGTCTTCCTCTCTCTCTGCCCTTGCCCCACTTGTGTTTCTCTCTCTCTCTCTCTCTCTCTCTCTCTCTCTCTCTCTCACAAATAAACAAAAAGAAAGAGTCTTAAAATAACACACCAAATAATATTTTCCAAAACAAATAATACATTAAAATTTTTTATAAAGTTTATTTATTTTGAGAGAGACAGAGAGAGTGTGGGTGGGGGAGGGGCAGAGAAAGAGGGAGAATCCCAAGCAGGCTCCACACTGTCAGCACAGACCCCATGCAGGACTCAAACTCGTGAAACTGTGAGATCGTGGCCTGAGCTGAAATCAAGAGTTGGATGCCCGACCGACTGAACCACTCAGGTGCCCCAATAATACATTTTAAAATAAGACGTCAAAAGTAAAAATGTGGGCCATAAGAGAAAACACTCATTCATTTATTTTATTTATTTATTTATTTATTTATTTATTTATTTATCTATTTATCTATTTATCTATTTATTTATTTATTTATTTATTTATTTATTTATTTATTTAAGTAGGCTCCATGCCCAATGTGGGGCTTGAACTCACGACCCTGGGATCAAGGGTCGGATGCTCCACCAACTGAGCCAGCCAGGCACCCCTATTTTTTCAATCCCAGCCATCACACCAAAACTGATAACATTCTATTTTTTTTTATTTTAGAGATAGAAAGAGAGAGAGCACATGAGGTGTGGGGGAAGAAGGGCAGAGAGGCAGGGAGAGAGAATCTTTTTAAAAAAAAATTTTTTTTTTAACGTTTATTTTTGAGACAGAGACAGAGCATGAACGGGGGAGGGTCAGAGAGAGAGGGAGACACAGAATCTGAAACAGGCTCCAGGCTCTGAGCGGTCAGCACAGAGCCCGACGCGGGGCTCAAACTCACGGACTGTGAGATCGTGACCTGAGCCGAAGTCGGCTGCTCAACCGACTGAGCCACCCAGGCGCCCCTAGGGAGAGAGAATCTTAAGCAGACTCCACACTCAGATCAGAATCCAAAGTTGAGCTCGATCCCACGACTCTGTGATCATGACCTGAGCCGCAATCAAGACTCAGACACCCAACTGACTGAGCCACTAAGGTGCCCCCAAGACTGATAACATTTTTGATGGATAACTTTTGTTCATCAAAGGACACCTGAAGGGTGCCTGGGTAGCTCAGTCAGTTAAGCATCCCTTGAGTTGGGCTTAGGTCATGATCTCACCATTGGTGAGATTGAGCCCTGTATTGGGCTCTGTGCTGACAGCACAGAGCCTGCTTGGGACTCTTTCTCCCTCTCTCTGCCCCTCCCCTGCCCTTCCCCCTCAAAATAAATAATAAACTTGAGGAAGAAGAAGGAGAAGGAGAAGGAGAAGAAGGTGGCATCTAAGTGCCCAGATCTTGGTTTCTAATACCATTCTCCCAATAAAAGGAACCAGGGCTCTTTGGAGATATGGCTGATTCTAGGGCTGGGGCCCTAACATACATACAAGATGAGCCTGGACCATTTTGTAGTGCCAGGAAGTAAAGACGTGCTCAAAAAAACTGTATGTGGGGGGAGGCAGGGGGACAGCAGAAAGAGGAATGTATTAAAAGAGCCAACCTAAAAGAGCTCACAGCGGCCAAAGCTGTAACAGTTTGAGCAAAACCCCCAGTAATATAGTATTGAATTCTAACCCAAAGGATAAAATACATATGCACAAGTCCATACTGACAAAAAACAAATAACCAGATAAATGAGGGAGAAGAGATAAATCTCCTGTACAGAAAATCTCCAGTAATTCACGTCAATACTCCCTCCCATCCAGGAGGCAGAGCTTAATGCCAGACCTCGTGAGTGTGGCTGCACTTAAGAGATTTTCTTCCAAAGGATGTGATGATAGAAAGTTTTGAAGGTCACAGGGGCTGGAAAAATAGCAATACCCACCAGTATCGTGTGACCACAATGGTAGAAAGAGCTGATGTTGGGGGACTTCAGTCACCATTTTAAGGATAATTTAATCCCTTATTACTATGTAGCCTCTTGGATGAGATCAGTATTCTGTCTCTGATCAGCTAAATATCTGATGTCATCTGTCCAAGGATACTATGTTACAAATGCTTCTCTGTTTCTCCCATAGGTTGATCTGCTATATCTCTGATGTTACTCTTTTTTTCTACTTTTTAAAAGTTTATTTATTTATTTAGAGAGGAAGAGAGAGAGCACGAGACGGGGAGGGGTAGAGAGAGAGAGAGAGCGAGAAAGAGAGAGAGAGAGAATCTCAAGCAGGCTCTGCCCTGCCAGCACAGAGTTCGATGGGGGGCTCATCCCGTCATCCCAGGAACCATGAGATCATGACCTGAGCCAAAATCAAGAGTCAGATGCTCAACCAACTGAGCCACCCAAGCGCCCCATGTTTCTCTCTTTTACTATCTGGTTGCAATGAGAGAGAAAGGTTTGCTGCTGCATTATTGTTCACTGTCTAATTTACTTAGAATCAGGTACTTTTGAGATGGCACATTTATTTCGCTTCTAAGTGATGGCTTTGGCTGTATTTCCTCTCCTCTTTCTGGCTTTTATCCCCCCTCACATTCCCCATCCTCCACTGAGACAACCCTGACGGTTCTCTTCTTTAGAAGCCAGCGTCCCTCCTGCAGGATTCGTAATAACAATATTATTCCAATGTCACTTCTTCAAATGACAGTTGCCAAGTGAGCCCCTTTGGCTGAGGGTCGGCCTCCTTCTCGGCTTTCATCTCCATAGCGCTTTGACCTCCAAATGCTCAGTTCTGTAACTTTCAGCCATCATCCATTTTTCAAATGTCTGAACTCCCCAAGGTCGATGGACATGTCAGAAGCAAAATACGTGTTAATCAGCTGCTTATGTTATCGGTAAGGCTTTCGGTCAACAGTAGGCTATTAGTAGTTAAGTATTTGGGGAGTCAGAAGTTACACGCAGGGTTTTGACCGTGCCACAAATCCCTGTGCTGTTGGAGGCTCAACTGTAATCCTTATTTGTTGGGAAACATGTGACATGGACTTTTGCAACAGGGATTTAGAAAGGAATTTTCTCTGTACACTTAGCGCTCTGCGTTTCAGGGCCCAACCCTCATCTGTCTGCCTGAGCATAAAGTATTAAAGATGTGTAGCCTCACGTGGTCTCTGGATTGTTGGGCTGCCTTTTCTCTTTGCGTTGTCTCAGTCTTTTTTTCTTTTTTTTTAGTTTTTTTAAGTTTATTTATTTTGAGAGAGAAAGAGAGTACGAGTGGGGAGGGGAAGAGAGACAGGGAGAGAGAGGCAGAATCCCAAGCAGGCTCCACACTGTCAGCATGGAGCCCAATGTGGGGCTTGAACGCCCGAACCGTGAGATCATCACCTGAGCTGAAACCGAGTGGTGGACGCTCAACCGACTGAGCCATCCTGTCCCAGCCTTGTTTTGAGAGCTTAATTCTTCGTGACAAATCATATACTTTTCCAGACACCTGGCTGGCTCGGTCAGAAGAGCATGTGACTTTTGATCTCAGGGGCATGAGTTTGAACGCCACATTGGGTATAGACATTACTTAAATAAAACTTAAAAAAATATTTTTTAATGATCTACTTTGCGTTCCTACAGTAAATATTAAGTCTTATATGTTTTTATATCAAAAGGCATTGAAGGATCTGAGGATCTCTAGCCACGTTCTGCCTCTTTCTGTACAGTCTTTCCATGTTTTCCGGTCATCTCCTTCCCCCAGATTTATTACTTTCTTTTGGTTGAACAGTAACAAGTCTTGGTTTCCTTTTTTTTTTTTTTTAATTTATTTATTTTTGAGACAGAGAGAGACAGAGCATGAACGGGAGAGGGTCAGAGAGAGAGGGAGACACAGAATCTGAAACAGGCTCCAGGCTCTGAGCAGTCAGCACAGAGCCCGACGCGGGGCTTGAACTCACATACCGCGAGATCGTGACCTGAGCCGAAGTCGGCCTTTAACCGACTGAGCCAACCAGGCGCCCCTTGGTTTCCTTTTTTTAAAGAATTTGGTATTTGGGGCACCTAGGTGGCTCAGTCAGTTAAGCAACCAACACCTGATTTCACTTCAAGTCATGATCTCATGGTTCATGAGTTTGAGCCCCATGTCAGGTTCTGTGCTCACAGCATGGAACCTGCTTGGAATTCTCATTCTCCTCCTCTCTCTCTGCCCCCCCCCCCCCACCAAATAAATAAACATTAAAAAAAAAAATAAAGACTTTTGTTTTTAAGTAATCACTACACCCAACCTGGGGCTCGAACTCACAACCCCGAGATCAAGAGTGGTATGCTCCACCGACTGACCCAGCCAGGTGCCCTTGTTTTCCTTTTTTATGATATAATGTGGTGTTGTTTACATTTCTTTTCACTTTTATCCCTTTATCTTCATACGCTACTTTTGTTGTTTGTAAGGAGGGAAGTATTTGGGTTCGACTGGTATAGTTCATCCACTCATTTTCCAAACACTCATGAAGTGCCTACTATATGTTATCTCTGAACAGGCAGGTCCATCAGCAAATTGGACAAGGTCTCTGCCACTCGTCTTGAAGTGCAAACAGACGCTCAGAAAAGGAAATGCAATAAACAAACAGGATATGTGTTGTGGCAGAGGTAGATGGAAAATAGAAGTTGAGAAAAACTGTCATCTGAGCTAGGTCTTGAATGAATGGGAACTAATGAGGCCGAGTGGCAGAACAGGACGGGAAAAACACGGAATGGCATGTCCAGAGATGCAGAGGCCTGACAAAGCTGGCTGTACTGTAAGACTGGCAGGTGTTTGAAGGCTGATGTCACTGGGGGGGGGGGGGGGGGGGAGGAGGGGGAGGGGCAATCCCTGTGGAAGGCGTGGGGATCATACATTTTGGGGGGTAAGTTGTTAGCTTCTTTACTGCACGCAGATGGAATTGGCTTCATCTGTCTGGAACCACAGGGCTGTGAGTGAGATATTAGGTTTCTAGGGGTGTAATGCCGGACAATCTCAAGGAGAGCTCTTGAACCCAGTTCTCAACCTTGAACTTCAACCCTGTTAAAGTCTGTTCAGAGCCTCTGGTTGGCACTTATCTGCCATGCCCAGGGTACCTTGGACTTATCATCTTTGCGCAGTAGTCTGAACTCCACCCTCTATCCACTCGCCTGCCTCCCTCTAAGAATTGGTTCTGGCTCTCTTAGGGTGGGGGTAGGGTACGGGCTTTGGCATGCAGAAAGGGAATGGCAGAAGATGAGCCTTTTCACACCCTTGACTCTCCTTGGGCCCCCCTTCCTGTCTGCTGTTTCTTTAGATTTGGCTTCTGCTTTCTTCCAAACACACAGCTACCTTGGCTTCCAGCCCAGGTGGGAGAGGGAGAAAGAACTTGTTTCCTTCAGCTCCTCTCTGAAAATAATCCAGCTGGCACTGGTCAGGAACAAGTAGTTCCTGAACGTCTGCACCCCATGGTGTTGATGTCCAGCAGTCCCTGCTATGAACCTTGTCTCCGCCCCACTTAGTCTCCATCCCAGAATCTCTGTGGAGGGAAGCTGGGTGGTCTTCAAGGCCTCTGTGATGAAATTTTGGGGTGACGGTGGGGTGGTCTGGAGCCGACGACCAAGAAAGAATTCTTGAGGACGTCTTTGGTGCAATAATTTTACTACAGCATGGGGACATGACCCGTGGGCAGGAAGAGCTGCACTGGGGTCATGATGGGTAACTCATTATATACCCTCACCTTGGGAGGTGGTCAGGGATAGAGTACGTCTCTAAGGAATTTTGGAAGCAAGGTTTCCACGACCTTGAGGGGCTAGCTGTTGCCAGGGAAATTACTGTTTCACTTATTACCGTTTAATAAAATCTCAGTCATGAGATCCTTCAAATGTATAAGGGGGGGTATAAGCTTGCAGCATGATTGCCAGCATATATCCTGGGGCAGTTGAGATAAAGGAAGTAGACTTACAGGATCCTGGTGGTTGGGATAATGTTAAACCAACATTCTCTTTGGCCCCAGCAAAGCGTCATCCTTGAGGCAGCTGAGCTCCTAGAGGGAGATCACTCTGTCTGTCTCGGGTCTCGAGGACTTGTCATGGGCTATAGGCAGTAAGGGAATTAAATTTTTCATTTGCTTTAGTTTCCCTCATTACCATGGCAAGCACTTAAACCCCTTTCCTTTGTTCTCTGGTAGCCAGGAGTGTCCGAGGAATATCACATGTATCCCACCTAAAGGGGTGGGGGGGGTGCGGGGTGCTAGTTTATGCTTTGCCCTAAACTTGTCTCATCATCTGCGGCTGCCTCCAAGGCTTAGCATAGTGAAGTGATAAGGAGGTAAGGGAATCCTGGCACCCTGGGGAGATTGGGCCAATCTGTCGGAGGCCCTGCAACAGTGGGGTAGAGTCTGGTCTGTTGTAAGAAAATGGTGGGTGCCTCCAATTGAGGCCCAACCTTGGAATGTTTCCTACAGCCCATCAGGCTTTTGGCTCTTCTGTCGGATTCCTAGCTGCCCGACATCCTGGCGCCAGAAACTGGCGGTGGGGGGTTGGGGGGGGGTGGGGTAGGGGAAGACGGGCGGTGGGGGGTGGGGTCAGCTTCAACTCTCCTGTCCGAACAGATTCATCTTAAAACATCAGGGAGAAGACTGCATTACAGTTAACTCAATAAAATTAATACAGCAAAGTATTGTAGCGGGCACTTAATAGTTGCTGCATGATGAATTATTTGAAATGAACTCAAGATGAGTCTTGAAGGGCGAGTGGGAGTAAGCCCTGCGGGGAAGCAGAGATCCGGCGCCAAGTTCCAAAGGCTTGAGGAGACAAGGCTAGGTGGGGGAAAGGGGAGAAGCTGAGTTTGGCTGGCTCTGAGAGCGCCAGCGGCCGTGCGAAGTTGGGCCCACCACGCGGTGGTTTGAGCCCAGGGCCAGGGGCGAACGGAGCACGGCGTGGGGGCCCAGCCTTCGACGGTGGCGAAGAGGGGCCCTAGGGACACCCGCGGTGCTGGAAGTCCCCTCCTTGTCCACTCCTCGGGGCGGGACAAATCAGACTCCGCCCACCTGGAGGTGGCTCTGCGCTCAACCTTCTTAGCGTTCGACTAGGAGGAACTTTAGGGGTAAACAGGTTCGAGAACGGGGAATTGAGGCGCGCAGCGGTGGGAAGCGTGCTCCGGAGCCTAGTCCCCCCACCGCCGCCCACCCGTGTTGTCTCAGAAAGAGCAATCGGGGCCGTTCCTCTTTAAGGGGCGGGCAGGGGCGGGGCTCCCCGTCTCTTTCCGGTAGGCTGCGCCCTTCCCACCGCTGACGCGAACACTGTAGCCCGAGCTGCGCGTGATCGCGAATTCTTCGGAGGCCGGGTTGGGGCGGGGAGGTCGGGGCCGGAGTCCAGCCACCGCTTGATCGCAGACTGCATCGTATCGCCGGTTCCGCAGGCATCATGAGCCAGGACACCGAGGTGGACATGAAGGAGGTGGAGCTGAACGAAATGGAGCCCGAGAAGCAGCCGATGAATGCGGCGTCCGGGGCAGCCATGGCCGTAGTCGTGGCGAGCGGCGCCGAAAAGAACGGCCTGGTTAAGATCAAGGTGGCCGACGACGAGGCAGAGGCAGCGGCCGCGGCCAAGTTCACTGGCCTGTCTAAGGAGGAGCTGCTAAAGGTGGCGGGCAGCCCCGGCTGGGTGCGCACCCGCTGGGCGCTGCTGGTGCTCTTCTGGCTCGGCTGGCTCGGCATGCTGGCGGGTGCGGTGGTCATCATTGTGCGGGCGCCGCGCTGCCGCGAGCTGCCCGCGCAGAGCTGGTGGCACAAAGGCGCCCTCTACCGCATCGGCGACCTGCTGGCCTTCCAGGGCCACGAGGAGGGAGACCTAGCGGGTGAGCTGTGGGCGCGACCCTGGGTTATCGGGCCACTGGCTCCGATCCTGTCCCCAGATTGACGCCGACGGTTGTCCACCCCATTCTGTACTCGGTCCCGCACCCTCAAGCGGGAGATGTAGCTTCTCCATTCTTTCTTTGAAGAAAACTGCCCCTACGCCCTCTTCCACGAGGATGGCTGACTCAGCGTCCTCACTTACCCTGCGAAGCCTGTAGCTGACGGTTTCTGAAGTAATGCACCGGGCACCTTGCGTCAGCTCCTCTGAGTCTCGTGATTCAGGCTCACTTCCCCCCAACACTTAGTTCCTGCCGGAGGGGAGAAGAGGGGCCATCAAGGCCCAACACTTAGTTCCCCAACACTTAGTTCCTTCGGGAGGGGAGAAGAGAAGAGGGGCGATCAAGGACCTCTCAGAGGGCCTTCACTTTAAATTTTTTTTTTTAAATGTTTATTTATTTTTGACAGAGAGACAGACAGAGCAGGGGGAGGTGAGGGGCAGAGAGAGAGGGAGACACAACCTGAAGCAGGCTCCAGGCTCTGAGCTGTCAGCACAGAGCCCGACGCGGGGCTCGAACTCACAGACTCTGAGATCATGACCTGAGCCAAAGTCTGACGCTCAACCGACTGAGCCACCCAGGTGCCCCTCAGAGGGCCTTCACTTTAAATCTGCTTCCCCATTTCAGGCCTGAAGAGGCACCTCGATTACCTGAGCACCCTGAAGGTGAAAGGCTTTGTGCTGGGCCCAATTCACAAGAACCAGAAAGATGACCTCGCTGGGACCAACTTGGAACAGATCAACCCTGTTCTCGGCTCCAAGGAAGATTTTGACAATCTCTTGCATTCGGCCAAGAAAAAGAGTGGGTGTCCCGGAGTTGCCAAGGAAGCAGCTGGGAAGGGCTTGGCCTTCTGGCCACAGAAAAGACAGGACAGGGTTTTTGTTTGGTTTACTCCTGTCTGGCTGAGTTTTCTAAGGCAGGTACAAGCTCCCTGCAGTTTGTTAGGCTTCAGCCTAAAATTAATTTGCCAAGTGGTGCAGAGACTTTCTACTTGGATGTGTGCGCATTCGCTTACCTTCTGGGCTTCAGTGTCCTTATTTGCAAAATGTAGGCTTTTGCTGATTCAGTGTTCTTTAAACTTGTAAAGGAATGGATCCTTTTGAGAACAATATCCAAATAGAATCTTGTCTTATTTTAAGAGGATTCACTTTGGGGGTGGGGAGCCCAGGGCCCCCTAGGTTAGCCTTCTCAACTACATTACATGCCTTCTGCCCGATAAGATTTTCAGCCCGTCCACTCACATCTTTGTTTCAATGGAATAGGTTTTGCCGGGGTTCAAATCTAAGCTTTTTGTGCCAAATGATACATAGGGAGTAGTCCACCAACTTGTATTTGTTGATTTCTTCCTTTCCTGACACCCCAACGTCTTTCTCCTGACTCCCTTTTTTCCTCCGTTGTTCCAGGCATCCGGGTCATTCTGGACCTCACTCCCAACTATGAGGGCCAGAACTCATGGTTCCTCCCCACTCAGATTGACACTGTGGCCGCCAAGATGAAGGTAAGTGTGTTGGTGCCCATGGCAGGTGGGAGTTGGCTGCTGGGGCTGTGCTGATCCTTCTAGCAAGCCCTTGTAAACTAGCCTGGCTCCAGCTGAGGGGCCCCTTGCTCCTTGGAGCCGAGCTTGCACACCCCTCCCACAGGCAGAGGGTAGGCCAACAATGCACCCTGGTTTTGCTTGTTCCTTTTCTGGTCACTCATTTTCCTTGTTTCCTCGACTCTGATGGTAACAGTGCCAGGAAAGGAATTTCTCAGATGGCGATCTGGGTTTGACTTTTCTTCCTTTGGGGGAGAGGAAGCTGTTTCTCTGTGGGAATCCTGCCGTGTCTGGTTTCCCAGTTCTTGTTTGATGTATTTTGGAGGGGAGCCCAGTCTGAAATTGTAAGCATTGTGGTCTTATGCGTCTGGGACCAGGCCAAGTATTTTGGATGTGTTCTAAGTTTCTCTGTAACCACACAAGGTCTCTTTCATCTCTAATCTGTCAGTGAAGAAGCTAGGGTTCAGAGGGGCTTGAGGTGCTTAGGATTTGAAGTCTCAAGTAGTCTCATTTCTGTAACCTGCTTTCCCTGAATACAGGTATAGGCTCAAAGACTGTAAGTGGGACTTTGTCATCCAAGCTCCTAATGCCTGGGTTCTAGGACACTGGCCAGTTCAGCAGGGGTATAGAACAAAATAAAATCTCTTAAAAGTTATTGATGAGGGGATGTTTTCAGATGGTATGGCTTGAGGACTGGTAGCCTCGGGTGAAAACGGAGATAAGAGGTGAGACAGAAAGGGGAAAAGGGGTCTTGGGGGTGGGGTTCCATGTCTTGTGCCCACCAATGCCAGGACTTCAGGCCTGGGCCTGTTTTGCAGAACTGGCTTCTCTTCTCAAATCTTCATCTGAACTGCCCTGGGGCTGTGCTTTGAACTTCACTCTTTCATCTTTGGCCTTGCTCTGACCTGCTCTCTTACACACACCCTCCCCTGGCCTCAGGACACCGGGAGAGGAGTAAGTATACTTGTCTTCTGATCTTGGCTAGAGAGAGAGAGAGAGCCGAGCCTGCAAGCGAGCACGTGAGCAGGGGAAGGGGCAGAGAGAGAGGGAGACAGAGGACCAGAAGTGAGGTTCTGTGCTGACAGCAGCGAGTCTGATGTGGGGCTCGAACCCTTGCACTGTGAGATCATGACCTGAGCCAAAGTCCGATGCTCAGTGGACTGAGCCACCCAGGCACTCCTAAGTGAAGTTATGTTTATCAACATACTTTTTCTCTTAGGCCTTTTCTATATCAAAGGAGAAGCTGTGTGATTTGTAATGGGGAGGAATACGGAAGTGAAATGCTGTAACTTTAAGAATCAGTGATGGTGAGAGGCGCCCGGCTGGCTCAGTTAAGCATCTGACTCTTGGTTGGGACTCTGGTCACGACCTCACCGTTTGTGAGTTCGAGCCCCACATCAGGCTCCGCACTGACAGTGTGAAGCCTGCTTGGGATTCTCTCCCTCTCTCTGCCCCTTCCCTGCTCATGCGTGTTCTCTCTCTCTCTCCCTCTCTCTCTCAAAATAAATAAATAAACTTAAAAAAAAAAAAAAAGAATCAGTGATGGTGTAGAATGGGAGGGAGCTGAAGGCTGATGGTTAAGTGAGGCCAGTCAAGGCAGGTGACTCTTCCTAGGTCATAGGGAAGTGCGTGGTAGGTGAGGTTTAGCATGGGCTGGATTTTCTAAGCCTTTGCATCAGAGTGTTGAAGCCCTTCCTCTGTTGTTTTGCCCCCTCCCTATAGGATGCTCTGAGTTTTTGGCTGCAGGCTGGTGTGGATGGGTTCCAGGTTCGGGACGTGGAGAATCTGACGGTGAGTTTCTTTCCATGTGAGAGGCAGAGCCTGGGTGAGAGCAGAGGGACTCGTCAGGGCTCGTTGGCGTTCTCTGTTCCTTGACTTTGTTCCTTTTCTTCTAGGATGCGTCTTTGTTGTTGGCTGAATGGCAGAACATCACCAAGAGCTTCAGCGAAGACAGGTAGGTGCCAGACCTCCCCTGCCAACTCAGCTTCATGGTGGGAACCCCCCAGTAGAGTGCCAGACCCAAGGAATGGGCGATTTCCTAGCCCAAAGAACTTTCTTCACTTTCATTCTTTGCTTGTTCTTTACCAACCTTGTCCCCTGCCTTGCCCTCTGCAGGCTCTTGATCGCAGGGACTGAGTCCTCTGACCTTCAGCAGATTCTGAGCCTCCTTGGATCCACTAAGGACCTGTTGTTGACTAGCTCATACCTGTCAGACTCCATTTCCACCGGGAAGCATATAGAATTCTTGGTCACCCAGTATTTGAATGCCACTGACAGTCGCTGGTGCAGCTGGAGCGTGAGTACCACAGTCAGGGGACGAGGCGGGGGAGGAGGCCTTTTTGAGGAAAGGTGTGGGCAGACGGAGGCAGAGACGGGCTTTGGGGCTCACCAGTGCATCCATCCCTGCAGTTGTCTCAGGCGGGGCTCCTGACTTCCTTCGTGCCGGCTCATCTTCTCCGCCTCTACCACCTGCTGCTCTTCACCCTGCCAGGGACCCCGGTTTTCAGCTACGGAGATGAGATCGGCTTGGAGGCCGCCGCCCTGCCTGGCCAGGTATGGCTTGCTGCCTCCCTGGCGCAGTGGGGGAGGTTGTGTTCCCCCATCACGATGCTTCTGTGGATGGCAGCAGGTAGACGTGAGCCTTGGCGGGGGACTGCCTTTGACTCCTGGTCAGCCACGGTAGCCGCGTGGCCTCGGCAACTTATTTCACGGCCCTAGTCTTGATCACGTCTTCTGGGGCCTTGCATTTCTTGGAGGGAAGTTGGGATTCAATGAGAGCATATTTGAAGATGCGATGCCGGGGACCTGGTAGGTGTTCCATATGGGAGCCATCCGTTGGTTGGTTGGTTGGTTCGTTCATTCTCGTTCATGTGTTCAGTGGGCAGCAGGTAGGTATTCAGCTGGGCCTTGTGCCCTCCAGCAACTCCTAGTTTAGTGGGGGACCCAGAGGAGTAAGAGAAATGCATGGTAGCCAGTGCTGAGATGGGGTAAGAGCATGAAGGTGCTCACTTAGCTCTAGCCGCAGGGTTAGAGGTTGACACCCAAGCTGATATTTACAGAACTGGTCGTGCGGTTATTCCACAGTTTTCTGGAGTAATTCCTATATGCCATGCACAGAGGACACAGCAAGGCACGGAAGAGCTGGAGGTGGGGAAGTTAGATAATAAGCAAAGAGAATAAAGATGCCCAATGCTGGGGCGCCTGGATGGCTTAGTCTAGGTTAAGCACCCGACTTCGGCTCAGGTCATGATCTCACAGTTCGTGGGTTTGAGCCCCGCGCCCGGCTCTAGAGCTCGAGCCCCTGTGCTGACAGCTCAGAGCCTGCAGCCTGCTTTGGATTCTGTGGCTCCCTGTCTCTCTGCACCTCCCTCACTTGCGCTGTGCCTCTCTCTCTCTCAAAAATAAGTAAATGTTAAAAAAAAAAAAAAAATTTAAAGATGCTCAGTGCTGCTAAGTGCTGTGCAAAAGAGAGCAGGGTCAGGGGCCTAGAGAACAGGGGATGGGGGATGTTTGCCATCGTGTGGCCACAGAAGATCTAGTGAGACACCTGAGCCGGGGAGTGGGGGGCAGTGAGGGAGCTAACCCTGTGGCTGGGAGAAAAGCCTTCCACGCTGACGCGATAGTGCGGGCAGGGACCTGACTCGGGGGCCGGCCTTGCTTATCCAGGAGAAGTTAGGCCAGCGTCGGGGGGAGGCTCTCCACGGATGGGGCTGGGAACAGAAGGCGAAGGGAGAGCAGGCCCAGGCCTTTCCCAAATACTGTTTTCCTGGCTTTTCAGCCTGTGAAGGCTCCAATCATGCCCTGGGATGAATCCAGCTTCCCCAACACCTCAGAACCTGGAAGTAACAACATGACTGTAAAGGTAAGGGTTTGGGGTGGGCCAGACCTGCTTGGCCGAGGGTGGGCAGGTGGCGTGTAGGAGGTTGTGCCCAGGGGTGTCCTTTATCCTTTCTTGCTGTGACCACCACTTGCAGGGCCAGAATGAAGACCCTGGCTCCCTCCTCTCTCTCTTCCGGCGACTGAGTGATCAGCGAGGCAAGGAGCGCTCCCTGCTGCACGGGGATTTCCATGTACTCTCCTCCGGGCCTGACCTCTTCGCCTACGTCCGCCAGTGGGACCAGAACGAGCGCTTCTTGGTAGTGCTCAACTTCGGGGGTGTCGGCCAACCAGCCAGGTTGCCGGCCACTGCCAGCCTGCCAACCAAGGTCAATCTGCTGCTCAGCACCCACCTGGGCCGTGAGGAGGGGGCCTCTCTTGAGCTGGGGCACCTAAACGTGGAGCCCCATGAGGGGCTGTTGCTTCGTTTCCCCTATGTGGCCTAACAGGACCCATTACCCCTCCCCTCCCCAGGCCCTTTGGGTCCTGGTTTCTTTTCTTTTCTTTTTTTTTTTTACGGTCACAGATTACAGTTGAGAGATGTTTTCTGGCTTCAAATAAAAGTCACTCCTACCTGGTGAGGTCTTGTCTTCCCTTACTCGGTCACAGCAGGAATCTACATGCATGCACGCACACACACAAAGACAGTGATCAGGGCTAGAGAGTTCCATGCACCTGCTCCAGCCCAGAGAGGGAGGGGCCTTCCAGGCTCATAACAACAAGGAGGTATGAGGGCCAGGGCTAGCGTCTGGGTCAGGGTCCTCTCCTGGAGGTCTTCAGTCTTACTGACTCTTTCCTTATTCCCCTCAGCAGTGGTCTCCAGCCAAGGGTGGTCCGGTTTCCTGTTTTTTGCAGACTTGGCCTCTCAGGGAGAAGGAGTGGGAGCCGGGTGGCCTGTTTCCTAAGAGATGCTTCTAAAGGGTACTAGAGGGCATTCATTCAACAAGAATCTGTTGTGCACTCAGCATGTGACAGGAATCGTTTTAGGTCCTGGGGTCACAGGAGAGGACGAAGTACAAGATCCCTCTCTTCTAGTCTTCTAGGGCTTCTAGTCTAGTGAGGGAATGGAGAAGAAATAAGGTGAATACAATTTCAAGTGCCGTGGGTATAGTGATGGTGTTCCAAGAGGACAAAGTGAGGCAGGAAGAGAGGCAGGGGCTTGGGGTGGAAGGGAACTGGAGGAGGGGGGAGGGGAGACCTCACCAAGTGGATGCCATGTGAACGAAAGGCCTGAAGTAAAGGGGGTCGTTGGCGGGGGACTGGCAGGGAGGAAGGGGAGGCTCCAAGTGTGAAGCTTCCAATGGATTGTTCTCTCGCAGTGGGGTCCTGGCCCTGAGACCCCCTGGTTTGTAACACACGGTGTGGCCAAGCAGGGAAGCTCGTCCGAGTCTTGGTGTCCAGAGTTCCTGGGTGTGCCCATAACCGGGTGCCCATGTGCCTGACCTTTACTCTCCAAGTTCCCCCAGAGGGCATGTGTCCCAAAGCACTCCTTGCAAATCACATTGTTTGACAGATGTCTGAAGTCCTCAGACAGGACAGTCCAGAGGCCTAGAGATCACCTCCCAGGAGCTGAGGGCAAAGGCCAGACTTGGAAGGTAAGACTAACTCTGAGTGATGGGAGGGAGCTGGAAGGCCGTGAGCAGCATGGGTGGGCTGATGGGTTTTCGCTGACTCGCTGTCCCCCTAGCAGGGAGGCTAGTTAGGGTGGCTGTTAATGGCTGTAGCTTAACAGACTCAGCAGGATAACAGCAGTGGAGGTGTTTGGGTCCTGGACTTGTTCTGCAGGTAAACCCACTGGATTTTGTGTTGAATCTTTCTGTTGTAGTCATGATTCTCAGACTGGCCTCACAGACCTGGGGGTGAAGTCTGGCCCCCATGGCTTTCTTATGGAAAGAACACTGGTTCCTGCAGGATGGGGCTTGGGTCAGGCCTGAGCCTCTAAGGGGGTCTTGGTGGAGGGGACAGGTCAAAAGACTAGATGGAAATTTTTCCTATGCGGGGCTCGAACCCATGAACCGTGAGATCATGATCTGAGCCAACGTCAGACATTTCACCAACTAAGCCACCCAGGTGCCCCGACTTTCACTTTTTAAAAAGCTCTTTCCCAGCAATGGAGTATTACTTGGCAATCAAAAAGAATGAAATCTTGCCATTTACAACTACGTGGATGGAACTGGAGGGTATTATGCCAAGTGACATTAGTCAGAGAAAGACAAATATCATATGACTTCACTCATACGAGGGCTTTAAGACACAGAACAGATGAACATAAGGGAAGGGAAACAAAAATAATATAAAAACAGGGAGGGGGACAAAACGTAAGAGACTCTTAAATAGGGAGAACAAACAAAGGGTTACTGGAGGGGTTGTGGGAGGGAGGATGGGCTAAATGGGGAAGGGGCATTAAGGAATCTGCTCCTGAAATCATTGTTGCACTATATGCTAACTAATTTGGATGTAAATTTAAAAAATAAAATTTAAAAAATAAAAATAAAAAACCCTTTCCCCGTTCATACAGGGGTACTCATAAGCCTAGGGGGGCACTCAATAGAGAAGAGTCAGGATGATTATAAGATTTTCTTCTGGAGCAGCTGGGAGACTGGATTTGCCTTTACTGAGGTGGGCAAGGCTGCAAGTTTAATTTTATAGATATCATAAAATTTACCATGTTAACTGTTTTTAGGTGCAGTTCAGTGGCATTAAGTATATTTACATTGTGGGGCGCTTGGGTGGCTCAATCAGTTCAGCATCCAACTCTTTTTTTTTTTTTTAATTTTTTTTTTTTTTTTTTTTACGTTTATTTATTTTTGAGACAGAGAGAGACAGAGCATGAACGGGGGAAGGGCAGAGAGAGAGGGAGACACAGAATCCGAAGCAGGCTCCAGGCTCTGAGCCCTCAGCCCAGAGCCCGACGCGGGGCTCGAACTCGCGGACCGCGAGATCGTGACCTGAGCTGAAGTCGGACGCTTATCCGACTGAGCCACCCAGGCGCCCCCAGTGTCCAACTCTTGATTTCGGCTCAGGTCATGATTTCACGGTTGGAAAGTTTGAACCCCGCATCGGGCTCTGTGCTGATAGCACAGAACCTGCTTGGGATTCTCTCTCTCTCTCTGCCCCTCCCCCACTCGTGATCTCTCTCTCTCTCTCTCTCTCTCTCTCTCAAAAAGAAAAAAAAAAGAAACTTAAACAAATCTATATTCACGTTGTCTGATCATCCCCACCATCTACCCTCAGAACTTTTTTGTCTTCCCAAACTACTGAGACTGTACCCATCAAATACTAGCTCCCTCCCTCCATATTTTTTATTTATTTATGAGAGAATGCAAGCAGGGGAGGGGCAGAGAGAGAGGAGACAGAATCTGAAGCAGGCTCCGTGCTGACAGCAGAGGTCTGATGTGGGGCTCGAACTCACGAACCGTGAGATCATGACCTGAGCCGAAGTCGGACACTCAACCGACTGAGCCACCCAGGCACCCCTCTCCATAGTTGTTTTTAAAATAGCAAATGAATAAACCAAAAGTCAAATGCAGACACTGAAACCCCCAGAGATCCTGGGTGAGGTCCTTCTTGGTAAGACTCGGACCTCTGTGCTGCGGGAGAGCCGACGAGGTCAACGCGTGGGTCCTCTGAATCTGCAGGCTGTACCATTGAGGACTTCCGCTTCCACTTCCCACGTTAAAGAAGGAAGGAAACAGAGGCAGATGCGGTCACAGAAGCTGTCTCGTTAGCCCCTCAACTACTCCATGAAGGAGGGACTCGCACCCCTATTATCATAGTTGAGGCAAGTGGCCAGAATGCCTGTCCCAAGTTGCCAGCTGGACTCACCCGAGGTAGAGGGAGCCAGAGTTAGATGCGCCTCTGCTGTTTCCTTCCTTCATTGAATACAGTTTCTGATTCCTGCTTTGCTCCTGGTACCATTCTCAACTTCCTGGAGTCAGGGTGAACAGGACCCTGCCCTCACGTGGCTCCCAGCCTCCACAAAGGACCAAATGCTTGGGATTTTAAGCACTGGGGGCTGGCTCTTAAGGGCTAAGGGCACTTTTAAATGAGATCATCCGGGGGCTTCTGGGTGGCTCAGTCAGTTACGTGTCCGACTTCAGATCAGGTCATGATCTCACGGTCCGTGAGTTCGAGCCCCGCGTCGGGCTCTGTGCTGACAGCTCGGAGCCTGGAGCCTGCTTCGGATTCTGTGTCTTCTCCTGTCTCTGCCCTTCCCATGCTCATGCTCTGTCTCTCAATAATAAATAAACATGAAAAAAAAAATAAAAATAAACCAGATCATCGGTTTTACAAGATTTCCCTTTTTGTTTTCTTTGAAGTCACTGTGATGTACACGTGAGGATGTTGTGGATCTGGTTTACAGAGGAGGCCGAGGGCTCTGAAGTAAAGGGCCCCTCTAGGGCCGAAGTGAACTAGGCTCCGTGGAGGACAGAGGAAGAGTTTAACCCAGGGGAAGTCAGGAAAAGCTTCTTCAGGTCTTCATTTGAACTGAGACAGAGGCATTCGTGTGACACACTTGAGGGACAGGGCCACCCGGGCAGAGGGGACATGATGTATAGCCACTCAGTTGAGACAGCGCGGTGAGCGTAAGGATGAGACACCATGGTGTCGTACATTTGGAAATGGTGAGAGCCAATCAGAGGCTGAAGCTTGAAGGGCTTTAACAGCCGTGCTCAAGTTGTCTATACTCTGTAGGAAGAAGATTGGTCCCACTCATCCTCTGGGAAAATCTCTCACATTCCACTGAATCGGCATCTCCAAGGGGGTGAGCCTGGGAGGTTTTTTTTTTTTTTTTTTTTTTTTAATGTTTATTTATTTTTGACGGAGAGAGAGAGAGGGACAGAGAGGGAGAGAGAGGGAGTATGAGCGGGGGACGGGCAGAGAGAGAGGGAGACACAGAATCCGAAGCAGGCTCCGGGCTCTGAGCTGTCAGCACAGGGCCCGACATGGGGCTTGAACCCACAGACCGCGAGATCATCACACGAGCCGAGGTCAGACGCTCAACCGACTGAGCCACCCAGGCATCCCTGGGAGTTGGTTTTTAACCAGCTTTCTGAAATGATTCCCACAGCAGTTTGGGAATCACCAGATCAATGTTTTCCAAACGTGCTGAGTTATGCCTGAGGACAACGATTGGTGGGGGGGAATGTCCCGGTTTTTTCCTGGGTGTCCTGTTTCAGCAGGTCTGGGAGAGGACACCAGATCTTTGTAAGAAGCTCAGAGAAAAATGAGAAAAGAACACTGCTCTCACTGGATAGAGAAGTGCTCGGTAGGGAGCGACATGGTCAGGTCTGAGTTCCAGAAAGCTCCCTCTGGCTCTGCTGTTGTAGAAGGAGTTGAGGGTGGCCAGGACCCCTCTAGGAGGCTGTCGGAACAGCCCAGGAAGATGTGGAAATTAATGAGCCAGAGGCTGTGTGGTGGGAGAGGAGGGGATGGCTTGGAGAGATGTTTCAAGAGAAGAAGTTCCAGGATTTCACAAACGCCTGGGAGGGACGGACTCGGAGGGAGAAGGAAGCTGTGTGGTGACTCCTGAGTTTCTAGCCTAGGTGGCTGGGGAGCAGGCTGGGGCCCTCAAGCCGGATGGGGGAGGCAGGGAGAGAGGCAGCTGTGGACGGGGAAGCCGGAAGGGGGTCACTTCCATGTAGATGTGCTGGGTGTAGGTGCCCTTGGACTGCACCAAGGGCAGGTGGAGGTTTCCAGCAGGGGATGGTCTGCAGCCTAGCAGAGGAATGGAAGCAGGGCGCCATCTTGTGAGTGTGAAGGACGCCCCGATGAGCTTGTGGGGTGAGGAGGGCAGAAGGAAGAGCTTGGATACCCAAGGACTGGCACCATTTACGGGACAGACATGGAGGAGGGACCCGCAGAAGGGAGCAGATCCCTGGGGGTGGGGACACGGAGGCAAGAAGGAGAGACCTGGTTTGTGTCCCTTAGAGCAGGGCTGTCCCAGCTGGCCTTGAGTTTGGTGGCATCTCTGGCGGTCTTCTCCGGAGCACTTCCAGGGGACGATGGAGGAATGAAATTTTTTACTTCTACGGGTGGGAGGGATTTCTACAGGTTTCTAGATGGTATCAGTCGGAGTTCTTGGTTTTCTTAAGCAGCGAAAAGAATTTATTGAAAGGCCGTCAAGAACTACCAGGAGGGGGCAGGACCAGACTTGGAAAAGGGGCAGGAAGCCCAAGTGCCAAGCAGCCGGAAGTACAATTGTCTTTTAACTGGAACAGCCTGGGAGGCCGCCACCAAGGGGACACACTGCCAATGTGCGTGTGGTCGGACACAGAGCTGTGGGCTGTGGGCACGTTAGCAGGACACCCTGCTCCGGCATCGGTGCCACGACGTGGGCTGGGGGCTCGAACCTGGGAGTCGTGTGTACGGCTGGCTTGCAGAGCCACAGAATGACAGGAGGGGGCCCGCGGGGTAAGTGTAGAGAGGGAAGAGAAGAGGATGCCAGCCCTTCCCCGGTCAGAGGCGCGGGCAACAGAGACAGAGCGAGGGGCAGTGAGGTAGGTGGGAGGGTGTGCCATGGAGACCAAGGTGACGGGCCAATGCTGGATCCAGTGCTGCCAGTGGTAGTACTGGGGGGGAGGGCATGGGGCGAGGGGATGGAGGCTTGGCTGCCCGGTTTATCAGCATGGAGGTCTTTGGTGACCTTGGCAAGGCTGGGGCAAAGGCCAACCGGAAGGGGCTTAGGAGGGTCAGAAGAGACAGGTTGGAGTCAGTGCCCAGAGAGAGCAGAGCAGCTCAGGAAGGGAGAACCGAGGCAGTAGCTGGAGGAAGAAGGGGCCTGAAATCTTTGGTGTCTAAGATGGGAACAGTGACAGCACACTTGCTTAAGTCGAGAGGGGAGAGAGGACGCACGCTGGGTGGGTGCCTCTGCCGGAGGGAGAGGGGACGGGGTCTAGGGTAAGGACAGGGGGAAATGGGCTGGAGTGCAGCAGCATCATGCGGCGACGCACAGACGAGGACAGAATTGCTGGGTAGATGTGGTGGGAGCTTGTGGAATTCTGCCCACAGATGGCTTTTTATTTTCTCAGTAAAACAGGAAATGAGGTCATCGGCTGAGAGTGAGAACCGCGGGGCCTGGGGGTGGGGGTGGAGGTTTGAGAAGAGGGGAGAAAATATGAATAAACACCCAGGCTCCTCCCATTCAGTGTCTGGGGCCCAATGGCAACCACTGCACCTACATGTTAGACATGCAGGGTGTCAGGCCCTACCCCGGACCTTTGGAATCAGAATCTGAATCTGCATTTATTCATTCATTTATCTACTTACTTACTTACTTACGCTTATTTATTTTTGAGAGAGAGAGAGAACACCAGCAGGGGAGGGACACACAGAAAGAGGGGAACCCGAAGCAGGCTTCAGGTTCTGAGCTGACAGCAGAGAGCCCAATGTGGGGCTCGAACCCACGAACCATGAGATCATGACCTGAGCTGAAGTCGGACGCTTAATCGACTGAGCCACCCAGATGCCCCTGAACCTGCATTTAAAAATTTTTTTATTGGGGCGCCTGGGTGGCTCAGTCGGTTAAGCGTCCGACTTCAGCTCAGGTCACCATCTCGCGGTCCGTAAGTTCGAGCCCCGCGTCGGGCTCTGGGCTGATGGCTCGGAGCCTGGAGCCTGCTTCCGATTCTGTGTCTCCCTCTCTCTGCCCCTCCCCCGTTCATGCTCTGTCTCTGTCTCAAAAATAAATAAACGTTAAAAAAAAATTAAAAAAAATTTTTTAAAAATTTATTTTGATGGTGCATCTGCATGGCTCAGTTAAGCATCTGACTCTTGATTTCGGCTCAGGTCATGATCTCCCGGTTGGTGAGCTCGAGGCCCCTGCCGGGCTCTGCACTGACAGTGTGGGACCTGCTTGGGATTCTCTCTCTTCCTCCCTTCCTCTCCAAATAAATAAATAAATACATTTTTATTTTTTAATATTTATTTATTTGAGAGAGAGAGAGAGAGAGAGAGAGAGAGAGAGAGACAGAGGATCCCAAGCAGGCTCCATGCTCTCAGTGGAGAGCCCGACACAGGGCTCGAACTCACAAACCTGTGAGATCGTGACCTGAGCTGAAATCAAGAGTCCCATGCTTAACTGACAGCCACCCAGGTGCCCCTGAATTTGCATTTTAGATTCCAGGTGACTCATGCACACTCAAGTTGGACAGGGCCGGCTGTAGGCGAATGGTAAAGTCACTGCTTGAAGGAAACGTAGATGGACGGCCAGGCGATGTGAACAACAGGCTTCAGACCTGCCTTTGTTTCTTCTGGTGCTAACTAATGGAATTTCAGCACTTGGCCTTAAAAATTCCAGATCCCCCCTAACTGGTGGTGCCCAAAACAAAACAAATAAAAAAGTCCTCCCCAAACCACCAAAAACCCCTCCAAAAAAACAATACGCCCCCCCCACTTCCATATAAGGAGAACACGTTCCCTTTTTTTTCTGAAGCCACAGAAATGAAAGCAGATTCCTTCCCGGAATCATGAAACCATCCTTGCAAATGTTATTGCTAACAAGGGAATCTTGTCAGACAATCAAATTTAAGAGGCGGTTGCTTTGTCCTGTGACAGCAACCTTTAACTTTTAAAATCTTGCGATGCTGATCGCTTGTCTTCCTTAAGAATGTGTTGCCCTGGCAATACTATTTAAATTCACATCTCTGTTTTCTAGAAGGTATAAATACCTGTGAGTTTTTTTGTTAAGCCAGAGGGGGAGCAGCCGCACATCCCTCTCCTCCCACGTGCAGGGGGTGAAATAATCCCCCCTGCGACTGAGACTGCAAGGTTTTCTTAAACAAAGAGTTGGAGAGTCTTGTCTCATTCAAATGAACACGCGGGAGGGAAGGACACCTGTTGTGAGTGTGGAGGGGAGGGGGCATGAGGAGAGGTGAGAGCTGAGGGCACCTTTGGGAATAAGGCCAGGCAGTTGACTGAGGACAAGCAGAAGGACACGTGGATGGCATAATGATGCCCATTAGCTGAGGTCAGGAGTCCTGCGTTTTTTCTGGTGCCAGTCTGTGAGGTAGCAGGATTTCCCCCCCAGCTGTGCTCGAATGTCCCCATGTGTGGGATCAGGGAAGCTGGATGGTGGGGTTGATCTGAGTGGTGCATTTGCAGTGGAAGCCAGGGGCCAGGGGTCTGCGGATACTTGTGGTGTGGATGAAAGCCGGCATGGTTCAGGCTTCTCAGGGGAGGACGGTTGATGGTGGGGGGAAGGTTCTCAGTGGGGGAGTAAGGACAAGGGAGTGTAAACAGCAGTTGAGGACTCTGGGATAGAAGTGAGGTCCCTGGGGCCGAGGAGATCATGATGCTGGCACTGCTAAGTTGAATGAGTTGCTCAGCCAGGGTGGCAGCCAGGGTGAAGAGGAGAGCATGGGCACAGAGATCATTTGGGGATGGACTCTTTGCTCTACCCCTGTCTAAACCTCAGTTTAGACTCAGTTTCCTCACAACACTATGACACCAAATGTGTTTATTTATTTTTTTCTCATGCCAACCAATTCTCCTACAATTCAATTCAATTCAATTCAATTCAATTCAATTCATTCAATTCAATGCTGGCACCTGTCTACTGGAGTCCGCATCAGATCCCACAGGTTAAGGGCTCATTCCCACAAGACTGCCCTCATTTGAGATGCCAGTTGCAAGGCTTGGGTTGTCACTGGCACTTCTGACCAAGGGATTATCAATTCAAAGAGTCCCTCTAACATCCTCCTCCGGTTCTATAATTCTCTAGGACGACTCACAGAACTCAGGACAGTGCTTTTTTTTACTATTAACAGTTTACTATTATAAAGGATACAACTCAGGGACAACTAACTAGAAGAGATGAATGGAGCAAGGTTTGGGGGAGGGAAGGTATACATGGACCTCCCATGCCCTCTCCAGGTGCAATGGCCTCCCGGCACCTTGACGTGCTCATGACCTGGAAGCTCTCTGTTCTCTGTCATTTAAGGGATTTTATGGAGGTGCCATTATGCAGGCATGACTGATCAAGGTCATGATCTCACAGCTGGTGAGTTTGAGCCCCGTGTCGGGCTCTGTGCTGCCAGCTCGGAGCCTGGAGCCTGCTTTGGCTTCTGTGTCTCCCTCTCTCTCTCCACCCCTCCCCCACTCACATTCTGTCTCTGTCTCTCTCAAAAATAAATAAACATTTAAAAAAAATCACAGATAGAGACAATGACATCCATCTTGAGGGATTTTCAAGATCCAAAGAGAGTGTTGTCTGCCTGTCAGAGCAGGGAGAATACTGATAGGAATCTGAAAGGAGTCCGTGAAACTGATGGGCTTCCTGTCTAGTTCTCAGTTGTCTAAGGCAGCAAAAATATAATGTAATAATGATCTCTTATTGTCCAATGTATCGCAATGTGCCCAGGACTTTACTGATCCTAAGGGGCCATGGTCTTATGTTCTAAGTCCCTGGATTTGACTGGGCAGAGGCAGAGGAGCATGGGAAAGGGACAGTGAAGACCATGGGGTGGGGGCAGTGGGGGGGGGGAGTGGGGGAGGGAGGGTGGAGAAGGAAAGCAATGTTTGCTGAGTGCTTCATATATGACAGGCCCAGCACAATCATCTCCTTTTTATCGGTGAGGAAACTGACCTTGGAATAATGAAATGATTTGTTCCAATTCACAAACTCTGGCTCCTAAAGTCTTGGCCTTACTCCCAAACTTCTCTTGTGGTTTCCCAAGTGATAGGGATGTTAAGAGCATCTTTATTCTTAGCATTTGGTCTTTCATCCCAGTTCCTGACACAGAACTCCTAAATCCTTCAGCATTTCCTGGGCGATTTCTAATGCGATGACTCTTGATAGACTGCCAGATAGCTTCAGGGTGGGGGCTTAGAAGCTCAGAACTTTCCGTGCCTGTCTCATCCTCCGGGGAGGAGAGAGGAGCTAGAGATTGAGTTAATAATCGATCGCAATTACATGGTGAAGCCTCCATGAAAGTCCCTACAGTATGGGGTCTGAGAGGGCTTCCCAGTTGGTAAACACATTCATGTGCTGGCTGGGTGGTACATCCCAACTCCACGGGAACAGAAGCTTCTGTGCTCGAGCCCCTTCAGGACCTTGCTGCTCATCTGTTCATTCTCCTTTATTATATCCTCTATTATATAACCAGTATGTGTATTTGTCTGACTTCTGTGAACAATTTTTGTGTGTGTGAACAAATTATTGAACAAAAAAACCCCAAGAATATTGAACCTGAGGAGGGGATCGTGGGAATTCCCAATTTGTAGCCACATCGGACATAAGTATGGGTAACCTCAGGACCCACTACTTGAGATTGGCTCCTGCCGGGGGGGGGGGGGGAATCTCGTGGCACTGAGCCCTTAACCAGTGGGATCTGATGTTAACTATAGGTAGTATCAGAATCAATTGTTGGGGGGTGCCTGGGTGGCTTAGTCGGTTGAACGTCTGACACTTGGTTTCGGCTCAGGTCATGATCTCACAGTTCATGAGATTGAGCTCCGCGCTAGGCTCCGTGCTGAGAGCGTGGAGCCTGATTGAGGTTCTCTCTCCCTCTCTCTCCCTCCTCTGCACGCGCTCTCTTTCTCTCAAAATAAACAAATAAACTTAAAAAAAAAAAAAAAGAATAGATGGTCGGACACCTGGCTAATGTTGGAGAATTGGCTGGTGTAGGAAGGAAAACCCCCACCCATTTGATGTCAGAAATTTTGTGAGTAGAGTGTAAAGGAAACAGAACTTTTCCCTTTTAGCGGGGCAAGAAAATTCCAAGCAGAGAAACTTGGAGGGAGTGAAAAGCAGGAATGAGTGGGCTTGGGGTCTGTGTGAGGACCAGGAGAATTTCAGGGGCTGTCTAGGGTCTAGGGGGTGAGGGGTCACAGAAGAGGCTTAAAAAGGAAGTAGGGCTGAATGGAAGGCTATCGGAGGCTGAGCGGCTTGCATTTTTATCTCACGCTATTGGCTAGCTGTTAGCAAGGGATTGGCCCAGCATCAGTTCTATGTTTTGGCAAGATCACTTTGGCTGAAACATGGAGAATGAATGGGAATGGGATCGATTAAGTCAGGGGTTGGCAAACTACAGCTGGTTGGCATGTTTTTGTACCCATTGTAAGTTAAGAATGGGTTTTTCATTTTTAAATGGTAAAAAAAAGATACAAAAATCAAGAGGAATAATATTTTGTGACACATGAACATTATGTGCAATTCAAATCTCAGTGGAATTTAAATAAAGTTTTATTGGAACACAGCCATGCTCATTTGCTTATGTATTGTTTATGGCTGCTTTTGCCTAACAACAGAAGAATTGAATAGTTGGGACAGAGACTATAATACATAAGTATCTACATAATATCCTTAATTTTGCCTCTTGGTCCACAGAGCCTAAAACATTTACTATCTGGCGCTTTATAGAGAAAGTTTGTTAACCCCTGAATTAAAGGACTCTTGCACGAGGATGCTGACAGTGGGGATGGAGAGCACTGGCTGAATTTGGGAACTGTTTGGGAGCTGGACTGACCAACTGGGTACAAGGAATGAAAAGGAGGAGTCCAAGATGACTCCCAGATTTCTGGATTGAGCGCTGCATGGGTGGTGATGGCCAGGAACTCTAGGAGAGGGGGGAATGGAGGAAGTAGAGGGGCCAGAAGGGAGAGTGACAGTAATTTTCAGGCCTCTTTTGTGTGATAGTCTGATTCCCGGAGTCGGGCAGATTGTGTGTGTTACAAGGGTGCTAAGAACAAGGACATCATCTCCAAGTTTTTAGCATTTGAGGCTGGTGTGGGGCACTTGGCATTCAAAAGCGTTTTGTGCTGTAAAGGTGTGCAGGCATAGCTGTCTGAATGTCCGGTTGGGTCAGCATCTGTTCTGTAAAATCAGAGCCAGCCTCCAAGAAAGGAAACTGAGGCTTCCTAAAGGCACTGCGAGAACGTGGGGCTGCTCTGGTTGCGGAGTCTCCTGCTTGCCTGGTGAAGCTGGTGTAGAGGAGAGAGGTCGGGCCTGCCTCCACAGGTTTAGCGTGGTCGCCAAGCGAACTGATCCTTCCGGGGCCCTGGGTTCCTGCCGAGGTGTGGGGGCAGTTACCGAGGTGGCCAAGACCATCATTGGCCCCCGTGGTCCTGTTCTCTGGGAAGCAGCCAGGCAGGTTCTAAGCGCCGTGATTCTCGGCAGGGCTATTCCCTCGGTTGCCCGCAGATGGCGCTAAAGTAACACGATGGGAAGGCGGGGTGGCCGGGAGGGGGCAGTGGCAGGAGGGGTGGGGAGGCGGGGGAGAGTCCTGCCCCTTCCCCGGGCCTGCTCCAACCTGGTAGGGGAGGAGGTGACATTCACAGAGCCACCTCATTCTTTCTCTACTTCCCGTTCACGTATGACAGCCTTGTTTCTGGGGCCAAGAAGGACTCCCTCCGCGGTGTGTGTGTGTGTGTGTGTGTGTGTGTATATGTGTGTGCGCGCGCGCGCACAATGTTTGGGGTGGACTGATGCCATGTCCAGCCACTGAGCCTCCCGTCAGGCTCAAGTCATTTCCTCCACCTTCTGGCAGCTGGGTCTGAAGGAATCTTGCTTCAGAGGCTTGCAGGGCCCAGGCCCCATTTCTGGGATGATGCCTTCCAGGACTGCACACCCTCCTCCAACCCAGGCTTGCCCCGTGATACTCCTTTCTTCAAGCCCGGTTTCTTCCCCCTGGCTGGGGGGTGGGGTGGGGTGGGGGAAGGGACTCTGGACTCTGTGAAACCCCTGCTGCAGGTGGAGGGAAAGGTGTGGGTCTGGAAGCACTTGGTTTCCGGCCTTTACCTGAGAACAGCCTCATCCTGGGGTAACACTGCTCACAGAGCCGTGGAGATGCTTTCTTTTTAGTCTGTCTCGGCCTCTTCACTCTTCAGCGAGGAACTCATTCCCCTTTCAGAGATGAGGACACTGAAAATAAGAGGGTTGCCTGGGGTTGTGTGGTGAGGGGGGGCATGGGCAGGTAGGACCTGTGCCTGGGATAAAGGATGGAGTATGAACTGCTAACCCCATTCCTAATGCAAATACCAGCTCTGTCCTCCCACTCTTGGCTCCCAGCAGGAGCTCAGGCCAATCGGATTCCAGGATTTTCCCAACACCACTCAGGCTTCCTGGGTCTCTCCACCACCAGGACTTTAGTTCCAGTGCCTTCAGCACAGGGCAGGGCATTTAACCCTAAAGGGGGTTCAGGGCCATTAGGGAGCAGTGGCGAGGGAGGGGTGCTCCCAGAGTCTAGAGCTGATGCCCAGAAACCTATGCTGGAGGGAGAGGGGTCTAGGGTCAGTGTCCTGGGGCCACTCTCCACGGTGCTGTGCTCCTGTCAGCTCCTGGCCAGCCTGTCCCATCCACCTCTTCTGTGCATTGCCCCTGCCCATAGTGTTGGCAGCTTCTTTTCCAAATTCTTCGGGGGGCACCTGGGTGGCTCAGTGGGTTAAACATCCGACTTCAGCTCAGGTCATGATCTTGTGACTCATGAGTTCGAACTCCGCTTCGGACTCTGTGCTGACAGCTCAGAGCCTGGAGCCTGCCTCGGATTCTGTGTCTCCCTCTCTCTCTGCCCCTCCCCCACTCGCATTCTTTCTCTTTCTTTCTCTCTCTCTCTCTCAAAAATAAATAAACATGAAAAATAATTAAAAAAAAAAAAAGGGCTTCGGGAAGTCCCGACAGCTGTGTGTGGCGTGAACTTTCATTCCCTCTCTGCAAGCGTTTAGCCCCCACCCAGGACCTCATTCCTCTGGCTAGCCTTCCTCCAACTTCAGCCTGCATCAGAACACCCGGAAGGCTCAATGAAGCACATGGCTAGAGTTTCTGATTCAGTAAATCTGGGGTGACCCTGAGGACCTCTAGTTCTAACAAGGTCCTGGGTGATACTAATGTTACCGGTCAGGACTACTGTGCCTTCAAGGATTAACTCAGGGGGTCTGGGTTGTCCAAACCCTGGTCATTCCAAAGGAAGGTTTGGCCCTTAGCTGGCTCCTGGGAGATCACCCCTAAACCCTTGGAATATTCTGCCTGATGAGCGTATCTTTGCATACCTACGGGCTTTGGGCCTTGTGGTATCAGATTAACCTCTGGAGGGGCTGGAGACTAAGTAACTGGAGTCAGCCATGCTTACACGAGCAGTTTCCAGTAGAAATATTGGACACCAAGGCTCAGGTAGGCTTTCTGGCAAGCAAACCTTCATGCATGTTGTCACATGTGGGCGAATTAAGTGCTGTCCCCATGACTCCACTGGGAGAGGACAACTGGAAGCTTGTCTCTTTTGGATTCAGCCCTATGTACGATTAGCTTTTGCTGGTTTTAATTTATATCATTAAAAAAAAAAGATTTTAAGTAATCTCTATAGCCATTGTGGGGCTCGAACTCCCAACCCCAAGATCAAGAGCCAAATGCTTCTCCAACTGAGCCAGCGAGGCGCCCCTAATTTATATCCTTTTTACTATAATAAATTATAACCATGAGTGTAACAGTTTTGCTGAGTTCTGGGTATCTTTCTAGTGAATCCTTGAACCTAAGGGTGGTCTTGAGGACCCCCAGTGGTAACCAGACTTTGAGAACCACTACTCTACGCTGTGGGACTAACCTCTCTGCGCTTCCTTTGTTTTAGGCTTTAGGGCTCCCCTAATCAATGAAATGCGTTAGAACCTGGCCTGAGGGTCACCTTTATGGAGTGCTTTGGCCTGGCGCCCCATCTCCATAGTCCAGGGGTCAGGAGGCTGTGAATTGCCTGGAAGCCTGAGTGTTGCTTGGTAGGGTAACCCTGAATCGTCCTCCTGGGTCACTGGGCCTTGGTCTCCCCATCTATAAATAGGGCTTTGGAGCAGTTCCGCTCTCCCTGGGTGTAACAGGGCCCCCGGAGCAGCCACATATGGCAAAGCTGATAAAAAATATGCTGGGCTATGGGCAAGGGCAGTTTATTTCACCTGGCCTCCCTACTTCCGGTATCCAGGCCTGCCCATTACAGCCCTACTCACCTGAGCCGGGGCCCCCGGGGTGCTGGGGCCCACAGGTTTCAGTAGATCCAGCCACTCAGTGCTGCCCCCTCCTGGGACCACCCTCAGGACAGTGGCCCACACTCCATGATCCTTGGGCCCTCCCTGTCCCATTCTGCCCTGGTCTAAGACCAGGCCCTGGATCCACACAGGGAAGTAGGCCCCATTGCGCCCACTAGTCACGTGGCTTTATTCACAGACTCAGCACTTGCTGAGGATGGAAGGAAAGAACATTTGGGGTCAGGCTGGGCCTGGAGATAAGGGCGGCTGGGAGGCCATGCATGGTCGGACTGGGAGCTCACAGGAGAGGACCGGTGGGCCGGGCCAGGCCTGTGCGGGGCAGGCCGGAGGCAGGCAGCATGCGGGAGGCCTGGCTAGAGCTGCACGGAGCAGATCCATCCAGGTGGTGGCTGTGAGCCGGGGAGGGAGGGACTGAGGGCATAGGTGTGGGGCTGGACAGCAGGGACCCCTGCCCCTCACTCCCAGGGAAACTACATAGTGGGACAATCAGGACTCCCGATGCCTGGTCCTGCGGCTGCCTTGGGACTTGGTGTGTGACTAGCCCATCTGGTCTCTTCTGGTGTCATTGTCCTGCTGATGCTTAGACATTTGCCTTGGGGTGACCCACATAGGGACACTCTGGGGACATTTTCAGGGAGGCTGGACAATCCCGGAGAGTGTGCCTAGGGCCCCGGCAGAGTGGGCTGTGCCTGGGGAGGGGAGGGGGATCCCTGCTCCCTGAGAGGCAAGCTTGCCATCGCCCCAGGGGGTGCCGTCTCCCACAATCTGGGCCAGCCCCCTGGGGCCAGAGATGACTGAAATGTAAACCTTCTTTCTCCTGACCCGCCCCACTGGCTCCCTAACAGACTTCCTGCCTGAAGGCAAACAAGGGATCCAAAGCCTGGAGCCTCCTCCCCCAGCCTTCTTCCTGGTGAAGAGCCTATTCCCACCCAGCAGGGAACAGAAAAACCAGTTCCCCGGGTTCATTCCCTGGCTGGAAAGAGCTAAGTTTGGAAAGGTGGCAGGGTCTCTCTGGGCTGTTCAGGAAGGTGACCTAGGGGCCTGCGAAGCCCGGCGAGGGCTGAGCAGGGCCCTGGGTCTGAGGTCGCAGCCCCTGCCCGCTTTCCACCCGGCTCTCCCGGGGACTGGGGTGGCGGGGTGCAGGTGAGGGGCCATCAGCATTGGCGGGACGGGGTGCGGTGCACGGAACCAGGGCGCTTGGGGATCTTGCGCCAGCGACGCTTGTCCCAGCGGCAGAGCAGCAGCAGGCGGAAGGTGTCCCGGAAGGCTTTGTTGCAGAGTGCGTAGCACATGGGGTTGATGGTGCTGTTGACATAGCACAGCCAGTAGCCCAGCTCCCACAGGGTCTCGGGAACGCAGTTCTTGCAGAAGGTGGATACCAGCACCATGATGTTGTATGGTGTCCAGGTGAGGATGAAGGCCAGCAGAATGGCACTCAGGGTCCGAGCCGCCTTCTTCTCCTTGACCAACGAGAAGGTCTTCCTCTTGGCCAGCTGCTCCTTCCCGCGGGGCTTCTGGCCCTTGCCTGCTCGCTCACGCCCCTTCCGGGTGGGCCTCTTGACCGTATTGGGGGAGCTCCGGGGGGGCTGCTTGGCGGGGGCCTGCGCCTCGGGGTCCACCATGGGCATCTTGATCACCACCTCGGAGCCAGGCTCCTCACCCTCCGAGGATGTGAGGGACTCCATGGAGCCTTCGTCCTCTTCCTCTTCTTCCTTCCAGCTGTAGGCCTGCAGCAGCCTGGGGGCCCGGCAGCAGCGACAGCAGCGCCCCGGAGGGGTCTCCGGTGAGCCCTCAGTCCCCCGCTGGGACCGCTCTGAGCTGCTGCTGCTGCCGCCCCCCTTACCGGGCGTCTCAGAGCCCTGCAGGGCCGCCAGCTCCCGGGCCCGGTTCTCCGTCTCCCGGTAGATGCGCCAGTAGAGCGTGCACATGACCGTGACGGGGAGGTAGAAGGCGGCCATGGCTGTGCCAAAGGTGATGATGGGCTGGGAGAGGAACTGGATGTAGCACTGCCCGGCCAGCACCGTCCGCTCCCCTACCAGGTACTGCCAGAAGAGGATGGCTGGGGCCCAGAGGATGAAGGAAACCAGCCAGGCCAGGCCGATCATCAGGGCCGCCCGGCGGGGCGTGCGCTTGGCTCGATAGCTCAGGGGCCGGGTCACGGAGAAGTAGCGGTCGAAACTGATGAGCAGCAGGTTCATGACGGAGGCATTGCTAGCCACGTAGTCCAGGGCCAGCCAGAGGTCGCAGGCCAGTGTGCCCAGAGCCCAGTGGCCCATGAGCAGGTACGTGGTATAGAGGTTCATGGAGAAGGTACCGATGATGAGGTCAGCACAGGCCAGGCTGAGCAGGAAGTAGTTGTTGACTGTCTTGAGCTCAGTGTTGACCTTGAAGGAGATGAGGACCAGCAGGTTGCCCGTCACTGTGGCCAGTGACAGGAGGCCCGTGGTGATCCCAATGAAGGCCACTTGCCAGGGACCCTTTCCCGGTGCCAGAACCGTGATGTTGGGGCTGACGGCGGGTGGGGCCGAGGTATTCATGGTGGCCGGGTGGGGCTGGGCGGGCAGCCCCTTTCTCTAGTCACACTACAGGGCTTCCTCAGGGGGAGGTCATCACCTGAAAAGAGAGGACATGGCCTTCGGTTGGGCTGCCGGTCGTCTCTGACAGCTCGGGGTGCAAGGTGCCGGGAACCCAGCCTCTGCCTCCTCAGATCTTTAGGCGAGACAGCCTCCCCTTTTCCCACCAGTGGCCCCACACAGTCATTTATAACGCACCTTCCCAGCCATGACTGGATGTGCCAGCGGCACTGGGGGGAGGGGGCTTGGAATCCAGAGATCAGAGTCCCCCTTCAGACTCCGAGCCTCGATTTTCTCATCGGGAAATTGCTGCTAATTCTTGCCTTGCTTAACTCACGTGGCAGGAGTTGGGAGACTCGCTTTGTATACACCACTGCCAAATTTTCAAAGCACTTCACTCAATTTTATTAAAGCTCTCATTTACCAGGGAGTTACTACCAGCCAGACACAGCACTAAGTGCTTCATTGAATTACCTAATTTAACTGTCGTACATCTCTGGGACGCAGGTCTCTTATGATCCCCATTTCACTGAGGCAACCGTGGCTCTGAGCAGCTACATAAACCTGGCCCCCAGTGACAGAGGAGGTGAGTCTGATTAGGACCTGCTTCTCTTTCTTACTCTGAGCATGTAGAGCGTCAGTGGGATTCTTCCATCGAATAAGATGGGAAGGCGAGGGAGGAAGATAAGGGGACAGAGGTGTATGTTAGTGTGTCTGCTGGTTTCCCTGTGCGCGCGTGTGTGTCTGTGTGTGTGCGTGTGACAGAGATAGAGAAAGAGAGAGAGAGAGAAGGAAGGCAGCGTTTGAAGCTGGATCAGATCCTCCATGAGGGCAGCCGGGTAAGTTGTGCTGGGCCCGACTGCTCGCCTGGTGGTAAAAAGCCTGGAGTGAAAGCAGGCAGCGGGGACGAGGGCCTCAGCTCCCAGGTAGGCAGGGGTCTGGCCCCAGCTGAGGTGTGGGAGGCCCCTTCTATTTCCCTGCTCTGTTCCCGAGTCCAAACTGAGTGGGGAACGGCAAGGGCAAAGGGAAGATCCCCCACATTTTTCTTGAGCCTGGAGTCCAGCCCAGGCACCAAAGGTGGGTAAAGGGAAAACCCTTTCTCAGCAACCTACTGGCTGGGAAGGAGGCCCCCGCAGCTCAGCCGTGGCCTTGCTGCTGTATGTTTTGGCTGGTTCCTTCCTGTTCTGGGGCTCAGGTGTCCATCTGTCCATCGAAGAGCTGGGGTCTCCTCCCACCTGCAGCTGTGGCCTCAGGGACCGTATCATTGGAAAAACTCCAGGGTACCTGGGTGGGTCAGTTGGTTAAGCGTCTCACTTCGGCTCAGGTCACCATCTCTTGGTTTGCGGGTTCGCGCCCTGCATCGGCCTCTCTGCTGTCAGCGCGGAGCCTGCTTCGGATCCCATCTCCCTCTCTTTCTCCACCCCTCCCCTGTGCATGCGCTCCATCCTTCTCTCAAAAATAAACAAACATTAAAAAAAAAACAAAGAAAAGAAAAATTCCAAGGGAGAGATGTTGGGCAAGGGCCCACCAAGCCCTGGTGCTCCTCAGGACCTGGTCTGTGACAGAGAGACTAGTGTGCTGTGCCTGTGAGGAGGTTGATGCATGATAGGTGGCCTTGTGGGGGGGGGGGCTGTGACAGGGAGGTCATCTCCACTGGTCACGGTAAACCGGTGTGTGAGAGGGACTCTCAGGATGGCAGTCTGGAGTGTGACAGAATGAGCGAGAAGGACTGGCTGTCAGTGCGTGCTTGTGCGTCGGGGGCAGTGTCCCCATCAGGGGGACATGGAACATCACAGTGGAAGGGCCTGGACTGTGGAGCTCGATGGCCTGCCTTTGAACCCGGGTAACACCATTTACTGGGTCTGTGATCCCTGCGAGTAGTATCATTGCTAGGTGCCTCGGTTTTTTCAGCTGAAAACCGGGAATGACATCAGCCAATGGGAATGACTAGCCACCAAAGCGAGGAATTATTGTGAGGCTTAAATGGGTCCCCAGATGCAGAATGCATGGAATAGGCCTAGCACACGGTAGGCACTAGATGCCTGTGGACTCTTAGCATGTGCACCCATGAGGGCTCCCCCCATGAACGTCTGCTTCTTTGATTAAACATCTCTTGGGGCACCTGGCTGGCTCAGTCAGTAGAACACGCGACTCTTGATCTTGGGGTCATGAGTTCGAGCCCCACGTTGGGCATAGAGATTACTTAAATAAATAAACGAATTCTAGGGGCGCCTTAATGGCTCCATCAGTTAGCATCCAACTCTTGGTTTTGGCTCAAGTCATGATCTCACAGTTCGTGGGATCGAGCCCTGAGTTAGGTTATGTGCTGACAGCACAGAGCCTGATAAGATTTTCTCTCTCTCTCTCTCTCTCTCTCTCTCTGGCTGCCCCTCCCCGCCTTTCTGTCTCTCTCAAAATAAATAAATAAACTGAAAAAAATTTTAAAAAATTCTAATACTATGACAGCAGCAACTGATAATGATAGTGACCATTGCTGTTTAGTGCTCCCTGAGGGGCAGTCCCTGCTCAAAGTGCTCATGTGCATTATTGCATTTAATCTTAACAGGGAACCTATGGCCCGGGGATTGTTCTTCTCTCCATTTCACAGATGAAGAAATTGAGGCTGAGAGAAGCAAGAGAACTGGTACAAGATCACACAGGCAGGAACCAAGATTTGAGCCTAAGCAGCTTGTTCCAATGAAACATTATTTATAAAAACTGATGACTGGGGGCACCCGGGTGGTGTGTCAGTTGAGTGTCTGACTTCAGCTCAGGCCACGATCTCGTGGTTCGTGAGTTCAAGCCCTGTGTCGGGATCTCTGCTGACAGCTCAGAGCCTGGAGCCTGCTTCGGATTCTGTGTCTCCTTCTCTCTCAGCCCCACCCCCACTTGTATCCTGTCTCTCTTTCTCTCAAAAATAAAGAAAACATTAAAAAAATAAGAACTGATGGCTGGCCTGGAGGCCACAGTTTGCCAATTAAAAATTTTTCTTTTTTAATGTTCATTTTTGAGAGAGACAGAGAATGCGAGTGGGTTAGGGGCAGAGAGAGGGAGACACAGAATTCGAATCGGGCTCCAGGCTCCGAGCTGTCAGCACAGAGGCCGACGCGGGGCTCGAACTCACGAGCTGTGAGATCATGACCTGAGCCGAAGTCGGACGCTCAACCGACTGAGCCACCCAGGTGCCCCGCCAATTAAAATTTTATTCTTTAAATTTTATGTATGTATGTATGTATTTATTTAATTATTTATCTCTACATCCAACATGGGGCTCAAACTCACAATCCTGAGATCAAGAGTCATATGCTCTACTGACTGAGGTGGCAAGGAGCCCTGCCAATTTGAATTTTATTTTATTTTACTTTATTTTATTTTATTTTTTTAAGAAAGCTTTACGCCCAAGGTGAAGCTTGAACTCATGACCCTGGGATCAAGAGTTAGACGCTGTACCGACTGAGACAGCCAAGCGCCCCTTGAATTAAAAAAAAAATTTTTTTTTAATGTTTATTTTTGAGAAAGGGAGAGAGAGAGACAGAGCGCGAGTGAGGAGGGGCAGAGAAAAAAGGGAGACACAGAATCTGAAGCAGGCTCCAGGCTCTGAGCTGTCAGCACAGAGCCCGACGCGGGGCTAGAACTCACGGACCGTGAGATCATGACCTGAGTGGGAGTCGGACGTTTAGACGACTGAGCCCCCCAGGTGCTCCTGAATTTTAAAAGTACTGTGCTAAAATATTATTTGTCTTGCTTACTGAGTCCTGCTGCACCTTTTTCCTGTACCCAAACTCAGGTGCTGGGCTGGAGGCCGGGATAGGACTGTGCACGCAGGGGCTTTCCCTGGTAAGGTGCTGGTGGATGTCACCTGGCAGGTTGCCCTGTGCAACTCCTGTCCCTCTGATCTGAACTCGGTGCTATTTAGTTCCCATTGCACAAATGGAGCAACTGAGGCCCAGAGAAAAGGGGAAAGAAGGCATTGTGTAGCCCAAAGTCTCCTGGCTCCTAGCCTGAGTGCTGCCTCCCTTCCCCGACCCCTCAAACTCCGGTGCTTTGGGGCAGCGATGTAGCCCCCACTGGTGCCCTGGGCCACTACCTGAAAAGGCTGAGTCAGACAAGAGGAGCTTGCTGGCCTCAGAGGCTGTACCTCAGAGCTGCAGGGGCCTCCCGTCTGCCTGGGCACGGTGCAGCCTTCAACACTGTGACAAGCCCTCCACTGTGTTGGATTTGGTCCTACACCACAGCAGGTCTAGCCCTGGGGGGAGCTGAGACAATTTTGCCTTGGTTGCAAAATCTGAGGTGCCCCCAGACTCATTGATCAAGAAAACAATATTTTAATACAATATTTAAAGGCCTGGGGCGCCTGGATGGCTCAGTCGGTTAAGCATCTGACTTTGGTTCAGGTCATGATCTCGCAGTTTGTGGGTGCTAGCCCCACGTTGGGCTCTGTGCTGACAGCTCCGAGCGTGGAGCCTGTTTCAGATTCTGTGTCTTCTTCTCTCTCTGCCCCTCCCCCACTTATGCTCTGTCTCTCAAAAATAAATAAATGTAAAAAGAAAATTAAAAAAAAAGAAAAAGAAATTGGTGGGAAAACCCATCATGAACAAAATTTGATATGATTTTTATTTTGTTTAAATTTTATTTTTATTTTTTATTATTTTTTAATGTTTATTTAAAAAAATTTTTTAAAGTTTATTTTTGAGAGAGGGAGAGACACACAGACAGAGTGCGAGTGGGGGAGGGGCAGAGAGAGAGGGAGACACAGAATCCAAAGCAGGCTCCAGGCCCAGAGCTGTCAGCACAGAGCCCAACGCAGGGCTCGAACTCATGAACTGCGAGATCATGACCTGAACCGAAGTCAGATGCTTAACCAGCTGAGCCACCCAGGCACCCCACTGTTTATTTATATTTGAGAGAGAGAGAGTGAGCTGGGGAGGGGCAGAGAGAGACAGAGAGAGAGAGAGAGAGAGAGAGAGAGAGAGAGAGACAGACAGACAGGATCTCAAGCAGGCTCTGAGCTGTGTGCACAGAGCCCAATGTGGGGCTTGAACTTGCAAACAGGGAGATCATGTCCTTAACCACCTGAACCACCTAGGTGCCCCTGAGCCAAATTTTAAACAAAGGCAGGATCTAACACTGCACTTACACAAAACAATCCTATCACCCGTGACTCACCCTAATCCTGGCCTTGGTTCCAATGAAACTTTATTTACAAAAACAGACGGCCAGCCTCTGGGCTGTAGTTTGTTGCTTTTTTTTTTTTTTTTTTGCCATTTGAATTTTTAAAATGTTACATTACAATATTATTTACCTTGATTAGTGAGTTATTTTGTGTGTCCTCCCTCAAAACTGTCTCTCTCTAGCCATCTGATCACTAGCAATCATTTAACCTTTCTTTCCCTGGCCACCCTGCATCTGCCAGCTGATGGGGCTGACAGCATCCAAAGTGCCTCTCTGTTATTACTCCTGATTCCTCATTCTGAGCCACAGCCCAGCCACCTCTTGCTGTGCCCTTTGGCCTTCCAGATCCAGGCATAGCCCCTCTCTCAGCCCCAGATTACTCATTTGTTTTTTCTCTTTCTTTCTTTTTAAATTTATTATTTATTTTAAAAATTTATGTTTACTTACTTATTTTGAGAGAGAGAGAGAGAGAGCGCACAAGCGGAGGAGGGGCAGAGAAAGAGGGAGACACAAGCAGCAGGTGCACCGTCAGCGCTTAGCCCAGTGCGGGGCTTGAACTCACGGAGTGCAAGATCATGACCCGAGCCGAGATCAAGAGTTGGGCGCTTAACCAACTGAGTTACCCAGGCGCCCCTAGTTTTTATGGTTTAAAGTAAGCTCTACGCCCAACGTAGGGCTCGAATTCACAAGCCTGAAATCAAGAATCACATGCTCCACCAGCCAGGTGTCCCTCACAGTGCTCATTTGCACAGTAGAGGAGCTGAACCCGCCTGGCATGTGGGGAGATTTTACAGGGTCCTGAAATCGACATCTCAAGACTCTGATCAGAAAGGACCCATGTCCTTGAGTGGAGGCTGTAGAGGCTGAAGGCTCACTTAGGTTCTCCCAGTTGGGGCTGGAATCACATTTACTTGTGGCTGAAACATGGCGACCTCTGACCCTCACAAGCTCTTGTTAAAGCTAGCTATAGCTTTGATGAGTTTTAAAAACGCTTTCATGATGGGGGAACTATGAGAAATGATCCTTAGAAGTGAGGAGGCTGGCTGGGAGTCCCGCTCCTTAATGGCTGGAAGTCCCTCCCACCTGCTCATTTTAATAGCCACATTGATGGGGCACCTGGCTGGCTCAGCTGCAGGAGCCTGTGACTCCTGATCTTTGGGTCATGAGTTCAGGCCCCATATTGGGTGTAGAGAGTGCTTAAATAAATTAAAAAAACTTAAGAAAAAATAGCCACACTGATGGACCACCATAATTAATCACCTCTTGCATGCCAGGCACTTGATGTATGATATCATTTCCTTTAATCCATAGGGCACCCCGACGAGGGTTCTTATCCCTATTTCACAGATGAAGACACTGAGGTTCAGGGGACTAAGTGACTTGCTGATGGTCTCACAGGAAGCAATGGAGCTGGGATTCTGCCCCTTGACCTGTGGGCTCCAGGGCCTGGATTCTTTCCACTTAGCGGACTCCTCTATGCCCCACTTACCAACTGGAGGGCCTAAGGCCTCCCATCTGGGACAACTGGGGGAAGGAGAAGGGTAGCAGTTCTGGGGAACTAGACCCCGATTCTTGCCACTCCCTGGATCTTCTGAGCCCCTGGGCCCAAGAGCAGAGCCGTCAATAACTCCGCTTTTCCTCCACAATCAGAAGCAAGGGTCTGCCCCCAAACCTCTCTTGGACAGTGATTTGCTCAAGAGAACATTCCTGGAGGCCTCCTCCAATCCCTGCTGTGTGATCTTGGGGAAGTCACTTCCTACCCTGGTCATCTGTAGGATGACTGTTTGTGTGCGAGGGTGTGTGCATTGCTGAGTGAGAACAGGAAATGGTGGGGGTGAGTCTGTAGCTTTGTGGAGTTGGGTTGGGACTCATCCTCTGAGGGTGTCATGTCTGGGGCACCGGAAGGGGGCAAGGAAGCAGGGAGGTGCTTTTTTCTCGGGACCATGGCCTCCTGATAAAGGTTGTTGGGAGCTTTTAATAATATTATTAATATTATCATAGCAACTGATATTTGCTGACTGCTTACCATATACCAGACATGGCTCTAAAGATTATATTCAGGATTTAATTGACCTGTTACAACTCCTTGTGAAGCAGGTTTTATTATCCTCAATTTGCAGAAGGGACAACCAAGGCTCTGAGACTGTAAGGACCTTACAGCTCATCAACGATGCAACCAGGATTTAGACCCAGGCAGTCTGCTTCCAAGACTAACCTCTTGGACCCCTGCCTACTCTAAACTGCCCTTGTGGGAATCGTGAACTTGACAGCCTCCTCGCCCACCTTGACTGGCTTGGCCACAGTCTGAGTCAGTGAGGGAATCAGGCCTTCCTTTAGAATCTAGCTGTGTGTGTGTGTGTGTGTGTGTGTGTGTGTGTGTGTGTGTGACAGTGTCTGTTGTCCATCTGCGTGATGTATGATGACAGCGCTGTGGGAAGGGGGAGGTCTAGCCATCGCTCTCAGAGAGGCAGGGTAGCGGGTGTGTCTGCCTCATTCGCTGCTTTATCCCAGTGCTTGGCACACGGAGTTGCTCAACAAATATGTGTGGAATAAATACATGAATACGTATATAAGGTCCTTCTGTTTGACTTCAGGCTCAGGGGCATGAGGATGAATCCACAGCGGTCAGGCTCCAGAGCACGGGCCCATCATCTGTAAAATGGACGAAGGGATCCCTGATGCACCTGCTGCGAGGAAGCAGCGTGAGGTGACAGGACAGGCACGGCTGTGGGTTGGGGCCTGTTAATGTTGGGAGAGGAAAAAGTCAGCCTGGGCTCAAAGAGTTAAGGGATGAGGTCAGAGCCTCTAGAACAGCTGCCCAGACTGTTGACCGCCAGAGCCTTGGACCAATCCCCAGGGGCTGGGGATCTGGCTGGCGAGAGGGAAGGGGAGGTCAGGAGCGATTGATGGGGAGAGGGATTCCTGAACACTTGGGCTTCCCGACTCTTACCACTGGCCAAGTTGTAGAGAAGGGGAGACAGAGAATGAGAGGGTGCTAGGGAAGAGATTCAGGAGGGAGGCATGAAGCCATCTTGTGATTCTGGGCCGGGAAGCTGGCAGAGCCCTGACTGGAGGGAACGGGTAATACTGGGGAGAAGGAGACACGAGGTGGGGCCTGTGGGGCTGGGCTTCTGGGATTTCACATGTGCTGTGAAGAGGGTTCCTTCTGGCTAGATCTCCTGACCGGTCCCTTCTGCTGGAGAAGCCAGCCTGTCAGAGGTGGCTCTCTTCCCCTGGGTTAACTTTTCTCTGAAGGTAGCTCTCGACCCGTTACAGGTGCACAGATCCCTACTTCTGATGCCTGGCCTCGGGAATCAGGGTAAACAAATACAATTTACCACATTTTCAGGCTCAACAGTCACTGGAGTGCCAAATGGTCCTGGGGAGGGCAGCAGCCATCAGTTAAATGCTCATAAATGCGCTGCTGAGCCGGAAGAGGAGCGTCAGCCCTGGAACCACTGCCAAATACACTCATTGCTGATGGACTTTAACCAGTTGCCCGACTTTAGCCAAACCATGGCCAGAGCCAGACAGTCAGCAGGCTGGGCCCTCGACGTCACTTTGCCAAGGTAGCATCAGAAGTGCTCCACCCCTCATCACTTGCCCCCTGCTCTTCAATCCTTGCGTTCTCCTCCCCATTTCCTTTCTTCTCTCTCCCTCCCTCCCCCATCCTTCTAAGCATCACCATGGCATCACAGCAGAGCAGAAACCCAGCGAGATATTCACCCACCTCTCCCCGCCCGCCCTCCCCTCCAGAGCCCAAGCTCCTGCCTCATAGAGCTTGCTGCTTCCCCACCCCGTCGTCTTGCTCAGGGAGTGGGAGTGCAGTGCTGCGCTGAGGGCAAGGAAAAGGGGTCCCGGCCCAAGAGGACCCCTACATATCCTTTCTGTGACCATAAGCATGTCCCTTCTCCTTTCTCAGCCTCAGTCTCTCTGTCTGTTCCAATGGGGAGGCTCCTTTTTAGGGCTGAGGTGACCTCTGCCTAAACCCTTCTTGACACTCTGGACTCCTCTCTGCACTTTGGGATCTGGTTCTCAGATCTCCAGGCCCCAGAGTCACATCTTCTGCGGCCCCATCTCGCCAGCCCCTCCCCTGCCTGCTGTATCGCAGCGGCGATCACGGTGTGCCTAGTGGCTGAGGTCAGGGGGCAGAGAGCTAACTCTTATCTGACAGCTCAGTGAGCAGCTGATTACTCAAGGACAGGAGACTGTCCGGCTGTAGGAGACAATCAGACTCCTTCCGGCCAGTTGGATGGAGGGGGAGGGTGGTGTTGGGTCAGCCTGGGTGGAGCTGTGGTATGTTTTGTGGCAGGAGGTGAACCCTTCTCAGTAGCACCGATAACCCCTGAGCAGCACTTGTCTGAATGGCCCAGGGAGAGCTGACCACCCCCTCCGCAGGGGTGAGTCTGCAAGAATCAGAGCTCGTGGCCTCCAGCCCATCACTACATTGTGGAGTCTGGGGGTCCTGGGATGGGTGCCTGCATGGGTGCCCATTAGTATTCATGCATTACCAGGACACGGGACTGAGACCTGCTCCTATGGGAGCCCAAGATACCGTGGACACAGAGAGGGCCCTCTGGGCCCTTGCACACGTCAGGGCCACGTTCCCTGGCTGGGATGGCCTTCCATGTGCCCATCTGTTCCCCCAGAGCCCTGGGGCTCTTGGTCTGGTCTCCTACTAGCTTCTGGCCTAACACCCACCTTGGCATCCAGCTTGTCCGTGTGGCCAGCAACCTGGTTCAGTCCATCTTGGGGGGGCTGAAGGTGGATGGGGGTGGTGGGATTCAGGGTTCCCTGAGGGAGAAGAGGAGGAGGTTCTGGGACTTGGCACCCCAATGTCGGGGGTGGGGGTCAACCTCCCGCGGGATGCTGGTGGCAAGGACTGCCCTCTGGTCCCCTGACCTTTCCACTCTGTCCCTGGGATTCTGGGGCCTCTGCCCGCTACATGGTAGCCTAATCCCTCTGGGCTCCGGGTCCAGTTTCCTAAGGGGGGGTCTCCATCTCCTCTGCCAGCTGAACCCCAGAAAAACATCAGGTGTATCTGCTCAAAGCCAGGAGACGGGGTGTTTGGAGTCGCCGAGGTCCAATGCTACACAGCCCCCGTGGCCTCTAGACCCCTCCTTGGCCCCCTCCGCTCTCTGGGGTTCATCCCCATTTCCCCCTAGCCCCGGCTTTGCTCCTAGGACCCTGCTTTTCCCGCCCCCACCTCAGTGGAGCCCCTCCCAAACCCTCCCAAATGTACTCACCATGGGACTGGAGAGGGGTCTGTAGGGTCCTCAGCCCCACTGCCTCCCCGGGGGCCGGCGGCGTCTCCAGGGACCCAAACACCTGGCTCCCGGGGGGAGCTGCGCCCTGTGCTGGCAGCCGGAGAGGCACAGCCAGTGATTGGCATGTCCCACCCCCTGGCACGCCAGCCTGGGGGGGGGGAGGGAGGAGAGGAAAGAGAGGGAGGGAGGAAAGGGAGAAAAGGAAGGGAGGGGGAGCTGGAGGGAAGCCTCAGGCAGCGTCTGGGGTTGGACTAGGCTCCTGGAGGGTGCCCCCCTCCTCCACTAGGGCACCTCATTCGAGCCCCGAGAGGGAGGGCGTAGGACACGGGGAAAAGGAGCCCAGGAAGGCTAAAAGTCCAGAACGGGAGAGAAGGCGGATACAGGGAGACAAACACCCACACCCACTGCACACAGACTCAGCGGCACACACACACACACACACACACACACACACACCCTCACAAAGGCACACTGTTTCCCGGGGCTCCTTCCCCCACGCAACACTCGAGCCCCCAACCTGTGTGCACCCTGCCCCGACACACACTCCCCGGCATTCACATGCCTGCTTCCCTCACACACTCGCCCTGCCCCCTGCACATGCCCACGCGCCCACCCACCCACCCACCCAGCCCCACACCCTGCTCTTCCTCCCTGCTGCGAAGGAGCTAGATTCCTTCTGTTTGGAAATGACACATTGGGCCTCACGTGAGAGGCTCCAACTTGGAACAGACCCAGAGGGCTGGCGCACCGCCCCAGGGGCTGGGCAGACGTGGCCGCGTGCTGGGCTGCGTGCTTCTGCGTCTGTCCACGCTGCACGGCCCGGGTGTGAGGGTATATGGGGGTCTGGATGGCAGGGATGGAGGGGGGCTGTGTGCCCACTGCACGTGCTGCTGAGTGCCCCCCACGTGAGTGTCCCCGAATACCACGCAACCTGTGTAAATGCAGGTGTCGCCCTGTTGGTCTGGAACCCGGACGCGTGTGTACACGTGTGTCTGTATTCGGTGTGTGTCTGAGTGTTGCCCAACTGTGGAACTTGCTAATTCTGACAAGTGAGGCAGCCTCTACCTCCCTGCCTGCTCCACCCCCAGCTTCCACTTGGAAGACAGACAGACAGACAGGCAGACAGACAGCTCTCCTCCCAGCTTGTCAAACTCTGTCTCCCCTGACTCCCACTCAGGGCTCACAGGTGCGTACCCAAAGTGACAAACTTGCCCTCCCCCCGCCCCGCCTCCCTTAGCCCCACTGCTTGGTCAGTACCCTCCCCCCTTTTGAGATTTCTGTGTTAGAGATAGAAGCCCTGGGGGCCCTTTGCCATAGAGACCTGGGTTCTGCCCAGGCCTCACCTGGCCCTAGAGACCTCCTGGGGAGCTGACCGCAGAGGAGAGCCGGGGAGACTTCTGTGGGGCTGCTGTGTCCCTTGTCCCACTGGGCCATGCTGAAGCCCTGGGGCAGAAGGTGGGAAGGATAGGGATCATCTACTGTTCCCATTATGCAGATGAGAAAACTGAAGAGCAGAGGTGTACTTAACACATGGTGGACAAGTGTTTGGACTCAGTCCCTTGGCTCTAAGCCAGGGGCTTGGGACCTGCCCCACTGCTTACCCACCCGCACATTTCCCCACCAAGCACCCCCTCTCAATCCTGATGCCCCGAAGGTTAACTTGGGGCTTCCTCCTCCAGCTGGAGCCCAGTTGCCAATGGAGCCAGATGGAACAAATCCGGAGTCCCTGGGGCTTGGCCAGCAGCCACGGGACGCCAGTGGTGGGCACACGTGGCAGGTACATGTGTGTGTGTGGGGGGGGGGTCTCTGCTTCTCCAAGCCCGCTAGAGCAAGCATCCAGCCCACCTCCCTTCTGAAGTCGAGGAGGCACTGCAGCTTAGAGAGGAAGGCATATGCGCCCCCCACCCCCTCCCACCCCGGGGTCGGCCAGGGGGTCAGCAGTGGGGTCAGAACTTCACCGGTCCCTGTCCGTGGGCGCGGACTCCGGCTGCCCCCTGCTGGGCTGTCCTCGGTTTGCGGCTGCGGCCGGTGAGCGCGGTGGGGCGGCGGGTACTTGTGCGCGTACACGTGGCTGAGTGTGGGGGTGTTAGGCCTCCACGCTCCACATCCATTTCCGAGTCTGAATCAGGCTCTCTCCTTGCCCCCTCCCCCCAATCTCCTTGGTCTTCCTTTTCTCTTCTCCCACCGCCTCTGCACACGTCCCTTTAGAAATAAAAACACTTATTTTGTAGGCGGGAGAGGAGGGTGTCCAGCGCTCCCCTGCCTCTTCTCGAATGCCCCTCTCGGTCCCAGGCGGTTTCCTCCTCAAGTCCGCGAAGCCAGGGGGTTGATGCCCCCCTCCCCCCCTCCCCCCCACCCCCGACTGTATGACTCTTTTCCGTCCAGACTTGGCTAGGTCCCCTTACCAGATGGGGAAACTGAGGCAGGAAGGGAGGTAGGGCCAGGAGAAGCTCTCCCACCCGGCTCTCTCACCGCCCCCGCACCCGCGCCGGATTTAGCCGCAGGGAGGCTGGGAACATTGTCTTTATTTTAAGCCGCCGAGTGAGGCACGAACGCGGCTGCTCGCGACAAAGGGCTTGGCTAAGCAGCGGCAGGCGGCGCACGTGGGGGTCCAGCCCCACCCCCGCTCGACCCCCCAGCGGCCCCGGGAGCGGCCCGGCCTGACCTCAGCCGGTTCTGCCTTCTCTCTGGCGGGTTGGGACTCCGGCTGGCGCAGGACACCTGGGTCTCGGCTCCCCGCCGGTGGCTATTTTTGGTCCCTTTGGCTGAGGATTCACTCCTCCCGGCCACCGAGGGAACGCGGGGTTGTCCGCGCGGGGCTGGGCCCCTCGTTCAGCCCCCTCGCGTGGAGGAGGAGAGAAGCTGTCCTGGGTGCGAATCCAGCCCTGCCTCTTCCCAGCTGAACCGCTCTGAGCAAGTCGGCGTCCTTCTTGAGGTCCCCATCATGGGGGTTAGAGATACCTCCCCGACGGGGGCTGTTTGACCAGGTTAAACGTGGCACTGTGGATTGCTTCACGTGAAAGCCATTCTCGTCGTTATTTATAACTCGTATTGAGCACTTACTACGTGCCCGGCGCTGTTAAACGCTCCACATTCATTAACTGTTTTTTTTTTTTTTTTTTTTTTTTTTTTTTTCTCACAACAGCTCCCAGAGGGAGTGTGTATTATTATTCCCATTTTACAGATGAGTAGATTTACAAGCAGCGTGCAATCCCAGGGCTCTGTGCAAGGGGGCGGTCAGTGCGTCTGGGGCCATCCTGGGGCCGGCTGGGGTCCCGGTGGCAGCGTGCGGGCTCCAATTCCAGCAGACCTGTTGTGGGACAGAATTTTTTTAAGGCAGGGCATCCTGGCTGAGGGCTGCGAGGGGGTGGGGAAAGGAAGTGAGCCCGCCCTGGGAGTGTGTGCTGGTGAAGGTCAGACTCTCACCCTGGGCTTTGAACCCAAGTCAGAAGCTCAAACCTGGATAAACTTGCCACTTTTCAGTGTTGCTTCCTCTGTCCTGGGAGGAGGCGGGAGTGAGCCACCCTTCCCACCAAACCTGTGAAGCCAAGCTGGTTGGTCCTCAGTGCCCTTGGGAATGGGCGTGGGTTGGTGGTCTCGCCCCCTGTGGAGGTGGCCTCTATTCAGAACGGGGTGGGGAGGGAGGCAGCTGGTGGTCCTGAGGGCACCCCTCCTTGCCCACCCCCACCGCTGCTTTAGGACTTCAGCTTCCTTATGCCCCTTTCCTCGCCTCCCCAACGGGTGGGGGTGGGGGAGGAGCTCTGGGAGAGACTAATTCTCAGATCAAAGAAGAAACTAAAATCCAGGGCGGGGCTGCAGATAAATCAGGCCTAGTAAGGGGCCCCAGAGTCCCTGACACCGGAGGAGGGCTCGGGAGAATGTGGTCACAACAAAAGACATCATCATGGGACAGGAAATCGAGGTTTTCCGATCCGGTTCCGCAGTTCAGGCCTCCTAGAAACAATCTCTCTCCATTTACGCGGCGCTTCACCTCCGAGGCTGGGCTCTGTTCAGGGACCCTCGGGGGGAAGGGTGGAGGGCCCCTGGGCAGCCCTGCTCCACCTGCCCGGAGGCCTCGAGGTCGGCTTCTGAAGAATGGATGGGTTCAGGGTGGCCCAGACCACGGTTCCTCGCGCGGCCTGGACCTGAGCAGAGCGTCCCCTGGTCCTTCTAGCACGTGAGGTGACAGGGGTCGGGCAAAGTTGTTGGATGCTGGGGACCGAGGCCACTCATCCTGGATGAGTCTGTGAATCTTGGTTGCACGGGAGGCGCAGCGAGGAGCAGCGTTCCCGTTGGGCGTCCCTAAGCGTTCTCTATTCCCTCCTATAAGGACAGGACCTCAGAGTCCAGGCCACTTGCTGCCGTCTAGGATTTGGACGCATCGTGGGGTTGCGGCCCGGACGGAGGGAAGGGGCGCTCTCCCCAGCGTTATGGGGGTCCTTGCTTCCCACTCAAATCTCTATGGCCAAAAAATGGCTGGGAAAATCTGATTAACGGCGTCGACTTTGCTTTGCTTGGTCAGTGGACACCGGCTCCCCAAGTTTTCTGCCACTTGACATATGCACCCTGGCCCTGGACTTGACCGGATGTGAAACTGCTGGAGAGAAGTGGTGCGGAGCTTTGGGCGGGCACCCCGAGCTAGATCTCCAAGGCTTCTCTCCAGCCCTCCAAAGCTGAGTCTACGCGCCCCTGTGAGTGACCCGGGTGAGGCAGGACCGATTTCAGGGTCCCCTGCCCCTGGCCGGGCTAAGTTTGCTGCCTTGCCTCGTAGCACCTCTCCCTCCGACTTCCGTGACCGTGTACCTTGTTCCCACCCAGTCGGAGACTGAAGCTCGAAGCCCAAGGTGGCGTGGTGTGGGACGGGGTCGAGTGGAGCCTTAGCCCTCTGGCTCTCCCATTCACCTCTCCGCGAGACCCTCGTCCCCCCTGTGGGCTCAGCAAGTACGTCAGCGGGCAGGGTGGTTCCCCGCCGTCCTCTGTCTGGGCACCAACTAACCAGGGCGTTCCGGTGGTACCCACCGGCCTCCGTATTTCCCCGCGCCCTCTGGTGGCCGGGCTCTGGCCGGGGGGGGGGGGGGGGGGGGGGGGGGGGGGGGGGGGGGGGGGGGGGGTGGGGGGGGGGGGGGGGGTGGGGGGTGCAGGGCGAGAGGTCGGACAGGGCAGGGCGGGGCGGCTGTGTGCCCGGCGCCGGGAGGCCGTTTTCCTGCACAGGGAGAGGAATAATAGTACCTCTTTCATGCCCTACAGTGCTGGCCCTTCGTTGGCAGGGGTGGGTGAGGGACGGCACGGATCCAGATCTCAGAAGGAAGCCGGAGTTGGCTAGGCTGGACTGCTGCCCTTGGCACTGGCTGTCGCAGTCAGGAGCGCTTTACGTGCGCTTTTCTCATTTAAGCCTCAACAACCCCGAGGTGCAGGCGCTGTGATGATTTCCATTTTACAGATAGAAAACTGAGGCCCAGAGAAGTTAGGTTAACTCAGTCTGCCCTCTGGACTCCTTCACAGTTTGCAGATTTTGGCCCCAGTTTGGAGCCTTAGTTGAGAACCCTGTGGGCCATTTATAAAGAAGGAGGGGCATCCCAGGAATTTGCTAAGCCGGTGTCTCCCCCAGCTCTTCATTCCGCTGTCCCATGTATTTAACAAACACGTAGCTCTGTTCTCAAAGTTTTACATGTTTTAACTAATTTAATTTTTGTAATAACCCAACGAAGTAGATAGAATTATTATCCCCATTTCATGGATAAGGAAACTGAGGTATTGAGAGGTTCCGTAGTCTGAGGTCGCATGGCTAGTAGGTGACAGAGCTGGGCCTGTTGACTTCAATCAGTGCTTTGTCTCTATCCTATAAAGGCCCCCCAAATGTCCATATCAATGAATCCACGCAGCCTTCCCGTTCTCCTCCGCCCCACCCCCGCATCCCGGACTGTGGGGCAATCAATCTTTCTGCCAGAATCTAGGGCCCCCCCTGCCTCGCCCCCTTGGCGCCTCCTGTCAGCCCCAGCCGCTGAAGGCCTAACCAGGGCAGGGATTGATGACTTTGGGCGACCTCGGAGGCCGCCTGTTTACTCCGCCTGTCCGCACACGCTGTGATTAACAGTGCACAATCGAGTTAGGGCCAGAGATCCGAGGCTGAGGCTTGGGGAGGGGGAGGGGCCTCCGGGCTAGAGCCCCCTCTCCCTGGGGCCATCAGGGGTTGGCCTGAAGTTGGAGCTCCCGGGGAGGTCCAGAGGGTGCTGTGCCCTGCCAGTGGGGCTAGGAAGCATGTGGCCCTCTGGAGCTGTGGACAAACCTTCGCTGCCCTTCTAGCCCTTTTCACTGAGGACTGGAGGCTCAGAAAGGGAGGGGGTGGGTGCATATTAGAAGGAAGGCCTAACAGAAAATGGCTGCATTACTGGGAGGGAGGGAGGAAGCCAGGCTGGATCTGGGGTTTGGAAGGTGGGAAGCAGCCCTGCTTGGGCCTCAAGTTGCTTACTTCTGGGGTGGGTATGTTTTTCTCTTAGGCCTGTTTCTCTCTTCCTTGAGCACACATCTAGCCTGCTCCAGCTTTCAGAGCAGGCTAGACATGCTTCCACCATGGAAGTGGGTCTGCACACCACCTGGGGTGAGGGAAGACAGGGGTAAAAGCCCAGACCCAGCTCAGCCCTTCTCATGGGGAGCCTTTGCTCCCCTACATTCCAGGGAGAGGCTTCCAGGGTTTTAAACCAGTAGTTGCTATTTAAAAACCACACAGTGCAGCCTATAGTATGTCCTACTTCCTCCAGATTGATAAGGCAGCCCCATCCTAAGGGAATAGTGTGGAGTCTATGCCCAGCACTGTGTTAAAGACAGGAAGGGAACAGGAGAAACCCGAGTCCAGAAGACAGGAGGGTTGATGAACTAGTTGAGATAAGATGATCTTGGGAAAGCTACCAGGGCAGACCAGAGCCCATGAACTTCCTGGGAATAGGGAAAAAGGTGAAGAAAAGTACAGGGATGGTCAGTGGGAGCTGGCTCCATTGGGGGGGGTGGGGGGTTATAGGCCAGGCTGGGGAGGATAATCTGGATCTGGAGTTTATGTAGTATGTCAAGACACCAGACTGTTTGAGTCAAGTTGGAGGCCCAGTCTAGAATCTTGTGTGAGGGAAGATGTCATGGCCTTCCTCCCAGCCTCAGTTTACCCATCTATAAATACGATGGGGACAGAGGTGTAGATGGACTAGGTGGTCCCCAAAGACTCTCCCAGCTCTGATGTTCTTTGCAGGTGGGACACCTGGGGTTCAACTCACTTCTGCCTTTCCTGGCCCTGAGACCTTGGGCAGATCACCGAGCTTTGGTTTCCCAGAAGTAAAACAGGCGATTAGGTTAGCCTAGTATTCCTCAGAGTCTATCTTGCAAGACATTAGTAGATGTAAGTTATGAGAAAAAAAGACCTCCGTGATAAAATGGGAAATTAATTCGGTTTTCTTTATTGCAGGAACCTATCAGAACCTTTAAATGGCAAATATACACTGACAATCTCTGAGAGGCAGAGAAAACATGCAGGTTTCTCCAACTTATTTCACCACGGAAGTTTTTTTACATGAGCCTTTTTCTGGTTCCCAAAGGAACCATCTGGACTCTCCTGGCAGGGGTCAATGTGATGGCCACCCATAGCCCTGGATGTGGTTACCTGGTTCCCAATCCTGGGCCCCAGCCCCAAGTTTCCCCAGCCCAGCCTCTGGCCTCCAGTCCTCAGTCAACAGACCTCATTCCCTAGCTTACGATGCAGCCTCTGGCCCCAAGTCTCCTGGCTCCCAGCTCCAGACCCTCTACCTTGAACCTCATCTTTAAGTCACGGTCCCATTTCCCACCCATGGCTCCCAGCCTTCCTCTCCAAAGCTGTTTTGGAGACTTTGGGTTCTACAGGGTTAACGGGTAACACCTTCCCTGTCCCCAGCTGTCCCCTATCTCCAGCTGCATCTGCAACCCATTTGGTCTTTGGGCCAGAGCCACAGTCAAAGGAGAGCCAGGGCCCCAGGGGAGTGATTACACATATCACATATTGGTAGGTTGAGGGGTTGCACTCCACAGTGTTTGCATTAAAATCCCCCTCCCCCTGCACAAGCCTGGTCCAAGGAGAGGGAACGCCTTGGAGGCAAAAGTATAGATTATGAACTAGAACATTCTAGTCAGGTAAATGGGTGGGAGGTGGGAAGTAGAGATAAAGGCAGAGGTCAGGAGGAGACTGCGGGGGGTGGGGTGGGGGGGCGGTGTGTGTGTGTATGGAATGATAAGCCTGACTCAGCGGGTGATCCTAGGATGAGGCTGGGGACAAGGGCCAGTCCCAGGGTGAAAGGAGCCATTTTACAGATGTCGAAGCAGAGGCCCTGTGACTTCCCGAAGGCTAGCCAGCCATCCGATGGCTAGTGCCCACACCCACATTGTCTCCTTGTATTATGATCTCGGTTAACAGTTTTCAAAGTGCGGGGCACCGGGGTAGCTCTGTCGGATAGGCTTCCGACTTTGGCTCAGGTCAAGATCTCGCAGTTTGTGAGTTCGAGCCCCATGTCGGGCTCTGTGCTGACAACATGGAGCCTGGTTCAGATTCTCTCCCTCTCTCTCTGCCCCTCCCCTGTTTGCACTCTCTCTCTTTCATAAACAAACAAACAGAGGTTAAAAAAAAAAAAAACAGTTCTCAAGGTGCTTTCTCTCCATACTTCCTCCTAGAAATACTTTCTAGATGCCCCTGGGGCCACTCCCTCTCTTGGTTCTCCTCCTTCCTCCCTGCTCAGTTTCCTTTGCTGATCTGCATCTTCTCACCCTCTAAACTTTGGAGTGTCTGGGCTCAGTCCTTGGACCTTCACACCCACTCCCAGGTGAATGTGTGCCACTCACCACACTGATGATTCCCAAATTTATGTCTCCAGCCCAGCCTCTCTTCTGAACTTGTATATCCAATATTTTTTCATCTTTAAAATGGGCGTGATAATAGCTCTACTTCGTTGGGCTGTCAGGCAGATTAAATGAGTTAAGGCATGTGACGTGTCGCGATGGTGCCTGGCTCGGTTTGAACATGATGCCTGGGGCTGTGATTATTGTTGTCACTGTCACCATTGCTGCCTGCCAGCTCCACTTGGGAAATCTAGAATCATCTCAGACACGATTCATCTCAAACCCCAAACCCGATCTCTGTGCAAACCTTGCCTGTCTCAGCTGATGGCAACTGTGTCCGGCTGGTGGCCTGGGCCCCAAATCTTGTAGTCATCCTTGATTCTGTTCTCTCTCTCACATCCCAAATCACATTGATCAGAAACTCCTGTTGTCTCTTCCTTCAATATATCCAGGGTGCAGCCACTGTGGTCTTGGCCAGTGTCATCTCAGACCTGGATTACTGCCTCCACGCTGGTCTCCCCACTTTCACCCAGCCTCCTCTACAATCTGTTCTCAGCACAGCCTTCAGAAAGTTCCTTTTGACAGGGAAGTCAAACCATGTTCCTTCTCTGTTCAAAATGCTCGGACAACTCTTTCTCAGAGTAAAGCTCCAGGCCTTACAATGACCTACAAGATCCCGTGTGATCAGCCTCTGCTCCTCCCTCGACCTCATTTTCTACCACCGCCCCCTCACTACTCTGCTCCAGCCACAGTGGCCTTGCTGTTTCTGGAACATGCCAAACACTTTCCTGCCTCAAGGATTTGGCACCACTGTGATCTTTGCCTGGGTAATACTAAACACACCGGCAGGTCTCTACAGGACAGAGATGATGATTGTAAAAAGGGCTGGGGCTTGGGGCAGTGGGCACAGAGAGAGGAGCCCAGAGACCATGGCAGGGCCAGATGAAAGCCCCTGAATGTTCCTTGAGCAGTGAGCAGACAAGAAAGGAGTGTGTGCAGGGCGGGGCTGGAACTAGGGTGAAGCAGTGAAGCGCTTGCCTCAGGTGTGAAATTTAAGGGGGTGCCAAAAAAGTTAGTAATCAGGACACGTACTCTTTTATTTGTTAACGTTTATTTATTTTTGAGAAAGAGAGAGATAGAGACAATGCGCACAAACAGGGGAGGGGCAGAGAGAGGGGGACAAGGATCCCAGGTGGGATTGGAGCTGACAGCAGGGAGCCTGACGTGGGGCTCAAACCAACTGCAAGATCATGACCTGAGCTGAAGTCGGACACTTAACTGACTGAGCCACCCGGGCGCCCCATAATATTTTATTTTTTTTAAATTTTATTTTGAGAAAGAGACAGAGAGAGAGAGAGAGAATCCCAAGATTGACTCAGGACTCAATCTCTTGACCGTGAGATCATGACCTGAGCCCAAATCAAGAGCTTAACCGGCTGAGCCACCCAGGCGCCCCGGGATATGTAATATTTTAATGCAACATTAAAAAAATAATGCAAAAACAAACTCCGCAATGGACAAAATATCAAGTAAATACTTAAGTCGAGTTTTAAGTAAAGACGCGTGGGCACACCACTGCGCTTGGTGGTGGTGCCCACTGGGCCTGGAGGCACGAGGCACGCGCAGTCCGAAGAGGGGCGGAGCATGGGGGCAGAAACAGTTTGGGGCAGGGGTCACTCACGTGGCTTCCCCAGGTGAGGATGGTGCCCTAGGAGTCATCCGACCAGCAGGGGAGGAAGTGGAGAATCTCAGGGAGAAGGCCGGGTAGGTAGGTAGGTACCCGTGCGCCCAGCTGAGGTGGGACCAGGTGATGGGGCCTTGAGATCCACCCTGGGCACAGGTCTCAGGGCAGCGCCAAGGGCGAGAGGCGGAGCCAGAGTCGGAGAAACGCGGGGCTCTGAAAGCGAGGCAGACAGAATCAGGGGGCGGGGGCAGAAGTTGGGAGGCGGGGCCAAGGCTAAGGGGCAATCCCGGCAAGGAATAGGGCGGGTCTAAAACAGACACTTGGACCAATGGGGTTGGGGGAGGAGCCTCTGCGCTGGCCGGGCTGGGGCACGTTTGTTCCGCCCCAGCAGAGCCAGGTGCACGTCATGCCCTCCTTCCTCTTCCCTTTCTCGGAGCTGGGACTATGTGTGCTTGTCTTTGAATACTTCTGGAGCTGGGCTTCTTGGGCCGGGGTAGCGTCCCATGAGCCCAGGAAGGGGCCAGAGCAGGCCTTAGGTGGGTAGATGCGCAGATGCGCTTTGCTTTCCTCGTTGGGCTGCCAACAGCCTGCATCCCCCCTGCTCCCACCTCTCTGCAGCCATTGTCAGAGCTCCTCATGGCCTCCACCTGCCCAGGCTCGGAACTGGTACCAGGACCAGGAAGTCTCCGTGCTGATCTGGACTGCAGATCATGCCATCCCCCATCTCTCTCTCACGTGGTCTCCCGTGCCACCAGTGCTAGCCCTGGCCAGCCCAGGCGAGGCAGGCAGGGGCCGAGGGGGAGAGAGTCACCAGATCTCAGTGACTCCCCTGGCTGTGCTTTGCCTTCCCGGAACTCGTCACTGCCAGCTCAGGGCTCGCTGGAGGCAGATCACAGAAGAGCTCAGGAGTCCAGCGGGGAAGCTTAGGTTAGTCAAACTTTCTGAACAAGAGCCCAATATGAGGGAGCACAAGCTACTGCAGCCAGGGCCTGGCCGGGGGAGCAGACTTGCTGCATCAGCACTGACCTTCCCCTTCGTCTTTTCTTCTTTGTTTCCAAATGCTTGCACCTGTCTCAGGAAAGGAACGAGTTTCACAGCCTCCTGAGTGACTCCCTTCATTGCCACCCCTTCTCCACTTCCAGGAAGGACTGAATGGCCAGGTGTAAGTTGGGAGGGGGTGGGCAAGATTCATGTGGTTTTTCACTGTAACTATAAGAAAAGTCTTGAGGGGAGCAGAGAAAAATGGAGAGGAAGGTGAGGGTATGGTGTGTGTGTGTGTGTGTGTGTGTGTGTGTGTGCGCGCGCGCGCGCGCGTGCGCGCACGGTGCAGTCCACTGCGAAGTCAACTGTCTGGGTTCAAGTATAGGCTCCATTGCTTTTTTTTTTTTTAAGTTTATTTATTTATTTTGAGAGCAGGGGAAGGGCAGAGAGAGAGGGAGAGAGAATCCCAAGCAGGCTCTGCACTGACAATGCAGAGCCTGTTGTAGGGCTTGAACTCAGGAACTTGGAGATCATGACTTGAGCCAGGATCAAGAGTTGGATGCTTAAAGGACTAACCCACCCAGGTGCCCCAAGGTGTCTGATCCTTTGTCAGACAAGGCTGGATCAAGGAGCTCTGAGCTCCTTGTGGCTCTGAGGGTGGGGAGGCTAGGGGAGGGTGCAGCTACCTTCTCCCCAGGTCCTGTACTGTGTTGGGCAGAGGCTGGCCCAGAGTGTCTGGGAGGGAGGCAGGGAGGGTAGAACTCAGCACTCATGTCCACTGGCGGGCTCAGGATGCTGCCTATGTTGGCCAAGGTCATTGTCATGCTCAGACCCCTCTGCCTGTTGGTAGGATGAACACCTTGGGAGGCCACTGGGCTTCTGGGAGCCCTAATTCTGCCAGTTACCAGTGCTTCCTCTTTTCGCATTCCCTACTGGTAAATGCTTGCATTTACGTTGGCTGAAAGGGAAGTGGGAAGCAGATGGTTTCAGAACCAGGAAGCCTGAGTTCTGGTCCCAATCGAAACCTGCTTTGTAACTGTGAACAAGTTCCCAGCCAACCTTTGCCCTGCGCTCCAGACTATATGTCCAACTTCCTACTTGAAATCTTCATTTGGATGTCTGAAAGTCCCTTCAAATTTTACATGGTCAAGGAACTCTTTTCTGTCTTCAAGTCTGCTCCTGTCCCAGATTTCCCCATCCTGGCACACGGCACGTCTAACCACACCACTGCTCAAGTTCAAGTATCTTGATGTCTCCTGTTCCCTTATTTCCCTACATCCAACATATGAATTTGGACGTTCTTCCTTTGAAACACATTCGGAGTCACACTCTCTTTCTCTCTCCATCTCCATAAACATTACCCGCCAGTCCACTCCAAGCCACTTTCATTTTTGCTGGGACTATTGCACTAGCTTCCATTTCTGCTGTTGGCCCTGGCCCTCTATCCCCAGCCTACTGTCCACAGGAAGCCAAAGTGATCTTTAATTATTTTGTTTTCTTTTTAAGTTTTTAATTCCAGTTAGTTAACATACAGTGTTCTATTACTTTTGGGCGTACAATGTAGTGATTCCACACTTCCATACATCAACTGGTGCTCATCATGACAGGTGGCTCCTTCATCCCCATCACCTATTTCACCCATCCCCCCACCCCAAAGTGATCTTTGAAAGTCATAGCTCAGATCATTTCACATTCTGCTTAAAACCATCCAGTGATTTCTCATTGTGCTAGAATAAAATCTGACCTCCTTACAAATCCCTACATGATGGGTCCCTGGCTTCCTTGGTTCTTATCTTGTACCTTGTCCCTTTGCTTTCTCATTAAGGCCTTTGGACTTACTGTTTTCCTTTAATTTTTACTGGGGAGACCTACCTGATCGCCCTGATCTTCTTACCTAAAGCAGCTACCTAGTCATTCTCTTTTTCCTACACTTTTCTTTGACCTCAGGTACAAAGAGACTTCAGTTCATGACCCTCTATTATCATTTATCCTGGCAAAACCCCCTTATGTTCCACCCTTACATGTTTATTCCTCTTTATCTCCATGACCCAGTCCTACCCCTCCCTGCCAGTCACCTATTCTATTGTGTTTGATGTGTACTCTTTTATTTGTATATGTTCTTGTAAAACGCATATTGTTTTGTGTGCAAATATTTTAATTGACCTCATTGGTATAGGTAGCAGATCTCCTTCAATTTCTCATTTCATTCAGCATCTGTTTTGAAGATACTTCCATGCTGACCTGTGTTTGCCTGCTGTGTAGTACTCCATAGTCTGTATCGCTGCATGGTTTACCTAAACATCTAGATTGCTGCTACCACCCATGACCTCAAGCGACACTGCAATGAAGGTCCTTGTACCTGAACCCTTAGGGGCCTTTGTGAGAAGTTTTCGGAGATACAGGCCCAGGAAGGGAATTGCTGGGTCATCGTGTGTGTGCGTGTGTGTGTGTGTGTGTGTGTGTGTGTGTGTGTGTTGTCAGTTGCCCTGGAGAATGGTGGCACAGCGTTCACTCCCCCCAGTGGTGCACGTGGGCCATTTGGGGATATAGGGGTCCTGTATTCCTTCAAGGCCACCAGCACTTGGCGCTATCCAGCTTTTTAATGTTACCAGTTTTAATGTGTGCAAAGTGATGATCTCATGCTTCATGTGGTTAACCTTTTGGATTTCATTGTCTTTATTTTTAGGAAGTATTTTTTTAAATGTTTATTTATTTTTGGAAATTATTTTTTAAATGTTTATTTATTTAGTTTGAGAGAGAAAGAGAGCGAGCAGGGGAGGGGCAGAGAGAGAGTGGGAGAGAGAGAATCCCAAGCAGGCTCTGGGCTGTTGGCATGGAGCCCTACTCGGGGCTTGATCTCTTGAACCATGAGATCATGTCTTGAGCCGAAATCAAGAGCTGGGGGCTAAACCTACTGAGTCATCCAGGTGCCTTGGACTTCGTTGTCTTTAAAATACCTAATTAATATTTTTTTTGCTCATGTTTCTACTAAAGTTCCTTCTTTTTCTTGTTGACTTGTAAGAATTTCATGTATATTATTAATATTCTTTCTTTAAAATTTTTTAAACATTTTATTTTTTGAGAGACAGAGAGAGACAGAGCGCAAGCAGGGAAGGGGCAGAGAGAGAGGGAGATACAGAATCTGAAGCAGGCTCCAGGCTCTGAGCTGTCAGCACAGAGCCTGTTATGGGGCTTGAACCTTCGAACTCGAGAGCATGACCTGAGCCGAAGTTGGACAATCAAATAAGCCACCCAGATGCCCCTTAATATCCTTAATATTCGAATTTTGTCAGTGTTAAATGTTGCAAATGTCTTCTTTCAGTCTGTCATTTGCTTTTTAAATTTGTCCATTGTGTCCTTCAACAAGCAGAAGTCCTTTTCAATATAATCATATTGATATTGTTGCATATATTTCTGTCTCTGTCTTTCTCCTTCTGTCTCTGTCTCTGAGCCCTCTCTTCAATTCTGTTTGTCTCTTCTCGAACCAAGAAGTTCATACACATACTATGGCTTTGTGGTATGTCTTAGTAGATGGTATAGTTAATCTCTCCTCTTTGCTTTTGTGTTTCAAAATTCACTTAGCAATTATAGTCTCTTTTCTTCCACATACATTTAGAGTAAGTTTTTAGAGTTCCTAAAAAAAATAATTGAACTGAAATTCTGATTAGATTTCATTGAATTTCTATAAATTAATTAGTTTGGGGATGATGAGTATCTTTATAAAATAATATTTAAACAAGAGCGTAGAGTCTCCATTTACTAAGATAATCTTTATATATATATATATATATATATATATATATATATATATATATATATATTTTTTTTTTTTTTTTTTTTTTTTTAGAGAGTGAGAGAGTGTGAGTAGGGGAGAGGGGCAGAGAGAAAGAGAGAGAGACAGAGAGAGAGAGAGAGAGAGAGAGAGAGAGTGTCTCAAGCAGGCTCCTTGCTCATCTTGGAGCCCGACTTGGGGTTTGACTCCACGACCCTGGGATCATGACCTAAGCTGAAATCGAGAGTTGGATGCTCAACTGACTGAGCCACCCAGGCTCACTCCCCTAATCTTCATGATCTTAAAAGAGTTTCAAAAATTTTCTCCATGGAAGTCTTGGGTGTCCTATGCCAATTCCCTAATGATATCTAGCTTTTGGCATTATTCCGAATGGTTTCTTAATTTTCAAAGATTTTCTGGATTATTACTTCTAGGTTATTGCTGTTGATATTTTGGTAATTTGATTTTGCATCCAGCATCTTTGTTGAACTGTTTTATCAGTATAAAAAATTTTTTTTAATGTTTATTCATTTTTTTTTTTTTAATTTTTTTTTCCAACGTTTTTTATTTATTTTTTTTTGGGACAGAGAGAGACAGAGCATGAACGGGGGAGGGGCAGAGAGAGAGGGAGACACAGAATCGGAAACAGGCTCCAGGCTCCGAGCCATCAGCCCGGAGCCTGACGCGGGGCTCGAACTCACGGGCCGCGAGATCGTGACCTGGCTGAAGTCGGACGCTTAACCGACTGCGCCACCCAGGCGCCCCAATGTTTATTCATTTTTGAGAGACAGAGAGAGACAGAGCACGAGCGGGGAAGGGGCAGAGAGAGGGAGACACAGAATCGGAAGCAGGCTCCAGGCTCTGAGCTGTCAGCACAGAGCCCAACGCGGGGCTCGAACTCATGAACTGCGAGATCATGACCTGAGCCGAAGTCAGGCGCTCAGCCGACTGAGCCACCCAGGTGCCCCTGTTTTATCAGTTTTAATTATTTGTTGATTTTATTGGTTTATTTAGGTAGATGATCATGTTCTTTCTAAATAAACAGTTTTCTTTTAAATTTCTTCTCTTTTTTTCCTAGTACATCAGTGTTGGCCAAGACCCCCAGGACTATGTTAAACAGTTGATTCTGAGGTCAAAGAGAAGGCACACAACTTTTCCCATTCTGTATAGTGCTTGTCTCGATGTTTACCTCTCTGGGTTCCTGATTTCCCTTACTTAGATGGTTGGCCTCGTTTCCCCTGGCTCTTATTCCAGCTCTTTGGTATTTTTAAGGATATTTTAAAATACTTTATACTTTTTGGGGCTTATTTTCAGTGTTACTTCGTTATTTTAATGGAAATAGAAGTCCTTTTTTCTAATTGATTTCCAGAAGTTCGTTATAAATGCTGGATACAAATCCTTGCAAATACCTTCTTTTACTCATTTTGCATTATTTATAGTGAAACAGATGGCCAGAATCGAAAAAAAATTCAAAGCAGAAAAATTTATTAATGTTCCTGTTTTGGTTAGCCCTTTTTATGTCTTGAGAAATCCTTTCCTCTTCGGCAGGAATTAATTTTTGTTTCAGATTGAAATATCAGCTGCATTTTATTTATTTCCTGTATGGATGAGTAGATGTCCTGAGACCACTTACTGAATGGTCCATGTTTTACCCAATCATCTGCAATGCCTCCTCTGCAGGTTTCTCCTGTATGTGGGTCCGTTTCTGAACCCTGCTATTCTTTTCCACTGGACAATTTGTTTTTTCCTGCTCCATCATCATTTACATAATCCATTATAGTTTTATAATGAGAGTTGATAATATGTCTTGATTTCTGGCAGGGCAAATCCTTCTACTTCACTCTTTGCTAAAAACTACCTTAGTTATTTGTGGCCAATTGCACTTCTATATATATTTTAGAGTGTGCTTGCCAGGTTTTGGAAAATATCCATAGGAATTTTTTAAAAGATTTTATTTTTTTAAAGTAATATCTATACCCAGTGTGGGACTTGAACTCACAAGCCAGAGACCAAGAGTTGCATATTCTAGGACTATGCCAGCCAAGTGCCCCTCCTTTGGAATTTTGACCAGAATTCCATTGAATTTATAAATCAATATTGGCATAACTGACATTTTTACATCATCTTATATCAATTATGAGTTGATATATTATGAGATTTCCTATCCATGTACATAGTATATTTATTTAAATTTTTAAAAATACCTTTAAGTATAATTAAAAATTTTTCTCTGTATAGGAGTTAAAAAAATAAATTTTGGGGACGCCCGGGTGGTTCAGTCGGTTAAGCATTGGACTCTTGATTTTGGCTCAGATCATGATCTTCTCCTGGGAGCCTGCATTGGGCTCTGTGATGATGGTGCAGAGCCTGCTTGGGATTCTCTCTCTTCCTCTCTCTCTGCCCCTCCCCTGATCACATGCATGCTCTCTCTCTCTTTCACTCTCTCAAAAATAAATAAACAAACATTAAAAAAATAAACTTTCTAGCTAAGTTTTACTAGAGTGGAGAATGCAATTGATTTTTATTTATTGACCTTGTATCCAGCCACCTTGCCAAACTTTACTATCTCTAATAATTTCAGATTTATATAAAGGCAACTATATTCTCTGTAAATAGTAACAGTATTGATTTGTCCTTTCCAGTCTTAGTTCTGCTGTTATTCTGACACTGACCACACTCTCTAGGATAATATTAATTAGAGGAAGAGACAGCAGGTGCATTGGTCTTGTTCCCAAGTTTAAAGGAGACGCTTCTAATGTTTCACCATTAAGAATGATCTTTGCTGTGGACTTCTGGTGGATGTTCCATATCAAGTTAAATTTCTTTCTATTACTTGTTTTACTAGGACTTTTAAATGCATGTTAATTTTTATTAAAGTTTCTACCTTTATTTGGACTATAATCTATTAATATGGTGATGTTAATATAATTTCTAAGGTTAAACTACCTTTGATTTCCTGAGATTAACTGTCCATGGTCATAATGTGTTTTTTTTTAATACACCACTGGGTTCATTTTTCTAACATTTTATTTAGGATTTTTATTTCTTTAAAATTTTTAAAACTGTTTATTTATTTTTGAGAGACAGAGTGTGAGCAGGGGAGGGGCAGAGAGAGGAGATCGAGAATCCGGAGCAGGCTCCAGGCTCTGAGTTGTCAGCATAGAGCCCAACATGGGGCTTGAATCCATGAACTGTGAGATCTTGACCTGAACTGAAGTCGGACGCTCAACCAACTGAGCCACCCAGGTGCCCCTAAGATTTTTATTTCTTTTCTTCTTCTTCTTTTTTAAAATGTTCATTTATTTTTGAGAGAGAGAGAGATGGAGTGTGAGCAGGGGAGGGGCAGAGAGAGAGGGAGACATAGAATCTGAAGCAGGTTCCAGGCCCTGAGCTGTCAGCACAGGGCCCAATGCAGGGCTCGAACTCATGAAATGTGAGATCATGACCTGAGCCAAAGTCAGACGCTTAACCGACTAAGCCACCCAGGTGCCCTAGGTGGCTGGCATCTTAGGGAGGCTCGTTGTCGCTGTCCAGGGTCCTGACACATCCCAGAGCATCTCCGTGGAGGGGCACACACCCTCTCATCACAATCACACCTGAGTATTGGGAGTCTGGTTGCTGCTGTCCAGGGTCCTGACACATCCCAGCGCACCTTGGTGGAGGGGCCCACAACCCCTCATCACAATCACTGTAGTGTGTGTAAAACAACTCAGGTGACTGAGTCTCAGGCAAGTCCTGTTGATTATAAGGTAAGCTAGAAACTTATTAATTTATTTTTTTTTAAAGAGAGAGACAGAGCGAATGGGAGAGGCGCAGAGAGAGAGAGGGAGACACAGAATCTGAAGCAGTCTCCAGACTTTGAGCTGTCAGCAAAGAGCCCGACGCGGGGCTTGAACTCAGGAGCCATGAGATCATGACCTGAGCTGAAGTTGGACGCTCAACCGACTGAGCCACCCAGGCGCCCCGAAACTTATTATTATTATTTTTTTTAGAGAGAGAGCGAGAGAGCAAGAGAGCAGAAAAGAGGGGGGAGAGAGAGAGAGAGAGAGAGAGAGAGAGAGAGAGAGAGAGAGAGAGAGAATCTTAAGTAGGCTTCACACCCTGCGCAGAACCCAACACAGGGCTCAATCCCATGACTGTGAGATCATGACCTGAGCTGAAATCCAGAGTTGGACGCTCGACCAACCGAGCCACCCAGGCACCCCTAGAAACCCAATTTTTAACAAACTCCCAAGGCTTGGAAACTGACGCTATGAGGTGTGGCTGGTACTTTGGCTGTCAGCCTATGTTGTCTCCTGTCAGACCTCTCCCAAGAGATAGTGATCTTTAAATTATTTTGAAAAATCTTTGCAAATTTATGCTTTTGCAAAATGGATATGAATGTGGCTTATCTTTTATGAAGGATAAAGCTGATTTTGAGTACCTTTGATCTGATACAACATTTCTACTAATAAAGAATATTATTCTTTAGACCAACACCTCCATTTTATAGATGGAAAAACCAAGTCTTAGAGAGGTTGTGTAACTTTCCCATGGACTCACAATAAGTTGTATATCTGACACTTGTTCCTAGCTCTTACTGATTCTTAGGTCTGTTTTTATTCTGTGACAATCACATACAAGGCAGAAATAGTGAGAAGTGACTTCTTCAGGGTGTCAGGAAACCTAGATTCCTGTCCTTCTTTTGCTACTTACTAGTTATATGATTGTACTTTTTTTCTTTAAAAAAAGTAAACATTATTTCCTTGTTACAATTATAAAAATAACAAATTATCACAAAAGTTCAAAAGTGTGGTAATGAAAAGTGAAAACTTTTCTTCTTTCCAACTCCACTCTTCAGAATTAATAACTGACAGCTTTCTTGGGTTCCTTCTAAACAGTTTGAACATGTTATTTACCATCCTCAAACCTGAGTTTTCTCATTGGTAAAATTCAGATAATGGTACTACCTGTGTTGGCTTTACAAGCATATTTTGAGTAGTAATTGAAATGAAGTGAGGCATGGAAAGTGTTGATGGACTGTTGTGTGATTCCTATGGACTTTCCAGACATGGTCAGGCTTGGGTGGATCAGTCGTGTGTCCTTCCTTGGATTGTCAGCGATGCCTCCATGTCCAGTGCAGAGAGCTCTTTGCTCCTGATCCAGCGTTATCCACCACTGACCTGTCTGGCAACGTCCCAAACATCAAACTTGCAACCAGCATTCCTGCCATGAAAATGGATTGGCTCAGGTGGTGCAAGGTCTTGTGTGTGCACATGAGGTCCCACTGTGAGGAAGGAAGAGCTGGGTCAAGGAAAGCTGGACTGGCCACAGGGAATCCTCACTACCGCTCTCCTGTGGGGCTGAGGATCTTGAATTGGGACTAACCCACAAGGGACACTTCCATCCTCCTGACACACAATGTTTCTCACCACCGTCTCCTGGGGAGATTGATTCGAGTTATTTCAAAACATGTGAAAGATGCCTTTTGGGGTGCCAGCTTAGACTACTCCCCTTTCCTTGAGCACTAACCCTTCACCCTCATGAGCTCCTGTCACTCTCTGGGCACAGCTGAAGAAACCTGACCCAGGAGCTGGGCTGAGCTGGGAAGAGGGGAAGAGGGAAGAGGGAAGAGGGAAGAGGGGAGAGGGGGAAATTCTAGTCAGAGACAAGTCAGGGAGAGAGCTTAGTTAGTGCCAGAGAAGTAGAGATGAAGACTTCCCTTCAGCTACCTCATCCCAGTCACTCAAAAGGTTGGGCTCGAGTTCTTGGCCTTGGGTTCTGTGAAATACTTTTGCATCCTTCCATTAACTTTCCATAAACAAATTTGAGAGAGCTGTGGTTATTTGCAACCCTGAAATAAACAGCAATCGAATACTGTAACTGATAGTTTAAATTTTATTGCTCTTTTTAATGAATATAAGAAAAAGTTGTCATTTTGAAAGTACTTGTGTTCTAGGGGGAGTAAAATAGCCTGCAAAAAAATCATACAGCTGACAGGTGTGCCATTACAATTAAGTAAAAATAATAAATATATGTGGCATTTCCTTTACAGTTAGGAGCTAATTTTTATACACTTTTGACTGGATTTAAAACTGTCATTTCTTTTGTTAACAGAAAAAAGGAAAAGGGGCTGGGATGATCAGGAAAATTAGGGAATGCCCCCTAAGATGTGTTAATATACACACAAATGAATTCATCTTTCAAGTGTAGTTACTTGATAATTTTGATTTGGTTGGAGACAAATCCCTATTTGTGAACATAATTATTACTTTTACCATAGATACACACACTCATATGTTGTAAAATTTGGGATGTCAGCATTTGAATACTCTTTCCCCACAGCAATGGAGTTTATTGCTGTTTTATTCATATAACTGCTATTCTATAATTCTATGTGTTTTCTGATATAGTTTTATTTGAAAAAGGTTATGGGGCTGCCTCAGGCTGGGAATTAATTTTTAACAATACTTTGGGGCACCTAGGTGGCTCAGTTAGTTGGGTGTCTGACTCTTGATTTCAGCTCAGGTCGTGATCCTGGGGTTGTGGGATCGAGCTCCGCATTAGGCTCTGTGCTGAGAGTGCAGAGCCTGCTTGGGATTCTCTGTCTCTCTTCCTCTCTCTTTCTCTCTCTTTCTGCCCCTCCTCCCCCTAAAGTAAAATTTAAAAAACCCTCCAAAACCCCAATACTTTAATGGAAAGACCTGAATGGAATATGACTGTGGAAATGCATGTGGGACGTACTGTGGAGATGCATGTGGGACATACTCTGGTGTGTGGGTTAAGGATATTATAGACAGGAGCCAAGGAATGGAAGGATAAGAAGCAAGAGGGTGCAGGAAAGAGGTCAGAAGTCAGAGAAGTGCGATGAGAACAAGATCTGTATGCAGTTTAGTGATGAAATCTATATGTAGTCCAGCTTAGAAATTGATCCATGAATACGGGATACTCAGAAACTATCTCTTTGCCTCTGGTCCTGCTCTAAGGTCCTTGTCATCTGCAAAAGCACCAGTTGCATGATGGTTATACCACCTGAGGGTTAGTATTGGCTTTTACCATCTGTGTTCTCTTCCTGTGCACTGGAAAACCCAGATATCAGATATTGCTGTGTTCTCCCAGGCTTCATGTGTACTTTATCACTAACAGGAAACAATGTCTTGGAAAAAACATTTTGGATTTGAGGGAGACTAAGAGAATTGATGCCGAGGATGGCTCTGCACTGCTAACTTGATAAAGGCTCTGATAAATGACAGATGCTATGATACTGGCCTCAGGGGAGAGAAAAGGAGAAAAAGAGAAAACAAATGGCTGTGGGGGACCAGGAAGCAGAAAGGTAAAATGGTGGCTGTTCACATCTGCAGAACAGGAATGAACAAGGAGAGTCAAGCTGGGTCATTCATAGTAAGTCATGCCCTCCCTGTTGTACAGTCATTGGATCAAAGGGGAGGCACATGACTCAAGCCAGCCAATAAGTCTTTTCTAGAAATTTTTTAAGGTTGGAACTGAGAGGAGGCGTCTGGGTGGCTCAGTCAATTAAGAGTCCCACTCTTGGTTTTGGCTCAGGTCATGATCTCATGGTCTTGTGAGCTTGAGCCCCACGTTGGGTTCTGGGCTGGCAGCGTGGAGCCTTTTTCGTATTCTCTTTCCCTTTCTCTCTGCCCCTCTCCCACTCATGCTGTTTCTGTCTCTCTCAAGATAAATAAATAAACTTAAAAAAAAAGTTGGAGTGGAGGAAGTCAGCTCGTGAGGAAGCTGACTTAGGAGTGAGCCCAAAATGGTCAGTGGCCACCTTGTGAAGGGTCTTGTGCATTGTGGACATACCCAGAATGCAAAGAGAAGCTTAGGCTAGAGCCAGAAAGGGTCTTGATGACTTCCATGTCCTCAGTTCTCATTATCCCCAGCACCAGCTCCACCCTTGCCTATCTGTGGTTATGGGAGACTTTATATACTCTTTTAATGCTCAAATGAGCTTGAGTTAAACTATAGCGACTTGCAAACAAGGATTCTGACTACCATAGCTCAGATGGAATCTGCTAGTTCTTGCTCAGGACATTTAATTCAGAAGAAAATAAGTAGAAGAGCTCAGGCAGGATTTTATTATAACCTATACCCAGCATCTTTTTTTGTTGTTGTTGTTGTTATATTTATTTATCTTTTGCTTTGCTTTCAGAGTGCTGAAGCATCCCCTTGGGTTATCGGGTCATTCCAGGGGACAAGCTGGGACTTGTTTCTTTCAGGTGACCTATGCTATTGTGCCTTACAGATACAGCTATGTGGCCTGGGTGGAGTGTTTTCACCGCAATTAGGCTGCTTGCTTAAGCAACTCCTGTTAACATGTGAGCCATTTCATTTGCTTTACAACTCAGAAGGTCCGGCTTCACACTGTAAACTGCCTATTATCCTAATGAAACGTTCTCTTGTGCAGGCACAAGCTTTGCCATTACTGGCTCAAAGAAGAGGTATGCTGGTTGTGCTTTTGAAATAGGACTTTTAGTGCCCCATGCTGTTGTGTGGTGGTGGATGATGGTCCCATCCTTAGCATCTATTGGAAGAGGATTGCATTAGCCTTGGCATCTGCGTACATCTCTGGGAATGAAGAACTATATGAGTCTGACTTTGTCAGCCAATGAAACCAAAAAATGATAAAGAGATTACCACCAAGTCTCCATTTTGAAGGAAATGCAAGGTGCTCACTTACTCAAATTCTTTGTCCTACATGGCAAGAAATACGAGCTTTGGATCAAACTGCCTCCTCTTTTGAACAGAAGAGCAAGAGGTAGGTTGATAGATCCTAGAGTACTGTCAACTTTGGGAAGAGGAATGTGGAGTTTTAAGAAGGGAAATGGGGAAGCAGAATCGGAAAGATTGATAACATATAAATTAAAAGGGGGTGGACATGAATGTCTTAGAACTTGGGTTGAGGCTGGCAAATAATGAAGAAAAGACCCCCCACTCTGCATGGGGGTGGGTGGCATATGATCCCTGCATGCCTCAGAGGGAGGAGGACTAGCCATGCTTGGTCACCTTCTGCTTCTGTGTCTTGGGTCCGCCTAATGGGAGCATGGCTTAACTTGGATCAATTCAGGCAGATGCTGCATTAGGTAAATTTGGGGACTATGCCCTACCAGGGCCCCTTCTTAGCACATCTTCTCTGCACAGCCCTGACTAATAAGCAGTGAGTGGGCTATGTAATTCCACTATATTGCCCCTTGGCATGATGATTAGATGAAGTGTGGACACCTGAGCCAGTTGTGGGGTAAGAGGAGGTTCACCAGCGTGTTGCACTGAGCCAATCAGAGCCTTTGCTAAGAATTTGAGTTAAGATGCAGAAAAGCATTCTGGTTGGTGGTGGGTCCTAAATCTGAGAGATAATGGAGTAGATATAGGGCTGGTGGTCATCTTGCAAGATGAACACGCAGACGAAATGTGGTGAGAAGGAAAGAGTAATGGAGTAAGTGTATAGAGATGCCTCTGGTGCTCTAATTCCTGGCTCCAGTTTCCCCGAGGCCCAGACACATTTTGTTTCTTGTCCCTGGATTCCCTAAAATCTCTGTATTGTTACAGTAACACTCCTTTTTCCCATGAGCTGATTTGAGAGATCTTCTCTACCTTGCAACCAAAAGACCATTGACTAGAACAGATGTTAAGGGCATAATCAACGTGATGGCTACAAAGTACAGAATTCAGCTGGATGAACCACTTAGCAGGCCAGGGTAATGCTACAATTGTGTGTGTGTGTGTGTGTGTGTGTGTGTGTGTGTGTGTGTGTGTGTGTTTGAGGGGCATTAAGTCAGTAGAGATGAAATGACCCCTCATAACTCTGTTCTCTTTCCCAACTTAGTTTCTTGGCTGCTTTCCATCTCCTGGCCTCAGCTGCTGAGAGCTATTTCTAGATGAAGTCAGTAAACTGTTTTTGTCTCTAGGACTCTGACCCCCAAATTCCCTACTCAGGTATACTTCCTTTTCCTTCTACCACTCACACACCTCCTTTCTCTCTTCCTTTGTATCCCCTCCCTGCCTCCCTACCCTGTAGAATTTTCCAATCCCCCAGGGAAACCAAAACAGAATATCAAACTTGCAGCGCAGTGTCTCTCTCTGGTGGGGGCAGAGGGGGTAAAGAGCAGCTTCCTGTGAAAGCTTCCATAATTTCCTCTACCAGAAAGTCTGCAAATCCAACCACTGTTGTCTTACCATATTTTGGGCAAAGGTCTTCATAGCTCCAGTGTTTTCCCACATTTAGACAAACTTGGGTTAGGGTCACAAAGTCTATCTGTGTGTGGGGTTGCTAAAATGGAAACATAGGGGTTGGAAGGGAGGTAGGGGACCCAGGTTTCCTCATCTCAGTCATGATCGTGGGAGGGAAGGTGCTATTGTCATAGATCCAGCCACCGATGCAAGGCTCTGTGGCCCTTTTGCTTGCTATTGGCTTCTGTGCCATTGGGAAAGGGTAGTCCCCAGTGGGGGACAATGAAGGGGAGGCAGGGTGTTGTGGGAGGCCATCAGGAACATGGAGAGGACCACTAGAGTGACCTGGATATGCTGGAAGCTCCCGACACCCTCCACCTGCTGCAGGAGGTTGTTGAAGACCATGGGCAGGACCTAGCAAGAGCAGCTGGGCTGAGGCCTCCTGCTCCCTCAAACTGTTTTCTGTCTTTCCGTTCAGAGGGTGGAGAGGGAGTGCCCCTTGTCTCTTCAGCTCACCAATTCTTCTGTCTCCTGTAGCCCTAGGCCTCCTGATGGCCAGCTATAGTTTTTATAACTTTTTTCTTTTTTTTTTTTCTTTTTTTTTTTTTTAATTTTTTTTTTCACCTTTTTTTATTTATTTTTGGGACAGAGAGAGACAGAGCATGAACGGGGGAGAGGCAGAGAGAGAGGGAGACACAGAACCGGAAACAGGCTCCAGGCTCCGAGCCATCAGCCCAGAGCCCGACGCGGGGCTCGAACTCACAGACCGCGAGATCGTGACCTGGCTGAAGTCAGATGCCTAACTGACTGCGCCACCCAGGCGCCCCTATAACTTTTTTCTAAGGCACCAAGTTAAACTATGACTTCACAGTAGGGCATTCAATTATTAAGACTCAACAGGTTGGGACACCTGGCTGGCTCCGTTGGTAGAGCATCTAACTCTTGATCTTAGGGTCTTGAGTTCAAGCCCAATACTGGGCATGGGGCTTACTTAAAATATTCGACAGGTTAATTGTTGTTCAAAGCCTTCTAAAGGGTAGGTAAAGTTGGATCAGGTGGAAGAAACTGCCTTCCTTGTGAAGGAGATATATGTGCAGTGTCCCATCATTTGGCTTTTTGAGTCTCCCCAGCTCCAAGCCAGGGCCACAGCTTAACCTTCCCTCAAAAAGTAAACCCTTTTCAGAGGTATATATCAGCAGGGTCTCTTTTCTCATTATAATATTTTCTTCAAGCCACCCCCAAATTTTCTCCTTCCCAGAATTATAACAGATAAAATCAAGGAAATGTCTACCATAGTCTGTCCCATTAGCTGATTAAACATCCTCAAATCCTTTTTTAAAGATTTTATTTATTTATTTATTTATTTGATTTCAATATATCTTTTTTTATATATTAAATATAATTTATTGTCAAATTGGTTTCCGTACAACACCCAGTGCTCATCCCAACAGGTGCCCTCCTCAATGCCCATCACCCACTTTCCCCTCTCCCCCACCCCCCATCAACCCTCAGTTTGCTCTCAGTATTTACGAGTCTCTTATGGTTTGCCTCCCTCCCTCTCTGTAACTTTTTTCCCCTTCCCCTCCCCCATGGTCTTCTGTTAAGTTTCTCAGGATCCACATATGAGTGAAAACATATGGTATCTGTCTTTCTCTGCCTTACTTATTTCACTTAGCATAATACTTTCCAGTTCCATCCATGTTGCTGCAAATAGCCAGATTTCATTCTTTCTCATTGCCAAGTAGTATTCCACTGTATATATAAACCACAATTTCTTTATCCATTCGTTAGTTGAGGGACATTTAGCCTCCTTCCATAATTTGGCTATTATTGAAAGTGCTGCTATAAACATTGGGGTACATGTGCCCCTAGGCATTAGCACTCCTGTATCCCTTGGGTAAATTCCTAGCAGTGCTATTGCTGGGTCATAGGGTAGATCTATTTTTAATTTTTTGAGGAATCTCCACACTATTTTCAAGAGCGGCTGCACCAGTTTGCATTCCCAACAATGCAAGAGAGTTCCCGCTTCTCACATCTTTGCCAGCATCTATTATCTCCTGAGTTGTTCATTTTAGCCACTGTGACCAGTGTGAGGTGTTATCTCAGTATGGTTTTGATTTGTATTTCCCTGATGAGGAGTGACGTTGAGCATCTTTTCATGTGTCAGATTTTATTTTTTTAAAACGTAATCTCTACACCCAAGGTGGGGCTTGAACTCACAACCCCGAGATCAAGAGTTGTACATTTCACTGACTGAGCCAGCCAGGCCCCCTACTAAAATCCTTTTTTTTTTTTTTTTTTTTTTTAAATAAAGTCTATTGAGGTTTAGTATATACAATAAAATCCATCATGTTTGAGGGCACATTTTCACAAGTTCTGACAAACTTATACACTCATATAACCACTATATAGAACGTTTCCATCATGTCCCCCTCCCCCATGTCCTGGTGACATATCCCAGTCAATCTTTACTTAGCCTTGGACAACAGGTTTGTTTTTCTAGAATTTCAGATGAATACCATACAGTGCATATTCTTTTGTGTCTGGCTTCTTTTGGTCAGCCAAATGTTTCTGAGATTTATCCACTTTGTAGTATACCAATAGTTCATTCTTTCTTATTGCCATTATGTGGGTATACCACAATTTGTTTATTCATTTACCTGTTGATGAACATTTGGGCTGTTTCCGGTTTTTGACTGTTCCAAATAAAGTGTCTGTGAACACCTGTGTCCAATATGTGGACATATATTTTAATTTCTCTTGGGTAAATGCCTAGAGGTGGGATTGCTGGGTTATTCAGTTAGTGTGTGATTAACTTTATCGGAAGCTGCAAGTTGTTTCCCAAAGTGTTTTCAAGTTTTATGTTTCCACCAGCAATGAATGAGAGTTCCAGTTACTTCACATTCTTTCCAGTGCTTGGTATGGTCCACCTTTGGAATTTTAGCCATTTGGGTGGATGTGTAATGCTATCTCATGGTTTACATTTTCTAGATTACAAATGATGATAAGCATCTTTTCATTTGCTTATTGGCCATTCCATTGGCCATCTTCTTTTTGCCCATTTTGAATTCGAGTGTTTGACTTCTTTATATTGAGTTGCAGAGTTCTCTATATACACTATAGATTTGTGGAACTCTATATTTATTTGCATACTCTTTCCTCTCCAGAAGTTTATGCTGCAAATTCTAGCTGCAGTGGTCACTTTGTACTTCTGTTTTTTCCCCCTCAGCTCCATGATATCAGCAGACTTTCTTTGGATTCCATTTCTCTACATAGCAGTCCAGACATTGCCCCAGGGGAAGAAAGCCTGAGTAATGATAAATAGGTCTCACATTATTTGTTTCCCTTTTCAAGAAATTACAGTCCTGTACCACCTGTTGTCCAATGTCTGAAAATGATTTCCCTCACTTTCTTTAGTTTTTTGGTTGTTTATGGTGGGAGACTTATTTTGGACCTTGCTATTTCCTCATGCCTGGAATATTTTCTTTTCCATCCTTAATGCTTGTAAGACAACAATGTTCTTAGTGTAATTGGAAGTGGACTTTATCCCTCCCGAAAGAAAGATGCTAGGTAGGAGGTATGGGAGAAACTTCCATTCTCCTGACTTTTTGTTTCCTTGTGGAATAAGAAGTGAGTTATCTGACTGGCAAGTCTGAGAGAAGGAACAGGGCATTTCTGGGTATTTTTCTTCTTCCTCTCTTTTGAGGTCTCCCTGCCTTCAGAGAGCATGTGTTTTGATTGCTTTTGACTCCATAGTGAGGTATTTGACTGCTGTCTCTCTCTCAATAGGCTTCATACTTTGGAGCAGAAAAGATAGTTTTTTTTTTTTTTAAATTTTAAAGGATTTATTTATTTTGAGAGAGAGAGAGAGAGAGAGAGCCAGAGAGCAGGGGAGGAGCAGAGAGAGAATCCCAAGCAGGCTCTGCACTGTCAGCATGGAGCCCCACATGCGGATCAAATTCACAAACCATAAGATCATGACCTGAGCCAAAATCAAGAGTAGGACACCCAGCCGACTGAGCCACTCAGGCACCCCAAGACAGGTGTTTTGATAGTTTATTTCGTTCAACTCCAAGTTCAGGATTTCTGAGTAATATCTTCTTATTTTATTTTTATTTTTTAAATGTGTATTCATTTTTGAGAGAGAGAGAGAGAGAGAGAGAGAGAGAGAAGTAGTGGGGAAGGGGCAGAGAGTGAGGGAAACACAGAATCTGAAGCAGACTCGAGGCTCTGAGCTGTCAGCACAGAGCCCGACGTGGGGCTCGAACTCACCAACTACGAGATCATGACCTGAGCCGAAGTTGGACATTTAACCCACTGAGGTACACAGGCACCACCCTGAGTAATGTCTTCTTTAATTCTGTTGTCATCCTATCTTCATGGATGTATAGAAATCAGAAGATACTGTTTTTTATTTTTTCAGTTGTTTCTATTTATAGAAACGTATTGGCAAGAAGCCATGAAGACTATAATATCAGTTGTTGGGACTTCTCCTTTCAGCCAAAGAGTAACAGAACCTGGATTTACTCTCCTGCCTTAAACTAATAAAAAGCCTGTAAAATTATTTACAACAACTGTTTTAGACATAAGACAACAGGCAGCACAGGACAGTTATCCCTTGAGAGGAGGGAAACAAACAAAATGAACCTTATGAATTTGTTCAGTGGTGAACATTTCAAGGCTATAGAACATTGGGGATAGGGAGGAAAGTAGGTGTTCTCTCAGAGTTGAAGAAATAGATTTAGGAGTTTGGATAGCTTGTAGGAAACCATGCAGGCCAGAAGATAATGGAGAAATATTTTTAAAGAACTGAAAGAAAAAAACTTGTCAACCTAAAATTCAATACCTAGGAAAAATATCCTTCACGTCCAAAGGCAGAATCATGGCTTTTTCAGGCATACAAAAGTTGAAGGAATTTAGCAGTGGCAGACCTCCATTCTAAGAAATGTTAAACGAAATTAAATAGTAATTAAAAACCACCCTGAAAAGAAAATTCCAGGCACATGTGACTTCATGGACTAATTTTGTGAAACATTTTAAGGGAGGAAGTAATACCAAGTTCTACACTTATACGAAGTTGAAGAGTAGAAAATACTCCATAACTCATTCTATGAGGCAGTATTACCTTGTGTCTTTGCTCAGGCTGCTATAACAAAATACCATAAACTTATTTATGGTATTTATTTTTGTGTGGCTTATTAACAGCAGAAATCTATTTCTCACAGTTCTATAGGCTAGAAGTCTGAGATCATGGTGCCAGCATGGTTCGGCTCTGGTGAGAATCTTTCCCAAGTTGTAGATAGCTAACTTCTCATTGTGTCCTCACATGGCAGAAAGAGAGAGCTAGCTCTCTGGCTTCTTTTTATAAGGGCACTAATCACATTCATGAGGGTGCCACTCTTGTGAACTAATTATCTTTCAAAGGCCCACCTCTAAATACTATCATATTGGGGATCAGATTTCAACGAATGAGTTTTGGAGGGATACAAATATTCAATCATAACACTTTGATCTTAAAACTAGGCAAAAACAGGGGTGCCTGGGTGGCTCAGTTGGTTAAGTGTCCAACTTCAGCTCAGGTCATGATCTCGCAGTTTGTGAGTTTGAGCCCTGTGTGGGGCTCTGTGCTAACAGCTCAGAAGCCTGCTTTAGATTCTGTGTCTCCTCCTCTCTCTGCCCCTCCCATGCTCATGCTCTGTCTCTCTCTGTATTTCAATAATAAATGAATGTTAAAATTTTTAAAAAAAAATTAGGGATGCCTGGATGGCTCAGTTGGTTAGGTGTCTGACTCTTGATTTTGGCTCAGATCATGATCTCATGGTTCAGCTCCTGAGTTTGAGCCCTGAGTCGAGCTCTGAGCTTAGCGTTGAGCCTGCTTGGGATTCTCTGTCTCTGTCTGTCTCTCTCTGTCTGTCCCTCCCCCACTCTCACTCTCTCAAAAATAAACAAACGTTAAAAAAATTGTTTAAAAAACAGGCAAAAACATTACAGTAAAACAAAACTAGAGACCAGTATCCCTTATGAACATAAATGCAAAATTCTTTATAATTTTATTACATTTAATCCAAAAGTATATAAAAAGGATAACACATCTTGACAAAGTGAGGTTTATCCCAGGAATGCAAAATTGATTTAACTTTATTTATTTAATTTATTTATTTTTTTGTTTGAAGCTTTAATTTAAATTCCGGTTAGTTAACATATAGTGTAATGTTAGTTTCAGAAGTAGAATTTAGTGGCTCATATAACACCCAGAGCTCATCACAAGTGCCCTCCTTAATCCCTATCACCTATTTAACCCATCCCCCCACCGCCTCCCCTCCAGCAACATTCAGTTTGTGCTTTATAGTTAAGAGTCTGTTTTATAGTTTCCCTCTCTCTTTCTCCCCCTATGTTCATCTGTTTTCTCTCTCTTTCTTTCCTTCTTTCTTTCTTTCTTTCTTTCTTTCTTTCTTTCTTTCTTTCTTTCTTTCTTTCTTTCACAGAGAGAGAGAGAGAGAGAGAGAGCACAAGCCTGTGTGAGTGAGTGGGGAAGGGGCAGAGGGAGGGGTAGAGGGAGAAAGAAAGAATCTGAAGCAGGCTCCTTGATGCAGGGCTCAATCTTACAACTGTGAGATCATGACCTGAACTGAAATCAAGAGTTTGATGCTTTGTGTCTTAAATTCCATATATGAGTGAAATCATATCGTATTTGTCTTTCTCTGATTGACTTATTTTGCTTAGCATAATACACTTTAGCTTCATCCACATTGTTGCAAATGGGAAGATTTCATTCTTTTTTATGGCTGAATAATATCACACACACACACACACACACACACACACACACTTTGAATCAGTTTTTTTGTATCCTTTGGGTAAATACCTAGTAGTGTGATTGCTGGATAGTAGGATCTAACTGTAAATAATCAATTAATGTAATTCATCATGGAAATAGACTAAAAAACCTGTATGATCATTTCGATAGATGCAGAAAGAGCATTTGACAAAATTCAACATCCACAACATCTCAGCAAACTAGGAATAAAAGAGAACTTCTTCAAAATGATAAGCGACACTTGTGGGAAAACTATAGCTAACATCATACTTAATTGTGAAAGACTAAATGTTTTCCTTCTAAGTTCAGGAAAAAAAACAAGAATATTCACTCCTACCACTTTTGTTCAACATTGTATTGGAATGTAATAATGTAAGTAAAATAAATGAAAGATTTCCAGAAAGGAAAGAAGTTGGAAATCTGCCTTTATTTGCAGACAATATGATTGTTTTTACCGAAAATCCTAAGGAATTTACAAAAGGAGCTACTGGGACTAACGTGTTCTTAGCAAATTTTCAGGATGCAAAGTCAGTATACAAAAATCAAGTGTATATCCATATGGTAGCAATGGACAATTGAAATAAAAATATCATTAATAATTGCATAAAATGCTTAGGGATAAATTTGATAAAATATGTGTGAGGCCTAGACATTGAAAATTACAAAACATTGCTGAAAGAAGTTAAAGATCTAAATAAATGGAGAACTATATCATGGATTGGAACATTTAATATCGTTAAGATAGTGGGATGCCTGGGTGGCTCAGTTGGTTGACCGTCTGACTTCGGCTCAGGTCATGATCTCATGGTCTGTGAGTTTGAGCCCCGCGTTGGGCTCTGTGCTGACAGCTCAGAGCCTGGAGCCTGCTTCGGATTCTGTGTCTCCGTCTCTCACTGCCCCTCCCCCGCTCATGCTCTGTCTCTCTCTCTCTGTCAAAAATAAATAAACATTAAAAAAAATATATTGTTAAGATAGCAATTATTTCCGGGGTGCCTGGGTAGCTCAATCATTAAGAGTCTGACTCTTGATTTTGGCTCAGGTCATGATCTCACTGTTTGTGAGATCAAGCCTTGCATTGGGCTCTGTGCTGACAGCGTGGAGCCTGCTTGGGATCCTCTCTCTCCCTCTCTCTCTGCTCCTTCCTCGCTTTTGCGATCTCTCTCTCCCTCTCTCTCAAAATAAATACATAAACATTAAAAAAAGATGTCAATTATTTCCAATATGATCTCTGGATTTTATGTAATACAAACCAAAATTGCAGCAGTTTTTGGGGGCAGAAATTTACAAGTTGATGTTAAAATTTATATGGAAACGCAAAGGCTCTAGACTAGCCAAGGCAACTTTGAAAGAGCTAAACAGAGTTAAAGGACCTACACTATCTGTGTTCAAGACTAATTATAAAGTCACAATAATCAAGACAGTGTGGTACTCATGTAAAGACAAATAAATAGATCAGTGGTATGGAATAGAAGGTCCAGAAATAGAGCCACACACGGGGCCATTCGATCTCTGACCAAGATGTCTAGACAATTAATTGATGAAAAAAAATCTTTGAACAAATGGTGCTGGAACAGTTGGACATCCATATGCAAAAGGCAATGCATCACATCCCTCTTTCCTCACATTATTTACAAAGATACCTCAAAATGGAACATAGGCATAAATGTAAGAGTAAAAACTATAACATTTATATAAGAAAGCTTAAGAGGAAATTTTAGTGTCCTTCAGTTTGGCAAATATTTTAAAAATAAGGCACAAAAAAGCATAAACTATAAAAGAAAAAACCAGTACATTGGCCTTCATCAAAAATTTAAAATTTTTGCTATTCAAAAGTCACTGTTATAAAAATGAAAAAGCAAGCTATAAACTTGGAGAAAATATTTGCAAAACACATAACTGGCAAAGGATTCGTTTCCAGAATATATGAAAGAAATCTTTCAACTCAATCATAAGAAATCAAACAATTAAATTCAAAACGTGCAACATTTTTGAAGATAGTTTACCAAAGAAGAGATCTAAATGGAAATAAGTACCTGAAAAGTTGTTTAACATCATTAGTCATTAGGGAAGTGCAAATGAAAAGTATAATAATGTACTACCACACATTCACTACTGTGGCTAAAATTTAAAGTATAGATCATACCAAGTTTTGGCAAGATGTGGAGCCACTGGAACTCTTATATACTGCTGGTAGGAATGTGAAATGTTACAACCACTTCGGAAAATTGGTTATTCTTAGGACTGCCTGGGTCATGATTCCAAGGATGTGGGATCAAATCCTGCATCGGGCTCCATGCTGAGTGTGGATCCTACTTAAGATTCTCCCTCTCTCAGGGTGCCTGGGTGGCTCAGTCGGTTAAACGTCCGACTTCGGCCCAGGTCATGATCTCATGGTTTATGGGTTCGAGCCCTGTGTTGGACTGTGTGCTGACAGCTCAGAGTCTGGAGCCTGCTTTGGATTCTGTGTCTCCCTTTCTCTCTGCCCCTCCCCTGCTCATTCTCTCCCCCCTCTCAAAAATAAATAAACATTAAAAAAAGATTCTCCTTCTCTCTTCCTCTACCCCTCTCCACTGCTTGCGTGCTCTCTCTCTCTCAAATTAAAAAAAAAAAGTTAAACAAATGCCTTATATACTACCTACGATTCCATTTTTTGATATTTGTTCAAGAGAAATGGAAGCCTATGTCTACACAAAGAAAGGGCATGAGGAAACTTTCTAAAAAAAGTTTATTTATTTTGAGAGAGAGAGAGAGCATAAGCAGGGGAAGGGGAGCGAGAGAGAGAGAGAGAGAGAGAGAGAGAGAGAGAGGATCCCAAGCAGATTAGCTCCATGCTGTCAGCTCAGACCCCGAATGCAGGAGTTCAACTCATGAACAGTGAGATCATGACCTGAGCTGAAATCAAGAGTCAGACACTTAACAGACTGAGCCACCCAGGTGCCCCACGAGTAAACTTTTGGTAGTGATGGATATGTTTATTATCTTGATTGTGTTGATAGTTTCATGGGTGTATGCATCTGTTAAAACTCATCAAAATGTACACCATAAATATGAGCAACTAATTATTATATTTCAATAAAGTTGTAAAAAATATATTAATTAAGATGTCTTTTTTTTTTTTTTAAAGTAGCCTCCACACTCAGCATGGAGCCCAACCTGGGACTTGAACTAACCACCCTGAGATCAAGATCTGAGCTGAGGGGTGCCTAGGTGGCTCAGTTGGTTGAGCGTCGACTTCGGCTCGGGTCATGATCTCACAGCTGGTGAGCTTGAGCCCTGTGTCCAGCTCTGTGCTGACGGCTCAGAACCTGAAGCCTGCTTCAGATTCTGTGTCTACCTCTCTCTCTGCCCTTCCCCTGCTCATTCTCTCTCAAAAATAAATAAAAACATTAAAAAAATTTTAATATCTGAGCTGAAATCAAGAGTTAAACACTTAACTGACTGAACCACCCGGGGGCCAGTTGATATCTTTTTTTATTTTATTAAAAAAAATTTTTTTTCCAGTTGCTATCTTTAACTGTAGATCACAGAAAAATCAATTCACAATGGCTTAAAGAGGAAGGAGAATTTACATTTAAATTCCTACACTTAACAATTAGACTAGAGGTAGGTGACTTCAAGGTTGGTTAAGTCAGTGGCTCAATGACATCATCAAACCTCAGGTTAGTTTCATCTTTCCACAACGTCACTCTCAATTGTTGCCTTAATCCTTGCTCTGCTTTCCCTGCTGGGTCACAAGATGGCTGCCACAGTTCCGAACATCCCATCCAGACCCAACATTGTCTACCATCTAAATCTAAACCCTGACCAATTGAGGCACTAACAGACTGTTTGGTTTCTTCTATGTGTGTGGCTCAAATGGAACTTGGCTCCTGGGTATAGGCTTCTCTTGGGGAAAGAGTTTAGAAGAAGCAGGAACAGAGCTCACTAGAGCTGGTCAGGGAAACTGAGCCTCAATTTCGTCTAGCTTATGACTCCAGTTTTTTGCAATAGAGTCAGCTACAGTTCTATGACTACAACGTGAGCTATGACTACATCTCAGAGAACATCATTAGATGGTTTTCTTGAAAGAGGAGGAACAATGGGGCAATGGGGTCCATCCAGTGCTTTTCTTTTGCTTCCTATCCCTGGGACAAAAATCTTTCCCATAATTTTAAATTCATATAAAAGTGAGTTGGGAGTTTAACAGAGAGCAGTCTAGGAGTTCCAAACTTAGTAGCTACAAGGACCGTATGGTATTATAAATGTGTGATTCTGACCAGGTATAGGACAATAGGGAGTGGTGAGGCCTACGGTGATCTAGACAGTAAAACCCTATCTCCACCAAAAAATCACTCATGAGAAAACAAAACCTCTATGGGCCAGTTTGACACCCTGGAGGCGTCTGAGAATCAGGGATGTGCATTAGTTTCCAACTGCTCTTGCAACAAGTCACAGACTTGGTGGATTAAAGCAGCACAAATCAATTTTCTTATAGTTCTAGAAATCATAAGTCTAAAATCAATGTATTGGCAAGGCTTTGTTTCTTCTGGAGGCTTCAGAGGAGAAGCCATGTCCTTGTCTTTCTCAGCTTGTCTTTCTTGGCTTGTTGTTCCTTCTTGTACCACTCCAAACTTTGGTTTCTGTTGTCAGATCTCCTATTACCTACTCTGGTCTCCTGCCTCCCTCTCCTATGATCACATTAGGCCAACCCAGATAATCCAGGATAATCTCCCCATCTCAAAATCCTTAGCTTTTTAAAAAAGTTTAAGCCCCAATTGGTTAACATATAGGGTACTAATGATTTCAGGAATAGAATGTAGTGATTCATCGCTTACAGTGCTCATCCCAACAAGTGCCCTCTTTAATGCCCATCACCCATTTAGCCCATCCCCCCACACAACACCCCGCCAGCAACCTCAGTTTGTTCTCTGTATTTAAGAGTCTCTTATGGTTTGTCCCCTTCTCGGTTTTTATCTTCTTTTTGCTTCCCTTCCCCTCTGTCCACCCGTTTTGTTTCTTAAATTCCACATATGGGTAAAATCATATATTTGTCTTTCTCTGACTGACTTATTTCGCTTAGCATAATACCCTCCAGTTCCGTCCATGTAGTTGCAAATGGCAACATTTCATTCTTTTTGATTGCCGAGTGATACTCCATTGTATACATATACCACATCTTCTTTATCCATTCATCCGTCGATGGACATTTGGGCTCTTCCCGTACTTTGGCTATTGTTGATAGTGTTGCTATAAACATTGGAGCACATGTGCCCCTTTGAATCAGTATTTTTGTATCCTTTGGATAAATACCTAGCAGTGCAATCCTGGGTCATAGGGTAGTTCTATTTTTAATTTTTGGAGGAACCTCCATACCGTGTTCCAGAGTGGGTGCCCCAGTTTGCATTCCCACCAGCAGTGCAAAAGCGTTCCTCTTTCTCCACGTCCTCACCAACATCTGTTGTTAATGTTAGCCATTCTGACAGGCGTGAGGTGGTATCTCATTGTGGTTTTGCTTTGTATTTCCCTGTCAAGATCCTCAGCTTAATGGCACCTGCAAAGTCCCTTTTACCATGTAAGGTAACATATTCGCGGGTTTCAGGTATTAGAATGCGGACACCTTTGGAGGTCCATTATTCAGCTTTCCACATGATATGAAAGCTGAACTGATTGGGCATCTATTCTCTAAGGGGTCATGAAAACTCTTGGGAAAGGAAAGAAGTGAAGGGGCTTGGTGTGGGCCGACGCCTGGGTTGTAGAGGTGGGTCCTGGGGTACAAGCGTGGAGCCCAAGGAAGGTGGCTTCTGGTGAGCCGTCTACCAGGGCCATACAGTTGAGAAACCTCCTGAGTATACCCTCCTGGCCAGGGAGTGCTCAGAGCTGCAGATAGAGAAACTGAGGGTGGCCACAAAGGTCCTACAAATCCTGGCCGATGATAGGACCTTATGGTCAAAACTAGGGACAACATCTGAGACCACTGAAGTGAGGCGTGACAGTATAAAAACTCAGGCTCAGGGCCACTGTGAGAGGATGGGATGTGAGCCAGTGTTCTACAGATGACTCCTTGAGGAGACAGGCCAGAAGTCGCCTGCTAGTGACTTAAAAATGGAAGGAAGGTAAGGTTCCGTCTGGCCAAAGGTATGGGGTGAGCACAGGAAGTTCCTGGCCAGCAGCTGGGGAAATGGATTCCGTGCAGCTGGTGTGTGCCGTCCCAGGGCTTTGTGGCTTCTTCAGGGCAGCTCTGGGTTACCTCCCCTCTCCAGGTTGCCCTGACTCAGCTAGAGCCCTGTGTCTTACCTGGAAGACAATGTGTACAACTTCAGAGGTGTGGACTTTCCCCGAGGGATGGGGAGGGGCTGAGTCAGCTGCAGGGGAATGAGTGATGGGCAATGTACCAGGGGGACAAACATGACTGAGAAGGCACATTTGCAAGAGGGGATGGCTGGTGCCCTGACCCTTGCCACCGGGGGGCGCTAATAAGGCTGTCTTTCCCACGGCCGGGACTTCCTTGAAATGAGCTCCCTTGCCGACACAGGGGATCGGATAGCCTCCTCTTTTCCTGACTGTGACCCCTAAACTGCCTTCCATCCCTCCTTTTGCATGGTTCTGACCAGGATTCTTTTTCTCCTCCCCCTCATCCTTCTCTCTCCTTTCAGTCCAGGAGGGAGGGGAAGAAGCCAAGTCTTGGGGGTGCAAGAGGCCAAAGCCTCAGTGCCTCATAGCCCTGGGCAGTGGAGGGGGTCAGGCGCATGCGTTCCAGAGGTGGATTGTCTGTGTTCTAATCCTGACTCCACAATTTACTAGCTGTGTGAATTTGGGCAAGTGACTTAACCACTCTGTGCCCATTTCTCAAATGGGGGATAAAAATAGTACTTATCTCTAGAAAGTTACTGGGAAGATTAAACGAGTCAGTATATGCAAAGTGCTTAGGGCAGTGCCTGGCATCAAAGTGGCACTTGGTGCTGGCTCTCTCTGGCTCGGTTCTACCCTCCCCCTTCCCTCCTCCCTTGTCTCCCCTTCCTGCCTGCAGGAGGCAGAACAGCGAAGAAAATCCGCAAAGGGTAGTGGGAAGGCTTAGGGTGGCTAGTGGACGGAACCTCCAGCTGCAAGGCTGGAAGTGACAAGCTGGTTTTGAGTTTGGACCCTGCTGGGATCTGGAGGATCAGGGGCCAGCGTCTGTGGTCCTTTTTCTCGCTCTTTGCTGCAGGAGATTCCCATTTGCCCTCACAGAGGGGGAGGAGCCTGAAACAAAGCCTCTGATTGGCTGCTTCCATTCGGTCCCTCGTCAATTTCCAAACTGGGAGGGGGGGGAAGGGGAGGAGCATAAGATATTAAAAACTCATAGGAGTATTTGAATAGGGTAGAGAAGGAGGGAGGGAAGAGGGTGGAAAGTAGGGGCAGGGGAGGGTTTATGAAATACTGGAGGTTGAGGGGGGGATTGGACGGTATAAACTTTTGGGCCACTGGCTGATGTGGAGTGACTATGACATTTGAGACGACAGAGACCAAAGGAGATGCACACGGACCTTTTAATGACGTGGTCTTGGTGGAGTCTATTCACGGAGGGAGACCCCTGGGAGGTGCTTCCCTGAACCACAGCCTGGACACTTGGGCTGCCATTTCCCCTCCTCCAGTGGGTGGCTCAGGACCCGTGGGACCCTCACTTCCTTTTAGGCTCTGTGAGGTCCCTTCTCAGTGCTCAGAGTCCATTCTCTCGTGAGGAAGCCTGGAGCGGGACCATTTGCTTCTGCTGATCTTGCTGCTGCCGTCTTGGCTTTCCTCTCCTCCTGGGGGGGGGGCAGGAGAGTGGTGTCCTGGGTATGCAGCCTCCAGGCCAGGACCAGGAGCCGGGGGCTTCCGGGGAGTTCTCTACTCAGCTGTGCCCGGCACCATCTCTCTGCCCCAAACATCTACTGCTTCCAGGAGCCGGAAGCCCCAGGAGTCTAGGGTGCGTGACCTGGGGTAAGTCCCTGCTCCCACCTGCTTTCCATGTCCTGCACCGTGTCTGGCAGTGGCTGGCCCAGGGTCTCTGGCAGGAGGGCAGTGACAGCACTGGCAGCCACAGGGACCGCACCGTAGATGAAGAGAGGCACGGAGGGGTAGATTTCAGCAGTCATGCCCACCAGTGGGCTCACGATGCTGCCCACTCGGGCCATAGTGCTGCCCATTCCCAAGCCTGTCTGCCTGTGGGGCCCAAGGTGGGGTGGTGTCAGTCACTGTTCTGGCACGAATGCTGAGGTGCGGGGGTCAGGGCAGCTCAGGCTGAGGCCTCCTGGTCCCTCGTCTCTTCCCCCATTTGATTGACAAGCCAATTTGCCGTTTGTTTTGGAGATCTTTTTAAAAAATAATTATTTCTTTATTAATAATTTTATTTATTTCTTTATTGGAGCCCCACGTGGGGCCTGAACTCACAACCCCGAGATCAAGAGTCGCATGTCCTACTGACTGAGCCAGCCAGGCATCCCTGTTTTGGAGATTTAAAAAAAACACAACAGACAACCATAAAAACCAAAAACAGGTGGGGAAAGGCTCTGGCCAAAGAATCAGGAGAATGAATTTCGCCTCGGCCCTTAACCTGCTGTGTGACCTTAGGAAGAGTCCCTTTTCATCTCTGGGCCTCAGTTTCCTGAGCTGTCAAATCAGACAGTTCAGTTAGGCCGGTGGCGCTCAGATCACTGGGGCGGGGTGGGGGGGGGGTTGGATTTTGAGTTATAGTTGCTCTGGAGCAAACAGTCCTATTGGATTAGAATCCCCAGGGGAGAGGACCTGGAGACTGCACATTGAGACTATGTTCAGAACGTTCTCTATGAAAGCAGAGGTTAAAAACATTGACTCAGGAGACAAAGTGCTTGAGTTCAAATCCAAGCTTCCCCACTTACAAGCTGTGTGACCTTGGGCAAATCACCTAACCTTTCTGTGGCTCACTTTTCTCGCCCATAAAATGGGAATAGCCATAGCACCTACCTTATAGGCTTGCTCTGCGGACGAAATGAGTTGATATTTGTCAAAAAGGTTAAGACGGTGCCTGGCACATAGTGAGTGCTTTCTACTGTGGCTCGTTCCCCTGAAGTCCCATGCAGGCACAGGACGGTGACCATGACCCTGCTGGTTCCGAGTAGCCTAGGGCAGCCTGGCCTTTCTTTGGCCTCTCGCGAATTTTGCATCCCGTTCTTAAAACAGACACGTGTTTCTTGTTTCTTAAGGCAAAAATGCCCGGCCCCGCTCCCCAATTGTGGCACTCAGAAAGCAGTGGTATGTGTATCCGTATGGCTACCAAGCGCCACCCTTATTAAATGTCGCCCTTGTGATAAGAAAGAACTCTCCTGTTTGGTCTTTGGTTTCAGATGGACCACTTGGTTTATAGATGAAATTAAGAATTGGTGGCAGCTTCTAACTTGTGCCTTGGAGATCAAGGTGGAGCTTCACTCGATTGCCCCGTGAGATGTGACTTCTTGCCTGTCTGCTCTGCCCTGCTCCTTTGGAGAGCTTTTCCTTGGATCGGGTAAGGGCTTAGTGGCCAGGGACACCTGCGTTAGCCATGGAGCGTGTACCGAGTGGCTGATACATGCCCTGCCTGGATGAGTGCCGTGAGGGGCCTTGGGCCATGGCATTCCGGATGGTCCTCTGGGGTCTGACCTATGCGCGAGGGAAAGTCTTGTCCCAAGACCCCTCCCACTCACCGGATCACCGTGGGGTACAGCTCCCCAGTGTATAGGAAGATGCAGTTGAAGGAGGTAGCCAGGCAGCCTTTCCCCAGAACGGCAAGGGAGGTTCGGACCATGGACTGATCTGGCGAGAAAGGAGGGAGTCAGTGGGAGCTCGGGAGTAGGGGCTGAGAATCTGGGGATAGGGCTAAAGATGAAGGGCTAAGGTACTCTTGGGTGCTCACCCTGGGGTATCACCCCATTGACCAGGATGCAGATGCCTGCCAGCAGCAGGGAGGCCATCTGGGCAGGCCGGCGGCCCAGAGAGTTGATGACAAGGAAGCCCACAAGCTTGGCAGGCAGGTCCACAGCACCAAAAATCACCTGGATTAGGTAGATGCTGACCCCAAAGCCCTGCAGGTCCATAACCAGCCCATAGTAGGCAAAACTAGTGGCAAACCTAGTGGGGAGGGGGGGAGGGGTATGGAGTTTGTCAGGAAGGCATAAGAGAGGGGGTGCTCATTCAAAATGGGGGCGAGCCACACTGGGTGCCCTGCTTAAGAAGCTGGAATCTGCCTTGGCTGATATTTCATCAGACATTTAGTATGTATTTCGTGGAAGTGGGGGGTAGTTCTCCAATACCCCAGCTTTCTCAATCTTCTGCTAACTAGAGTCCCCGGGTTATCAGGGGGTTTTGGCTTAGTCGTCATGTAAGATTTACTTAGTTTTAGTCTTTATCTTATCTGTTGCTACTGGCCCAAGGGCAGGTGGACTTTCAAGCCGTATCTTTCGGGGTCAAGGTGTTGCGGGGAGGTCAGAGCTTTTCAGACCTGTGCATGGTTCTGGGATGGTTCTGGGATGGGTGCTTCTTAAGAAGTCAAGAGCCCACGAAATGAAGCTTGGGTGATTGGATAGGACCTGCAACCGGGAGTAAATCCCAAATTGGAACCAGAGAATTCGTCGATGGAAATGTGGAGCGTGCTTCTAACTATCATGGGATTGCTGTTGGCGGCATCAGGAAGGTAGCACATCGGAGGAGTAATGGGGAACGTTGCAACGGGAAAGGAACATTTTTGGCTGGTATCGGCCTTGGCCAGAGTGGTACTTTTGGAGACGAGTTTTAGGCATCTTATTGCCCACGTTTGTGTCTCTGGCAGGCACTGCTGGGCCAGGAAAGTCTCCAAATGTTTTGTAAGCCAGATGGGTCTTTGCCTTTGTGGTATAACTCTATGGACTCTGGGGGTGACCACTCCTGATGAGGTGTTTCCATACTGGAACAGAGTTGGTAAAAGGGGAAGACGGAGAGGTGGATGGCCAGTGTGGGGACCAGGGGTGAACTGAGGCTGGAGGTCATCTCGTTCTTTAAGACTGTCCTTGGTGGAGGCTTGCCGCCCCTCACAGCAGGTGTGCTGACTTTTCCTCCCTTTTGCCTGGCTTCTTCCACTCATTACATCCACTCTCTCTCCCCAGCCAGCCTTTCGTCTCTCAGGCTGTCTCTCTATCTCTTTGCCACTAGGTCTGTCTGGGCCTACCACAGCATGGAGAGGCAGAGGAAGAGGTGGCGAAGGGCGGGGCAGCGCAGCAACTCCAGGGCGGATGCCTGGCCTTTGCCCATGGTCAGCTCCTTCTGCAGACTGGCCCGGAGTACCTGCCGGGATGGGCAGGGCTCAGGGCCTGGACTCCTCCAGAAGCTCCTCCCAGCCTAACCCCTTACTCAGGGAAGCCCTCTGGGACCTGAGTTCAGGGTTTGAGGGTGGAATCCTGGTAGGGTGTCACAGGAGGTCTTGTGGGGGGGGGTCTTACCTCCATACTTAGCTTGGTCCCCTCTTCCCGCTTCCCATTGATCCAGGCCACTCTCTGCAGGGTCTTCAAGGTGAGGTCTAGCCTCCCAGAGGAGGAGTGCCAGCGGGCAGACTCGATGAAGAACCTGGGAGCCGGGGTGAGGATAGGGGTCAAGGTGGCTTCAGTTCCAGTCTGCTGGGCTGGGGGCAGGGGGTGGGCTTCCCAGGGGCCTGCAGTGGGATTTCTTTTAAGGCTGGGAACCCAGAGGTTTGGCCAGATCCCTTCCGCTAAGACCACAAAGCAGTGTCCAGCTCGGTGATGACTCATTCCCCGACTCAGGAGCTCAGCTTTTGGGCGCCGAGTAACGAGAGCAGTGCAGGCAGGCTGGAGAGCCGGGGGAAGCCGGGGGAAGCTGAAGAACCAGATACCCAGGGCAGGTCCTTCCTTGCACAGCCTCAGAGGCACTGGTCTAGGTGTGACCTTCTCTGATTCTGTGGGGTAGCGTGTGTGAGATCTGGGGGATGTCTTGTCCCTTGCAGCCCTCTGGGCTCCTTTGCAGCCCTGCCCACCCGGGGCCCCACACACCAGGAGTAGATGAAGAAGGCGAAGAAAGGCACGGAGACCAGCAGCTGCAGGGGGCGCCAGTGGGGCACAGCATAAGCCACACCGGCCAGAAGGAACTGGCCCAGGCTGTAGACGTAGCCTATCAGGGTGCCCACACAAGCCCGCGTGTGGATGGGCATCCACTCCAAACCTGGAAAGAGGGTTAGAACAGAGTGGTGCATCTGGCTGGGCTGCGGGTGGATGGAGACCCCCCCGGGGGCGGGACAGGCAGAGACCCCCCTCTCCACCCAAACTTTGATCTGTCCCAAGGCTCAGTGGAAGACACATCTAATGAGGGTGGGTTCCTTGATGGGGGGCGTGGGGGACTTTCGGCGGACGTAGGAATGGGGAGGTGGGTTTAGAATCCCTAGGAATTGTTCCCTCCACCCCGCTGCTGGGGTTTGCTGCCCCCCGACCTACTGTCGTGGCGAGGGCCCCTTTTCCCTTCAGAGCGTCTCTGACCATTCAGTGCTCTCTCAACAGCAGCCTCTCCTCTGGCTTTCCCCAGCCTGGGCCGATTCAGCGGCCAGAGCAGCTCGGAGGAGACAGCGGCTTTTCTCCATCTGGGAGGGTCAAGGGGGGAGTCGGACCACCTCTCTGCTGGGGTCTGAAGAGGCCCAGCCTTGTTCCTTGTGGGCTCCTGATTCGGCTGCTGGGCCAATGACTTGGAAACAGACTGGATTTGGGGGCTGAATTTTCTAGGTGTCCTGCCCTGGCCCCACCCGGGTTAATTCCTGTAGTCCAGAGGACCTCCAATCCATAGATTCCTTTCTGGGCTCGAGGGATGCCCTTGGGCAAATCCTTTCCCTTCTCTCCAGTCTCAGGTTCCTTATCTGAGAACCAGGGGGAAGGGAGTGACCTATCGGACGGAGGGAGCACATTGATGGTTCATGGACAGACCACGCTCAGTCCATTAAATGGGTTTGGTCTACACGATGCTGGCTTGACCTATGTTCAAAATATTGGAATTAATTTCCAACATTAAAAAATGGGGCTATTTTTGCGTTAATAAAGAGGAGGGAGTGAGATCTGACAGCCCTGAACCTTCTGGCTAGAGCAGCTGAGTGGCCCTGGCCCCTCCGGATGGGGATGCGACTCTCCTTTGGGTACAGTCCTCACCGTTCCCTAATCCCTCTTGTACCCAGTCTGCTTCAGTCATTCATGGGAACCTCCTGGCCCTAGAAAATGGAGTTTGCGATTGTGTCTGAATGAGAGGTCAGGAGTTCGAGAGGAAGGCTGTTATGTTGGCCACCCAAAAGAGGGCAGGGAGGATTCAGGAGTGGGAACGGCAGGACTGGGGTGGGGGGAGCCGGGAGAGGAAGCTGGAAAGTGGCTGCTGGGTTGGGTGGTCAGAGGTGAGTGGGTGGGGACCCGCCCTGCCCTCCCAGCATCCCTCACTCAGTGTCATGCAGTTGAGGGCGATGCTAGCCAGCGACATGCCCGAGAGGAGCCGGAAGGCACAGTAGACAGGGAAGTTGGGAGCGAAGGCTGCACAGGTGCCTGACACGGCTGTCTGCAGGTAGTTCAAGATCAGCACCTTCCGGCGGCCCAGCCTGTGGGGGGAAGGAGGGGAGAACAGCAGTAGGGGTCCTGAGGATTGATGGTGCCAGGCTGGGTAGGGAGAGGAGCGTTTGCCTTGGTCTTTTGAGGACCTGTGCGGTATCACGAGGCTGGCCCCGTAGGTCCTCGAACCAGCCCCTGGGTGGTAAGGCCGACTTCCCACTTGGTTCCCGTGAACCCAGCCGAGGCCCGGGGCCCAGCCCGGCCCCTTGGCTCTACCCAGGACTGACCTGTCTGCCAGGTACCCAAACACCATGGCTCCAAGAAGCACCCCTACCATGTACAAGGACTGGGCCAGCTGGCGTAAGGCCCTGTTAGAGCACACGAGGTCCCACTGTGGGGAGAGGGGGCAAGGGTCAGGCAGAGACGAGCCTGGGCTGCAAGGCTCCCCTTCCCGTCCCTTGGGCTGGCCCTCTGAGACCTGCGTCAGCCCCTTCCCTGACACTCCCTGTCCCCGTTTGCTTCCCCAGTCCCGGTAGCTGAGCGACTTCCCTGGACTCTGATATCCCCCTTTTCTACAAAGGCCCCCATCTTGAACCTCTTTCTTTATCTTCCCATCTTGGTCTCTGGAAAATCTGAGACAGGTGTGTGCGTGTGTGTGTGCGTGTGTGTGTGCGCGCGTGCGCGCGGGAGCATCTGTCTGTCTGTCTCAGTCGGGAAGGCAAGTCTGGTTGTCACAGAGAGCAGGGGGGGTCCCGGGTTTCCTCACCTCAGTCACGATGGTGGAGGGGAAGGTGCTGTTGTCATAGATCCAGCCGTTGGTGCAGGGCTCCGTGGCCCCCGTGCTGTTGGCGTCTGTGCTGTTGGGAAAGGGTGGTCCCCGCCGGGGGACGGTGAAGCGGAGGCAGGACTCGGGCTGCCCCTGTCCGTCCCGGGGCAGCCAGGCCTCCAGCCCCCCGTCCTGGCTGAAGTTGGCCTCGGCGGGCGGGCGGCAGTGGTGGGTGGGGATGGCCGCGGTGAAGTTCTGCAGCGTGTTGTGGGAGGCCATCAGGAGCAGGGGGAGGACCACCAGAGTGACCTGGATCTGCTGGAAGCGGCCGACACCCCCCACCTGCTGCAGGAGGTCGTTGAAGGCCATGGGGCCAGGCCCGGCCGAACGGCTGGGGGCTGAGGACTTCCGCCTAGCGCCTCTGTCCGTGCGTCTGTGTGCCTGCTGTCCTTAGCTGGAGGAGAGAAGCTGCCGCCGCTTCTGTGGCTGACTTGTTCCTAGAGCCGAATCTGAGCTGGCTCTGTGGGGGGACAGGAACCCGGCTGGCGGCCCCTCCTTCCTTCTCTCACTCCCTGTGTTCTGTCCCTCCCTTTCCCTCGAGCCTCCCCTCACTTGGGGGTGGGGTGCTTTGCTCTCAGGGTCTGCAGAAGCCCTGACCCCTACATGGACAGGATTTAATCCTTGGCCTGGAGGGAATGAGTTAACGTGTGACTTGGTATCAGAAGGATTAACCCTCTGAGTGTCCTTATGTCAGTGGAAATTCTCCAAGTGGGTATAAAGGGCAGGAGAGTGGACCGGGGCGGGAGTGGTGAGAGGGGATGGGCTGGGAGGGCCTGTCTAGGCACCTGGGGGGTGGCAGGGGCCAGGTGGGACCTTACTGTCTTCCTTTTAGGGAGAAGACTGGGCTCTGGGAAGCGTGGTGGCCTCTTGAGGGGACTTTTTTCCTTTTTAGTGGACACGATCCAAGCGGTCTGTCTTAGGGAAGAGTTGCCAGAGAAAACACAGGACTCCCAGTTTCAGATCAACGCATGCATCTCATTTTAGTGTAAGTATATCCCTAATATTACATGGGACATACGTATACTAAAAAAAAGTCATTCATTGATCTGAAATTCAGATTTAACTGGGCATCCTGTATTTGTTAATTTTTTAAAAGTTTATTTATTTATTTTGTGTGTGAGAGAGAAAGAGAGAGCGAGCAGGGAGGGGCAGAGAGACAAGGAGAGGGAGAATCCCAAGCAAGTCCCGCATTATCAGCTCGGAGCCCTACACCGGGCTTGAACTCACGAGCCATACGAGATCATGACCCGAGTGGAAATCAAGAGTCGGATGCTTAACCGACTGAGCCACCTGGGTGCCCCTGGGCGTCCTGTTTCTTATATGCTAAAACTGGCAACTCCAGTCTTTGGTCTCCTGGGGACAGCTCGTATCTTATGGGACCACGGCTTTTTTAAGCTGGAAGAGACTATAGAGGTCAGAGGCTATTTTTGAAGAAGGGGGACCGAAGACCAACATCACGCATGAGGTAGATCGATTCTTCTAGTGTTTCAGCTTTTACCTTCTGGCTTATCCCGATTCAAAATTTTCCCTTTGTCTTGTTCTCTCTGTCCATAGTTTTTTATTTTTATTTTTTCAGTGAACATGAACTTATTTTATTTGTGGCCACGATTCTAAGATAATCACTCGATTTCCTCCAACAGTTTGCCTTCCGAGTCATTCAGGATCAGGGCGGTGCTGAGTTCTGATTGGATGGGCTTCTAGGGGATCTGATGGGTTGGATCATGGGTTGGAAATGTCAATAAAGCGGGTTGCAACTTCTTGCTTTTAATTTGCATAGTACAGAGTATATACAACATGGACTCTGGAGTCAGTTTACTTGGATCTAAATCCTTATTTCACATTTGCTGGTCGTATAGACAGGGCAGGTTGCTAAAATCCTGTATTATCTCAGTATTCTTGTTTGCAAGATGGGTATAATAGTCATGTTTGCCTTATTGGGTTACTGGAGGGTTAAACGTGTGAATACGGCTACAGATCTTCTTAAAAAAATTTTTTTTTAAATGTTTGTTCATTTTTGAAAGAGAGAGACAGAGCACAAGCAGGGGTGGCGCGGAGAGAGAGGGGGACACGGAATCTGAAGCAGGCTCCAGGCTCCGAGCTGTCAGCACAGAGCCCGACGTGGGGCTCGAACTCACGAGCGGGACGCTCAACCGACTGAGCCACCCAGGCGCCCCAATACAGCTAAAGATCTTAAAGTAGCCACTGCCCTGCAGCTCAGTGAGAATGAGCTGTTCTTATTATCTGTTTCTGGTAAAAAGGTGAGACACTTGGGATGCCTGGGTGGCTCAGTCAGTTAAGTGCAAGGACTTGATCTCAGCTTAGGTCATGATCTTGAGGTTCATGAGTTCAAGCCCTACGTTGGGCTCTGAGCTGGCAGCACAGAATCTGCTCGGGATTCTCTCTCTCTATCCCTCCCCTGCTTGTTCTCTCTCTCTCTCTCTCTCAAAATAAATAAGCTTTATTAAAAAAGTTAAAAAAAAAAGGTGAGACTATTATATTGATTTTAGAGAGAAAATAGGCCTAAGCACATCTTACCCTAAGAACAGTGATCCCCCACTGGGCGTGATTTTGCCCCCCACCCCCCACCCCCGCCTCCAGGAGACATTTGGCAATGTCAGGAGATGTTTTTGGTTGTCATAGCGCCAGGGATGCAGCTGAACATCCTACAGTGCATAGGACAGCACGCCCCCCCCCCCCCCCCCAATCAAGAATCTTCTGGACCACAAATGTCACTAGTGCTAAGTTTGGGAAACCCTACCTTAAAAGATGTCTCAGACTTATTTTGAAGAGTGACCAATCCCATACCCGCTTGGCCGAGGATATTCCAGTCACACTGAAGACTCCTACCAAAATATTTCTAAGAATGCCCATGCTCTTATTTGAGTAGGGAAAATCTTTGCGAGGTGGGGAGGAAAACTGCTCCCCCACCCTCGGCTTAAGCACAGCAGTGTAGCCTGGGCTCCAAAGCGCTGCAGCCCTTTCCCTTCCCAGGCATACGTAGCCAATTTTACCACTGGAGTAGCCACATCAGGACCCCGATCTTCCTATGTCCAGGCCAACAACACTCTTCTCCGCCATGTTCTAACCCGATTGTCGGTTTGAGCTTCCGTGCCGGACCCTTGCCTTTGCGGTGTGTTTCCATTTGGGGTTTCTGGCTGTCCCTCCCTGTTATCTGCCTCCTACTGTCTGTCCATCCACCGCACTTCATCATTTGGCATATGTCTGAACACCATGGATGCCTAGGGTTCCAGGGTTTTATGGGAGGTAGCCAGGCCCTGTCCGAATTAGTTGATGCAAAGGGCCGGGAAGGGAAGGGGCGTTTCTCAGTTTTTACAGGCATAAACCTCCAAGTCTTGGTGTTGAGGGGAAGCAGTGTTATTTCCGACTTCTCTTGTAAGGACTCAAGATGCCCGGCTATCGTTGTGTGGTTTACGCAAACTGTAAACTGTATTAAGTCGGGGGGCTGTTTATTGTCTGTTGAGGCACTGGCTCCGTGAAGTCTTAGACTGCTTCAAACCTACTCTATCTAACTTCAGAGCCAGGTTGTCTCCTGCTGTTTTAGAGGTGTGCCCAATTAAAGGGGTCTTAGGGATCATCTAGTTTCATTATGTACAGAAGAGAATAGGGGAGTCCCAGAGAGGGATGTAACTCAGCCCAGCCTCCCTCCTCCCACCCAGTGTTGGTTCTGGGCTGGGACCCGGTGGGTGTCCAGATGCCTGACAACATTCTCCAGGCCAAGGTATATAAGAGCCTTGTGGCCTGGGGATGTGAGGACAGCTGGACAAACAGCTTGGGGGCTCTGGGGCCAATCTCGTGTCAGGACTTGGTGCCCTCATGGGGGAGTAGGGAGAGAGTTGAGGGCAGCAGGGGAGATGGTGGGGCCCCTCCAAGCAACCTCCTTTTCTGAGTGTGTGCCCAACCCTGCCTTTGAGAAGAGCTCCCTCCCTCGTGCCTGACCAGCTCCAGCGAGGCTGAGCCTGGAAAAGCCTCGATTGGAGACTCCAGGGACTCCTGGAAATTGTGGTTGGCTCCTGGGATCATCTGGCTAGCACAGGGATTTCCTACCAGCCTCCCAGACCGTGGAGAGTTTCCGGTTGGAAATGCTCCCCTGGCAGATGATTTGCAGAACTGAGAACTATCCTTTAGGGACACTCTATGTCATTAAGTACTCAGAGTTGCATTCGCTGGATTGATTGAGTGGAATGTGGACTTAAGCTCTGGCCATGCTCACTGGGAAGGGGTCAAATCCGAGACTTCCGATTGGCCGAGAGCCACATGCCATCAGAGATGAATGCTGTCACTCAGATGAAAACTTCTCGATGCATAGGTAGGGGCACCAAGGCCCAGAGTAAGCAAGGGATTTGTCCTGGATCACCCAGCAAGGAAATCTAGAACTCACTTCCGTTGTTCTCGTGACCGTGCTAGCCGCCATCACATATCTCAGATTTGCTGCCACATCTGGATTTTATATAATTTTATCCTGTTAAATTTTAAATAAATGGGATTTAAGGTGCGTGGCTACCCGTGACCTTGATTTTTACCGTTTTGTGAGACTTTTCCAATAAATGATTTACAGGTCAGAGAAAATATCCTTGTTCAGATCACGTGTTCTAAATGTGAGTTTGAAATGAGTGGCCTGGGCAGAAGTCTGGCAAACTCTGAGTGCCTGCTGGGCACCTAGCAACGTTCTGAGCAAGGAGCCAAATTGTGAGTTTTATGTCTCATGGCCTGGCTACCCGGGCCAACGAACGGTGCAGAAATTAGAAATTCATCAGAAACTGCCATCTAAAGGCTGGACAGGGGCGAGCAACCAATGAGGTGGCTCGGCATGAGGATTCTGCCCGAGAGAGGTGCCCCAGATTGGATGACCATTCACTGAGCCAGCTGAAGCCTGAGCTCAGGGACTGAGAGCAGGGAGGAGGGAAAGCAGGAGGAGCTGGTGTTGTAGAGGAAGAAACAGAGATGGAGAAAGGGTGCAGTCCAGACGGGGGGATTGGGGAACGGCAAGAGGAATGGGCCGTGTATATCCTGAGCAGTATCCCAGTTCACCGGGAGTCCTGACCACGTGACTAGGAAATGTCTTCCTCGGCGTCTTCGCTCCCCTTCTTGTGTGTCCCTGAAACAGCACGGGAGGGGTTATGGCCAGGGCATCCTGGGTACCATCCTGAATTCTGGACAACTGAAAGAGGCTACTTTTCAGGGTGCACGGTGGAGGGTGCTTAAACTGAAGCCATTGAGCCAGGGTGGGACCTGAGCATGACGGGCCTTGCAGCCGAGTTTAGACTTCATCCCAACGGGAAGTCACTGAAAAGTTGAAGCAGCGGTATAATATGATCTCTTTCGTGCTTATTAAGCTCTCTTTCAAATATCTAAGTACGGATTTGAGAATAATTAACTCTGTGCCTGACAGTCGAAGCCCTGGAGTGTTCTGGGTTGTCTAACACGGCAGCCTCTAGCCACTGCTGAGCACTTGAACTGAGCCCGTCCAAACTGACAAATGCTATTAGGGTAAAATATACACCAGATTTTAAAAACTTAATACAAATTACAGGCTATAAGATATCTTATCGATAGCTTTTACATTGATTTCATGTTGAAATGGTAATATAGGATATTTTTGGTTAAAGAAAATACATTATATATATACAATTAAATACATTATATATACATTATATATATATATAATTAAAATTATTTTTACCTTTTTAAACTAAAAAATAGCTAGGAATTAAAATAACCAGGAATTTTTTATTTTTAATTTTTTTTAGAGAGAGTGTGAGTGGGGGAGAGGGGCAGAGAAAAAGAGAGAGAGAGAGAGAATCTTTTTTTTAATTTTTTTTAACATTTTATTTATTTTTGAGACAGGGATAGACAGAGCATGAACAGGGGAGGGTCAGAGAGAGGGAGACACAGAATCTGAAACAGGCTCCAGGCTCTGAGCTGTCAGCACAGAGCCCGACGCGGGGCTCGAACTCATGGACCGCGAGATCATGACCTGAGCTGAAGTCAGACGCTTAACCGACTGAGCCACCCAGGTGCCCCAGGGAGAGAGAATCTTAAGCAGATTCCATGCTCAGTGCAGAGCCTGAGGAGGGGCTCAATCCCACGACCCTGGGATCATGACCTGAGCTGAAATCACGAGTCAGATGCTCAACCAACTGAGCCACCCAGGTGCTCCAACGACTAGGAATTTTTGAATTGCGTAAGTGGCTTGCATTACGTTTCCACTGGAAAATGCTGGTAAAGAATATTTGAGGAAGGGGTTCTAGGAAAGAATTCTGGGAAACGTCAGTGTTTAAAAGATGATAGAGGGAGAGAAGCTGCTTTTGGAATTGTTTGGTTTGGAAACCCTTGAGTTTAGCTTAAACAAAACAAAAGCTATTCAGAAAATTCAGGATATTTTATAGAACTCAGGGTCAGAAAGCACATCCAGGACTGAGGAAGACCTGGGACTTGGAATCCACTAAGGATAGACTCAAACAGGGGCACCTGGGTGGCTCAGTTGGCTGAACATCCAGCTTGATTTCAGCACAGGTCATGATCTCACAGTTTGTGAGTTTGAGTCCCACATCGGGCTCCGCACTGTTGGTGTGGAGCCTGCTTGAAATTCTCTCTCTCCTCCTTGCTCTCTGTCAAAAATAAATAAACATTTGGGGCGCCTGGGTGGCTCAGTCGGTTAGGCATCCAACTTCGGCTCAGGTCATGATCTCGTGGCTCGTGAGTTCGAGCCCCGCATCGGGCTCTGTGCTGACAGCTCAGAGTCTGGAGCTCAGAGTCTGGAGCCTGCTTCATAATCTGTGTCTCCCTCTCTCTCTCTCTGATCCTCCCCCACTCACGCTCTGTCTCTCTCTCTCTCAAGAATAAATAAACATTAAAAAAATATTAAAAAAAATAAATAAACATTAAAGAAAAAAAAGGAATCAATGCGAATAGTCTCACCAAGTCTTTTTGTCTGGGCCCCTGTATCTCTTCTCCTTTTCTCCGTGCACTTGCTTTGTTCTTTGTCTGCAACTGGCTTCCTCTGATCTACTTGCATCTGGGTCAGAGTGCAGTCTGAAGATGTACAGGTTTCAAAGGTGCAAGCCAGGGCGCACCCAGCCCCTTTCCAAAGTTTAGCTGCGGAAGGGGAGAGAGAGACAGTGTGGCCCCTGGAGGGAGATATGGCTCCAAGGAGGGCTGGTTGGTTTGGTTGGTTTTTGGTAAGATAGGAGAGGCGGGGGCTTATTTAACCGGTGATGAGAAAGAGCCGGAAGAGAGCGAATGGGTGGAGATCCCAGGGGGGGAAGGCTGCCTGCTGGATGGGCTGGATGCGGAGCCCCAGTTGGGAGGAATGACCTTCTGCTGTGCTTGGCGGGAACTTGGGGAGCATGGGGTGATATCAACAGCCTTCAGCTGTGTCTGCGGTTTTCCCACTTAAATAGGAGACGGAACTGTCCGGTGGCATGGGCCTGCGACACCGATCAGAGACCTGCGGCGAGCAGGTCTGGTGGATGGGGACTGGAGGAGCGCGGGCTTCCGTCCGCAGCTGCTCTGGGCTGGTCCGGTCCTCTGCCCACACTCACGCTGGGACACGTATGCGCACACACTCATTTCTAAGCCCAGGACTTGCAGCGGACTGCAGCGTCCTCACCCATGTTTAATGTTGGTGCTCTAACTTCCGGTGTGCTGGTAATTGCAGGTGGGGGCCTTTGGAAGGTGATTAGGGATAGATGAGGTCACGAGGGTGGGGCATCACGTTGGGATTCGCATCCTCATAAGAAGGGACAACAGAGACCTTGCTTCCTCTCACTCTCTCCCCAGGCCAAGTGAGGACATAATGAGAAGACGGTCGCCTACAAGCCCGGAAGCGGGCTCCCATCAGGAACTGAGGCTGCCAGCACCTCGATCGTCGCGGACCTCCCAGCTTCCGGAAGTGGTAGGAAGACTCGTTTGTGGTTTAAGCGATGCACCTGCGGCGTGTCGTTGCAGCGTCTCGAGTAGGCTTGGCCTATACATGCCTCAGTCCCCCACGTGTGCACACAGGTTCACATCAGCCCAGCTTGCCTGTACCTGTGTGTCCACACCCACGTGTTACACACAAGTACAGATGCAGGGGAGAGCAGTGCGCATGTCCACGTGGTGGCCTGCCCCCTTCTCCCTTCCACGCCCATTCCTGAGCCGCAAGCATGGCTTGAGTTCTTCATTGCCATTTATTGGACCCTCCCATGGAAGAAAGGTGTGGGGAGCAAGAAGAGGAAGCTGTCTTTGTTAGGACTGAACCAGGGAGCCCAGGGGACCTCAGAGGAAGGGGACTGGAACAATGGGGGAAGGTGGCCAGTGGGGAAGGGCTGGGCTGAAGGAGGGTGAGGGCAAGGGTGGGGCGTGGGAAGGCCTGTGGCCGAATCTTTGAACTGGCCAGGGCTGGGGGCTCCGGTGTGGTGAAGATGCCCTCAACCAAGCTTTCAGAAGACTGTGTTCAGGAGCATGGATGTGCTCAACACCGCCCGCCCCCCGCCCCCCCCCCCCCCCCCCCCCCGCCCACGGCCACCCCCCCAAAGGTGTCCTCAGAGCCCAGAGGCAGGCAAGGACCTGGCAAGGATTAGTTTCTGGAGGGCAGGGAAAGGGGGGCTCAGTTGCCCTCAGCTGGGGTCCAGGCCTGGTCCAGAGGGATCCTCTGGGATGTTTTTTCCATTTCTGGTTCCCGCTTTGGTTCCTTTGCCACCAGGACCTAGGGAAAGAGATCTCAGGAAAAGCCCCCGGTCTGGACCTGCTTCCCCAGCTAGGAGTTCCAGGAGGACCAGAAGCAAGGGACTGACCAGGTTTCCACGTCTTCAATAGTCTCTGGCAAGGGCTGATTGAGGGTCTCAGGCAGGAAGAGGGCAGCCCTGCCTCCCAGGAAGGTGATGGTCCCAAATATGACTTTGGGGATGAAGGGCTGCCACTCCCCTGTGATCTTCACCAGTGGGGCCATCATGCTTCCCATGTGGGTCCCCAAGTTGCCAATGCTCATGCCTGTTTGCCGGGGAGAGTTCAGAGTAGGGATTGGCAGCCTGTGTGTGGGGCCCCTGGGCAGGGGGCTAGAGGATGCTGCGATCCCACCTGACCTTGTATCTTTTGGCTCGGCCAGCCCCAAGCCCTGCACCTACCGAATGACCGTGGGGTACGGCTCGCTCGAATAGAGGAAGAGGCAGCTGAAGGAGCTGGACAAGCATCCCCTTCCCAAACACAGCCAGGGCTGTCCTCAGGGTCGGCGAGTCTGCAGACGGAAGAAAATGTGATGGGCCTCGGACTCAGGAGCACCTGAGTGCTGAGTGTTCTCACTCTTCAGCCGACTTTGTCTCCCTTTTTGCTTTGGCTGCTGGAAAGCTCAGGTCTAAATATAAAGCTGAGTAATGGTCCCTCGGCTATTTCTAGTGCTTTACAGGCTGTCTTGCCGCCTTTGTGTTTTTCCCCGGCTCTGGTTCCCTCCTCCCATATTTTGTTGTATATATTCTTGTCCTAAAATATCTCAAGTTCCTTTGGAAGGATATGGGCGTATCAACACACAAACATCTATATAGAAGTGGCTTTTCCAAGGTCGCAGTGGAGTAGGTGATGGGGGCTTCCCTGAGCACTGAACCCTGTTGTTTTCCCATGCCAGCTTGTCCTCTGTAGCGATGAGGGCTTGCCAGATCCCTGAGCAATTCCTCGTACTGTCCAGACACCGCCACACTTTACCCAGTTTGAGTCAGATCTAGAAAGGAGCTTCGATATCATCTAGCCCAACTGAGTTATTTTCTAGATGGGAGACCTGAGCCCCAGAGAGTGCAGGGACCTGGTTAAGGTAACACAGAGATTTAGAGGTAGAGTCTGCAGATTTGGAGTCCCTGGCACCCCACTTCCCAGCCCGTGGCAGCCCGTGTCGTCCACTGACATGCTGGCCCTCTTTCAGAGGGTTCTGAAGTAGCTCCAGCTTCTCAACCGAGGGCAAAAAGATGAGAGCCAGGATGCACCCTCCTGCCAGGAGTAGACCACTGGCCAGGGTGCTGTGTTGGCCCAGATGGTTTATGGAGAGGAAGTGGATGAACTTGGCCCGGAAGTCAACCCCACCAAAGATGAGCTGGAGGAAGTAGAGGTTGACTCCAAATTCTGCCACACTCATAGCCAAACTGTAGTAGGCAAAACCAGTAGAAAACCTGAGGGGCAGAGAGGGATGGATTGGCACCAGCAGCCAGACAGGGGTCTCTCCCCCCACTGGTCATTGGGTCACCAGGATGACGAACGGTTTCGTTTCTTATCCCAACTGCAGCTGATTGGTAAGGGCTGATTGAGTGCTGTTTTGAGCTCTCTGGGATTCTGCCTGGGCTCAGCGCCAGGATTGATTGGTTATGCCTGACGTGGGTGTGATCTAGGGTGTGGTGGCAAAGATGTCCCATAATTGCCTCCAGAGAATATCAGGACTGGCAGGACTCTGGGAGACCAAAGGAGGTAGTAAATGATCTTCCCTTCGTCGGGTAAGCGTTTAACATCTAGAATGGGAGAGGTGAGAGTCAAGCTGTGCACATGGGTCCGATGCCTCCCCTTTTCCTCTGGGGCTCATGGCATCCCCTTTGAAGTTCCTGGACAAATTGGACCCTATTCATGTAGGGATGGAGAAGGGCCTCAGAGGCAGGTCACAGAAAGGGCTTTGAAGGATCTGCAGATCGTCAGACAGAAAGAGAAGACTAAGGAGAAATATGATTTCTGTCTTCAAGCTCTGGTGGCCAGTCTTGCTCTGTGGGGTCCCAGAGGGCAGAGTTGGACCGGTGAAGGCAGTGACAGAGAGGCATAGAATGGGGAAATTGCCATGGCACGATGTGAGCTGAGAGCCGTGAAGGGGTTTGGAGCATTTGCCTTGTGGACGGGGTGGGCGTGACCCAACAGGGAGGCAGACCCTGATGGCTGGACCTGGGTGTGTGACAGGGACATGAGCAGATTTCCAGGGTTGGGGCTGGGCTGGGGCAGCCAGGGAAGGGGGTCTCTGGACTCCTGGGCCTTCCCCTTAGGTGAAGCCACCACAGGCCTTGTTCATTACCCTTGTTTGGCAGAGGTGCTAGGGTGTGGGTAGGGACAGGTGGTGGGTTACCAAGCCAGGGAAAGACAGAAGGTCACACGGCACAGGTCGGGTGTCCGGAAGAGGTCAGCTACACTGTACTTGGCCTTGGCCAAGGAGATCTCCTTCTGCAGGCTGCGTTTGAGCTCCTTGGGGAAGAGGTAAGGGAAGGGTGCCATTAGTGACCAGCTGGTGGGCAGGAGGAAGGAGAGAGGGAGGTGCAGGCCTGGTGCCTCTAGAGAAGTTTGGTTGGGACATTCAATGTGATGTTAGCTCGTGAGCAGGGAAACAGAGGCAAAGGAGGGTTCCTGCTCCATGCCATAATCCCTCTCGGTTCTCACCTCCACGGTGAGTTTTTCTTCCTCTTCCTTCTTGCCATTGAGGGCAGCAACCTGCCAGAGTATTTTCAGAGCCTTTGAGAACTTTCCAGACAGGACCATCCAACGTACAGACTCTGGTATCCACCTGGGTTCCAGAATCAACTCACAGTGGCTCCCCCCCCATGCCAGAAGCTTTTTCTTTTTCTTTTTCTTTTTCTTTTTCTTTTTCTTTTTCTTTTTCTTTTCCTTTTCCTTTCCTTTTTTTTTTTTTTTTTAGGCACTGGAAAAACATCAACAGCCAGGGCCAAGGGGTAGGAGGTCCAGAAACCCAAGCTGTTTCGCTGCAGATTTCATGGAATTTAAACTTGGCCAAGCTTTGCACCTGGACTGCCTGCAGCCAGCACAAATTCTGGGATTCTCTTTTCCCCCTTCCAGAAGAGCCTTTCCTCTGCCCCCCTACCTGGGCCACTTGTTATTGCTGGGTGTTTTCCTTAGCCACGATCCTTGGGCCTAGGCCAAGGCAGGTGGGTCCCAGGGAAGGGACAGCATGTTCAAGTCTAGACAGCTGGAGGGTCCTGGACATCCACCTCCCTGTTCTTCTCTGGGCCGCATTCCAGGGTGAAGAAGGGGGCAGGGAGACAGTCCTGGGGCAGCTTGGGAAGGTGCCTCAGGGTAGGGTGGGAGCCTAGGAAATGGATTTGAGGACCCTTGGATTCTGCCTGCAAAGGAGGGATTCTGCTGTAGCATGAGCACGGCATGGGGTCTTGAGATTGGCAGGTGGGCAGACAACCTCACTGTCCCCACCTCCGGGCTGTACTTTTGGGGGTTGGTTTGCACTGAGCAGACCCTGAGTGTCAGTAAGAGAAGACAAGCAGAGGCAGAGGTGTGGGGAGATGTGAGGAATGATGTTTTAAAAACATCTGGTCTCAGGGGGAGGCACCTGGGTGGCTCAGTCGGTTGGGCCTCCGGCTTTGGCTCAGGTCATGATCTCACAGTCCGTCAGTTCAAGCCCCACATCGGGCTCTGTGCCGACAGCTTGAAGCCTGAATCCTGCTTCGGATTCTGTGTCTCCCTCTCTCTCTGCCCCTCCCCGACTCACACTCTGTCTCTCTCTCAAAATAAAATAAAAACATAAATTTTTTTTTTTTTTTTTTAAAGTCTGGCCTGGGGACGCCTGGGTGGCTCGGTCGGTTAAACGTCCGACTCTTGATTTCGACTCGGGCCATGATCTCACAATCGTGGCGCCCGGCGTGGAGCCCGCTTAAGATTCTCTCTCTCCTTCTCCTTCTGCCACCACCCGCCCCCTGGCTCTCCCTGCAAAAAAAAAAAGTCTGGTCTGAGGTGGGATCAGCTGTGGTTGTGGCCTCCACAGGCACCTAGGATCCGGCTCCGGCAAGGTCCTGGGGGAGCAGATACTGATCAACCTGCCTCAGACCATCGGCCCAGCTGACAGCGGTGGCCTCTCGGGCTCAGTACTACCCTGTCTTGTTTCTGCCCCGGCGGCCTCCATGGCTCTTCTCTGAGCAAAGTCCTTCTCCCAAACACCACAGCCAGGACCTAGACTCCATTCTCCTCGCCCCGAGAATAGTAACCGTGGCCTCCAATCAGTGAGCCTTCCTGTGAACCAGGCCCACGTAACCCTGGGTGACAGGCATTATTATCTCCAGTTTGCCTAGGAAAATCTTGAGGCTCAGAGTGGGTGAGGCTTGCCCCAGGTCACAGAGCGAGGAGGCCTGAACTCTCGACCGTATCCTGCTGACCATCTGCCCTTATTTTGCCTCCCCTACTCTCTGCTCCTTCTCTGCTCCCATCCCAGGCTGTGGACATGCCCTGGCTCCGCCCTGGACCCTCTGCCCACCCCTCTCTTTCTGCAAGATTGTCCCGCCCCCTCCAGGAGATTCTATTCTCATTTTCAAATGGAAACCCATATCAGTTCTGTGTCTTTTTGTGTAACCCTAGGGGATGGCTTCACTTCTCTGAGCCTCAGTTTCCTCGTCTGTAAAACAGGACAGTCACATCTCCTTCACACAGAGATGCCGTGAGGATCGGGATGACATAGGGCGATGCCTAGAACAGGGCCTTGCACGCAGTAAGTGCTCAATAAAGGGTCGCTCCAAGATGTCATCTCTTTTCCTGAACTCATTCATCATTTCCTGTTCTTTGGCCCCAACTGCATGTCGGAGACTCAGTTCCTGTCTTCAACGTGTTCTTAGGTTTGACTTACTGATAGTGAGCTCTTGACTTCTTTGGCGTCTCTGACCCAGACACCCCAATTCTCCCGGGTCCCAGGTTTAAGCTTTCCTTTCCATAGAAGAATCCGTAAAACCCCAAGTCCAAGACGGTCCCCAACTCTGTGGATTTTTTCCTTCAAAATGCCTCTCAGACTTGTCCCTGAGGCTCCTCTCGCCCACATGGTCATGTCCCCTCGGTCACTCATCCCCTCCCACTTGGGTTGGTCCTTGTGTGCTGTTGTGTCACACACAGGAGCTTGGTCAGGACTTTCTGTACCACAAACATGTCTAGAGGCATTCTCTGTCCCTCACATGAAGCTGAGGCTGCTCTTCTTTCTGTGCCCTCTATGGCCTGGCACCATACCGTCCATCTCAACGTACCCCCTTCCTCCACCGCAGGCAGCCCCTGGATGCCCTCCAGACACCAGCCCATGCAGCATGCCTTTGTGCATTAATTCCTCCTCCTCCTCCCTGGAATGCCCTTCCTGACTCTGGGACAGGGGTGTCCTGCGACAGAGTCAGCCAGCTTGGTCAAGCATGGGCTCCCTCTGTTTGGCCCTGGCAGGCATAAAGAAGGAGATGAAGAGGTGGGGGCCACATACCATGACGACAGGAAGAAGGCGAAGAAAGGAATGGACACGGTTAACTGTAGCCAGAGCCACTGGTGGATGGCATAGGCAAAATCCGTCAGAAAGAACGGACCGCTGGTATAGAAGTAACCGAGTAAAGTTGATATGATGGCCCGCGTCTGGATGGACACATGCTCGACACCTGCAGGAGGATCCCAAGGACCAGATTAGAATCCTGCTGGGCCTTGGGCACCTCCCTGTGAAGGGGCACCAGCTCCTGCCCACCCCCTATCAGCTGCTTGATCTGACTCTGATCCTAAGGGTTCATCCCTCCGATTTTACAGATGCTGTGACTGAGGCTCAAGAAGGCAGGACTCGGGGCACTGGTGGCCCAGTCAGTTAAGCGTCCGACTTCAGCTCAGGTCATATCTCGAGGTTCGTGGGTTCGAGCCCCGTGCCAGGCTCTGTGCTGACAGCACAGAGCCTGGAGCCTGCTTCGGATTCTGTGTCTCCCTCTCTCTCTCTGCCCCTCCTCTGCTCATATGCTGCCTCTCTCTCTCAGAAATAAATAAACATTAAAAAAAAAAAAAAAGAAGGCAGGACTCAAACTTAGGTTTGTCTGACTTCTAAGATCACACTCTCCTTTTTTTTTTCTTTAATTTTGTAAATGTTTATTCATTTTTGAGAGAGAGAAAGAGAGAGAGAACGAACGAGCCAGGGAGGAGCAGAGAGAGAGAGAGACACAGAATCCGAAGCAGACTCCAGGCTCTGAGCTGTCAGCACAGAGCCCAGCATAGGGCTCAAACCCACAAACCACGAGATGATGACCTGAGCTAAAGTCGGACGCTTAACCGACTGAGCCACCCAGGTGCCCCCCCCCGCCTTTAAAATTTTTTTTTTTTTTTTTTTAAGTAATCTCTACACCCAACGTGAGGCTCGAACTTACAACTTTGAGATCAAGAGTTGCAGGCTCTCCTGACTGAGCCAGCCAGGCGCTCCCCTGAGCCCACACCCTCGACTGCCTCTCCAGAGGCAAATGATTTCCCCTGTTTTGCCTCAATATCCTTATCTATAAAATTAGGACAACAGTGTCACCTACTTGTGGGCGTGGACTGAATGGGTCAGGTGCCTGCCAGAGTGTCAGGCCCAGGGGGAGTCCTCCGTATTGATAGTTGCTGTTGTTGTCATGCTGGGGGTGGGGTGGGGGTGGGGGCTCTGAGATCCTGGGAGGAGCAGCACCTTACTTGACCAAGGTCATAGGGAGCCTGTGTTGAGCCCGGCCCAGACTCCACTCTCTTGGCTTCGGGCTGGGCCCACCCCCCCAACACCTGTTCCCCCTTCCCGTGTGGCTCACTCAAGATAACGGGGCTCAGGGCCATGCCTGTGTGCTGCAGCCACTCAGGAAGCTGAAGATCATGTCGACGTGGAGGTTGGGGCTGAAGGCTGCACAGGAACCACTGGCCACCAGCAGCAGGTAGCTGCTGGTCAGGGTCAGTTTGCGGCCAAACCGGTAGCTCAAGGAGAGCAAGGGCTGAGTTAGCCATGGCGAGGCGAGCTAGCTGAGACAGTGACTCTGCAGGTCTCAGGGCAAAGGGTTGGATGCCTCCCCGCCCCCCTCCCCTCCCAAAGGGCCAGGCAGGGCATGGAACTCCCTCTTCAGACAGAACCTTACTGGTAACTGCTATTTTGGGGGGACAGGTTTGCAATTCCACGTTTGAGTTAATGAGTGATCGCCTCTACCCCCTGCTTGGTGGCCTGAACAGAGGTCAAAGGACTTCTTGTCTCCAAACAGTCCACGTGCCCCCTCTCCACTGCCACACAGCCATTACATGGTGTCTGAGGACCTTGAGGGTTTCCCCCAGGGTCTGAAGAGGTGGGGAGACGCAAGCTGCAAGGGCTTTGGGGCAGAGAGAAGGCTGTGGCCTGGAAGGGCTTGGGACGTGCCCGAGGTCACACGGGAGGGACCATGATTCCTGTCTCCCCCAGCTTTCTTTGGCTCTTCGGGGGTGCGTGGGTGGTCAGACTGAGGTGGGATGTCCCCATAGGCAGTGTCTCACTTGTCAGATAGATTTCCCGGCACGATCCCCCCAATAACTGTGCCTGCCACAAAGAGAGACTGGGCCACCTCCTTGAGTTTGCTGGAGACGCCCGTGAAGTCCCACTTCACAAGAGAAAGGTGGTCCACCTGACTCGGGCCAGACCAGCCATCCCAGCCCCCCTCAGCCTGTGCCCCACGGCGCCCGCCCACACCTGACTTCCCTGAGCCTGGCCCCCTCATCCCAAGAGTTATTTCTGCTTTCAGCCTGGCCTAGGCTTTGGGGTCCCTAACCCATGATGTGTGATGATAATTTCTCTCCCAGCATGTGTGGCCTGTCGGAAGCTTCTAGAGTCTACTTGGCTGTCGCGGTCGCACCCGGGTCTGTTCTCAACATCTTCCCTCATCCCCTCCAAGCTTGCCCTCACCCCGTGGCTCCCTGCCTGTCTCTGCTTCACCTTACACACCCAAGGTCAGTGCTCATCCGCACCCTAGATCTCTCCCTCTCCTCCATGGGGACAGCGCTCTATTGTTGCCATTGTGCTCTGTCCCGCATCCTCTGTCTCTGTCTCTCAAGTTCTCTCCTTCTTAGAAACTCTATCTCCTCCGTATCCACTTCATCTCGACCTTCCCTTCAAAGCCCAATCTCTTGAATGAGAAGCTCTACTTGCTATCACCCCGTCCCCATATCTCAGTTCTGCCCCCACCACTCCGCTGGAACTGTGCTCTCCAGAGCCACCCGTGATGTATTTTTCACCAAGCCCAATGGAACCTTCTGTAGCCTGACGTGCCCTGACCTTTGGAAGCCCTTGATGTTGCTAACGCTGACCCCTCCCTCCACCTGGTTTCCTCACCCTATTCACCCCTCCTCCTTCCCCTCGTGGGCTCCTTTCTCTCTACCCCTTCCAGATTCTCCAGGGCTCTTCCTGGATTTTCCTTTTTATCCGCTCTCCCCAGGAAATGTCACCTGCTCCTATGGCTTCCATTTCTGTTTTATGAGGAAGACTCCAATCCATATCTTCAGCCCAACCTCTCTTCTGGCCTCGAGACAGTAGATTCAGTTGCCTTCTTGGAAATTCTACCTGGGTGGTGTCTCACGGTCACCTCAATGAGACTTGTCACCCACTCCATGCCGGGTCACAATCTCAGTGGCTGGGAACCCTCCTTTGCCTCATCCCTCTCCGCTATACCGTCATTCCATCCTGGAATCTTCTATTTCCACCACTACTGTCTTAGTGCAAGAGTAATGATAGCAGCCAGTTTTTACGGCGGGCTTAAAATGCACCAGGCACCGTCCCTAAATACGCACTTTCCATGTTTTAACATCTTCAGTCCTCACAACAACCTCATGGTGGGGCGTTACTGCCATTATCATCCCTGTTCTACAGATGAGGAAACTGAGGCCCAGAAGTGATTACTGCATTGATCTTCAGACAGGCCTTGCAGCCTTTGATTTCCGTTCCTCCTCACCATTCTTCCCCTGCTAACCAGAATGACTTTCTAAAACCACTCAGTGAGGTTCCTGTCTTGCCTAAGGCCCGCACTGGCTCCCTCCTGCCCCGTGGATAAAGAGAAAGCTCTATTAACACAGATTTATAAAGCCCTCATGCTCTGGCCCCTGCCTACCTGTCTGGGCTAATCTCCTGCTAATCCCCAACACGCACCCTTTGTCCGGCTATCCTGAATTACTTGTGTAATGAAGTGGAGAATGTCATTGGCCAAAAATGCCTCACAAGAATGTTTTGGATGTGAAATAGTGTGGGGGAAGAACCACACATCCCAGGGAGCCCTTTCCATTTTCCTCTGCTGGAAGTGAGGGGGATGGGGCTGGACGAAGACCCCAGGTCCGCAGGATGTCTCCACGGGGCCCAGCATGGCCAGCAAACCCAGCGGGTTCTTCTGGCCGAGAAGGGAGCCTGTGCAGTACTTGTGGGTGACGTAGGAGGGAAAAGGGTAAAGGAGGAAGTGAGGGGGTGTGAGGAGGGGCCAGTGGGTGTCTAGAGAGACTTTTGGTACTTCGTGGCATGCTGTGGAAAGCTCCTTTAGGAAAATCTAAAGGGAAGACCTACTGTCCCCCTAAATCCATGCACTGCCCCACCCCCCTTCCATAGTAAACAGTACATTTCCCAGGTGACCCAGTAGTTGAGTGGGGCCATGCAGTTCTTGACAATGGAAGGTGAGTGGAAGAAGACATGCTTGTTACTTCCATCTCATTTAAGAGAGAATCTTTGGCCTGGACTTGCGTGTTTTCTCCCTTCCTGTCTCCTGACCATGAGAGCAACTCTGGGAGCCGCGTGTCGAAGATGGCAAAAGCCGCTATCCCTCTGGGTCCCTGAACGACCCTATGGAGCAGAGCCACCACCCCCCCCAACCTGTAATTCCCACCTCAGAGCCATTGCATGAGAAGAACCACTTCTATATGGTATAAGCCATTGAATTATGGTTGACTCTTTTGTTATGGCAATGTAGCCCATCCTAATACATCCCACAAGAAGTGGAAAATGGAAATTCGATTTCCCCTCCCCCCAACCTCCAGGTTATTTAGTGCCTTAAGAAACCATTCTGTCTTGGGGCACCCGGGTGGCTCAAGTCAGTGAAGTGTCAGACTCTTGATTTCGGCTCAGGTCGTGATCTTGCAGTGCCTGAGTTTGAGCCCCACGTCAGACTCTGCACTGACAGTGTAGAGCCTGCTTGGGGTTCTCTTTCCCTCCCTCTCTGCACCTCCCCTGCTTGTGTTCTCTCTCTCTCTCTCTCAAAATAAATAAATACATAAACATTAAAAAAAAAAAAAAAAGAAAGCATTCTGTTTAGACCACGAGAGGGTCAATGTCAGACCCATTTGGATTAGCTTAAGGCTGTCTGCCCTTCTCCACTGAGACCAGACCTGCTGAGTCTTGGTTTCTACCATGGTACTTGTGGTCACCGTAGGCATCAGCATAACTGTCACAAGCTAGTTTCTACCCGAAAATTGAAGTAATTTACAGGAAATACCATTCCTAAAATGGACTTTGAGTCATGTTTAAAACATGCCCTGGGGCGCCTGCCTGGCTCAGTTGGTTAAGCATCCTACTCTTGATCTCAGCTCAGGTCTTGATCTCCGGGTCATGAGTTCAAGCCCCATACTGGGCTCCATGCTCAGTGTGGAGCCTACTTAAAAAAAATGATTGAAACATGTCCAAATCCTTCCAAATGGCCCACAAGTCCCTGCAGAATCTGCTCCCAGATTTATCCCTGTTATCTCTCTGCTCTCATTTTCTGCTACTATCTCCCCATATACTCCACTGTACTTGGTCTTCTTCTTCTTCTTCTTCTTCTTCTTCTTCTTCTTCTTCTTCTTCTTCTTCTTTTTAACTTTTTAGTGTTTATTTTTGAGAGACAGGGAGAGACAGAGCATGGGCAGGGGAGGAGCAGAGAGAGAGGGAGACACAGAATCCAAAGCAGGCTCCGGGCAGTCAGCACAGAGCCCGACGTGGGGCTCGAACTCACGGACCGCGAGATCACGCCCTGAGCTGAAGTCAGCCGCTTAACCGACTGAGCCACCCAGGTGCCCCAAGATCAGCATCTTGATGAGGGTAGAACGTCTAGTCTGTTTTGCTCATGACGGTACTCCCATTGCCTAGCACCGTGCCTGGCATTCAGTAAATGCTCGTGGGATTGAAGGAGTGAGCCTTCCACAGAAAGAGCAGAGAAATGGAGAACCTTAGTGGTTAAGACATACTGATGCCTAATGAGAGGTCAGGGGGTTCGCACTCCAGATACTAGTGGGAGGCTGTTCACTTCACCACAATGGGCGTATGTCAGGATGGAGAGGGCCTAGGCTGTGTACGTAGGATCTATAACCGCGTGTGAGCACAAGGAGCTGGAAAAACTTCACAATCGGACTGGAGAAACCTCTATGGCAAAGTGTCTACTAACTAGGGAATGGTAACATGAAGGTTTAAAGCTCAGAAGAAGGTGCTTTGTGGTGAGCTATGAAAAACATCTTGGACTTCAAATGACTCTAAGTTGCCCCCAGAGACTTCATGGCTAATAAAGCTCATCAGAACGGATGATAAAAATGTGGCCCTGCAGGTCAGTGCAAATCCACGGGGCTCAGACCTGAGATATGCGATCACAATGGTTTGAATTGTGTTCCCCCCCAAAAAAAAGATAGGTTGAAATACTAACCCCAGTACCTCAGCATGTGACCTTATTTGACAAACAGCATTGTGGCAGATAAAATTAGTTAAGATGAGGTCATACTGGGGTAGGTATGGGCCCTTAACCCAACAGGACTGGCGTTCTTGTAAAAAGAGAAGATACAGACACTAGGGAGAACATCATGTGACCATGGTGGCAGAGACTGGAGTGACGCATGTGTAAGCCAAGGATCACGGTCAGCCACCAGAAACTGGAAGAGGCAAGAAAGTATTCCTTCCTAGAGCCTTGGGAGAGGGCATCCCTGCACCTTGATTTTGGACTTCTAGTCTCCATTTTAGAAATTCTAGGAAACAGACACACTGTGTGATTCTTCTTGTATGTTTGAAAGACCTGTGGGCTTGGTGGGTGGTGATAGGAGGGAGATTGGGAGTGGAAGAGCATGGCAGTGAGAGAACCAGAACCAGAGAGAATTGGAGAGATTAAAACACAAGTTTTCTGATGTTTGTTTTTGAGAGAGACAGCACGAATGGGAGAGGGGCAGAGAGAGAGGGAGACACAGAATCTGAAGCAGGCTCCAGGCTCTGTCAGCACAGAACCTGATGCGGGGCTTGAACTCATGAACTGCAAGATCACGACCCCAGCTGAAGTTGGACACTTAACCAACTGGGCCACCCAGGTGCCCTAAGAATTGGAGCGATTTTTAAAGGCATCCTGGATGGGCATTAAGGAGGGCATTTGTAATGATGAGCACTGGGTGGCGTATGTAACTGACGAATCGTTGAATTCTCCTGAAACCAACACTGCACTTAACTAACTAGAATTTAAATAAACATCTGAAAAGAAAAAAAATAAATAAAGGCATTCTGGAATTTGGGGGTGGGGGGGAAAGGAAAGATACTTAGAGACATTTTTGGCATGCTTCTGTGTGGTGAGCTGTGCAAAACCCTTGAGGAGGCCTTGTTAAGAAAACCTATAGCTGAAGATTCGATTGTTCTTCAAGGTGTTGAGAGAGCGTGATTTATTGCTCCTTCGACTTTGACTCCACACATAGGCTGGGCCACGTGGGGTCTGCCGCTTTAGTCGGGTTACGCTATTGCCGGATTCCGTAACAGCTCCGTGTTGTGTGTTCCTCTCTGCTTTTGTATTTGCCATCATCTCCTTATTCTAGAAATGTTGTCAGTCGTTCAGGCCCTAGGCACAGAACAGGAAAGTTCAAGGCCCAGAGGGGAATCACAGGGGTCTGGGGGGGAAGGGCCTGTTCGTCCAAGCCAACTCGGGCCTCTAAGGGCTGCAGGGTGGGTTTTAGGACCCTCAGACGGGTGAGCTGGGCACCCACAGGGCTGAGATTCAGTGATGTGGGAGCTGTGGGCTACGGCTGGGGGCCATCCGGAGCCCTCAATCCATGCTCCCCACACTCTCCAGACTTGAAAGAAAGGCCATTGTTTCCTCTTAATGTCCTAGTAAAGCTCTTTCTGAAAAATTCCAGCCTTGTCTCTGCTGAACTCAGAGAAAGGAATGTGTGGTCACCCCTGCCAGGAAAGCTTAGGGGATCAGAGGGGGAGGGGAACTTCCCTGGACCCTGGACCCTGTGCTGTGCTCTCTCACGTCACTGTCACACACCATCTGTGCCTTCTCTGGGGGTGGGGAGGGGGGAAGCTCCTTATTATCCTGTTATACAGCTGAGGTGGAGAGGGGAGCTGACTCCCCAGGTCACTGGCTCTGGGGGGTGGAGGTGGGACCTGCATTCAGGCTTGCTGTTCCCATGAGAGGAGGGCTAGGTGGAAGCTGGGGAGTGTGACAAAGCCATAGGGCCCAGGTGAGCTGGGAAGAGCCATGACAGCTGACTCCCCTGTTACTGGGGGTCCCCCTATTCTTCTGGTAGGGACAACCCTCTTAGTTCTCAGGACATGTCTATTTTTTTTAAGTTTATTTATTTATTTTGAAAGAGACAGAGCATATGAGTGGGGGAGGGACAGAGAGAGAGAGAGAGAGAGAGAGAGAGAGAGAGAGAATCCCAAACAGGCACTGTCAGCACAGAGCCCGACGCGGGGCTCAAACTCACGAAGCTGAAATCACGACCTGAGCCAAAATCAAGAGTCAGATGCTTAACCCACTGAGCCGCCCAGACGTCCCTCAGGGCATGTCTATTCACCATAACTGTGACAACAGCAGCCACAGCAGCCACTGACATTAGCTGAAGGCTCCCCAGGGGCTGTGCCCTGTGCTAATGCTTTCCTTGAATGGTCACACTTGGCTCTTTTCCTCCCTTTTACGGATGAGGAAACCAAGACTTCTGGCCTCATGACATTCCTAGTGAAGGGCAGAGTGAGGATGTGAACTCTGTTGCTGGGTCCTCGCTCACGATCACATGCTGTCCATCTGCGGGAAGGGCCCCTTGCAGAAGCTAACTAGGGTCACGTGGACTGAGGCGGTTGCCAGATGCTCCGCCTTTCTGACCACCGGCTGCTGGGGTGGGGGCGGGGCGCCACCTGCAGACCCTGCCTCCCCTCCGGAGACCCACCTGTAAGGTGAGGCCCAGCCATCGCTTTACCTCTGCCGCATGGGGACCTGAATCCCGCTCCACCCCACCCCAAGCAGGTGGAGCATGAATTTGCCACAATCAGAAAAATTGCTGTGTTCGTGTTACTGTCTGGCTGGGTCTGGCCACTGACACTTGCCTGGCTGGGCAGGGACCCCTTCTCTGGGCTCTCACAGCTGAGAATTCAGGGAGCCAGGCATGAGCCACACCTGACCCGGAAAAGGGTACGGTACCTTGAGGGCTGGTGAACCCCGTGTTTGCTGGGACGCAGATTCCCATGCCCCCAGGTGCTGGAATGGAGTCTGGGAACTTGGCCAGCCCACACTGGTGAAGTGATGCTTGACCAGGTACAAGACCTGCAACCTTTGCTCCTGGCCAGGCTCCCTGGAGTCTGAGGTGCACCCTGGGGAGGAAGCAATGTCTGAGTCACTGCTGCCAGGCTCTGACGGGGCATGGCTTTCATTCAGCGTTATCTGAGCACTTACTATGCGCCTAGCCTGGTGCCGGTAAAGATGGGTTAGAAAAACACCTTCCCCACCCTGGGGGAAAGTTGGATCTGTGAACAACAGCCTCCTGGGGCCACAGCGGACACAGAGATTGTGGGTGGGCTCATGCAGTCCTAAGGAGCCTGCCTGCCCGGTTCGACTCCCAGCTCCACCATTTATGAAATGTGGGACCTGTCCCTTGGTTTCCCCATCTGTAAAAACAGGACAATAAAGATGTGAACCTCAGCGTTGTTATAAGGATTAAATGAGTGCATGTGAGCAAAGTTCTTAGAAGCTTCTGGCATGGGGTGAGCACACAGTAATTGATGATTGTTATCTATGGCTCCCTGAAGGACTGTCACCTCTCCAGCTAGGTTCTGTGTCCCTGGAGGATGTGGATGGTGACTCTCACTCCTCTCTGACTTCCCAGGGACCCGGTGTACAGCAAGTCACCCGGACATCTGGAAACTTCTTTACAGGTATCGAGGTACCTTTGACTTCCTCCCCATCTCTCACCGTCACGTCCATTCGGTCTCTAAGTTCTCCAGATTCTGACTCCCCAAACTCTCTGGTGTCTATTCCAACGGTCCCTTCTGTTTATCAGCTTTTCCCTGGATCCCTGTGTCAACCTGCTAACTGGTCTGTCTGCCCCTGGACTAAAACTCTCCACGAGCCACTCCCTGCCCTGCAGTCAGAGTGACCATTCTTACAGGGTGATCTGAGCGTACCACTCTCCTGCTCAACACCACTCGATGGCTCCCTAGTGTCCGGGGACAGACGCTACACTTTCGTCTAGCATCCAAGCCAGGCCCTCCTCTTCTCCAGCCCCATATCTGGTGACCTCCATTCCCCATTGCTCGCCCCTCCAGCCCTCCTCTGTCTCTCGCAGAGGGATGTTTTGTTCTCATCCTGCTCCTGTGGCTGTGCATTTGACTCCACTGGTGTTTTGGCCTGGGGCACACCTGCTTACCTACTCTCTCCTTCCTCACACCCAGTGTGGCACTGCTAACTCCAGTTGGGCCCCCCTCCGGGCTGATTAGATGTCCCTATGCTGAGCTCCCAGAGCACTCAGAGTGCATAGAGCTCATACCCACTCACTCCACAAATACCTCAGAATGCCTCCTCTGTGTCAGTCACTGTTCTAGCTGCCGGGGATACAGCAAAGCAGCTGGAAATCCCAGCGTCAGGGAGCTTGCGTGTCACGGTCAGTGGTCCTTGAGGGGTGGGTCTGTCTCCTCACTACAGATGGGCTCCTGGAGGGCAAGCAGGGAGCAGGTGCACTTTGACTCTGTGTCCTCAACATCACGCATGTAGTTGTTGGTAAATGTTGGATGCATTTCATGAGCTTGGCACTGGGGAGAAAGAGCAAGGGCGACAGGGGGGAAATACAATCCAGGGGATAGGAGAGTTGGCAAGTGTAACAAGTAGGCGCACAGCTCTGGAGCAGGGTGCCGGTGTTTAGATTCCTGAATCTGCCGCGTCCTAGTGGTGCGAACTTGAACAAGCTCCGCAACCCCCATGCGTCAGTTCTCCCGTTCTAATGCTAACTACCTTATAGGGTTGTCAGCAAGGTGAAAGGTGTTAATATTTATAAAGCGCTTAGAACAGTGCCTGGCACATAGTTAAGTGCTTTATAGATAAATAAATATTTATTAAACACATGAAAAGCGGTTATGCAGACTATGAACGTAGATAGTCTTGGCTTCAAATCCTACCTCTGCCCGGTCCTAAGCGTATGCAATCCTGGGAAAGTTGTGGAACCAGGCTGCGCGTGAGTTTCCTTGTACGTGAACTGGAGACACTATAATACTTCCCGCTCTAGAACGCGGTCTCCTGGGATTCCAAGACTCTCTCATCCCACCCCCCCGCCCCCCCCAACACAGCACGCCTCCAGCAGGACTGGCTCAGAGTAAAGACTTTGAAATGCACCTCTCCTAACGAGGCAAAAGCAACATCCTGCCCTTGAGGGGGCTCCTGGTCCCTGAGGGGAGAATGAAAACACTGGTCTCTGTTCATTGTTCAGATGCTATGCCCTCCAGGAAGGCTCCCTAGAATCCTGTGGTTCCTCCCTCTTTTGAACTGCCATAAACATGTATCCCCCTGTGCCTCTTATGGGTGTTAGCTTTAAATTCCAGTTCTAAAACTGACCAGTTGTGTGATACTGGTGTGAAGGGGACCTTCACTCCCCTTCTCTGAGTTTTCATTGTTTTGATCTGTAAAAGGAGGTAAAAATCACCTTCAACAAGGGGCACCTGGGTGGCTCAGCCGGTAACGCGGACTTGGGCTCAGGTCCTGATCTCACCTATTGTGAGTTTGAGCCCCGCATGGGGCTCTCTCCTCTGTCCCCCTCTCTCTCTGCCCCTCTCCCCGCCCCCCGAAAAAAGAAATAAACATTAAAAAAAATCACCTTCAACAGAACATCATGGTGAAAATCACAATGCCTGCAAAGCCTGCCTGTTTGTAGAGCTTCAGTAAAGGATCTCGTTTCCCGTTTCTCCCTCCTCCTTTCTTCCTACCATGGTCTCCCGGCTGGCCCGTCAGTTCATTCGAGAGCCTGATTTTCCTCTGTGATTCCAGCAGGTGGCAGGGGGAAGACTCAGGGAATAAGTAAAGGGCTGGATGAATGGCAGTAACTGGGAGCAGATGAGATGATTTGGGGGTCTGCTCAGGCATTTTCAACCTTCCGCACGGTCCGCTCCCTCCTCCACACTCCCTCCCATCTTGGGACCTTTGCACAAGATGCGATTTTCCTCCCGTCCCTCGCTGCCTGGCTAACTCTTGCTGGACATTCTTAGCTTCAAAGTCACTTCCTCAGGGAAGCTTTCTCCAGGGCCTGTCCCCCGGTCCCCACACCCAGCCCTAAGGGACCGGACCATAGTCTGAGGTCACAGCCCTAAATCCTTTGAAGTTGTAATTTCTTTCGGTGCTACTTTGATGAACTGATGTTACCCCCCAGGGCTGCGGACCCTTTGGTAGCAGGCACAGGGCAGTTTTGTATCCTCAGACCTTAGTGCTGTCCCTGCCGCAGAAGGGGCTGCCTGTTGGAGACACGCTTGCGCTCTGAATGTGAAGAAACGACACTTTTTGGTTCGCGTGCTTCGGCACCCAGGTCCTTCCTCTCTGCCTGCCCAGCGCCCTGTCCTCCCAGTGCCCTGACTAGAGCCTCGCCTGTTCTCCCGTCCCTGAGCATGGCAGGTGTGGGTTGCGCGCTGTGGGCGGAGGAAGGAGGGTCGCCCGTGGACATGCCTCAGTGACAATGGAGTCCGTGGTGCTGGGGTCGTAGGCCCAGTCGTCCACGCATGGCTCGGTGCCCCCCTTGGGTGTCGTTGGGCAGGCTGGCGTTGGGCGGATATGTGAAATGGAGGCAGGTCTCAGGCTTCCCATCCGGGCCCTTGGGGAGCACCCAGGGCCCCGTGGAGGCGTTGGGGGGTGGGCAACAGTGGTGGGCAGGCGTGGTCGCTGTGAAGGTCTGCAGCGGGTTTGGTTGGCTGGGCCCAGGATGGGGAGGCCAACAAGACTAGGTTCAGGAACCGGAAGGGGCCCTTGCTGCCCATGTGGTCCATGAGCTCGGGGAAGGCCACGGCGCTGGGCAGCACGAACCAGAGCTGCGGCGAGGCGCCTGGCCAGGGAGAGGGAAGTGTGCGTATGGGCTCTGTGTGGGTGTGTGGGTAGGTGTGGAAGCACAGGGAGAGGGCGTGCCAGGTGCGAGCACAAGCGTGTGGAACCGTGTGTGTATAAATGTGTAAGGATGTGGGGTTCGGGGGTGTGTGTCCACAGATTTACACGTGGCTACAGGAGGACATACCCAGGGGCATGTAGAGGCCTGGGGCCACACGTGTGGCGTGTGTCCAGAGGTGTGGGCACAGGGGTGTCTGTAGGGATGGGTGTCTCAAGGTCGGAGTGTAAGGCGCAGCTGTGTGAGCTTGGGTGCGTCTGTTTGTGTGTGTGTGTGTGTGTGTGTGTGTGTGTGTGTGTGTTCGTGGCTGTGAGTATCCCTGTGCTCAGCCACGTGGTCACACATGCTGCATGCACAGGGCAGTGCCGGCCACACAGCTGGGGCCAAGGGGCCTGGTCGTGGACATTGGCAACACGGGCCTGATGGTGGCGGGGGGTGGGGGGGTGGGGGGCAGCGAGGTTAGGTGGGGAAGTTCCTGGTCGCCCTGAGCAGACACACAGGGTCAGCAGAGCCCAGGTTGCTTCCTGGGAAGGTCTCCCCAAGCCCAGAGCCTCTTGGCTTTTGGCTGTCCTCCTGGGGCTGGGTCCACCATAGGGGGGCAACGGAAAGGGCCCAGGCAGGTCCCAAAGGGAAACGGGACTTGGCCAGTCATAGTAAGGAAACAAGACCTGACTTTGGAGGCTTCTCAGGGGTCTATGGTGGCCAGAGCTTGGGGCAGGGGGTGGGGGGTGTCTCCATTCTTCCTCGCTTGGTAGCTGGGCCTGGCTCCCTCCCGTGGGGCTGGTGGCTGAATGTGACTGAAGCCCTTTGTCTGTCCCAGGGTCTGACAGCTGCTGTGGCTGGGCAGCTCAGCCCCAGGAGCTGTATTTGAGCCTTCCCCAGGGAGACTTATATAAGGCGAAAGTTGTTTCCTAGGCGAATGTTTCACTTTCTTTTGAGAATTAGTGGTAGTGGCAGGAAGAATGCTGTGGACCCACCAAGCCCAGCTTCCCCCCCGCCCCCCGCCCCCCGAAGGCTCAGGGCTCTCATCCGCTGGGCTCCCCCAGGTGGCAGGGACTCCCCTGTCTGAGTCTCAAGCTCAGGAGAACAGCCCCCTTTCATCTCTGCTCTCTACCTTCCTTTTGGGGACAAATTACTGTCCCTAGCGTTTTGTTCTTTTCTCCGAATTATTTTAATTATATAATGATGTTTTTCTTGCGTACAACACAGGGAATACAAAGAGGCCAAAGACAAAACAAAATATCCAGCCTTCACCTGAGAGCCAACCCTTTGTGTGTTCTGAGGTATGTTCTTCTAGATCTTTCCTCATCAGTCACTGTGGTCTCACCCCCATTTTTTTTTTTTTTTTAGCAGCCAACACGAGGCTCATTTAACCATACAGCAGCCCTGTTACTATTCTAAGTATTGCACATTAGGAGACTACGGAACAGAGAGGTTAAACAACTTGCTTATGGTCTCCCAGCCAGGAAGTGGCAGGTCAGGGGCAGTGGAACCAACATTTTCTGCAAAGTCTGTTGGGACACTGTCCTGCACCGTCCCTCCCTTAGCAAGGTCACCTTGGCTGGCTGTCCACATCACTCCTGCCTGCCTTTAGCTCTCTGGTTCTACCTCCAAGGGCTCTGGGGAGCTGCCCCACCCTGTCTGCTCTGGGGGCTAGTGAGGGGCCCACGTCAGGGTCCCCTTCTTGGCTGGGGCGGGGGCTTCCTCTTCTCCCCCGCAGCCCCCCTCTCCACCAAGGTAGGCATCTAGCTCCCCGGCTCAGGCTGCTCAGGCTGGCCCCCACCCCCTGAAGTCTCTGCCAGCCTCACCACCACCCCCTCCAGGGCAGGGTCAGGCCCGCAGCTCTGCTTCCCACCTGGGCCCAGCAGTAATTGACATTCTCAGAGTGGCCCGAGGCAGGGCGAGATCCGGAGTCATCAAAGGAAGATTAAATTATGCTCCGAAGCAGCCAAGGGGTTGTTTTAGGAAGGTTTTCGACTGTGAGGCTTGCAGAGAGCTGAGCCGCCTCTCCGAGCACCCCTGCTCTGGGCTTTCGCCCTCCGCGAGATTTTCCGGTTCCTAATTGGGCCTGGGTTATCCGTCTGTTTCTGTCCTAGTGCAATGTTGTTTAAAGGAGCCTGGTGACTTCCCACGGAGGCCGCTGGAGGTGAGCCAGAGTATAGATGTGCAAGCCCAGCCAGGGGCGGCCCCAGCCCCCAGTGGATGTGCTTGGATTCATGATATCTGAACCGTGGGCGTTCTCTTAGCCAGGGCCCCCCCAGGGGTTATGTCCTGTACTTGCTGAATGACCTTGGGCAAATCACCTCCCTCTGGGCCTCTTGTCACTCTTCATTAGTTAGGTGGCTTAAAACACACACACACACACACACACACACACACACACACACACCAGAAAGCTTTTATTCAAACAATATATTGGGGTTGTAAGATCAATACATATAGCAGATACTAGAGAAGGTGGTCTGGCTAAAGTGGCAAAGGTGGAGAGAGCAGCCCCTTCATAACCCCCTCCAGCCCCAGCTCGTCCTTCCTTTTGGCACCTTCTGCCCCAGGCTGTCTCTTTCTTCCTTTAAAAATTTTTTTTAGGGGCGCCTGGGTGGCTCAGTCGGTTAAGCGGCCGACTTCGGCTCAGGTCATGATCTCGCGGTCCGTGAGTTCGAGCCCCGCGTCGGGCTCTGTGCTGACAGCTCGGAGCCCGGAGCCTGTTTCAGATTCTGTGTCTCCCTCTCTCTGCCCCTCCCCCATTCATGCTCTGTCTCTCTCTGTCTCAAAAATAAAATAAATGTTAAAAAAAATTAAAAAAAAAAAATGTTTATTTATTTTTGAGAGCAAGAGGAGGAGGGGCAGAGGGAGAGGGAGACACAGAATCCGAAGCAGGCTCCAGGCTCTGAGCTGTTAGCACAGAGCCCGGCATGGGGCTCGAACTCACGAACCGTGAGATCATGACCTGAGCTGAAGTCGGACGCTTAACTGACTGAGCCACCCAGGCGCCCCAGGTTGTCTCTTTCTGAGGCATCTCCATTATCTTACAGGGCCCATCACTTCTTCCTTGAAGTGACACTACATTGAACGTATTGAAATTAACTTGTTTTAAAGAGATGTGGCATTGGGAAATCTTACATGCTAAATGCATTTTTAGCTTGGGTTATGGAAATGCAGTTTCTTCCTTCTTCCTCCCCCCCCCTTCCCTCTCCTTCTTTCCCTTTTCTCTTTCATGCTTTCATCTTTTTTGGAACCTTTCCAGAGTGTCCTTTCAGGGACGCTGGGCTCAGCCAGTGTTCCCTGTTCTTGCTGCGTCCCAGCACAGACATGTGTCTTCAGCTGGAAGGGCCCAGGGAATCCTCGAGTCCAACATCCTCACCTTACCCACAGGGAGCCAGAGGTTCGGCCAAGGAAGGAACACACACCTGTCCTCAGCGTCCCTGGAGGCTCTGCACGGCACAGTTTTTCTAAATCTGTGATTCGCTGAAGCAGAGGACACGCCATGACAGGTAAAACAGGGCAGGTCTTATTCTGCAGGAGCAGTGGAGGGACTGGGTGTCCTGGCCAATTAAAGGGGTCACAGCGAACTTTCTGTGGGCCATCCACTCTCCTACCTACTCATTTGTTTGTCTGTTCATGTCTCCATCCATCCATCCATCCATCCATCCATCCAACCATCCGTCCGTCCAACTGTCCGTCCATCCACCCTTCCATCCGTCCAATGTGCTTCATGCTTTGTATGCATGAGGCCCCATGCTAGGAGCTATGATGCCTGCCTGACCCTCCAGTCTGCCTGTCAGAGAAAACAGCAGCCCAGAAACAATTACAGCACAAAGGAGATTGGCCTCAGTGCCACAGGAGAGGTTCACGCAGTTCTTGCGGTTTCCAGAGAGGGAAAGAATGACGAGGTTTGATAGATCAGACTCTGGTGGGTTGCCCAGAGAAGGTGGTGTTAACACTGGATTTGGACCATCAGGAGGCAGAATCGGGAGGGACCTGCAGACCCAGGGGCGCGAGTGCAGGCATGTTTGGGGAAATGGGAGGGAAGTTGGATAAATAGCGTGGAGGGACCCTTTCTTCCCAACCCAGGTGGTGGCCTTGGCCTCAGGGGCTGGGACATGGCTGTGATAGTCTCAGAGGGGCTGATGATTCCCCCTGAGACTGTGGCTCCCCAGTGGAGTCATGCTCAAGTCCTGCCTAAATTCACTTTGTGCGGTCTGGGTCTCTTGCCGCTTGCAAAGGTTCCATCCAGTTGAGTGGCCATTCGAGCCCCTCTTGGTGTCGCTGCCTGTCTGCCTGCTCACCACCTGCTCACAGGTTCAAGTCAGAAGCTGCGGCATATGTGGGGCCTGTCGGGCGCTCAGACTATGGCCCTGGGCGGGGATGGTGAGATGTTTAGTCAATTCCCAAGGGCCAAGAGCTATTCCTAAGTCTTCCCCACTGGTTTAGGGGCTCCAGATTCAGTCCCCGTCATTGCGTGGTTCTAACAGAATAGCAGTATACCTGCACAAGGGATTGTCCTCTGCCTTCAGACTCTAACCGACCCCTCCTTCCCCTCCATTTATTCTCAAATTTCCTTCCCAGGAACAGGGGAGTCCAGGAAAGGGGGGGGTCCTACATGCCTGAATTTGAATCTTGACTCCACCACTTGCTAGCTGTTTGGCCTTGGGCGGGTGACATCACCTGGTTAAGCCTTAGTTTCCCCCACTTGTAAAATGGGGATTAATACCTACCTTAGAGGGTTGTTGGGATTTTAAATAAAGCATATAACCCCCCGAGCACAGTGCCTAGCACACAGCACTTAATTTGAGGGCCAGCCCTGGGACTCCTGGGTGGGCCCAGTCGGTTAAGCGTCTGACTCTTGATTTCGGCTCAGGTCATGATCTCACGGCTGGCCAGTTCGAAACCCATGTCGGGCTCTGCGCTGGCAGTGCGGAGCCTGCTTGGCATTCTTTCTGCCCCTCCCCTGCTGAGGCTCGCTTGAGCACTCCCAGTTCTGTTTAAAACTTGTGTGACTTGTCATACATTTCTGCCCAGAGCCGCACATACGCAATCACGGGGGGCTTAGTTGGCTTGTGCTCCATATCTGGCCTTGGGATCAGAATTGGCCCTTCTGTTCCTGACACCAAGAGGAACTTATGGACCGCACATTCCTCCTGGGGCCAGACCAGGCTGCCCACCGCCTCCCCACCCCCGCCCCTTTCCCGGGAGGGATCCGGGAGGGCAGAGGAATAAACAAATGCCCAGGCTCCTAAGATTGTGAGATATGACAAGAGAAAAAAATGCAGCCTGCTCAGGACTGCACTTGGGCAAACTTAATGACTAACCTTAGATCGACTGTGACTAACCAAGGCTGTCCTTAGGCACCCAGAGTAGGTCCTGGTCCAGCCAATCACTGCCGAGCCCATCAGGTTGCCAGGCAGGCTGGGCCTCAGCTGTCACCCCGTGTAGGAAAGCGCAAGGACACAGGTCCCAGGATGGCTGAGGGCCGGTACTCTAGCAGCTGGAGCCCCCAGCCCAGGGAAGGCCAGGAATGGCGCTCTCCAGTAGTTCTGAGGGAATGGCCGGGAGAGTGGCCCGTCAGGAACTGTAAGTCACACCTCCAGGGCGTGCCCGAGTTTCAGAGCCCATCTGCCACCTGAACGCAGCCCAGAGAATGGCTTTATGTGGATCTGGAAATGCCCACGCTAGAGAACGGCTCTAAGAACTTGAGGGAGGGGACCTCCTAGCTACGGGCTGATGCGACAGATGTCTCAGTCCCCGTGTCCCCGGCACTGCTTTCTGCTCATTCCATGTTTTCAACCAGGGTGGGCCAACTCAGATGCCCACGGGGCCAGGTGATGTGAATGAGGGGGGTGGGTTAGGTGCTGGGCAGAGTGAGTGGCCGGGTGCGCGGGGAAGTGCAGGGCGCATGTCCAGTCTGAAGGGGGCAGCGGTGCTCAGCACCGGCTGGTGTTGCCATGGGAATATGCAGGCTTGGGGTTGCCAGAGCTTCAGATATTTTAAAAATAGCTTGAAATCTGGACTTTGTGAAATTTTCCAATTGTGTAGGCGACCCCTCCTCCCACCTTCTGGAATCCCTTTGTCTTTTCTGCTTCCCCCACCTAGAGGAGCCACAAACTCCATCAAGTGGCTCCTCGTAGAACAAGGTAGGATTTCCTCGGCTTTGTCCTCACACTTCCTCCTTGCTGGTGCTCGGGATTTGGTGAGCAGGGCCTTTGCGTGTTTGTTCATTCGGCAAACGTTATGCAGCACCTGCTTTGGGCTGGGCCTTGTGCAGAAAGGAGTCGGGTACAGGGGAAGTGAGGAAGACACAGAGTGAGGCTTTGGGGGCCCACAGAGCCCCCTGGAGGGAGCGTGGAGGAGGCAGGCATCCATGGAGCCAGGTGTCGGTCACCCTGAGGGCACGGTCCCGTGTGTTTGCCTGCCTGGGCTTCATCTCAGAGCGGTGGTTTCCCTCTCTGAAATCAACCCTGATTGGGGGGTGGAAGGGTGGGTTTGGCTCTCACGCCATTTTATCATCTTAACCCTTGCTCTTCCCAAGGCCAGCCCCTCTCAGCTCCTCCGATGTCACCTCCTCAGAGAGGCCTTCCAGGACATGCTAGCTTGAGTAGGGCCCCCAACTCTAGGAACACTCCGCCCCCAACCCTGAGGCCACGAGGGCAGGGCCTGGCTCTGACCTATTTGCGTCGCTGACCGGGCTTATGGTAGGAGCTGGCCAAGTTCACGGTCGGCAGGTGGGCTCTGTCCACGAGCCCCTGATCTCTTTCTAGGAAGCAGTCTCAGCGGAGGGAGCACTCGGCCCTGGAGCCCACTGGCCGGGCCCTAGTTTTCCCACCCGCAAAATGGGCCCAACGATAATAGTTCTAACTTTACGGGGCTGTCAGGAGGGCGGGTGCATGTGGTTCTGTGAGGTGGTAAGTCTGAGCCCTGTCCTGGGGTGTGGTGTCCCTGGGTCCTGGCTGGGAGCTCGGAGCTCATGTCACAACCCTCCCCCCGACCCACCTCAGCTCCCACGCCAGCAGCGTATTTATTCATTCCACTTGCCTTGTTTCCTGCCCACAGGCCTGCTCTGCAGTTGGTTTCCCTGAGCTGGGCAGAAACACTGAGTGAAAAAGATGGGCTGAGACTCCGGGAGCAGACGGTGCGGGAGACAGGAAGCCACAGATGCCGGGGGGTGGGGGTGGGGGGGGTGGAGGGGGGATGTTTGGATCTTGAGAAATCCCAAAGCAACTGCCCTCTCTGGGTCCTTGGGCTCCAAGTCTCCCCCCCGGCCCCCTCAGCCCCAGGGAGGGACAATGGCAGATGAATCTTCACTGTGGTGCAGGCAAAGGGCTTCTGCATGTAGAGGACTTGGCAGTGGGGACGGGTTTGATGGCCACAGATGCTAACAAGCAGATATATAGCTACTTGGACAGGGGATGGAGCCTGGGGCTGGGGGTGAAGGTGGGGGAATGGTCAGGTGGTTCACGTTCAGGTGCGTTGTATCTGCTGAACCCACAGGGGTGTGGAATCACAGATGGCTGCCTGTCTGGGGGACGGGGGCTTGGGTGGCCTACCCTGGGGCTCCCGGTTTCATGTTAGTTTCATCAGTGCGGTTGATGAAATCCAGATAGTAAAGTTTACCAGCTCTGCAGAGAACTCAAAGCTGAGATAGAGGGTGTCTAAGTAGGAGGACAGGCTCGGAATCCAAAGGGATTGGAGGGTTGGATGCTGAGCCTGTCACTTTCTAGCTATGCCACTTCAGACAAGTGACATAAACTTTCTGAACCTTGGTTTCCCCATCTGCAACATGGGGGCAATGTCCCCTATACCCTAGTGCCATGAGCATCAGCGAGACAACCTGCAGGCAGCACCCAGTTCAGTGCTGGGCACATAGCAGGCCCTCGCTGATGGCTGCGGCTGTGATTAATGGCCGTGAGAGCTCCTTCGGGGCAGGGGACTTGTCTTTCAGTGCCTGGTACGGCGTGGGCACTGAACAAATGTTTGTCAGATGAGTGAACGCGATGAAATTTGACGGGGATAAATGTCAGTTCCCGGACTCAGATCCAAAGACCCAGCTACACATGGATGCGGTGGGGGGAGGAATGGCTTAGCAACAAACGGTACAGGAGGGGAAAGTCGAAGGATTTAAGCAGACAGAAATTTTGGTCACCGTGAGGTGGCTGCCAAAACCAGGCAGGGCAAACTCAGGTGGCATTATTAGAGGTCCAGTGCTCAGAAGGAGGGAGGCCGTGGCGGTCAGCCTCCAGAGCCACGTACCCTTCGACACTCCCGCTGTGGAGAGGCCTAAAGACCACCCGTCAGGAGGTGTGGTTGAAGAAATCAGGGCACTGAGCCTGGAGAAGAGAAGTGCACAGGACCACGTGGTGGCGCTCAGAGCTGGCCCCTTCCACTTGCGTGGACAATCGGTGCATGCCTCCAAGCCTCAGTTTCCTCATCTGTAAAATGTGCCCACTGCGTAGGCCGGAGCTCACTTGGCTGCTGCTGGAGAAGAGCAGGAATGGGAATCCGAGCCTCGCTGGACTCATCCTCTCCCCCCTCCCATCACTCCCCCCATGACCCACTGAGCTCCTCAGCACCAGGGTTGTTCACACTGGAGGACAGCTGCCCTGGAGGCTGTGGGTGGCCAGCACCTGTCTCCTTTGTGCTGTTGGAGAAGATTACAGGGGCAGCGCCTCCCACCCTGACCTCCCCACTTTCCTCCATTTGAGGCTGATCCTGTAGTCCAGCCACTTTACCCGCAGCCAGCTTCCCTCTCATCTGCACGTTCTGGGTGTACGATTGTGTGTGCAAAAGCCTGGGGCTCCACACTCCTCTGCCTGCAAACCGCCTGCCTGGGGTTCCCTGTGCGCCCTCCGGTGGCCGCAGGGGGCACGGCGCTGGGCTCTGTGGAAGGTCTTGGAGCAGAGCCAACCAGAATAACGTTGCAACTCCGACATCCTGGTAAAAATCCTGGACCCCCATCGACACGTGGCTGGGTAAATACAACGCGGTACACACACACTATGGAATACAATTCAGCCTTAAAAAGGAATGAAATTCCCATACATGCTGCAACACGCGTGAGCCTTGAAAACAGGCTTAGTGAAATCAGCCAGACACAAAACAACAAATACTGTAGGATTCCACTTACAGGTCGTATCTAGAATCGGCAAATTCAGACATATAAAGGGCAGAGTAGAGGTAACCAGGGACTGGGGGTGGGGGGGTAGGGAGGGAGCTACTGTTTTATTTCTTTATTTAAATTCAAGTTAGTTAACATACAGTGTAGAACTGGTCCAGGAATAGAACCCAGTGTTTCATCACCGGAGTTAATGGCACGGAGCTTCTGTGTGAGATGATGAGAAAGTTCTGGGAATGGACAGGTGGTGATGGTCACACAACATGGTGAATGTACTTAATGCCACTGGGTTGTACGCTTGAAAGTGGCTGCAATGGTAAATTTATGTTATATATATTTTTACCACAATTAAAAAAAAAATCCCAGAAAAAATCCTGGACCTGCCCTTAGATGCTGCATGACCTTGGTTAAGTCACTTCACTTCTCTGAGCCTCAGTTTCCTCAACTTTAAAATGGGGAGGGCCTTATGGCCTACCTCCCTGCCACCACCTTATCCAAGCCACGATCCTCCCTTGCCTGTAGAATTGGAAACAGCCTCCTTGATGGTTTCCGGGTTTCCCTCTTGGCCCTCCCGCCCAAGTCTTTTTCAACTAACCTGCAGAATATCTAAAACTACAAGCCAGATCAAGTCACCTGCCTGCTTAAAATTCTCCCCAAACTCCTCCCCTTGGCCAATGAGACTTGGATCCTGACCACTGCTTTTCTCTCACTACTTCCTGTCCCCCCCTTCTCTCCGAGCTGTCACTCCAGGCTCCTTTCTGCCTCCAGGCCTCTGGCCCTTGCTGATTACTCTGTCTTGAACACTGATAGATCCCCCGATTGTCTTGTTTTGTTGACTTCTTGTCCTTGGGGTCTCAGCTCATATGTGACATCACTCTGAACCACCCACTCCAAGGCTGCCTCGCCTCCTACTCTTATCACCTGTATCCTGCTTTGTTTTCTTTCTTCATAGCACCGGCCATTACCTGAAACTGTCTTATCTTCTTTACAGAACTGTTCAACTGGCTGGACTTTGTAGGGTGCAGGAAATCATTCGGTTTTTCTCACCCCACTGCTCTAGCACTTTCTCTGTTGCTTCTGTCTTCCCCTGCTCCTTGGAAATATTTCAGGGGCACCTGGCTGGCTCAGTAGAGCATGCGACTCTTGATCTCGGGGTTGTGAGTTCGAGCCCCATACTGGGTGTAGAGATTACATTTATTAAAAATAAAATCTTAAAAAAAAAAAGAAAATGTTTCAGCTAAGTGTAGCTTTATCCATTTCCTTCAGGTATTAGATCATTGTCAAATTCTGGCATCAAAAATCAGATTCTTTTAGGAGGTGTACATTGAAGGATTTAGGAGTGAAATGCTGTGATGTCTGAAGCTTGCTTTCGAACGGTTCAGTCAAACCATGCACACACACACACACACACACAAACACACCCCGTCAACAATTTTTGGGTGAGCATATGGGTGTTTATTGCACTATTCTTTCAACTATTCTGTGTGTTTGAAAATTCTTATAAAAAAAGTTGGGCAAAAAAGAAACTATTTTTGGCAAGTTAAAAAATAAGCCTAGTCGTATCTCAATAAAAATATTTCTCCTCCATCCAATATTAGCTTCTCCAATGCAAGCTGGCGGGGTTCGCAGCAGTAGGGAAGGGAGAAGAAGGGTGTGTGGTCACGGAAGTCTCTCTGATTCCCTTCCCCCCCCCCCCCCCCAGCCTGGGTGGGCAGTTGTTTTCAGGCTCTGTCAGGGTCCAGAGGGGAGTAAGGGTGACAGCAAAAGGGTAGCGCTCCTTGATGATGCTGTTGTCACACGAAGGAGACTGGTAGGCGTGCCCCTCAGGGCTCAGCCTGCAATGTTCCTGACGTGGGGAATGTCTGATCCAGGGGGACACTCAAACCCTCCGCCGCGCTCTGGACACAGCCTCCTGGCCCTGAGAGTCTGTGGCTCAGTCGGCGCCTAGGGCGAGGGTGTGGGGATGATGTGCCAGGGTCCTCTCCGGCACCCTACGTCCTCCACGGTGGTGCTCCCGAGTCCCCCTTGCATGGCTGGAGGGGTGGTGGTTTTGGGGGTGTGTTTGTGTCAACACCACCTCCTTCCTCCTCCTGGGCTGACACCTCCCCGGAAAGAAATTCTAACTCGGAACAGTCTCTCTTGAACTGGGGTGGGGTGAGGGCTTGCTTTTGTTATCTCTCAGTGGCCCTGGGGCCTCGGCAGAGAGCCCTAAGGGCAGGAAAGTCCTGATTAGAGGTGCTGTCCCCTCTAGTTCTTGAAGTTTCTGCAGAAGACTGGCACACACCAGGGAACTTTTTTACTACGATTTGCAATAATAATAATTATTATTGGTTGAAGGTGGAGCTGGACAGAGCCTGGACTGTGATACGTCAGGAGGCAGGCAGGACACACAGATTGCGGGTTCGCAGCAAAGAAGCCAGGCGGGCTCAGATCCCTGGCCTTGCCCCAGGCTCAGCCTCATTTGCACCCCTGCAAAACCAGCCAGGCCCAGTCTTTTTTTTTTTTTTAGGTTGTGTCTGGCCTTTACTAGCGCCCACCCCGGGCCCAGCGCCCAAATGTTTGGCATTGGACTTATAGAGGACAGGAGGCCCTTGGTCACATTATGGTTCTGGACACCTCTCCTACCCCTCACTTTCTTCTCCTGGCTGAGGGCTTGCGGCCCCTGGGTCCGTGGTCAACCCCGTGAGCATGAGAGAGGGTTTAGGTGGGGTGAGGGCAGAAGGCGGGGCTGCGAAGCCAACTGTGGGGTGATGTCTGGCATGTCATTAGCTGCATCGGCTCTAGACAGAGTAGGGACTGCAAGGTCAAGCAATTTCTCCCGGCTGTGCTCTGCATATATGCGCGCGGACACATGCAGGCGCACTAAGCTGGGTGTGCGCGCGTGCGCATGCGCAGCGAGAGGGGTAGCTTTCCATGCTGCGGGATCCTGAACTACAAATCAGGCGCTAAAAAAGAAATTAAGGTTTATTGTATCGGTCAGTTGTCTCCTAAAACTCAGTGGCTTACAGTCGCCATGATTTAGTTTTGCTCCCGCTCCTGCAGTTTGCCTGGGGGTCACCTAGACCCCGGCTTCACTTTTGCTGGGTTTTGTTGGCTCCCCTTGGAAAAGAAAAGGGTCCAGAAAACAAAGGGTAAGCAAAGAGTGAGTGAGAGTAGGCGTGCACGCATATTTGTGCAAGTGTGTGTGTGAGCATGCGTGCGCACGGCCTTGGTGTATGCACGTGCCCATGGGTGCCTGTGTGTGTGCTTGCACAATGTGTGGGTGTCTGTGCCTGTGGAATCTGCTCCTGCGGTGGGGCAGGCAGAGGTGGTGGTTTTCAGGGGTAATGAGTGTTTACCACGGGTGTGTAAGGGCAAATACAAATTTAAAAAAAAGTTTGTTTTTTTTTTTTAAGTTTATTTATTTTGAGCGAGAGAAAGAGAGAATCCCAAGCAGGCTCCCTGATGTCAGCGCAGAGCCAGATGCAGGGCTGAAACTCACCGGAACCCTGAGGTCATGACCTGGGCTGAAATCAACCAGGCGCCCCCCCCCCCCCAAAACAAAAGAAGTTTAATTCTCCCTATTGAAACAAAGGGAAGAGACTGTCTCCCTCCCTGTTCTTAGAGCATTCAGTTGAGAAACCTGGTAAGTTCTGCCTCTTTGAAATGTACCTAAATCTTTTCAAAAGCTAAATAAGCCTCTTGTCGGCTTTACCTCCCAGGAATGTTTCCCTAAGGACCTGGAAGCCATCTCTTTGAAATGGAATCGTGGAGGAAGCAGCGCCCCATCTTCCCCTTTCTGTGGGAGAGGAGCAGCCTGACCAGCTGGTGCTTGGTTCCAAGTTGCAAACCTGCTTCCTGTCATAAAGATAAGAGGAAAGTATTTTTCTTTTGCAGAAAGGCAATTAGCAAACACAGGTGGCCACCATAATTGCTAGGCAAATTTAGCATGAACTGTGGTGACACACAGCGCTGTCGAGTCCTCTTGCTGGAGGACTGGTCGTGGCTTATCTTGAGAACGTGTACCTAATGGGCTGTCTGCCTGGCCATTTAAAGGAGAGAAGTCTTCCTTTGCCGTCTCTTTGCGGGCTGCCTGTGATGTGCAGCACATTCTAGTTGAACGCTTATTTAATAATGAAACGGTGTGTTTTCCCTTTTACTTTTGCTCAGAGGTTTTCTGGGTCGGCGGATTTGGTCTTCAATTAGTATTTTCCCAGCCAGTGTCTGGGCGCCCTCCAGCGATTGTGTGTGTGTGTGTGTGTGTGTGTGTGTGCACGAACGTGCATCTTTTCCAGAGCGAGAGGAGGAAGGTCCACCTGGACCACCGGGGCCTCTTCGGCCATCCTTTCTGGAGGCAGCCTCTCGCAGAAGGCGGCGAGGGGCTTCTCGCCCAGGGAAAGGGGGCGCCTTCTGAAGGATCACAGCGGCGGCTGCGGACCTCGGCGTGGTTCGGGGCCCGCCAGGCGGCTGACTCCCGCCGGGCTGGGGCCCAGGACAGCAGCCCCGGGCGGGGGGGATCGCTGCTGCTGGGCGGTGGGGGGGCGCCCACGCCTCCGCGAGGAGCCTCGCCGCCCCGCAGCCCTGCGCGCCTCCCTATGGGCCCAGGATGGCTCGACAGCGACGCCGTGTGGCCGCGAGAGGCTCCAGCGGCGGGACTGCTGCTTCTCTACCTGTCCACTCGGGGAGGCCAGACTGACCCCCTGCCCTGCAGACAGCTTCAGCCTCTGGGGGGAAAGGAGGCAGATGGGGGCTTGATCGACCGATTGGGAAAAATAGTTGCTACCATCTAACACCTTCTGAACACACCAACGAGTTATGATGCGGCAGGCATCCCTGATCCCCACTTGGGTGGAGGGATGGGGTAGGGAGGGTCTAGGGTTTAGCATCAAGGTGCCTTTCCCCCACATTACTTGATAATAAAGCATGGACTGTTCAGTGCTGTGTCTCTTAGGCTTTGTCAGAATGTCCCTGAAACGAAATGGCGGCCTCAAAGCAGCCGCAGCAAAGCGTCTCACACCCAAACGGCTGTGTCACAGGGTCAGGCACTTGAGAGGTGCCACCGGGCATCATTCGTGGGGCTTGTGCTCCAGGAAGCATCTTTCACACAGAGAGTTAGTGAAGGGGTGTCCCTGATTGTCAAGGTTGCTGAGAACACAGGCGAGTGAGGGCTGGACCCACCCATGGGGAGAGGGTGGTTCTGATGTGCCCTCGGGGTCTGGATCTGGAGGGCAGGTGTTCCTGGCACAAGGGTGGCTCATGGGTAATTCCTTGTGTACTAATTCCTGCTGATGAGCGTATGTTGGGAAGCTTGCTGCGACTGCTCGGGTTCAGTGGGAAAGAGTGGTTGATTGATTACTGAATGAGTTTGCTTTCACTGTTTAATGAATTTCCACAAACTTAGTGACTTAAAGCCACGCAAATTTAGTCTGTTATAGTTCTGGAGGCTAGAAGTCCAAAAGGGTCTCACTGGGCTTAAATCAAGGTATTGGCAGGGCTGCATTCCTTCTAGAAGCTCTAGAGGAGAATGTGTTCCCTTGCGTTTTCCAGCTTCTAGAGGCTGCCCACCTTCCTTGGCTTGTGGTCCCTTCCAGCAATCACATTGCTCTGACTTCTCCCATCATATTATCTTCTCTGACTCCCCCAGCTCCCTCTTGAAAGGACCCTTGTGATTACATTGGGCCCACCCAGATAATCCAGGATTATTTCAATCTTGCAATTATCTTGCAATCTCAAGACTGGCCAAATCCCTTTTGCCCTGTAAGGTAACATATTCACAGGTTTTGGGGATTAGGGTGTAGATTCTACTGGGAGTGGGGGGGTGGGGAGGAGGAACACTATTCTGTCCACCACAGTTTCCAAGTCTGCTTCTTAGTTTGAGTTCTCTCATAAACGTATGGATCCCGAGACAAAGCTTTCAGCAAGTGGTTTTTTAGGACGCGGTCCCAGGACACACAGTAGGGCAGTGGGCGTGTGCGACAGGGAAGGGAGGGGGCCGCCCCTGTGGGCAGCTGGAGCTGAATCCCACTGAGGAACTGCAGGGGGCAGCATGGAGCACGGGTCTCTGAGTTATCCCTGCACCCAGGCTGAGGGAGCTGGGGTGTTTTTACCCGAATGCTATCGGCCATGGGTCAAGGGATGTTGTGCAAGGAGTTAATTCCCTTGCACTCGTAGCCTGCCATGCTTGGGGGACAGCGGGCTCCGGTGGCCAGAGAAAACCGGTTGATAAGGAGATACAGGCAAGAGGAAGTCAGGCCATCAATTACTAAAATGGCAAAGGCCAATGGGATGTGGTCAGGGCGTTGACAGTTTCTGCCAGTCAGCCATGGGTATGGGAGGAGGGTGTGGTAGCAGCAGAGCAAGGGGCTATCTCTGTATTCATAGGACTCCTGGAGGGACATGCGACCAGGGCCAAGAGTTAGTCAATCAGCCTGCTTTGCTCAACAGGTGGGAAGGTGGGTGGGTGTAGACCGCTATCCCCTCCCACCACCTGTTCATAGTCACCATCTCATCTGACCTCCTGTGAAATAGAGATTCCTGATGTGACCTTGGCTCATTTGGAAGTCAGGGTGCAAAGTTTCCCTTCTGGCGCCCAGTGGAGACGGCAGGAGTGGCCGTGAGCATTGCGGGAGAAGGGTGAAGCGGGGGTGGGGGAGCCAGTGGGCACTCATTGAGCCCCCGCTACTCCATCCAAGCCCTCTGCACCCCAAACACCAGCTCTGACTTGTCTCATCATTTAGGAAAACCTTTTCTTGCGAAATTATTCAAACATATACTAAGATGACGCAGCTTCAACATTTATCAACATTTGGCAAATTTTGTCTCACCTATATCCTCTCCTCCCACTCTCATTTCTTTGCATTATTTAAAACGACAATTTCACAGTACCAGCATAGGGAGGATATGGTCTGAAATTATAGAAGAATCCTTGAAATGAGAGACTTTTAGATTAAGTGGGAATATTTACTGTCTTATTTTTTTCTCCTTTCTCTCAGATGCAAACTTTGTCATAAATCGGTGTTTGAGAACCACTTATCAAACCCATTGTCCTAAGTGCATGGATGAGGGGACCAAGACCCAGAGGTGGAGGGACTTGGCCAGAGAGGAAGGGCAGGACAGAGGGAGTCCTCTCGGAGCATAGGCTCTGGCCTATGCGCTGGTGGGAGGCCCCTCCGCTGGTCTGGCTCATTTCACCTCCAGGAGCCTCTCCAGTTCACAGGAAGCAAGCCGGCCTGGGCTGCCAAAGAGCAGCAAAAGAGGAAAGCCCTATGAGCAAGTACTTTCCAACTTCTACTCGCGTCGTGATTGGCAATATCTCTTTGACCAAAGCAAGTCATACAGACAAGGGGGTGGAGCCACAGACTCCCTTTTCTTCCTTCTCCCCCCCTCCCTTCTCCTTCGCTTTCTCCTCCTCCTCCTCCTCCTCCTCCTTCTCCTTCCCCTTCCCCTCCTTTTCCTTTTTCTTCCTCTCCTCCTCCTCCTCCTCCTCCTCCTCCTCCTCCTCCTCCTCCTCCTTCCTCTTCTCCTCCTCTTTCCCCTCCCCCTTCTCCTCCTCTTCCCCCCTCATCCCCAACCCCCTCTCCCTCCTCCTCTTCTCCTCTCCTCCTCCTCCTTCTTCTTCTTCTTCTTCTTCTTCTTCTCCTTCTCCTTCTCCTCCTCCTTCCTCTCCTCCTCTCCCTCCTCCCTCTCCTCCTCCTCCTTCTTCTTCTTCTTCTTCTTCTTCTTCTTCTTCTTCTTTCTCCTCCTCCTCCCCTTCCTCCTCCTCCTCCTCCCTCTTCTCCTTCTCCTCTTCTCCTTCTCCTCCTTCATCTCCTCCTCCTCCTCCCTCTCCTCCCTCTCCTCCTCCTCCTCCTCCTCCTTCTTCTTCTTCTTCTTCTTCTTCTTCTTCTTCTTCTTCTTCTTCTTCTTCTCTTCCTCCTCCTCCTCCCTCTTCTCCTTCTCCTCCTCCTTCCTCTCCTCCTCCTCCCTCTCCTCCTCCTCCTCCTCCTTCTTCTTCTTCTTCTTCTTTTTCTCCTCCTCCTCCTCCTCCTCCCTCTTCTCTTTCTCCTCCTCCTCCCTCTCCTCCTCCTCCTCCTTCCTCTCCTCCATCTCCTCCTCCTCCTCCTTCTTCTTCTTCTTCTTCTTCTTCTTCTTCTTCTTCTTCTCCTCTTCCTCCTCCTCCTCCCTCTTCTCCTTCTCCTCCTCCTTCCTCTCCTCCTCCTCCTCCTCCCTCTCCTCCCTCTCCTCCTCCTTCCTCCTCCTCTTCTTCTTCTCCTTTTTTTTTTAATTTTATTTTTTAAAATTTACATCCAAATTAGTTAGCATATAGTGCAACAATGATTTCAGGAGTAGATGCCTTAATGCCCCTTACCCATTTAGCCCATCCTCCCTCCCACAACCCCTCCAGCAACCCTCTGTTTATTCTCCATATTTATGAGTCTCTTCTGTTTTGTCCCCCTCCCTGTTCTTATGTTACTTTGTTTCCCTTCCCTTATGTTCATCTGTTTTGTCTCTTAAAGTCCTCATATGAATGAAGTCATATGATTTTTGTCTTTCTCTGAATGCCTAATTTCACTTAGCATAATACCCTCCAGTTCCATCCACATAGTTGCAAATGGCAAGATTTCATTCTTTTTTATTGCTGAGTAATACTCCATTGTATATATATATACCACATCTTCTTTATCCATTCATCCATCAATGGACATTTGGGCTCTTTCCATACTTTGGCTATTGTCGATAGCGCTGCTATAAACATGGGGGTGCATGTGTCCCTTCGAAACAGCATACGTGTATCCCTTGGATAAATGCCTAGTAGTTCCATTGCTGGGTTGTAGGGTAGTTCTATTTTTAGTTTTTTGAGGCACCTCCATACTGTTTTCCAGAGTGGCTGCACCAGCCTGCATTGCCACCAACAATGCAAAAGAGACCCTCCTTCACCGCATCCTCGCCAACATCTGTTGTTGCCTGAGTTGTTGATGTTAGCCATTCTGACAGGTGTGGGGTGGTATCTCATTGTGGTTTTAATTTGTATTTCCCTGATGATGAGTGATGTGGAGAATTCTTTCATGTGTCGGTTGGTCATCTGGATGTCTTCTTTGGAGAAGCGTCTGTTCATGTCTTTGGCCCATTTCTTCACTGGATTATTTGTTTTTTGGCTGTTGAGTTTGAGAAGTTCTTTATAGATTTTGGATACTAACCCTTTAAATGATATGCCATTTGCAAATATTTTCTCCTATTCTGTCGGTTGCCTTTTAGTTTTGCTGATCGTTTCCTTTGCTGTGCAGAAGATTTTTATTTGGATGAGGTCCCAGTAGTTCATTTTTGCTTTTGTTTCCCCTGCCTCTGGAGATGTGTTGAGTAAGAAGTTGCTGCGGCCAAGATCGAAGAGGTTTTTGCCTGCTTTCTCCTTGAGGATTTTGATGGCTTCCTGTCTTACATTGAGGTCTTTCATCCATTTTGAGTTTATTTTTGTGTCTGGTGTAAGAAAGTGGTCCAGGTTCATTGTTCTGCATGTTGCTGTCCAGTTTTCCCAGCACCACTTGCTGAAGAGATTGTCTTTATTCCATTGGATATGCTTTCCTGCTTTGCCGAAGATCAGTTGGCCATACATTTGTGGGTCCATTTCTGGGTTCTCTATTCTGTTCCATTGATCTTAGTGTCTGTTCTTGTGCCAGTACCATACTGTCTTGATGATTACAGCTTTGTAGTATAGCTTGAAGTCTGGGATTGTGATGCCTCCTGCTTTGGTTTCCTTTTTCAAGATTGCTTTGTCTCTTTGGGGTCTTTCCTGGTTCCATACAGATTTGAGGATTATTTGTTCTAGCTCTGTGAAGAATGCCAGTGTTACTTTGATAGGGATTGCATTGAATATGTAGATTGCTTTCGGTAGTATCGACATTTTAACAATATTTGTTCTTCCTATCCAGGAGCATGGACTCTTTTGCCATTTCTTTGTGTCTTCTTCAATTTCTTTCATAAGCTTTCTATAGTTTTCAGCGTATAGATTTTTCACCTCTTTGGTTAGATTTATTCCTAGGTATTTTATGGTTTTTTGTACAACTGTAAATGGGATCGATTCCTTGATTTCTCCTTCTGTCACTTCATTGTTGGTGTATAGGAATGCAACTTATTTCTGTGCATTGGTTTTATATCCTGCAACTTTGCTGAATTCATGAATCAGTTCTAGCAATTTTTTGGTGGAATCTTTTGGGTTTTCCATATAGAGTATCATGTCATCTGCGAAGAGTGAAAGTTTGACTTTCTCCTGGAAAATTTGGATGCTTTTATTTCTTTGTGTTGTCTGATTGCAGAGACTAAGACTTCCAATACTATGTTACAGTGGCAAGAGTGGACATCCCTGTCTTGTTCCTGACCTTAGGGGGAACGCTCTCAGTTTTTCCCCATTGAGGTTGATATTAGCGTTGGGTTGTTCATATATGGCTTTTATGATCTCGAGGTATGCTCCTTCTATCCCTACTTTCTTGAGGGTTCTTATCAAGAAACGATGCTGTATTTTGTCAAATGCCTTCTTTGCATCTATTGAGAGGATCTTATGGTTCTTGTCCTTTCTTTTATTGATATGATGAATCACGTTAATTGTTTTGCGAATATTGAACCAGCCCTGTGTCAATAAATCCCACTTGGTTGTGGTGAGTAATTTTTTTAATGTATTGTTGGATCTGGTTGGCTAATATCTTGTTGAGGATTTTTGCATACATCTTCATCAGGGAAATTGGCCTATAGTTCTCCTTTTTAGTGGGGTCTCTGTCTGGTTTTGGAATCAAGGTAATGGTGGCTTCATAGAAAGGGTTTGGAAGTTTTCCTTCCATTTCTATTTTTTGGAACACCTTCAAGAGAATAGGTGTTAACTCTTCCTTAAATGTTTCGTAGAATTCCCCTGGAAAGCCGTCTGGCCCCGGACTCTTGTTTTTTGGCATATTTTTTATTACCAATTCGATTTCCTTCCTGGTTATGGGTCTGTTCGAATTTTCTATTTCTTCCTGTTTCAGTTTTGGTAGTTTATATGTTTCTAGGAATTTGTCCATTTCTTCCAGATTACACATTTTATTGGCATATAATTGCTCATAATAGTCTCTTATTATTGTTTTTATTTCTGTTGTGTTGGTTGTGATCTCTCCTCTTTCATTCTTGATTTTATATATTTGGTCCTTTCCTTTTTCTTCTTGATCAAACTGGCTAGAGGTTTATCAATTTTGTTAATTCTTTCAAAGAATCAGCTTCTGGTTTCATTGATCTGTTCTGCAGTTTTTTTTGGTTTCGATAGCATTAATTTATGCTCTAATCTTTATTATTTCCTGTCTTCTGCTGGTTTGGGGTTTTATTTCCTGTTCTTTTTTCAGCTCCTTAAGGTGTAAGGTTAGGTTGTGTATTTGAGATCTTTCTTCCTTCTTTAGGAAGGCCTGGATTGCTATATACTTCCCTCTTATGACTGCCTTTGTTGCATCCCAGAGGTTTTGGGTTGTGGTGTTATCACTTTCATTGACTTCCATATACTTTTTTTTTTAATTTATTTTTGAGACAGAGAGAGACAGAGCATGAACAGGGGAGGGTGAGAGAGAGAGGGAGACACAGAATCTGAAACAGGCTCCAGGCTCTGAGCTGTCAGCACAGAGCCCGATGTGGGGCTTGAACTCACGGACTGCGAGATCACGACCTGAGCCGAAGTCGGACGCTTAACCGACTGAGCCACCCAGGCGCCCCTTCCATATACTTTTTAATTTCCTCTTTAATTTCTTGGTTAGCCCGTTCATCCTTTAGTAGGATGTTCTTCAGTCTCCAAGTATTCGTTACCTTTCCAAATTTTTTCTTGTGGTTGGTTTCGAGTTTCATAGTGTTGTGGTCTGAAAATATGCACGGTGTGATCTCGATCTTTTTGTACTTACTTAGGGCTGATTTGTGTCCCAGTATGTGGTCTATTCTGGAGAACATTCCATGTGCCCTGGAGAAGAGTGTATATTCTGCTGCTTTAGGATGAAATGTTCTGAATATATCTGTTAAGTCCATCTGGTCCAGTGTGTCATTCAAAGCCACTGTTTCCTTGTTGCTTTTTTGATTAGATGATCTGTCCATTGCTGTGAGTAGGGTGTTGAAGTCTCCTACTATTATAGTATTATTATCGATGAGTTTCTTTATGTTGTGATTAATTGATTTATATATTTGGGTTCTCTCACATTTGGTGCATAAATGTTTACAATTTTTAGGTCTTCTTGGTGGATAGACCCCTTGAGTATGATATAATGCCCTTCTGCATCTCTTGATACAGTCTTTATTTTAAAGTCTAAATTGTCTGATATAAGTATGGCTACCCCAGCTTTCTTTTGTTGGTTGGTGCATTTAATCCATTTACATTCAGTGTTATTATAGAAAGATACGGGTTTAGAGTCATTGTGATGTCTGTATGTTTTATGCTTGTAGTGATGTCTCTGGTACTTTGTCTCACAGGATCCCTCTTAGGATCTCTTGTAGGGCTGGTTTAGTGGTGACAAATTCCTTCAGTTTTTGTTTGTTTGGGAAGACCTTTATCTCTCCTTCTATTCTAAATGACAGACTTGCTGGATAAAGGATTCTCGGCTGCATATTTTTTCTGTTTAGCACACTGAAGATATCGTGCCAAGCCTTTCTGGCCTGCCAAGTTTCAGTAGAGAGATCAGTCACGAGTCTTATAGGTCTCCCTTTATATGTGAGGGCACGTTTATCCCTAGCTGCTTTCAGAATTTTCTCTTTATCCTTGTATTTTGCCAGTTTCACTATGATATGTCGTGCAGAAGATTGATTCAAGTTACGTCTGAAGGGAGTTCTCTGTGCCTCTTGGATTTCAATGCCTTTTTCCTTTCCCAGTTCAGGGAAGTTCTCAGCTATTATTTCTTCAAGTACCCCTTCAGCACCTTTCCCTCTCTCTTCCTCCTCTGGGATACCAATTATGTGTATATTATTTCTTTTTAGTGTATCACTTAGTTCTCTAATTTTCCCCTCAAACTCCTGGATTTTTTTTATCTCTCTTTTTCTCAGCTTCCTCTTTTTCCATAACTTTATCTTCTAGTTCACCTATTCTCTCCTCTGCCTCTTCAATCCGAGCCGTCGTCGTTTCCATTTTGTTTTGCATTTCATTTAAAGCGTTTTTCAGCTCCTCGTGACTGTTCCTTAGTCCTTTGATCTCTGTAGCAAGAGATTCTCTGCTGTCCTCTCTACTGTTTTCAAGCCCAGCGATTAATTTTATGACTATTATTCTAAATTCACTTTCTGTTATATTATTTAAATCCTTTTTGATCAGTTCATTAGCTGTTGTTATTTCCTGGAGATTCTTCTGAGGGGAATTCTTCCGTTTGGTCATTTTGGATAGTCCCTGGAGTGGTGAGGACCTGCAGGGCACTTCCCCTGTGCTGTGGTGTATAACTGGAGTTGGTGGGTGGGGCCGCAGTGAGACCTGATGTCTGCCCCCAGCCCACCGCTGGGGCCACAGTCAGACTGGTGTGTGCCTTCTCTTCCCCTCTCCTAGGGGCGGGATTCCCTGTGGGGTGGCGTGGCCCGTCTGGGCTACTTGCACACTGCCGGGCTTGTGGTGCTGGAGATCTGGCGTATTAGCTGGGGTGGGTAGGCAAGGTGCACGGGGGCTGGAGGGGCAGGCTTAGCTCGCTTCTCCTTAGGTGATCCACTTCAGGAGGGGCCCTGGGGCAGCGGGAGGGAGTCAGATCCGCTGCCGGAGGTTTGGCTCCGCAGAAGCACAGAGTTGGGTGTTTGCTCAGAGCGAGCAAGTTCCCTGGCAGGAACCGGTTCCCTTTGGGATTTTGGCTGGGGGATGGGCGGGGGAGATGGCGCTGGCGAGCGCCTTTGTTCCCCGCCAAGCTGAGCTCTGTCGTCCGGGGGCTCAGCAGCTCTCCCTCCCTTTGTCCTCCAGCCTTCCCGCTTTCCGAGCAGAGCTGTTAACTTATGACCTCCCAGACGCTACGTCGCGCTTGCTGTCGGAACACAGTCCGTCCGGCCCCTCCGCTTTTGCCAGCCAGACTCGGGGGCTCTGCTTGGCCGGCGGGCCGCCCCTCCGCCCCGGCTCCCTCCCGCCAGTCCGTGGAGCGCGCACCGCCTCGCCGCCCTTCCTACCCTCTTCCGTGGGCCTCTCGATGCGCTTGGCTCCGGAGACTCCGTTCTGCTAATCCTCTGGCGGTTTTCTGGGTTATTTAGGCAGGTGTAGGTGGAATCTAAGTGATCAGCAGGACGCGCCGTGAGCCCAGCGTCCTCCTACGCCGCCATCTTCCTTTTCTTCCTCTTTTGTTGACCATTAGCGTGATAGATGGTTCTTCATCCCCTTATTTTCAATCTGAAGGTGTCTTTAGGTCTAAAGTGGGTCTCTTGTAAACAGCACATAGATGGATCTTGTTTTCTTATCCATTCTGTTACCCTATGTCTTTTGATTGGAGTATTTAGTCCATTGACATTTAGAGTGAGTACTGAAAGGTATGAATTTATTGCCATTATGATGCTTGTAGAGTTGGAGTTTCTGGTCATGTTCACTGGTCCTTTCTAATCTTTTGTTGCTTTGGGTGTATATATACATCTTTTCTCCCCTCAGAAAGTCCCCCTTAACATTTCTTGCAGGGCTGGTTTAGTGGCCACAAAGTCCTTTAATTTTTGTTTGTCTGGGAAACTTTTTATCTCTCCTTCTATTTTGAATGACAGCCTTGCTGGATAAAGAATTCTTGGCTGCATATTTTTCTGATTCATCACACTGAATATATCCCACCACTCCTTTCTGGCCTGCCAAGTTTCTGTGAAAAGGTCTGCTGCAAACCCGATCTGTCTTCCCTTGTAGGTTAGGGACTTTTTTGCCCTTGCTGCTTTCATGATTCTCTCCTTGCCTGAGTATTTTGTGAATTTGACTATGACATGCGTTGTTGATGGTCGGTTTTTGTTCAGTCTAATGGGGATCCTCTGTGCTTCCTGGATTTTGATGTCTGTGTCTTTCCCCAGGTTAAGTAAGTTTTCTGCTATGATTTGCTCACATAACCCTTCTACCCCTATTTCTCTCTCTTCCTCTTCTGGGAACCCTGTGATTCTGATGTTGTTCCTTTTTAATGAGTCACCGATTTCTCTAATTCTTAAATCGTGCTCTTTTACCTTAATCTCCCTCTTTTCATCTGCTTCGTTATTCTCTATAAGTTTGTCTTCTATATCGCTGATTCTCTGTTCTGTCTCATCCATCCTGCTGCTGCTGCATCCATCGGTGATTGCAGCTCAGTTATAGCATTTTTAATTTCATTTTGGCTGTTTTTTACTTCTTTTATCTCTGCAAAAAGGGGCTCTAATCTATTTTTGACTCCAGCTAGTATTCTTATTATTGTGATTCTAAATTCTGGTTCAGACATCTTGCTTGTATCTGTGTTGGTTAAATCCCTGGCTGTCGTTTCTTCATGCTCTTTCTTTTGGGGTGAATTCCTTCGTTTTGTCATTTTGAAGGGAGGAAAGGAATTAATGAGGTAGACAAATTTAAATTAAAAAAATTAAAATTGAAAAAATATTAAAATTAAAAGTTAAAAACACACACACACACAGAAATCGAATAGATGATGCTAGATGCTAGGTGTGTTTTGGTCTGGGTGTTGAAAGTGGTTTGACAGATTAGAGAAAAAAAGGGGGGAGGGGAGAAAAAAGAAAAAAAATCGTTTGAGAATTTGAAAAATGAATACACTGGAGTAGACTAAGATGAGATGATGGGGGTAAATTAGAATTTGAGAAAATATACACAAAAGTAAAGAATATAGTAGAAAAAAATTAAAGAAAAACATTTTTCATAAAAATTAAGAATAAATATAATTTTTTCATTTTCTGTATTTAAGAAAAAGAAAAAGAGAAGAAAGAAAAAAGAAAAAAAGAAAAGAAAAAAGAAAGAAATCGTTTGAAAATTTGAAAAAGTGAATACACTGTAGTAGGCTAAAATAAACTGATGGGAGTAAGATAGAATTTGAAAAAACTTACATAAAAGCAAAAAATATAGTAATAAAAGTTAAATAAAAATATTTTAAAAAGAAATTGAAAGTAAAAATGAAGATTCTCTTTCTGCATTCAAGAAAAAGAAAAGAAATGAAAAAGAGAAAAAAAGAAAAAGAAAGAAAAAAAGGAAATTGTTTGAAAATTTGAAAAGGTGAGTACACTGAAGTAGACTAAAATAAAAGGATGGAAGTAAAATAGAATTTGAAAAAATTTACACAAAAGTAAAAATATAGTAATAAAAATTAAAGACAGAGATTTTTAATAAAAATTGAAAATAAAAATGAATTTTTTCTTTCTTTATTCAAGAAAAAGAAAAGAATTGTGAAAGAGAAAAGGGAAAAAGAAAAAAAAAGAAAGAAAAAAATTGAATAGATGAACCTGCTATCAGATTGAAGTAGGACTGAAATTGCTTCGTTTTCCCCTAGAGGTCAGTCTACATAGGTCTTTATAGTCCATAAATTAAGCCGGCGGTGAGGTTTGTGTTCTTGAAGGGCAAAGGTGGCCCAGTTGGGCAGGGCTCGGTGTAACAGCTCTGCTCTCCACTAGATGGCGCTGCTAGACTACTAGGGTGGATTGTTGCGGTGCTCATAGGTGCGTATGCGCATGCGTGGGAGCGGTGAAAATGGCACCACCCAGCTACTGAGTCTGTTTTCCCGGATCAGCAATCGCGCACCCATCCTCTGTCTTCAGCTCTCGTCCACTCCCCGCTTTTTCCCTCTCCGTGACCAGGCCCCAGGCAGACCTCTCTCCTGAGTTTTGTCTCAGATGCGGCTGTTTTCCCCGACCCCTTACTTCCGAAGGACCTCGGCTTTGACCGGTTCCGCCCCTCTGTGGGAGGGTCTCACCGAGCAATGGCTGAATGAGCAATGGCCGAATGTCGGCTGCACCCAGAAATGCCCGCTGGACCTTGCTGTTGCTAGTGCCCCGAGATTGCGGCCAGGTGCCAGCCCGCCCCCCCAAAAAGTTCACGAGACAGTGTAGCAGCAGCATTTCAGGAATTATGGAAAATCACTGGCACCAGGCTTCACCCTCAACGACCTTGTTCCAGCACCAGCAAATGTGGCCACCTTCCGGGGTCTGCTGGGACCAGGTGGCTTCAACAGTCTCTACCAAATGTCCTTCCAGCAGTGGAACCGCTTCTCCCCGTGTGGCCTGAGAACCTCCCGGACCCCACTCTGCTCCTGGGGATTCGCCCTTCCCACCAGAGCACCGCCAGGTATGGAGCTGCGGAGTTGCAGCCTTTGCGCTCCCCTTGTTTACAGTCTTAATGGAATTTAAACCCTCTCCTTTCTCCTTTCTCCCTTTTTAGTTTAGTCCCTGCGGCTGTTTCCAATTTTCCACTTTCTCTCCAGCTGCTTTTGGGGAGTGGTGCTTTTCCCGTATGCTTCCCTGCCTCCCCAGTCTCCATCCTCTCTCCACCTGCAAAAGGGGTTCCCTGCCTTTCGCGGCTTCTCGCTCCCCAAGTTCGGCTCTCCATGCCATGAATCTCCTGAATTCTGTGGTTCAGGTTGTGCAGATTCTTCTTCTCCTTCTCCCCTCCCCCCTCCCCCTCCTCCTTCTCCTTCTTCTTCTTCTTCTTCTTCTCTTCCTCCTCCCCTTCCTCCCCCTCCCCCTCTCCCTCCTCCTCCTTCCTCCTCTTCTTCCTCCTCCTCTTCTTCTTTTTCTCCTCCTCTACCTCCTCCTCCTTCTCCTCCCCCTCTTCCTCCTCCTCCTCTTCTTCTTCTTTTTCTCCTCCTCCTCCTCCTTCTTCTTTTCTTTCTCCTCTTCCTCCTCCTCTTCCCCCTCCCCCTCCTCCTCCTCCTTCCTCCTCCTCCCCAACTCCTCCTCCTCCTCTTCTTCTTCTTCTTCTTCTTCTTCTTCTTCTTCTTCTTCTCCTCCTCCTCCTCCTCCTCCTCCTCCTCCTCCTCCTCCTCTTCCTCCTCCTCCTCCTCCTTCAATTACCAGTTTATTTCAAGGGATATTAAAGGATACAAATTAACAGATGAAGAGATACATAGAACAAGGTAACAATGAGGGAGCTTCTGTCCTCATGGCATTTGGGTTTTACTATGGTGGCCTGTAGAAACATTCTATTCCCCAGTCTGGAGGTCAGACTCCACTTCTCATCAGGAAGATCATGTGTCATTACAAGGCCATAGTTGTGAGGGGGGCAGGGGTAAGGATTTGCGGCATAAGGATATTCACAGTGTCTTAGTCTGCTGGGACTGCTGTAACAAAATACCATAGGCGGACTGATTTAAGCAAGAGAAATTTATTTCTCACAGTTTTGGAGGCTGGGAAGTCCAATATCAAGGTGCTGGCAGATTCAGTGTCTGGTGAGGACCCGCTTCCTGGCGTGTAGACAGCTGCCTTCTCACTTTGGGCTTACGTGGACTTTCTTCAGTGTGTGCATAGAGAGAGGCCAGATCTTCCTATTTTCCTCTTCATATAAGGGCATTAATCCCATCAGGAGGATCCCCCTCTCATGACTGAGTCTAAACTGACTTCTCTCCCGAAGGACCCGCTTTCAAATACCATCACAGTGGGAGTTAGGGCTTCAAACATAGGAGTTTGGGAGAACTCAAACAGTAGCTTGTAACATACAGATACCAAAGAGAACATCTGTCCGTGGGAATGGAGTGGTGGATTACTTTCCTGAGGCTGCTGTTGCAAATTACCACAAACCGCATGGCTTACACCAATAGAAATTTATGCTCTGACGGTTTTGAAGTCCAGAAGTCTGAAAGCGAGTTCTCGGCAGGGCCAAGCTGCCTCTGGAGCACCAGGGCAGAATGAGTTCTCTGCTTCTCCTTCCTGGTGGCTCCTGGCATTCGCCAACTTGTGGCCACATCACTCCCATCTTGTTCTCCATGGTCTTATTGTCCCCTCCTCTGCTGTAGTGAAACTCCCCTGTCTGGCTCTTATAAGGACACTTGTTATTGAATTTAGGGCCCGCTTGCATAATCTAGACAAGTCCTTCCTCTCAAAACCCTTAACTTAATCACATCTTTTTCCTATGAGGGAATAGTCACTCTTACCACATAAGGTAATATTCACAGGTTTCAAGGGTTAGGATGGAGACATGTCTTTTTAGGGGCCATTTAGTTCACTACAAGTAGGTTTTGGAAAACTAGATTTATCTCGGTCAGTTTTTTTTTTTTTTTTTTTTGACATGAAAGACTGGTTGCATTATTATTATTTTAATGCTTATTTATTTTTGAGAGAGAGAGAGAGAGCACAAGTGGGGGAAGGGTAGAGAGAGAGGGAGGCACAGAATCCGAAGCAGGCTCTAGGCTCTGAGCTGTCAACACAGAGCCTGACGTGAGGCTCGAACCCACAAACGTGAGATCATGACCTCCCATGATTGAAGTCGGACGCTTAACCGACTGAGCCACACAGGCGCCTGACGCTCAATTTTGTGAAGGTGGAAAGAGAGGGTATGGGTGGGTGAGTGAGTACGTGCTAGATTTCAGGGGGGAGGTTTGTCATGAAGCCACTGGAAGGCTATTATGAACGTGATTCGGGAACTTTCTCTCATGAAGGAAAGCACACAGACTCCAAGTGCATCCTCGTTTTACTGAAATTGGCCTTGTTGCTCAGTACATCTTATATCATGAGAAAAAAGTCAACACTTCAATCTCCAACATACACATTCCAGATCCTTCCACAAACTCAGATTTCTGTGGAACATACTCTATTGGTTACGTACTACTGTGTAACAAATTGCCCCCAAGCTTAGTGGTTTAACCAACCCACATTTATTAGCTCACAGTTTCTTTGGGTCAGGATTCTGGACCTGGCTTCCCTGGGTGCCTTGGGCTCAAGGTCTGTTAGGCAAATTCAGCCAAGCTGGGGCTAGGGCTAGGGTCTTATCTGAAGGCCGTGTTGGGGGCAGGGGATCTGATTCCATGTGGTTGTTGTCAGGCCTCAGTCCCTCCCCATGTGGAACTCTCCTCAGAGCTACCTTACAATATGGCAGCTGGCTTCCTCCAGAGTGAGTGATGAGGGAGGGAGAGAGCAAGAGAGAGAGAGAGACTGACTCAAGATGGAAGCCATAGACTTTTTCTAATCTAATCTCAGAAATGACAGTTTATCACTTTTATTGCTTTCCGTGTGTTAGAAGCCACTCAATGAGTGCGACCCACCCTTAAGGACAGACTACACAAGAGTTTGAATACTGGGAGGCGGGAATCATTGGAGGCATCTTAGGAGATGCTTTCTACAGTCTCCAAAATTTAAGAGACATAGGGCATGGAATGAATCTCATTACCTTTACTGTTAATAGTGGATTGTTTCCTAATTTATGATAAAAAACCCAAACACTTGTTTGTGTCCCCGAATCACCAATTAGACGGACATCAAATGCCTCAGCAGGATTTTGAGTGAGGTTGAATTATCTTCCCCTCCCTTCAGTTTTTCTAGGTGAGGAAGGGCTTAGAGAAGTTAAAAGTGTTTCTGAAGTGAACAGCAGCCGGTAAGCCTGCGTTCAAAGCCAGCTCTGCTCAGTCCCACACTCTAGAGGTGCCCTTTCTATCAGGCCAAGATGCTCCTTGAGGTAAAAGTGGATTTTATGAGGAACACTCCGCTGCCTATCGGCCGGCGGCTTCTTTGTCACTCAGTTGACTCTGTATCCGTTTCCTGGGGCTGTTGCGACAAAGTACCACAAGCTGTGTGGCTCGGAACATCAGCAATTGTCTCACACTTCCGGAGGCTCGAAATCCAAAATGGAGGAGGTGCCAGCAGGATTGGTTTCTTCTGAAGGTTCTTAGGGAGAGTCTGTTCTGTGCCTCTCTTTATGCCTGCAGTGGCCCCAGGCATTCCTTGGCTTCTAGATGCGTCATTCCAATCTTCCACCCTCACACCATATTCTCCTCGTGTGTCTGCGTCTTCTTGTGGGGACCCCGCTTGGACTGGATTAGGCCCCATCCTATTCCAGTCTGACCTCATCTGCGATGACCCTGTCCCCAAACAAAGTCACATTCTGGGGGTAACGGGGGATAGGACGTCAACATATCTTTTTCGTGGGGAGACACAATTCAACCCGTAACAGACTCCCAATGAACTGAAGAGGGTAGAATTTAGGACATTTAGACTAGTTAGAAAAATGACCTTCATTGTACCTGCTTAAAGCAGGTATTTGAAATTGCTCATTCAGCTTGATGTTTGTTTTTTTTTTTAAATTTTTTTTTTCAACGTTTTTTATTTATTTTTGGGACAGAGAGAGACAGAGCATGAACGGGGGAGGGGCAGAGAGAGAGGGAGACACAGAATCGGAAACAGGCTCCAGGCTCCGAGCCGTCAGCCCAGAGCCTGACACGGGGCTCGAACTCACAGACCGCGAGATCGTGACCTGGCTGAAGTCGGACGCTTAACCGACTGCGCCACCCAGGCGCCCCCAGCTTGATGGTTTTAAAACCTTGACTCTGGGGCTTGCCTGACAGGTTGAAAGTGGCTCCAGTTTGAGCCATAGGTGGCATTTAATTGGGCCACTGCTCGCGGCAGTCACTCCACAGGGACTCTTCTTTGCCCTCAGGTATGGGACAAGGGTCAAGAGGCTGGAGGGGCATTTCCTTCAGCAAATGTTCCTGTCACGGAATACCTAGCTGTTGACTGGGGTTGGGAGGAGAGGGTGTCCAGAGAGCATCTGGAGAGAGCTTATTCCAAGGCATCTTTAAAGCCTCTTGGGCAGTAGCCTTTTTGGTTGAGGGACAGACACCCCTTATGCGAGTGGAGTATGCTGGAACATTGTGGAAGCTGGCTCATCTTATTCTGCTCCAGGCCAGGGACCGTAGACCATATAGACATGTGTACCAAAAAATAAGCCAGGGGGCCTGAGTGGCTCAGTCAGTTGAGCACCCAACCCTTGATTTTGGCTCAGGTCATAATTCCAGGGTCATGAGTTTGAGCCCTGCGTCAGGCTCTGTGCTGAACGGGGAGACTGCGTAAGATTCTCTCTCTCTCTCCCTCTGCCCCTCCACTACTTGTGTGCTCTCTCTGTCTGTCAAAACAAACAAACAAACAAACAAACAAACAAACAAACAAACATAAAACAAATAAGACAGTCCCAGGAGTGCCTGGATGGCTCAGCCGGTTAAGCGTCTGACTCCTGATTTCAGCTCAGGTCATGATCTCAAGGTTCATGGAGTCTAGCCCCACGTCAGGGTCTGCACTGACAGTGCGGAGCCTACTTGGGATTCTCTCTCCCTCTCCCCCCACCACTCACTCTCTCTCGCTCTCTCTCAAAATAAATAAACATCAAAAAAAAATAATATATATATAAGCCAGTCCCAGAAGAAAGCTTCTTACCTGGCTGGCTTTGCCGACTCTTGGATTAAGAATGATGTTGGGTTTGGGTGGCATCCATTTGGTCTAGTCACCTGGACGGTTTTTTAAGTTGGGGTTTTGTTCGGAAAACAAGAGGATATATTGAGAGTGATGGGGGCCCTGGTCTGAAATGACAACTATATATAAACCCTGGATTTCTCCTCCTTTACCTCAACTCTTTCTCTTCATGGAATCCACCAGCAATCTTGTTGGCTTCAACTCCGAAGTGAAGCCCAGTCCTGTGTCTCCTGTCCTTCTTAATTCAAGTCACCTTCTTCCTCCCCTAGACCTCTGCATTAATCTTCCGATGGTCTTTCTGCCTCCCCCACGGTCCATTTTCCACTTGTTCCCCCCAGTCCATTTTCCACCTAGAAGCCAGAGCGGTGTTTTAGGAACCTCAGTCCAAGCCTGTGGCTCCTACGTTATAACCTCCACTCGATTCCCTTGATGTTTCAACTCCTACACAACCTGGCCCCTGTTTACCTTCACCCGACACCGTTTGTATTCTTTTCTTTCTTACTTGTGTCTATGGAAAATGAAAAAAAGTGTTCAGAGTTTCTTCTTCTTTTTTTTAGTTTATTTATTTATTTTGAGAGAGACAGAGAGAATGCCAGCGGGGGAGGGGCAGAGAGAGAAAATCCCAAGCAGGCTCTTTGAGGTCAGTGCACAGAGCATGATGTGGGCCTCGAACTCATGAACCGTGAGATCATGACCTGAGCTGAAATTAAGAGTCGGACGCTTAACCAAATGAGCCACCCAGGCGGCCCCCACCAAAACGTTTAGAATTTCTAAAAAAAAAAAAAAAAAAAAAAAAAAAAGGAAGAGATTTGTTCAAGCCCACGTGAGGACAGCTCCCTGGGATATATAATCTTTGCAAAGAAGAGAAATCTCTGGAGAAGGAACGTGTGACACACGGTTGCGGATTTTGTTGTTGTTACCTCAGGAGTTACAAATCGTCATGAGGAAGGATATTTCAGAAAATTACAAACTTTATCTTATGTTTTTAGTATGTGCAGGGTTGCAGGCTTTGGAGGCATGGGAATAGAGGTTAGGGAAACATTTACTCTTTAATTTGAAATGTTTCTTTTAGGTTATTTGCTAATGAAGCAGATGTACAACGTTGGTGAAGTCACCGTGACCTTGGTGAAAGCATAACTTCCTTGGGAGCCCAGGAGCAGGGCACACAAACATCAAAAGTTGAAAATTTCCTTTGTCACTTGTTACGATCTGTTCCTTTCCCTGTCCCTGTCCCCCCTCCTCCCGTCAGAACGTGAATCTGAGAGCAAGCATCTTATCTGTGTGTTGATCCTGAGACACAGAACTGTGCTGGTGCCTTGTAGGTGCTCAGCCAACATGTTTACAACGCACACGACATAAAGGAATTTAGGTGAGGACCCATGGAAATTCTGTACTCAGTTCTGACATCGACTTCCGGTGCTTTTAACTGAAGAGCTGGTGAGACTCCTGAGCCAGGTGGTAGAGGGCATGATCAGGATTTCTTCTAGGTTCTGCCGATACCCTTTTAGGTATCCCGACAAGGTTCCTGTTCCACACTGACCGACGGTGCCTTTTCATACACCGCCCTCTGCTTTGCCTCAGCAGCTACCGAACAATTACGTCAAGTACCAGATCGTTCCACCAGAGGGCAGTAGAGCACAATGTTAAGAGTTTGCGAACTGGGGGTGCCTGGGTGGGTCAGTCGATTGGGCGTCAGACCGTCAGCGCAGAGCCTGCTTGGAATTCTAGCTCCCTCTTTCTGCCCCTACCCCACTCATTGTCTGTCTGTCTGTCTGTCTGTCTCTCTCTCAAGATAAATAAATAAACTTAGAAAAAAAAGTTTGTGATCTGGAGGCAGCTCTTGTTTGGATCTCTTCCCTTCCAGGTGGGGTTCTAGAATGCTGGGGAATGAATCATTTTGGATCATCAGCCTGGCGATGGTGGAAGAGCAAGATGGAACCCATGGCAGTTTAACACTATAGCACGTATAACATGATAGTTCAGAATTAGAGGTTTTTCTGTTTTGTTTTGTTTTTTTTGTTTTGGAGGTGAGCGGCCTAGGTTCAAAAGTGGAAGGAGAGGAGACAGCGTATCTCTTCTCTTTAAAGACCACCTAGAGGTTATGTACCTCATTTCTGCTCACATCCCATTGTCCAGAAAACACTGCTGCTATGGCTTTTTATGGCCACACTTTTCTGCAAGACAGGCTGTGAAATGTAGCCTTTTTTTTTTTTTTTTTTTCTGAGTGGCCACAATTCTGGATTATGGAAGAAGGGGAAAAATGAATATCAGAGGTTAACTGGCAGTTTTGACCACAAATTCTCAAACCAGCTGAGGTTAAAGGAGCAGCCTGGGTTATAAATGGACTGAGTTAGAGCAGGGGACTTCCAAGGTGATTCAGATCCAAGCCACTGGTCATTAGGCTTAGCTTTCTTCTTTGTTTGTAATTTAGCTTAATTTGTTACGTCAGGTAGATTTTTGGATTTTACAACCTGGATCCTCCCCCGGTAATATATATTTTTTTTTCCGAATCCTTTTTGCCTGGTGTCCCGTCATGATGATTATGCTGTACTCATCCTTTAGCATTATTTACATTTTTTGTTTGCCTTCTTAGCATCTTATTGTATTTAGTAGAATCATATGGGAGTTTCATCTCCCAGGACATGAGTGATGAAGTCTGAGTGGTCAGCTCTCTTTTTTTACATTTGGCTGATTAATCACTTTGGAACACACTGTTGAACCCCAATCTTTTTTTTTTTCTTTGTTTTCTCTATTATTTTTTTTTCTTTTTCTTTTTTTTTTTTAATTTTTTTTTTAACGTTTATTTATTTTTGGGACAGAGAGAGACAGAGCATGAACGGGGGAGGGGCAGAGAGAGAGAGAGGAAGACACAGAATCAGAAGCAGGCTCCAGGCTCTGAGCCATCAGCCCAGAGCCTGACGCGGGGCTCGAACTCATGGACCGCGAGATCGTGACCTGAGCTGAAGTCGGACGCTTAACCGACTGAGCCACCCAGGCGCCCCTCTATTATTATTTTTTAACATTCATTTATCTTTGAGAGACAGAGAGAGACAGAGCATGAATGGGGGAGGGGCAGAGAGAGAGGGAGACACAGAATCCAAAGCAGGTTCCAGGCTCTGAGTTGTCAGCACAGAGCCCGACTCAAGGCTCTGATCCACAAACCGTGAGATCATGACCTGAGCCGAAACTGAGTTGGATGCTTAACCAACTGAGTCACGCAGGCACCCCTACCTTTTTTTTTTTTTTAGAGTTTATTTATTTTTGAGAGAGAGAGAGAGGATGAGCAGGGGAGGGGCAGAGAGAGAGAGAGAGAGGGAGAGAGAGAATCTCAAGCAGGCTCCCCGCTGTCAGTGCAGAGCCTGATGCAGGGCTCAGTCTCATGATCTGTGATGTCATGACCTGAGCCAAAACCAAGAGTTAGACGCTTAAGCGAGTGAACTACCCAGGTGTCCCTACTTGATTTACCTTTGATGATGATTCGACTTTCCTTTCTTCATATACTCTTTCCAGACTATGTGGCTTATTTCCTTCTCTACTAACATTAATGAAAAAAATGCATATTAGTTACTTACAGACAGGAAGACACTAACTAGAAGAAATGAAAGGCTCAAATATATACTCTTCTACTTGTTAAAAATCAACAACAACTAATCATGCCCCCTCCCCCTTTTTGTAGTTGAATCCCCCCACCTCTCTCCCTCTTTGTATTAACCTTTCTCTTTGGAATGTTTGTTTGTTTATGTGTTATTTTAACACATACGTTCAAAAATTGAATTTTTTTCTCAATTAACCATCTTTCCACTTTATTCTTTTCATCCCATCCCTCTTTCTCCTCTTCCTCCTTGTATTTCTCCTTGAGCTGAAATTATTTCAACACTGCAAAAAGCAGTCCCTGTAAACTGGTGTCTTTGTTCTTTCAACATGGCCCTAGTATTTTGACAACATCATTGCTTTCTGGAAACTGCAGGTTTATCCTGGATTTTTCCTGTTTCCAAACTTAATATGAACTGTTTTAAATAAGCCTTGGGTCCCTTCATGATCAAATTGTGGGGACTAAGCTTAGGAACTCCCTGAGCTTTCGCACTGATGGGTTAACAAGGCAGGTAGGAATAGGAAACCTCAGGATGAAAGCATCCAAGATTAGGTAAACAAGTTTAGGTAAACAAGGCAAAGCACTCCCAGTATAGAACAAAGGCACGGGAATAGGAAACTTTAGAATGAAAGCATCCAAAATTATGTAAACCAGATCAGCTATTCAGGGTGGGAACGCCCCCCAATTTAGTACAATAGCAGAAAGCTGCTATTTCACAGGAAGGAAGGACCACAGTAGGCAAACAGGTAAACAGGGCTACAGATCACAGCAGGGTGAAGTTACCTGGAATGGAGCTAATTAGCAAAAGAAAGGTGTGTTGTTGACCCTGAGGTAGCTTGCTCTGTCTTGTCCTCTTGTCCCCTAAGCTAGCTAAGATAAACAGAGGTGCCCCATGCCTGCCGTAAACAACCCACTGCCCCTTGCCAGGATTTCGTTTTGTATTGACCCAAACCCCTAACACCACATACCTTCAAAACCCCCTTTCCCTCAAACCCCTGAGTTAATGTTCACGGTTTCGTTGTCTCTTTGTGTACGCCCATCACTCCAGTAAAGGCTTCTGATCCTAATAAAAACAGAGCAAGGACCCTTACTTGGGGCTCTTGTCTCCTCCCAGACATTAGCCTCTCTTGCATTTTAATCCTGCGTCCGCTCCCTTGCTGGACAAGAGAGAACTCCAGACCCAGAGTCTACGACACTTAAAATCTGGGGTTAGGAAGTTTGCACGAGTGTTCACGATAGGCAAAAATGCCATTGTTGTTGGGCTATTTTTTGTGATAAAGCTGGAAAAGATACTCCTTTTTTAACTTTAGGAACTCATGTAGTATTTATGTTTTGGGATATGCCCATAAAAGGTCAGTTGTTCTAAATACTCGATGGACAATTAGGTTGCTTCCATATCTTGCTATTGGAAATAACATTGCAATGAATCCAAGGGTCCAGACGATTCTTCAATATCTGATAGTAACTTCATTTCCTTTGGATATATACCCAGAGGTAGGATTGCTGGATTATATGGCAGTTTCATTTTTAATTTTTGGAAAACCTTTATTCCATTTTCTATAGTGGCTACTCCAAGTTACATTCCTACCAAGAGTGCACAAGGGTCACCTTTTCTCCATATCCTTGCCAACAATTACTTCTTGACTTTTGATGAAAGTCTTTCTAACAGGGGTGAGGCGATACCTCATTGTGGTTTCGAATTGTATTTCCATAAGGATGAGTGATGTTGAGCATCTCCTCATGTGTCTGTTGGCCATCTGGATATCTTCTTTGGGAAAATGTCTACTCGTTTCTGTGGGGCTTGAATTCACAACCCTGAGATCAAGACCTGAGCTGAAATGGAGAGTTGGACGCTTAGCTGACTGAGCCACCCAGGTGCCCCATTCCTCTGCCTTTTTAAAAATTTTTTTTAATGTTTATTTATTTCTGAGAGAGAGACAGACGGGGGGGGGGGTGGGGAGGAGGGACAGAGAGAGAGGAAGACACAGAATCCAAAGCAGGCTCCAGGCTCCAAGCCGGCAGCACAGAGCCCGGCATGGGGCTCAAACCCACGAACAGTGAGATCACGACCCGAGCTGAAGTCAGACACTTAACTGACTGAGCCACCCAGGCACCCCTCCTCTGCCTATTTTTTAATTGGATTTTTTCTCTTTGCTATATATTTTAGATAGTAACCCCTTATCTGATACATGATTTAAAAATATTGTTTCCCAGTCTATAGGTTGTCTTTTCATTTTGTGGACTCTTCTTTTCCTGCACAGAAGCTTTTTAGGTTAACATAGTCTCACCACATAGTGATGACAGTTGCACAACATTGTGAATGTACGTCATGCCACTAAATATGCACTTTTAAATGACTAAAGTGACTATACCTACTTCACAACAATTAAAAAAATTACTACACAAACATACATTAATAAATCACATTATAGGGGCCTAGTAACAATGAGCTTGGCTTAAGATATTTATCCTGTCCCAACAAAATGAGATCTGCAAAAATATTCAGATGTTGGAATTTGTCAGACGCATGAGAAGAGTAAATATATATTTATCTATACCTAACGAAGTAAAAACAAGATTAAAAATATTTGCAGGGATAAGAAAACTATGACAGCATAGCTGTGAAAAAAGTAGGGCTTTCCAAAATGAAAACTACAAATGACGTCTTTGGCAGCTGACTCCAGCAATTCTTTAAAAAAACTTTTTAAATGTTTTTACTTTCTGTTTGAGAGAGAGGGAGACAGAGGGAGAGAGAGAAAGAAAGAGACAGAGCACAAGCAGGGGAGGGCCAGAGAGAGAGGGAGACACAGAATCTGAAACAGGCTCCAGGCTCTGAGCCATCAGCACAGAGCCCCACGCGGGGCTTGTACTCACAAGCTCATGACTTGAGCCAAAGTCAGACGCTTAACCAACTGAGCCACCCAGGCGCCCTTGACTCCAGCAATTCTAACAAAAAAACCTTTCAAGTTCAAGAGATTTAATATTATAATTATAATTATAATTATAATTATAATTATAATTTTTCTTTTTCACTCAAAAAGTTGGAGTAAGTTAGACAGCTTTCCTTGGTAGCTCTCCTCGGGTAAAGATCTGGACTTCTTTCTGCGAATGACTTTGACATCTTAGAGTCTTTTTCTTTCTTCCAGACAGGTGTGTGTGTGTGTGTGTGTGTGTGTGTGTGTGTGTGTGTGCGCGCGCGCATGCGCGCACACACACACGCACGCACATGCAAGCAAATGCGCTTTTTCAATAAGTAAACTGAAAAATAGTCTGGGGTTATAATAGATACTATTAATATAATTTAGAATTAATTTTATCTTCTACATTTATTTAAATAGGTTTTAGGGCATCCAAACTAGACATAAAGATTTCAAAAATGATGTCTGGAATTTTTGCCTTATAACACTAGAGAAATCACTCGGCTGATATTAATAGTAAAAAAATTGTCTCTAAATGATGAAAATAAAGTTTCGAGATGCTGTTTTCTCTCCATTCATTGCAGGTGTGGATAGAATTAATTCTCAACCAATGAAAAGACAAATTGGATGTAATCATTTTAGATTTTTCTTTCTTAGCACTGGTTTTCAAAATACTTGGGACATCTGGCTATGTGCTATGTAAGAATTTTGTTTAGATAATTTCAATGAAGATCCTGTTAAAATAATCCTGAAATGAATTTGCAAAATTACTATCATTATCATGCTCCTTGTTAACTTGTGTTTCAACATCAGCTTCTCCACTGCTTTCTCTACTTGACCATCAGTCAATTATGCGTATAAATTAAACAATATGTGATTAAGGATAAACAAATTAAAATTCCAAATAGTCCAAAACATCACCGTCGCTGGCAAATTCAGCTGAGTGAGAATCCACGAAGTTGGGAACACACTTACCAGACCTTGATCAATTGCTGTACTTTATCATGCAGAATTCTCTTTGTCCCATTTATTTTTAAATTTTTTTTTACATCTATTTATTTTTGAGACAGAGAGAGACAGAGCATGAACAGGGGAGGGTCAGAGAGAGAGGGAGACACAGAATCTGAAACAGGCTGCAGGCTCTGAGCACAGAGCCCGATGCGGGGCTCGAACTCACGGACTGCGAGATCATGACCTGAGCCGAAGTCAGACGCCCAACCGACTGAGCCACCCAGGGACCCCTCTCTTTGTCCCATTTAAAAAAAACAAATACTGGGCGCCTGGGTGGCTCAGTCGCTTGGGTGTCTGACTTCAGCTCAGGTCACGATTTCACAGTTCGTGAGTTTGTGCCCCATGTCAGGTCTGTGCTGACAGCTCAGAGCCTGGAGCCTGCTTCAGATTCTGTGTCTTCCTCTCTCTCTGCCCCTCCCCTGCTTGCACTCTGTCTCTCTGTCTCTCTCTGTCTCTCAAAAATAAATAAACATTAAAAGAATAGAAAAGACAAATACTTTAAAACTATTGTGTTAATCAAGGCGGTGGAAAATTAAAATAGATTTCCAGTTTTATATTATTAGTTTATTTATTTTAATATAATTTATTGTTGACTTAGCTAACATACAGTGTGTGCAGTGTCCTCTTGGCTTTGGGAGTAGATTCCCATGATTCATCGTTTACATACAACACCCAGTGCTCATCCCAACAAGTGCCCCTCCTCAATGCCCATCACCCATTTCCCGCCCCCGCCCCTCTCCCCCTGTTTTCCAGATTTGTTTTTATTTATTTATTTATTTATGTTTGTTTGTTTATTTATTTATTTATTTTTCCAGATTTAGATAGGATCTGAAACTAGCATGTCCTATTGGGATCATTCCTCAAGCCCAACCCTAAAGGTGCCAGAGGAGTCAGAGAGAGAGATTCATGGGTAGACTCCAATAAAACCCGAGAGAAACGCTGGAGGAGGCTAGATGGTTGGATCACAGAGTGCGGGTGTGTAAACCGGCAGGCGGGTGCATGAGCAGATTCTCCCCGAGAAGGAGACACCTCAGATATGTTATTCCCCATCCTCATATTACTTAAGGTGGATCATTTCCCTCTCTCCTACTATCTTATCCCTACTTCCCACCTCTTTATCGAGATGTCATTGACATAAAACATTGTGTAAGTTTAAGGTGTACAATGTGATGATTTGACGTACGTAAATGTCGTTACATTGTTTACCACAATAAGGTTAATTAACATATTCTTCACGTCACATAATTACTGTTGTGTAATTATTATTGTTCCAACGAGAACATTACAACTATACCCTCATGGCGATTTTCAAGTGTACAATACGGTATTGTTAACTGTAGTCACCAAGATGCACCTTAGATCCTGGAATTTATTGTGTAACTAGAAGTTGGTACCCTTTGACCAACATCTCTCCATTTTCATCCAATCCCTCCCCGCTACCGGCCACCACCTTCTGCTCTCTGTTTCTATGAGTTTGGTGTTTGTTTTTTTGTTTGTTTATTTATTTATTTATGAGGAGAGAGAGAGAGTGTGTGTGCACACCCAAGTGGGGGAGAGAGGCGGAAGGAGAGGGAGAGAAAGAATCTTTACAAAAAAATTTTTTTTATGTTTATTTTTTTTTGAGAGAGAGGGAGAGATAGAGCGTGAGCAGGGGAGGGGCAGAGAGAGAGAGGGAGACACAGAATCCGAAGCAGGCTCCGGGCTCTGAGCCGTCGGCACAGAGCCCGACGCAGGGCTTGAACTCACGAACTGTGAGATCAGAACCTGAGCCGAAGTTGGATGCTCAGCCCAACTGAGCCACCCAGGTGCCCCAGTGGGAGAGAAAGAATCTTAAGCAGGCTCCACACCCCGCATGGAGTTCGAGCCCATGACCCTGGGATCATGACTTGAGCTAAAATCACAAATGGGATGCTTAACTGACTGAGCCACCCAGGCACCCAGGCACGTAGATTCCAAGTATAAGTGATAATATATAGTATTTATATTTCTCTGTGACTTACTTCAGTTGGCATAAGGCTCTCAAGGTCCATTCTATTGTCACAAATGGCAGGATTTCTTCCTTTTTTATAGCTAAATAATATTCCATCACACACACACACACACACACACACACACACACACACACACACACTATATTTTCTTTATCCATTCACCCATCAGTGGACACTTAGGTTGTTTCCATTTGTTGGCTATTGTGAGTAGTGCTGCAGTAACAGAATACAGATGTCTCTTGAAGATAGTGATTTGATCTTCTTTGGTTCTATACCTGGAAGTGGGATTTTGCTGGATCATATAGTTCCCTTTTACATTTTTTGAGGAGCTTTCATACTATTTTCTATAAGTGGCTGTACCAATTTACGTGACCACAAATAGTGCATACGTGTTCCCTTTTCTCCACAACCTTGCCAGCATTTATTTTATTTATCGAAAAAATTTTTTAAATGTTTATTTATTTTTGAGAGAGTGAGAAAGAGAGCATGAGTGTGGGAAGGGCAAAGAGAGAGGGGGACAGAGGATCTGAAGCAGGCTCTGTGGACAGCAGAGAGCCTGATGTGGGGCTCAAACTCACGAACTGTGAGGTCATGACCTGAGCTGAAGTTGGCGCTTAACTGACTGAGCCACCCAGATGCCCCCTGGCCAGCACTTATTATCTTTTGTCTTTTTGAAAATAGCCATTCCAGCAGGTATGAGTGATATCTCATTGTGGCTTTGAGTTTCCCTGGTGACTAGTGATATTGAACATTTTTTCATATACTTGTTGGCCACATGTGTGTTTTCTTTGGAAAAATGTCTATTTGGATCCTCTGCTCAGTTGTTAATTGGATTGTTGTTGTTTGCTATTGAGTTGTATGAGTTCCTTGTATATTTTGGATACTAAACCCTTATTCGGTGTATGGTTTTCAAATATCTTCTTCCAACATGAATAGATGTTTTTAAAAATTTATTTATTTTGAGAGACACAGGAGCATGTGGCGGGTGGGGGGGAGGTGCAGAGAAAGAGGGAGAATCTCAAGCAGGCTCCACACTGTCGGTGTAGAGGCTGGTGCTGGGCTCGAACTCATGAACTGTGAGATCATGACCTGCGCCGAAGTCCAGAGCCAGATGCTCAACCGACTGCAACCAACTGAGCCACCCAGGAGCCCCTGAATAGACATTTTCCCAAAGAAAACATCCAGATGGCTAACAGATACATGAGGAGACGCTTGACATCACTCATCATCAGGGAAATACAAATCCAAATCACAATGAGATACCACCTCACACCTGTCAGAATGACTAAAATTAATAACACAAGAAATAGCGGGTGTTGGTGAGGGTGTGGAGAAAAAGGAACTCTCTTGCGCTGTTGGTGGGAACGCAAACTGGTGCAGCCATTGTGGAAAACAGTATGGAGGTTCCTCAAAAAGTGAAAAGTAGAACTACCATACAATCCAGCAATTGTACTAGTTATGAAAAGGATACGAAAATACAGATTCAAAGGGGTACATGCATTTTTTATGAGCACTGGGTGTCGTATGTAAGTGATGAACCACTGAATCCTACTCCTGAAACCAATATTACACCGTATGTTAACTAACTAGAATTTAAATAAAAATTTGAAAAGAAAATATAAAACAAACACAGACTCCAAATAGCTTCTTCCAGTCTGTAGGTTGCCTTTTCATTTTATTGATAGTTTCTTCTGCTGTTTAGAAGCTTTATAGTTGGGTAGAATCCCACTTGTTGATTTTTTTCTTTTATTGTTTGTGCTTTCAGTATCATATCCAAAGACCATCGTCAAGGAGCTTTCCTTCCCCCTGTTTTCTTCGAGCTAATGTAACCAAATAGAGATAGGTCATACTGGGTTAGGGTAGACCCTAATCCAATGACTGGTGTCCTTCTGAGAAGAGAGAAATTTGGGACACAGAAGCACATAGGGAAAATACCATGTGATGATGGTATTTTCTACAAGCTAAAGAAACCCAAGAATTGTCAGAAACAGCCAGAGGCAATGAATGATTCTCCCTTAGACACTTCAGATGGGGTATGGCCCTGCTGACACCTTGAACTTGGACTTCCAGTCTCTGAAATTGTGAGGGGATAAACTTCTGTGGTTTTAAGCCACCAAGTTTGTAGTACTTTATTATGGTAGTTGTAGGAAACCAGCACAACCTTTTCTCTTTCCCTAGCTCCAGCTCAGGTCACTCTTTCTCGGCCTCCCACACTCTAAACATACTGACCTGTGCCAGCTCTTCAAAGGCCCAGGCTCTCTCCCGTCTATGAAGCCTCAAACAACCTGCTTCTCTTAGCTGAGTAACGTTTCCATCAATGATTACCCCACCAACTCTCAATACTTCAAGAACTGATAAATATCTTTCAAGTGTCAGTTTAAACACACATTTTTCCAGGAAGCCATCCCGATCTCGGGAGATTATATTAGGAACCCTGCTACGTTATCATTTTACATTCTGTTTGTCACGTAGCACAGTGATTCTCAGCATTGGCATGTTTCAATTTCCTCGGTAAATTTCAAAAAAAATCCAAATCCTCGAGCCCATGCCTAGTTTCTTATTTAACTGACCTCACTTGTTGATGTTGGTGAAGATCCCATTCAGACGAAGGAGGTGTCACTGGAGGTGAAGAAATGGTGACACTTCTCTAGTCTCAGCTTTGTGTTCTGTGTGATCAAGGTTCACATGAAGGCCTTTGGGATCCAGATCCCAGCGTCATTAGCAAAGGGTGTCATGCTTTAAGGGTGTGGATCTGGCAGCAGTAACCAGGAATGTCTTTAGTGAAGTTCTCCAGTGGAATGAGAATATATCGTGTTTGAAGTAATAAGGAAGCCATCCGAAGGATTGGGGAATTCCCTTGATTCAGGCGCTCTTCAAAGGACATTGAAGTTGAGGGGCATCGGAGTGGCTCGGTCGGTTAAGCGTCTGACTTTGGCTCAGGTCATGATCTCATGGTTTGTGGGTTGTCTGTGCTGACAGCTCAGAGCCTGGAGCCTGCCTGGGATTCTGTGTCTCCCTCTATCTCTGCCCCTCCCCTGCTTGCACTCTGTCTCTCTCTCAAATATAAATAAACATAAGTAAATAAATAAAAGAATTGAGCTTAATCCTGCGCATCAGAGGCTCTCATTCCTTAGTTTCATAATAGTCACCTCTGGGACAAGTTGTGTAATGAAGATTCTGTTCAGTAAATTATTCTGAGGTGGGAGGTTCAAAGCTTAAATTTGAAGTGTCACTTGCTCTTTAGGCGGTAGATTGGCAAATGTTTCCTGTAAGGTGTAGCAAATGCACTTTTACATAGTAAGCGGTTTAGGGTTTATAGGCCAACAGGTAAAATTGAAGATATTATATAGGTATTATATTATATAGAAATTATATAACAAAAGATAAACAAATTCCCAATTTTTTGTGTGTTTTGAAAAAATGTTTACTTATTTATTTTGAGAGAGAGAGCACACGAGCCAGGGAGGGACAGGGAGAGAGAGAGGGAGAGAGAGAGAAGAGAGAATCCTAAGCAGGCTCTGTGCTGTCAGCACCGAGCTTGATGTGGGGCTTGAACTCATGAACCGTGAGATCACGACCTGAACTGAAATCAAGAGTCAGGCGCTTAACTGACTGAGCCACCCACGTGCCCCCCCCCCCAAATGTTTTGATTGACAAAGTTCAAAATATAATAATAGTAATTGAGTACAAGTGTTTGCAAAGCAAGTCTGTCAATGAGAAGAATGGGATTCTCTCTTTTTTTGAGATAACATTTCATTTAATTAGGGTTCAAAGTGAGTTTTACCTATCATCAAAATCAATTGCAAATGTTATTTATTAATGATGATTTGTAATGAGATTTTGTATATTTCATCTTGAAATACACTGCTAAATACTGATATTAATCCGTGGGCATATGATAGTTGAACGTGTATTACTTGAAAGGCGTTTACAGAATTCTATCCAAGCATTCTCTTGATATTAGATTAGGTGGAAACTCCTCAGCTGCTCAGTGAAATGGATATTTAAACATAGAAATTGCCTCAGCACTTGCAACGAGGTGTGAAAAATGCAGTTAAGCTGTAATTTGAACTCGGAAAATACATTTGCTGCAAATTTGTGTGGAAATATGGTTCTCGCTTCTTGCTTTAATGTTTGGCAACACAAGAAGTGTATAAAACAGACTGACATGTGATTCAACCAACGTTAGTTGTTGTTAGAGTGATTCCACTTTAAAATTTTTGAAAAAAGTTTAGTTATTTATTTTGAGAGAGAGAGAGAGTGTGTGTGTGTGTGAGCCGGGGAGGGGCAGAGAGAGAGAGGGAGAGAGAGAGAGAATCCTAAGCAGGCTCTGCACTGTCATTGCAGAGCCCTTTTAAAAGTTTATTTACTGGGGTGTCTGGGTGGCTCAGTTGGTTAAACATCTGACTTGGGCTCAGGTCATGATCTTGTGGTTCATGGGCTCAAGCCCCGCGTTGGACTCTGTGCTGACAGCTTGGAGCCTGCTTCAGACTCTGTGTCTCCCTCTCTCTCTGCCCCTCCCCTACTCACACTCTGTCTCTCTCTCAAAAATAAATAAACATCACAAATTTTTTTTAAAATTATTTATTTATTAATTTAATTTAATTTAATTAAAAAAAATTTTTTTAACGTTTATTTATTTTTGAGACAGAGAGAGACAGAACATGAACGGGGGGGGGGGGGGCAGAGAGAGGGAGACACAGAATCGGAAACAGGCTCCAGGCTCTGAGCCGTCAGCCCAGAGCCCGACGCGGGGCTCGAACTCACGGACCGCGAGATCGTGACCTGAGCTGAAGTCGGACGCTTAACCGACTGAGCCACCCAGGCGCCCCTATTTATTTAATTTTAACTTGTTTTATTTTTTATTTTTTTAAAATTTACATCCAAATTAGTTAGCATATAGTGCAACAATGATTTCAGGAGTAGATTCTTTACTGCCCCTGACCCACTTAGCCCATTCCCTCTCCCACAACCCCTCTAGTAACCCTCAGTTTGTTCTCCATATTTATGAGTCTCTTCTGTTTTGTCCCTCTCCCTGTTTTTATATTATTTTTGTTTCTCTTCCTTTATGTTCATCTGTTTTGTCTCTTAAAGTCCTCATATGAGTGAAGTCGTATGATATTTGTCTTTCTCTGACTCATTTCGCTTAGCATAATACCCTCCAGTTCCATCCACATAGTTGCAAATGGCAAGATTTCATTCTCTTTGATTGCCGAGTAATACTCCACTGTATCTATATAGCACATCTTCCTTATCCATTCATCTGGCGATGGACATTTGGACTCTTTCCATACTTTGGCTATTATTGATAGTGCTGCTATAGGGGCACCTGGGTGGCTCAGTCGGTTAAGCGTCCAACTTCGGTTCAGGTCACGATATCACGCTCCATGAGTTCGAGCCCTGCGTCAGGCTCTGTGCTGACAGCTCAGAGCCTGGAGCCTGCTTCCGATTCTGTGTCTCCCTCTCTCTCTGACACTCCCCCGTTCATGCTCTGTCTCTCTCTGTCTCAAAAATAAATAAACATTAAAAAAAATGATAGTACTGCTATAAACATGGGGGTGCATGTGTCCCTTTGAAACAGCACACCTGTATCCTTTGGATAAATGCCTAGTAGTGCCATTGCTGGGTTGTAGGGTAGTTCTATTTTTAGTTTTTTGAAGAACCTCCATACTGTTTTCCAGAGTGGCTGCACCAGCTTGCATTCCCAACAAAAATTTTTTTAAAAAAAGAAATGGGGGGCGCCTTGGTGGCTCAGTCGGTTGAGCGTCCGACTTCAGTTCAGGTCATGATCTCATGGTTCATGAGTTCGGGCCCCGCATCGGGCTCTGTGCTGACAGCTCAGGGCCTGCAGCCTGCTTCTGATTCTGTGTCTCCCTCTCTCTCTGCCCCCCTGCCCCACACACGCTGTCTCTCTCTGCCTCTCAAAAATAAAGAAAACTAATAAAATTAAAAAAAAAAACAATAAAAAAAGAAATGGGCAGAAGACATGAATAGACACTTTTCCAAAGAAGACATTCAGATAGCTAACAGACACACGAAAAGATGCTCAACATCACTCATCATGAGGGAAATACAAATGTTTTTCCCTTCAATCAGAGAAATTTCCTTGGCCCTAAGCTCAAAAAATTGTAATAAAAATTTATCACGGCTAAAGGTGTGGTAAAATTAGCACGTGGTGGAGAAAGTGTAATTCGACAACACACAACATTTTCAAATATTTTCTGCAAAATTCCTGTTGATGAGCAATAGAATTACCCACCATAAGCTTTAAATACCTTACATTTTCACTGGCTTTGTAAATTTGTCCAATTAATTTTCTCAGTGACCCGCACATAATTTTGCCAACATCCGTGTAGAACATCTTGGCCTACTGCGCTTCATATTGTATTGAATTAGTGGTTTATCTCTTTGTTTAAAACTCTTCTTGCCTTAGCTGTTGTGTGATGGGCAGAGGCTGGAAGAATTTTGAGGAGCATGATACGAAAAGCCTAATTTGCCTTGAGTATTAGTTGAAAGATGGCTGTTAATACTTCTGGTGAGGACTCAAAGAGGTGAAGAACACGGTGGGAAAAACCAGCATCATCTTAGAGAACTCCTACGTTGTCATAGAAACATAGAAAATGTTTTTATATATTTTTGAGAGACAGAGAGAGAGAGAGCGAGAGAGAGAGAGCACAAGTGGGAGTGGGGCAGAGAGAGAGGGAGACACAGAATCCGAAGCTCCAGGCTCTGAGCTGTCAGCACAGAGCCCGGTGTGGGTCTCTGAACCCATGAAACGCATGATCATGACCTCAGTCAAAGCCAGAGGCTTAACTGACTGAGCCACCCAGGCGCCCCAGGAGTAATTTCAGTTTTATACAAACTCTCACAGAGGGAAAGACACTTTGAAACCAATTCTGTAAGGCCAGAATTACTCTGATACAAAAACAAGATGACAATATTGTAAGAAAAGGAAACTACAGAGCCATACCCTCATGAATATAGACGCAGAATATCTCAATATAATTTAAGAAAACAACATCCAACATTGTATAAAAATAATAACTGTATGGAGGTTATCCCATAATTACAAAGGTGCTTTAACATTTGAAAATGAATCGCTATAATTTTCTCTATTAGGACACCAAAAAAGAAAAAAAAAAAAAGATCATTTCAACATATCTGGCAAATTGCATCTGTTCTTGATAAAAACTTTTGGCATTGTAGGAACAAAAGGGAATTCTTCAAACAGGTAAAAGGAACCTTATAGAAATTTTTCAAATATCACAGCAACATGCGGAAGAATGAAACTAGACCACTTTCTTACAGCATTCACAAAAATAAACTCAAAATGGATGAAGGACCTGAATGTGAGACAGGAAAACATCAAAACCCTAGAGGAGAAGGGAAAAACCTCTGACTGCAGCTGCAGCAATTTCTTACTTGACACATCTCCAAAGGTAAGGGAATTAAAAGCAAAAATGAACTACTGGGACCTCATTAAGATAAAAAGCTTCCTCACAGCAAAGGAAACAATCAACAAAACTAAAAGGCAACTGACAGAATGGGAAAAGATATTTGCAAATGACATAGTGGACAAAGGGCTAGTATCCAAAATCTATAAAGAATTCACCAAACTCCACACCTGAAAAACAAATAATCCAGTGAAGAAATGGGCAGAAGACGTGAATAGACACTTTTCTAAAGAAGACATCCAGATGGCCAACAGGCACATGAAACAATGCTCAACGTCACTCCTCATCAGGGAAATACAAATCAAAACCACACTGAGATATCACCTCACACTGGTCAGAGTGGCTAAAATGAACAAATCAGGAGACCAAAGATGCTGGAGAGGATGTGGGGAAACGGGAACCCTCTTGCACTGTTGGTGGGAATGCAAACTGGTGCAGCCGCTCTGGAAAACAGTGGAGGTTCCCCCCCAAATTAAAAATAGATCTACCCTATGACCCAGCAGTAGCACTGCTAAGAATTTACCCGAGGGCTACAGGAGTGCTGATGCATAGGGGCACTTGTACCCCAATGTTTATAGCAGCACTTTCAACAATAGCCAACTTATGGAAAGAGCCTAAATGTCCATCAAGTGACGAATGGATAAAGAAGACGTGGTTTATATATACAATGGAATACTACTTGGCAGTGGGAAAGAATGAAATATGGCCATTTGTAGCAATGTGGATGGAACTGGAAAGTATTATGCTAAGTGAAATAAGTCAGGCAGAGAAAAACAGATACCATATGTTCTCACTCATATGTGGATCCTGAGAAACTTAACAGAAGACCAGGGTGGAAGGGAAGGGAGAAAAAAGTTACAGAGAGGGAAGGAGGCAAACCATAAGAGACTCTTAAATACTGAGAACAAACTGAAGTTGATGGGGGAGAGGGGGAAGTAGGTGATTGGCATTGAGGAGGGCACCTGTTGGGATGAGCACTGGGTGTTGCATGGAAACCAATTTGACAATAAATTATGTATATATATATATATATATATATATATATAATGTATAAATATATAAAAATATATAAATACATAATTATATAATTATAAATAAATAAATAAATAAATAAATAAAAGAAAATTTCCAAATATCATAGTTAATACTGAAATACTGAATGCTTTTCCCACAAAGATCAGGAATAAGACAAAGATTTCCACTCTCACTTCCATATTGTGTTGGTGTATCTCACCAGGGCAACAAGGCAAAGAAAAGAAAGGTCATCTAGAATAAAAAGGAAACAATTAGTGGGTGAGCAGAACCAGCACAGTAGGTTGTATGAGCTCAATAAATGTTTGCCGAGTGAATAAAATTGTACTGGGTTTTTGGTAAGAATGTCACACTATTTTTTTTAGCCTCTTTATCACCCGCTTCACTTTATGCGTCTCCAGCATCACCTGAGTATCCATTTCCCTGTGCTTCACCCATTCTCGGAATGAACTGCACATTTAAAAGTCTCTGCAGCTTTGGCGAATGAAAGTTGGCATTTCATTTTGGTGTATATTTCTTTGATCACTATTAAATATGAGCCTCCTTTCATAGGATTGTTATTCATGTGGTTTTTCCGCCCTGGAAATTATTTGTTCTTGCTCTTTGCTCGCGTTTTGTGTTGAAGTAGAATCTTATTTATGATGATATTTTATTAAATATGTACCCATGCATATCCATTCACATTTTAGAATCATTTATCACGCTAATTGCCCTTTAACACTTGATAGGATTCATGATATTTTTAAAGGATTCATGTTGATTTTTTAAAATACAAAGCCAGGGGTGCCTAGGTGGTTCAGTTGGTTAAGCATCCGAGTTCAGCTCAGGTCATGATCTCATGGTTTGTGGGTTTGAGCCCCGGGGTCGGGCTCCATGCTGACAGCTCAGAACCTGGACCCTGCTTCAGATTCTGTGTCTGCCTCTCTCTCTGCCCCTCCCCTGCTCGCACTCTGTCTCTCTTTCAAAAATAAATAAACGTTAAAAAAACTTTTAAGTGTGGTTGGCCAAAAGACAAATGGTTGGTTATAATTCTAGAGAAATTGTTAGGTGTAGTTGGCTTTCAACAATAGCCAGATGTATCTTGCATGTGTTGAAGACAATGATGTGTCTGATTCACTCCTTGCTGACGTTTGTTCTGTGAAAGCCTAAGTCTTGCTAACAACTTTTTGTCAGACTCAGTTCCAAAAGCCCTCATTCTGACTTCAGGGAATAATCCCTTGGCTTTCAGTGGAAAATGCCATTATTTTCACATGGGGTAGTTAAGATCAGTGTAATCCCTCAGGAATGGAGGGAAAACCACCTCTCCCCAAACTCTTCCCTCTCTCACCTTGGGGCAAAGAGGTGTTGACCAGAACAGAAACTCTGCGCCCCCCCCCCCCACCCCCCTAGGAACATGAACAATATCTGGCTTATCCGATGTCCCATATGATTTGTTGTCAAAAGAGAAGCATATCTGGATGTGAGGGCAAGAGCTCTAAAGAGAATCTGGAGCAAGAAAATATTGTTCCCAAAATGCTGTAGGTTGAGTATCAGGCCATAAAAGGGTACAGTGAGTGCCAATTTGCACTGAATAAAAGGAGTAGACATACTTCATAAGCTTTAGAGCCTAAGGGACGTTCCCTAAGATTTCTAAGACAGCCTTAACAATTGATGCCAGTATTGGTCCAGGTGATTTATGGTCTGTTAAAGAAAACGGCTCATCCTGTTTTATAGAACTTTTAAAAAATCTGGAAGTTATTTTACCAGCAAAAATGGGTTTGCTTGGGGCACCTGGGTGGCTCAGTCGGTTGAGCACACGACTTGAGCTCAGGTCACGATCTCATGGTTTGTGAGTTTGAGCCCTGCGTCGGGCTCTGTGCTGACAGCTCAGAGCCTGGAGCCTGCTTCTGATTCTGTGTCTCCCTCTCTCTCTGCCCCCCCCCCCCCCCATGCTCTGTCTCTCTCTGTCTCAGAAATAAACATTAAAAAAAAGTTTTTAAAAATGGGTTTGCTCAAGAATAGCCGAGAATTGCAATCTGGGACAAGCAGGCTACTAGCTAAACCATAGGGATGTCCAATAAAGAAAGGAGAGGAATGCTATTTTAAAGACAAGAAGGAGGAAGTAGAGAAAGGTTGTTTAGAATCAAGTCCGCTGAAGAAAACAAGAGTTCAGGGTGATGATGGTTTTTCATTGACTGAGTTGCAGGGGTGGCCAATTTATTAGAGAAAATGCAATGTACATCTTTCACTGTTGGAGCCTGTAATTGGTGATTCTTTCCTGTTGACAGTTCTTCCTGTAATTGACACTGAGTGGTATAGCTCCCCCTTGTACCCTCCCCTTCTAGCATCCTGAGTCGACATTTGTAAGGGTTCCCTTTATTAATTTTCACAGGGCTTTTATTTTTAGGGCAGTGATCTTAACATAAAATTATCGCGGAACATGATGTTAAATTGGGCTGTTTATGGTTATGGTTTATACTGAGGCCCCGAGAAAAGAGATGGTAAATACCTACATATTCTAGTGAAAGTTATAAAACCACCCATGCAGAAGAAACTAATATGAAATCTGAGCTCATCACTCAACTGGATGGTATAAAGTGCTGAGAATGATAGGGCTAGATGTCGAAAGTTAGGAAATGATTTCTTTGCAGAAGTTCAGCATTGTGTGAATCTTTTTCCTTTGCTCCCCAGCGTGGAGGTCTGAGTGAGTGAAGCTTCAAGGACACTGTAGGGGAGAGCCTGATGTGTGTTTCCTGGATTGAGGAGTACAGTGGCATGACATTTCTAAGAAATCTAAGAGCTGGAAGCAATTGGCTATTAACCTGAAGCATCAGAACTGAGGTAAGGAGACTGGCATCTAACGATATTTCCAGTAACAGATGCAAGGATACATGAATTTGCTAATAGATTAGGTTCTGGAAGGCAGAGCTGGTCTGGAGTCATTTTAATTCTTGTGTGGGAAGAGGGAGGCAGAAAGGGAGCTGGAGTGGGCAAAATGACCGATAATAGGGCAATACATGGCCAGATTTGCAGGGCCTGGAGGCAAGGAGCCAGAGGAAAATGCATTTCTTGTATGGTAGGAGATAGGGCAAAATGCCAAACGGTTCCAGTGGAAAGCTTTCGAGAACCTACATAGGGTAGGTACTCCAAGGAAAGGAATCTGCTTTGATCATCTATCACGTCCAGCTGCGGACACTTACCAACACTCACACCCATCCTTCCTATCGACTTTTCTTTCCCAAGCTCTGAGTAGGTGGAATTCAGAACCCTGGCCCATAAATTAGGGGGACGAAGAGGAAGCACAGTACAACTAAATAGAGAAATAGTCAACAGTATCTTTTCCCTGTTGCCTTATCAACCCTTAACACTTCCAAGGCAGGTTCAAACTAGGGAGGCAGAGAAGCTATAACTCTGAGTGAAAGCCTCAGGTTTAATTTTTGTTCTTGGCTGGGGTATAGTAGTTACTAAAATGAAGCTATTCTTGTGAGTGAAAGGATGGGGGATTTTTTATTACTGTTTGTGGCTCATCGGAGGTTTCATCCAGGGAAAGGGAAAGAACCACAGAACAGGTGTAAGAAGAAGAGTGAGGAGCGATGAGGCAGGGATTTTTCTTTTTTAATGTTTAATGCTCTTTATTAAAAAAAATTTATTTATTTATTTTTGAGAGACTGGGGGAGGGACAGCGAGATGGGGCGAGGGAGAATCCCAAGCAGGCTCTGAGCTTATTTTTATTATTTTTATTTTTTATTTTTTAATTTTTTAAAATTTACATCCATATTAGTTAGGATATAGTGCAACAATGATTTCAGGAGTAGATTCCTTAACGCCTCCGACCCATTTGGCCCATCCCCCTCCCACAACCCCTCCAGCAACCCTCTGTTCTCCATATTTAAGAGTCTCTTCCGTTTTGTCCCCCTCCCTGTTTTTATATTCTTTTTGCTTCCCTTCCCTTATGTTCATCTGTTTTGTCTCTTAAAGTCCTCATATGAGTGAAGTGATATGATATTTGTCTTTCTCTAACTGACTAATTTCGCTTAGCATAATACCCTCCAGTTCCATCCATGTAGTTGCAAATGGCAAGATTTCATTCTTTTTGATTGCCGAGTAATACTCTACTATATGTATGTATGTGTATATATATATATATATATATATATATATATATATATATATATATATACCACATCTTCTTTATCCATTCATCTGTTGATGGACATTTGGGCTCATCCCATACTTTGGCTATTGTCGATAGTGCTGCTATAAACATGGGGGTGTATGTGCCCCTTCGAAACAGCATACCTGTATCCCTTGGATAAATACCTAGTAGTGATATTGCTAGGTCATAGGGTAGTTCTATTTTTAATTTTTTGAGGAAGCTCCATACTGTGTTCCAGAGTGGCTGCACCAGTTTGCATTCCCACCAGCAGTGCAAAAGAGATCCTCCTTCTCCTCATCCTTGCCAACATCTGTTGTTGCCTGAGTTGTTAATGTTAGCCATTGTGACATGTGTGAGGTGGTATCTCATTGTGGTTTTGGTTTGTATTTCCCTGATGATGGGTGATGTGGAGCATTTTTTCATGTGTTGGTTGGCCACCTGGATGTCTTCTTTGGAGAAGTGTCTATTCATGTCTTTGGCCCATTTCCTCACTGGATTATTTGTTTTTTGGGTGTTGAGTTTGAGAAGTTCTTTATAGATTTTGGATACTAACCCTTTAAGTGATATGTCATTTGCAAATATCTTCTCCCATTCCGTCGGTTGCCTTTTAGTTTTGCTGATTGTTTCCTTCACTGTGCAGAAGCTTTTTATTTTGATGAGGTCCTAATAGTTCATTTTTGCATGTTTCCCTTACCTCTGGTGATGTGTTGAATAAGAAGTTGCTGCGGCCAAGGTCAAAAGGTTTTTGCCTGCTTTCTCCTTGAGGCTTTTGATGGCTTCCTGTCTTATGTTTAGGTCTTTCATCCATTTTGAGTTTATTTTTGTGTATGGTGTAAGGAAGTGGTCCAGATTCATTTTTTTTCATGTTGTTGTCCAGTTTTCCCAGCACCACTTGCTGAAGAGACTGTCTTTATTCCATTGGATATTCTTTCCTGCCTTGTCAAAGATTAGTTGGCCATATGTTTGTGAGTCCATTTCTGGGTTCTCTATTCTGTTCCATGGATCTGAGTGTCTGTTTTTGTGCCACTACCGTATTATCTTGAAGATTACAGCTTTGTAACACCGCTTGGAGTCTGGGATTGTGATGTCTCCTGCTTTGGTTTTCTTTTTCAAGATAGCTTTGGCAATTCGGGGTCTTTCCTGGTTCATACAAATTTTAGGATTGTTTGTTCTAGCTCTGTGAAGAATGCTGGTGTTATTTTCATAGGGATTGTGAACCAGGTAAGATTATTTAGGAAGAAAAATAAGATGTGGAATATTACAAAAGTGGACACATTTTGAAATTTAGAGTAAACGTTTAATAAGTGAAACATTGCACTAGAGCCCTGGGGGAAGAATTATATTTATCAAGAGCAGAAATCACAGATGTCACTCTCCCTATTTGTTGATATGAGACTGTTGTCAAAGCTCTCTCATCAATCTATTACCAGAAGACCTCTTAATGCCATGTGAAACCATATAAAAGAAGATGACATATGGGACGTTGTCACAAGTGTTTCTTATAAAATACATGCATTTAGGACAGTGGATTTGTGTGTTGTGTTTAGAGAGTTGATAAGTGAAATCAAGAGATCAGTACTTGGTCCCCTGTGTAGAGCACCATGACCCACATTTGATTCAGCTCCAGCCATTTTCCCAGGTAGCCCCAGTGCTGAGTTGTCCTGAGTCAAACTGGCTTACGCCTGCTCCAGCTCTAGTTAGTCACCCCAAACCACCAGCCTCACATAGTCTACGCCGGGGATTTTCCCACACAGGGACACTCTTTCAAACCTGGGAAATGTAGCTGTTTTGTCTAATTCATAGAAATAAATACAGGAAGTCAACCAAAATGAGGAGACAGAGGAATACGCTGCAATGAACGAGTAAGACAAAACGTTAGAAAAATAACTAAATGAAATGGAAATAAGCAATCTGCTTCATAAAAAATTCATGGCAGTGGTCATAAAGATGCTCACCAGACTTCAGAGAAGAGTGGATAAACTTAGTGAGAGCTTCAATAAGGAGATAGAAAATATAAAAAAGAAGTGAGGATAGTCAAAGAATACAATAACTGAAGTGAAAAGTACACTAGAGAGAATCAACAGCAGATTAGAGGATGCAGAAGAATGGGTCAGCAAAATGGAAGACAGGGTAATGGAAAGTGTTCAAGCTGAACAGCGACAATAAAAATGAATTTTAAAAAGTGGTGATAAGTTAAGGAACCTCTGGGACAACATCAAGTGTACTAACATTTGCAGGATATTAGGGATCTCAGGAGAAAAGAGAAAGAAAGGGTGAGAAAACTTATTTGAAGAAATAATAGCTGAAAATTTTCCTAATCTGGGGAAGGAAACGGATTTCCAGGTGCAGGAGGCACAGAGATGGCCCAAACGAGATGACCTCAAGGAGGTCCACACTAAGACACATAATAATGAAAATGTCAAAATTGAAACATAAACAAAGAACCTTAAGAGGCAAGAGAAAAGCAACTTGTTGTGCACAAGAAGCCCATAAGGCTATCAACTGATTTTTCAGAAATTTTGCAGGCCAGAGGGGAGTGGTATATTCAAAGTGATATATTCAAAGTGCTGAAAGAAAACAACCTACAACAAAGAATACTCTACCTGGCAGAATTTTTCATAATTGAAGGAGAGATAAAGTATTTCCCAAACAAATAACAGTTAAAGGGGTTCATCACCATTAAACTGGCCTTATAAGAAATGTTAAATGGACTTCTTAAGGTAGAAAAGAAAAAACCATAACTAAAAGTGAGAAAATTATAAAAGAAAAAATTCCATGGGTAAAAACAAACATAGTAAAGTAGTAGGTTAATTACTTATATAGCTAGTATGCAGGTTAAACCATAAAAGTAGCAAAATCAATTATTATCTAAGAAATTAGTTAAGGGATTCATAAACTAAAAAGATGTAGAATATTACATTGTATACATAAAGCATGGAGAGGGAGAGTAAAAATGTAACACTTTAAGAATGGGTTTGAACTTAAGTGATCATCTATTTAATATAGACTGCTATACTTAGGATCTTATATATGAATTTCATAGTAATCAAGAAGCAAAACCTATAATAGAAACACACAAAAAAGAGAGAAAGGAATCCAAGCATAACATAAAAGGAATAACATAACATGAATCACAAGGGAAGAGAGCAAGAGAAGAACAGAGAACTGCAAAAACATCTGGAAAACAATTAACAAAATGGCAACTTGTACATACCTATCAACAACTACTTTAAATGTAAATGGTCTAACTGCTCCAATCAAACGCATAGGGTAGAAGAATAGAAAACAATAATAATAGACTCATCCATTTCTGCCTACAAGAGACTCACTTCAGACTTAAAGACACATACAGATTAAAAGTGAAGGGATGGAAAAAGATATTCCATGCAAATGGAAGCAGAAAAAAAAAAAAAAGCTGGAACAGCAATACTTAGGCAAAATAGACTTTATTTATTTATTTATTTTTAAATTTTTTAAAAATCTTTTTATTTTTTTTTTAATTTTTTTTAACGTTTATTTATTTTTGAGACAGGGAGAGACAGCATGAACGGGGGAGGGTCAGAGAGAGAGGGAGACACAGAATCTGAAACAGGCTCCAGGCTCTGAGCTGTCAGCACAGAGCCTGACGCGGGGCTCGAACTCACGGACCGCGAGATCATGACCTGAGCCGAAGTCGGACGCCTAACCGACTGAGCCACCCAGGCGCCCCGGCAAAATAGACTTTAAAACAAAGGCTGCAACAAGAGACAAAAAAGGCATTACATAACGATAAAGGGATCAATCCAATAATAGGATATAACATTGTAAATATCTATGCATCCAACATAGGAGTGCCTAAATATATAAAGCAAATATTAACAAATATAAAGGGAAAAATTAAAAATAATATATTAGCAGGGGACTTTAATATCCCACTTATATCAATGGATAGATCATCCAGGCAAAAATCAACAAGGAAAGGGTGCTTTTGAACAACACATTGGGCCAGACAGATATAACAGACATACAGAACATTCCATCCCCAAACAACGTAATACACATTCTTTTCAAGTACACATGAAACATTCTCCAAGATAGATCACAAGTTAGGCTATGAAACAAATCTCAATAAATGTAAGAAGATTGAAATCAAATCAAGCAATTTTTCCAATCACAATGGTATGAAACTAAAAATCAATTATAAGAAAAAAAAACCTGGGAAAAACGCAAACACCTAGAGGTTAAACAACATGCTACTACGCAGCCAATAGGTCAATGAGGAAATCAAAAAAGAAATAAAAAAACAACAACCTGGAAACAAATGGGAAAATGGAAACACAACATTTCAAAATCTTTGGGATGCAGCAAAAGCAGTTCTAAGAGGGGTGTTTATAGCAATACAGGTGTACCCCAAGAAACAAAAATCTCAAGTAAACAAAGTAACCTTCCACCTAAATGAACTAAAAAGAACAAAAAAGGGGCGCCTGGGTGGCTCAGTCAGTTAAGCATCTGACTTCCGCTCAGGTCATGAGATCGAGCCCCGTGTTGAGCTCCAATCTTGCTTAAGACTCTCTCTATCCTTCTCCCTCTGCCCCTTCTCCCCTCAAAAAAAAAAAAAAAAAAAAAAAAAAAAAGAGCATAGGCCCATAAAAGCATTTTCCCAGAGAAGACATAGAGATGGCCAAGAGACACACGAAAAAATGCTCAACGTCAGTAATTATCAGGGAGGTGGAAATCAAAACCACAATGAGATATCACCTCACGCTAGTCAGAATGGCCGGCGTCAAAAAGACAAGAAATAACAAGTAGTGATGAGGATGTGGAGAAAAGGGAACTCTTGTGCACTGTCGGTGGGAATACAAATTGGTGTTGCCGCCATGGAAAACCCTGTTGAGTTATTTTTCACTCAGAAAAATGAAACTATATTGCACACCTGAAACTAATAAAACACTTTATGTTATCTAACTGGAATTAAAATAAAACTTGAAAAATCACAAAAAATTAAAAATAGAAATACCATATGATCCAGTAATTCTACTTCTGGGTATTTACCCAAAGTAAACGAAAACACTAATTTGAAAAGGTATAGACACCCCTATGTTTATAGTAACATTATTTACAATAGCCAAGATATGGAAGCAGCCCGTGTTCGTTGATTGATCGAATGGATAAAGAGGATTACACACACACACACACACACACACACACACACACACACACTGGAATATTAGCCATAAAAAAGAAGGAGACCTTGCTGTTTGTGACAACATGGATGGACCTACATGGTATGATGTTAAGTTAAATAAGTCAAAAAGAAAAAGACAAATGCCATAAGATTTCACTTATATGTGGAATCTTAAAAACAAAACAAATGAACGAATAAGTAAAAAACAAATATAAATCAGAAAACTAGAGACTAAACTGGGGTTGCCAGAGGGGAGTTCGGTGAGGGATGGATGAAATAGGTGAAGAGATTAAGCGGTACAAACTTCCAGGTTGAAATAAGCCAAGAGGATGAAACATACAGCATGGGGGAATATACTCTATAATATTGCAATAATTTTGTAAGGTGACTGATGGTAACTACATTTATTGTGGTGAGCATTTCATATTGTATACAATTGTCAAATCACCCTATTGTACAGCTGAAACTAACATTATATTGTATGTCAACTATACTTAAAAAAAAAAAGACCTAAGAAAAAGAGATTTGTACTTGAGTCTGAATTATCAAGGTAAAGACCAAACTTATTTGAAAGGAATATGGGGTTCCAATACATCAAGGTTGCAGATAGACTGCACAAGAGCCGTTCAGCTTTGTCTGGGTTTAAAGGCCTTGAGGAATATGTTTTAGCTCAAGCAGGAGACAGCACAGAAACCATTTATTTCAGTGCAGGGACTGATAGAAAGTTCAGAGTGGAGAGAGAGAGAATATGGAATTAAAAAAAAAAAGGATAAACAAAAAGAAGGGAATTCTGTATGTCAGGGAGTGGCAGGAAAAGGGTTCGTTCTGGAGTCGATGTGGACAAAATTACATGAGCCGATACAAAATTCCTGGTAGTATTAACATATGGACAAGAATTAGTTTTGGATATCTTCTCTGAAACAGTTGATACTTTAGTATATTTCAGTCATTATAAGTCTTGTAAAATGCTTGAAATGTTTGTATATATTTGACTATTTTTACAATATATATTTTACTATTGTGTCTGTGTCAGAGAACTTGTAATAGAACAGAATTGTTTTTTAAAAAAGAGCTATGATTGAGGGAGGTAAACCATAAGAGACTCTTAAATACAGAGAACAAACCGAGGGTTGACAGAGGTGGGGAGAATGGGTGATGGGCATTAAGGAGGGTACTTGTTGGGATGAGCACTGGGTGTTATATGTAAGTGATGAATCACTGGGTTCTCCTCCTGAAGCCAAGACTACACTGTATGTTAACTAACTTGAGAATAAAAATAAATAAAAAATAAAAAAAAAGTAAAAAGAGCTATGATTGAGGACATGATGGAAAGGCAATCATTGAAAAACTGAGAAAGAAAAATACGGTAACTATATATAACAAGACTCTAAATATCCTAAATAGATTCTCATGGTTCTGGTTGCCAGAGGATCAAAGGGAGGAATGACTAGGTAGAGCACAGGTCATTTTTAGAGAGATGCTCAATGATGGATGCATAACATTCTACATTTGCCCCTAAGACCATACAACACAAAGACTGTGCCCACTAAACTATGAACTTAATAATGTATCAATATTGGCCAATCCATTGTAACAAATGGGCACATGTTGGGATGAGCACCGGGTATTGTATGGAAGTGATGAACCCCTAAATTCTACTCCTGAAACTAATATTACACTACATGTGAACTAACTGGAATTTAAATAAAAACTTGAAATACAAAAATTGCAATACACCTACCACATTTATACAAGACATTAACAATACGGGCAAGTGTGAGAGAGGGGGAAATTAGAATCTTCTACTTTCTGCTCAGTATTTCTGTGAAACTAAACTTGCTCTAAAAATTAAAGCCTGGTTGTGAAGAAAAGTTCTCATGGTAAAGGGACATATATCAAGGTTAGAGATAGGCGTGGTGTTAGGAATGTTGTGGGAATCAGGGAGTCTATCACTGGGAAAGAGAATAGGGTAAAAGGTGGAGCTCACCACAGAAAGCTATGGAGTAGTGAGAAGCAACAGACCGTGTATACACACAGGAATGCACGCAGATCTCAAAAACCTATTGGTGAATAGTAAAAAGTGAGAAAGAGATTGGATAAATAACATGATGCCTTTTATGTACATTAAGATACCTGCATACCCCATGATAGTACACACTTATGATAACATACAAATAAAGAGATAACTAATTAGGAAGCACATGAGAATGGTCTCTATGGTGAAGGATGGGAATGAAGACAAATGTGAATACATATATTCAATTTTAGTATATGTGCTACCTAAGTGAGCACAAATACATATATTCAGATATGCATATAAGAAAGAAGTCTTGGGGTGCCTGGGTGGCTCAGTTGGTTGTGCGTCCGATCTTGCAGTTCGTGAGTTCAAGCCCTGCGTTGGGCTCTGAGCTGACAGCTCGGAGCCTGGAGCCTGTTTCGGATTCTGTGTCTCCCTCCCTCTGCCCCTTCCCCACTCATGCTCTGTCTGTCTCTGTCTCCCAAAAATGAATAAATGTTAAAAAAAATTTAAAAAAAATTAAAAATAAAAAAAATGGTGATCACATGGTGAGTTATTGCTGTAGGCGGGGTTGAATCTACTTGATATCTAGCTGCATTTCTTTCCTGAGTTACCTCTTCCACTCTCATAATTATAAAAATATTTATATGCTAATAACATCCAAGTGAATACCCAGCCTCGACCTCTTCTGTGACCTTAATATCCATAAAAGCACATATCTGCCTGAACCTCTGTATGCATGTCTGTTAGGGAACTCCAACTCAGGAAGTCAAAACACACATCTTGGGGCGCCTGGGTGGCTCAGTTGGTTGAGCGTCCGGCTTCGGTTCAGGTCACGATCTCGCGGTCCGTGAGTTCGAGCCCCGCGTCGGGCTCTGTGCTGATGGCTCAGAGCCTGGAGCCTGCTTCCGATTCTGTGTCTCCCTCTCTCTGCCCCTCCCCTGTTCATGCTCTGTCTCTGTCTCAAAAATAAACGTTAAAAAAAAAATTAAAAAAAAAAACAACACACATCTTGATTATCTTCCCAAATTTGCTTCTATCCTAGTATTCTCCCACCTTGTATACTGGCATCAGAATTTACTCATTTGTTCAGGCCAGAGCCTATATTCCCTTGGATACATCTATTTCTCTCACTAGAAGCTCTCCAATAGTAAAAAAAAAAAAAAAAAACCAAAAAAACAAAAAACAAAAAAACAACCCTGCCCCCCCAAAAACCCAATAATAATCGAAACCACTACCAAGTTTTATTGCCTCTACCTCTAAAACATTTCCCCAGTCCAGCTACATCTTATCATCTTCATGGACACCTCTTAAATTACTCCCCTGCCATTTCTTTTCTGGACGATTTCAATAGTCTCCCGAATGGTTCCTGCTACCCCTCAGTGGAGAAGTGTGACTTTTAAAAGGCCATGTTATCAAAATTCCCTTGAAAAAATAAAGGCTGGGATATAGAACAGGAGTAAACAAGGAGTCAGGGAAGAGATCTTTGAGGAGGTAATATTTGAATTTGAGAAATTAGAAGGTATAGGATGAGCAATGTAGAGGGAAGAGAGTATTTGGGGCAGAAGAAATGGCAAGTGTAAAAACTATGAGGAGGTAATCAGCTTGATGTTCTGAAGATGAGCAGGGAACGGGAGAAGGTGGTAGGAGATGAGGTGGGAAAGGGATGCAGGGGCCAGATCACATGCCTGGCAGGTCTTGCTAAGAAACTTGGATTTTAGGGGCACATGGGTGGCTCAGTTAAGCATCCGACTCTTGATTTCGGCTCAGGTCATAATCTCATGGTTTGTGGGATCACAGGCAGTGCAGAGCCTGCTTGCAATTCTCTGTCCCCCTCATCTGCCCCTCCCCTGCTCTCTCTTTCTTTCTCTCAAAATAAATAACCATAAAAGAAAAAAAAAGAAACTTGGATTTTATTTTAAGTACACTGGAATATCATTGGAGCATCACGGGGGTCCTGGGGTAAGAGAGACAGAAAGAAGTTCAAGCTTGAAAAGCCTGGTAAATGGATGAAATGTGTAACATTAACAATAGTCAAATACTTGCGGGTGGTGCCTTTTAAAGGCAGGAGCTACACATTCTCGGAAGTTTTCTAACAGAAACTGGATGGTTATTAATCAGAAGTGCTGGGCTGCTTTTCATCTGACAGGGAGCAGAACTCAGTAACTTCAAAGTTCCTTTGAATATCTTCTAAATTATCCTTTCCCATTTAACATCTGGTAAGATGATCTGAGCCATAGGTATTGAAATCAACCCTCTTACAACTGGTCTTCTGGCTGCCACTGTTATCTCTTACTCAATTATCCTTCCAACCCAACTGTCGCATCCCCGTTATTATTATATCTCTTATTAAACATTTCGTGGGGGTTAGCTGGAGTCTGAACACTGGGGAAAGTGGTACATACTGGCTCAGAGGCTGGACTCTGATCCGAAGATCTACATGGGTAATGTTTAACGGTGATCAACTCAAAGGTCACAATTTTTAGTTAACACTACCAAGTGGCATCACACTGATGGACGGATGTTCAGGGGCATATAAAGTTCCCTTAGTGCTCTCATGGGTGACAGCAATGGTTGACCGCCTCCTTCAAAAGGAGCTCTGCCAAGATGTAGGAGGTCCCAAACTTCTCATTTCCCCAAGCCATGTCCTCCTGGGTTCCTAATATTATTTACCTTACATGGTTACAAATATTATGTATTAAAGCTATTTCACGGAGAGCAGCACCCAGGTGACAGGTGCAATATCTTACCATCCCATCGGTGCCACATTGCTACACAACCCACAGATTGTGTAAAGATCATTACTTGTTGCACATGAATACCTGCATTGTAGGTATGCAGTGATGACCAGTCTGGCAGCATTCAAAGCCATTTATCTTACTGGTCTAGGTAGTTGAGAACATTTTCAAGGCCAATTCATAATAATGATAGTAATAATAATTCACAAATTTGCGCTTTCAAACATGTTGGTACTTTCTGCCTCAACACCTCGTCCTCTCCCTGCATTCAAATAACTCCTAGACTTAAACCTTGTGTCCTGGCATCAGCTTTGAAAATCCCTCCCTGAAACTTCTTTCAATCTGAGTCAGATGCCTTTCTCTGACCTCCTTCAGGCAATACAAGGAACACATTTATCACACCACACTATAATTTATTAAGTACTCTTATTAGGTTGTGGCTCCCTGGAGTCAGAGATAGAGGTCGGCACATAGCACGATGCAGAACCTACAGTGAGATCTCAGTAAAGGTTTCTTTTTTAAATTTCAATGTTAGTTAACATACAGTGCAATATTGGTTTCAGGAGTAGAATTCAGAGATTCATCATTTACATACAACACCCAGTGCTCATCCCAACGAATGCTCATCCCTCCTTATTACCCATCACCTATCTAGTCCATCTTCCACCCACCTCCCTCCATCGACCCTCAGTTTGTTCTCTATCATAAAGAGACTCTTGTGGTTTGTTTCCCTCCCTTCTCTTTATCTCCCTGCTCCTTCCCTGTGGGGGGCCGGGCCCCGGTGTCAGGCTGAGATCGGGTCGAGCAACGGTTCCCTGTCGACTCAGCCAACCCGGTGGTTCCCCCTCCCATTCATGTGGGAGGCCAGGCCCCAGTGCCAGGCTGAGACCGGGTCGAGCAACGGTTCCCTGTCGACTCAGCCAACCCGGTGGTTCCCCCTCCCATTCCCCCACTTTCAAGGGCATACGAAAGCCTTGTCAAGGCTGAGAAAGTTAATTCCTGAAGCCTGTGGTCTGCAGGTGTTGGCAGTAATGCTACCTCCCTTTTTTCTACCCCGGGTCAAATAGAAACAAACATGGGAACTGTGTTTTGCTAGCAATCTATCAACAAAGTCTTGTGACCCGTTCAGAAAGTTCACAAGGTACACAGAACTAAATGTTTTGGCTGGCAGTGATCATGTGAAACCTGTTTATTCTTAGAATGACTTGATCCATAAGAGTCTTATATTATAAAAGATTGTGTACAGCAACAATAAAGCCATCACTTGGGCCATCAGCCCAGGGGACCCTCCTGTTCCCAAACTGTCTTCTCTTCTCTCTTTTTTTTCTTACATTCCCCTACCCTCAGGACCCTGATCTTGGTGTTTGTTGCGCCGGTCGCAACACTTCCCTAGAATAAACTTAACTCAGTGCCCC